>NC_053390.1:515325047-515955299 GCF_905171765.1 Bufo bufo | reverse complement strand
GGAGTTTAATGGGATGCATAAATTAAATGAATTAAGTAAAAGATATATATATATATATATATATATATATATACACACACATGCAGAAGTGCAAGTGCTAGTATATGAGAAGTGTTGGTATATGGAAAATGGACAAAGTTCCTTAGAAAATGCATCCTCTGATTGCAGCAAGAAAATCTCATAATCTGGGGTGTCCTTGTCCATTGTTTTGTGAGGTAATGCTGCTCTTGATAAGAAGTCTGCAATATACATTTCTGATCCTTTCTTGTAAACCACATTCAGGTTGTATTTTTGCACTGTAGACATTTTGGTGCTACTAGGAGAGTTTTTTTTTTTAACCCCATAGGGACACAGCCTTATTTCACCTTAAGGACCAGGCCATTTTTTGCAAATCTGACCACTGTCACTTTAAGAGCTGATAACTTTAAAACGCTTTGACTTATCCAGGCCGTTCTGAGATTGTTTTTTCGTCACATATTGTACTTCATGACACTGGTAAAATGAAGTCAAAATTTTTTTTTTTTTTGCACCAAAAAATACCTAATTTAACAAAAATTTGGAAAAATTTGCAAATTTCAAAGTTTCAGTTTCTCTACTTCTGTTATACATAGTAATACACCTAAAAACTGTGATGACTTTACATTCCCCATATGTCTACTTCATGTTTGAATTATTTTAGGAATGATATTTTATTTTTTGGGGATGTTACAAGGCTTAGAAGTTTAGAAGAAAATCTTGAAATTTTTCAGAAATGTACAAAAAAAAAATTTTTAGGGACCACTACAGGTCTGAAGTCACTTTGCGAGGCTTACATAATAGAAACCACCCAAAAATGACCCCATTCTATAAACTACACCCCTCAAGGTATTCAAAACTGATTTTACAAACTTTGTTAACCCTTTATGTGTTGCACAAGAGTTATTGGCAAATGGGGATGAAATTTGAGAATTTCATTTTTTTGCCTAATTTTCCATTTTAACCCATTTTTTCCACTAACAAAGCAAGGGTTAATAGCCAAACAAGACTGTATCTTTATTGCCCTGACTCTGCCGTTTACAGAAACACCCCATATCTGGCCGTAAACTACTGTACGGCCAGACAGCGGGGCGTAGAGTGAAAGGTGTGCCATATGGTTTTTGGAAGGCAGGTTTTGCTGGACTGGTTTTTTGACACCATGTCCCATTTGAAGCCCCCCTGATGCACCCCTAGAGTAGAAACTCCATAAAAGTGACCCCATCTAAGAAACTACACCCCTCAAGGTATTCAAAACTGATTTTACAAACTTTGTTAACCCTTTAGGTGTTGCACAAGAGTTATTGGCAAATGGGGATGAAATTTGAGAATTTCATTTTTTTGCCTAATTTTCCATTTTAACCCATTTTTTCCACTAACAAAGCAAGGGTTAACAGCCAAACAAGACTGTATCTTTATTGCCCTGACTCTGCCGTTTACAGAAACACCCCATATGTGGCCGTAAATTACTGTACGGCCACACAGCGGGGCGTAGAGTGAAAGGTGCGCCGTATGGTTTTTGGAAGGCAGGTTTTGCTGGACTGGTTTTTTGACACCATGTCTCATTTGAAGCCCCCCTGATGCACCCCTAGAGTAGAAACTCCATAAAAGTGACCCCATCTAAGAAACTACACCCCTCAAGGTATTCAAAACTGATTTTACATACGTCGTTAACCCTTTAGGTGTTGCTCAAGATTTAATGGAAAATAGAGATACAATTTAAAAATTTCACTTTTTTGGCAGATTTTCCATTTTATTTTATTTATTTATTTATTTTTTATATTGACAATTTTTATTGTTTTTTCAATTTTTACATTCAAAGTCATAATAAAGAGCATTGACTGTTATATAGCGTGTAATGATATACATATACAGTATCCATGGGTAACAGTCATATACACACTTTGCAATTATAAATGTAAAGAGAGGCTTGTATGGCCACATAAAGGCAAGTGTCAGATAAAAAAGAACAATAACACTAACAATAAGTTAGTATAACTTTGTGACAGGGTACTAAGATAGCACTAAAATCTGGCTAAAGTAAGACTGAGGTAAGACTGACATAAGACTGACATGATGTATACGTGGGAGACTTTGAAGTAGAATTTAGGTACTGGCCCCGAAATGTTGAAATGGGGGGAGGTATCTAAGAGAAGTTCCTATAGCCTCTCCAAGGGGACCAAATCTGGAGAAAGGTGTGTCTAGTGTGAGATTCCCAATGAGAGATTTCTTCCATTCTGTAGATCTTATCTACTCTATTTATCCAGTGTTCCAAGTTAGGGACTTCAGCAGACAACCAGTGGGTCGGTAATAAGAGTCTAGCAGCGGCTATCAAAAGTGAGAAGAGTGAGGACTTAGATGAATTAACTCCCTTCATACCCAAGGATAACAATGCTAAATCTGGTGCGCAGGGAAAGGAAGTTTGACAAATCTGATTGCTTAGATTGATTATGTTATGCCACCACGGATTAATTAGCTCACATGTCCACCAGATGTGAAAGAACGAGCCTTTGGTTTTGGAGCAGCGCCAACATACATCAGTAGCATTAGGTATATAAAGGCATGTTATATCGGGGGTTCTGTACCATCTGATAAGGACCTTGTAACTATTCTCCTGGATACGAACGCATCTGGAGATCTTGTGAGGGGTAATTAAGGCTTTAGTAATTTCTAGAGGAGTCAAGGTTCGCTGGAGATCTCTCTCCCACAAACCAATCACTGCAGGTTTGAGTGTTGTAGGGGGGATATCAAATTTTTATATATTGTGGAGATGGTTTTAGAGGGATATTTCTTACAGCTTATTAATTCTTCAAACCAGTGTATAGTGTTGGAAGGGAGGGTCTTTTTTGCAAGGAGAAGAGATTCGGTTCTGATAAAGCGCATGAGGACCGGGTTATGGATCTGTGTGGTCAGCACTTTACAGATTTCTGGGTCAGAGAGTATACACCCATTTGGGTCTAGAAGTTGGGAGATGGGAGTTTCAAGAGATCTTAAAGTCAGGGGACAGCTTTCTCTCAAGTCTTTAGGAGCCAGATTAATAACATCTCTTATCTGAAGAAGAGGGGAGGGCAGATTTAAACTCTTGGAGCAAAGTGAGAGAGCCTTCCATACTTTTAATGTGTTGCGAATGAGAGGGTTTGGAATGGTACTAAGTGAGGAAGGTAGTTTATCGGCCAATAGGAGGGCTCTGATGGGAGAGGACAGGAAAGCATTCTCTATTATGGGCCAAGATTTATGGGGTGGATCTCTGATCCAATCAACCACTCGAGAAAGTTGTATGGCTTTCATATAAGCCTCCGGGTCTGGGAGTCCGATACCTCCTTTAGCTTTGGGCCTTGTAAGTGTGAGAAATGAGATGCGGGAATTTTTACCATTCCAAATAAATTTCCGAATGAGCTTATTTAGAGAAACAAAGAAGGATTTAGGGATTTCTATAGGGAGTACTTGCATTAAGTAAGTAAGTCTGGGTATAATTAGGGACATTAGGATGTTTTTTCTGCCAAACCAAGAAAGGTATGGGTAGTCAATTGAGTCTATTTGGGCTTGTATAGATGTTAGAAGAGGTTTATAATTCAAATTAAATAGTTCAGACAATTTTGGAGAAATCTTGATACCTAAATATGTTAATAATTGGGTCTGCCAATTGAAGGGGGAGTTTGCTCGTAAGGAGGAAAGATTTAAGGGAGAAAGACCTATGTGGAGAATTTGAGATTTCGAGGGGTTTACTTTAAAGTTAGATAGTGAGCCGAATAGGGAGAGCTTTGTCAGAATTATGGGCATAGAAATATGGGGGTTAGTGGTTAGGATCAATAAGTCATCTGCGAAGGCCGCTAATTTAAATTCTTGACAACCGACCCTCAAGCCTTTGATCTCCTTGTCTTGTCTAAGAATTTGTAGGAGAGATTCCATAACCAGGACAAATATGAGGGGGGATAGCGGGCAGCCTTGCCTCGTACCATTTCTTATTGTAAAGTGAGAGGATAAGAGTTCATTGACCGACACGGATGCTGAAGAACTTGTATACATAGAGAACACTGCATTTATGTATTGTAAAAGCAACTGGAATTTCGAAAGGATCAGTTTAATGTATGTCCAATCGATTCTATCAAATGCTTTTTCAGCATCCGTGCCGATCATGACCAGAGGGATAGCTTTATGTGAAGCATAAAATAAGGCATTCAGTATTTTAGTGGTGTTATCCCTCCCCTCCCGACCTTTAACAAACCCTACTTGATCAGGATGTATCAAGAGAGGGAGGAGGCTTTGCAGTCTTGCGGCAAGCATTTTAGCTATAAGCTTGAGATCAACGTTGAGTAAGGATATGGGGCGGTAATTGGAGCAGGACGTGAGATCTTTACCCTCTTTAGGGATTATTGTAATCGTAGCTTTCGTCATGTCTGAGGAAAGAGGTTGGCCGACTAAAGCACCATTACAGATGGGGAGCATAAAGGGGATTAATAGGTCTCCAAAGGCCGAATAGTATGATATCGGAAGGCCATCAGGGCCAGGGCTCTTTCCTTTGGGGGTAGATTTGATGGCAGCTGTTAACTCCAGGGAGGTAAATGGCTTGGATAAGGATTCTTGCTGTATAGCAGTTAGGGACGGGAGATTGAGGGTGTCTAAAAAAGATTTGATATTGGCTTCTCTATCTAGGGAGGTGTCTGGAAGAGCAGAAGGAGGGAGGTTGCATAAAGTTTCATAGAACTGTTTAAATTGATCAGCTATTTCTTCTGCTTTGAAAAGCTGAGTACCTATGGGGGATTTAATGCTCTGGACATAACGGGAGTCTCTTCTCTGTTTTATTCTACGCATCATGTATTTTGATGCTTTGTTTCCGTGAGCGAAGGTTTTTTGCTGGGCCGACAGGAAGAACTTAGCTGAACGCTCGTTTAATAAGTTCTTCAGTTGTGTTCTAAGAGAAGAGAGTTCCGCTAATTGATGAGCGAGTAGGGACTGTTTATGAGCTTTTTCCACAGAGTGGATTTTGGACAGAAGAGTATTTAGTTTCTTTTCAGACTCTTTCTTTAAATAAGAGCAGAGACTGATCAATCTGCCTCTGATGTAAGGTTTGTGGGCATCCCAGAGTATCTGGGGGGATATCTCAGGGGTATTGTTTAATCTGAAATATTCTTCTAAAAAGGATAATATTTGCGATTTATGTTTAGAATTACCCAACAGGGATTCATTAAGTCTCCAGTTTGTATATCTACTGTTTTTGACTTCTGGGCATATAGTACAATATATAGGGGAGTGATCAGAAAGTGTGATGTCTCCTATCTGAGCAAAGGAGCAATGCTGTAAGTTTTCTTTTGGGGTTAAAATGTAATCTATCCTGCTGTATGAGGAGTTAGGTGGGGAATAGAAGGAGTAATCCACTAATTCAGGGTTGAGGCAGCGCCATATGTCTATCATACCCATGTTATACAGTTTAGTATGTAGCACTCTAAGAGCTTTTGTATAGACTGAGGATTTCTTTGAGGAAGTGTCAATGAGAGGGTTGAAGGCGAGGTTAAAGTCTCCCGCTATGACCAGGAGGCCTTCCCTATGTGTATCAACTAAGGCCAGGGTACTGGAGAACCAATTAACCTGATCCTCGTTAGGAGCATAGACATTAACAAATGTAAACATAGTTTGTCCTATTTTACCCTTAAGAATGAGGTATCTACCATCTGGGTCCTGTAGATGGGATTTATATTGGAAAGGGAGCCCCCTACGGAATCCTATGCTAACTCCCCTCGAGGCGGCGCCCCGGGCCCCACAATGGTACCAGCAGGGGAATCTAGAGTAGGAGAGATTCGGGTAACAGCCATGTTTATAGTGAGTTTCCTGGAGGAAAACCACTGAGCATTTCTCCCTATGTAACAGAGAAAAGATTTGGCTTCTCTTGGAGGGAGATCTCAGGCCTTTGACATTATAGGATACCAATTTAAGGTCAGACATCATTGAGTATGGGGAAAGAAATGATATAAAATCTAAGGGGAGGAGGAACAGGGAGAGGACACATTATATGTACTAGGATAAATGACTCAAAAGTCACCACTCATATATAAAGCTGTAGAAGTCATCAAACAGATGGGATGGAGGTCCCTACTGTATCTTTCTCCTACACTGAGTGGAGAAAGGCACGGACAAGGGCAATAATAGAATGAGTATCCCATTCGCCACTCAGTGTAGTAGGCTAAGTTGTATGGAGCATTCAAATATAGTGGTAGCAAAACAAAACAAAACAAAAAAAAAGTCGATGCATTGAGTCCTCTGTTTCCATAGTTATATGCAAAAGAGAGTAAAACAAAAGGATAAGAGGGGTTAGGTGAATAATACTTATGCTAGAGACAAGCGCTTAGGGGTAGTAGGAACATTTCCCCTTCTGGATCTTTGAGATTTAGGAGTAAGGAGAGGTTCCCATGGAATTGGCGTAGGCAGGTTTGGCAAGGCGGTCAAGTTTTGGACCATGTCCCAGTTTTCTATAGGCAGCGGCGATATTTGAAGGAGATCGTAGGCTCTATTTAGATCACTGAAGGAAGCAATGTGAATGCGGCGACCATCATGGAGAAAAGATAGGCCAAATGGAAATGTCCATCTGTATAGGATCTTAAAACGACGTAGCAGGTCAGTGAGTGGTTTCAACATTTTTCGTTTCTTCAGGGTAGTTTGGGCTAAGTCCTGATAGATGGTGATGGAGTTGCCCTCCCATTCCACAGAGTCGGAGTTCCTAGATCCAGCCAGGATTGCTTCTTTCACCGGAAAGTGTAGGAATCTGCAGATCACGTCTCTGGGGGGTTCACTTGCTTGTGGCTTGGGGCGAAGTGCTCTATGTGCTCGTTCTATCAAGACCTGGTGCACAGAATCAGGGCCCAGAAGCTTGAGGCAGATCTGTATAACTGTCTCTGGGATATCCAATGTAGAAACAGACTCCGGGATGCCTCTAAAGCGGAGATTATTCTGTCTGCCCCTATTCTCCTGATCCTCCATGGCTGTATAAAGGGCGTTCATATGGCTCTGGGCAAGGGACAGGCTGGAGACCATTTCGCTCTGGTGCTGCAGGACTGTGGCCTGGGTGTCTTCCAGAACTTCCACCCTGCGGCCTATATGACGTACGTCCTCTTTGATAGAGGAGAGATCCAGGCTAAGTGGCCCCAAGGCGTCTGCCAGGGCTTCCTTAAGGAAAGACCTGGAGATGGGCAGACGTTCTGTGTCTTCAGAGTCCTCTCCTACCTTTTCGGCGCTTGCAGCTGCCGCCTGTTTGTACCTGGAGCGAGGTGCGCCGGGCGCCATCTTGGCTTCCTTGCTCACCGATGTTGCCGCCACTTTCCTGATGAATTTCTCAATTTCACCGGCTTGGCTCTGTGATTTACTTTGACCAGTCTGATCAGTGGTCTTTTGATTACCGATCTTGACCATTTTAACTTCCAGATCGCTAATGATAATGGGCTATGAGGGATCTGCTAGCAGGAGAGCTGCACCTCACACAACCATTCAGCTCCGGTGCAGGCTCCGCCCCCCGGCAGATTTTCCATTTTAATATTTTTTTTTTTCCAGTTGCAAAGCAAGGGTTAACAGCCAAACAAAACTCATTATTTATGGCCCTGATTCTGTAGTTTACAGAAACACCCCATATGTGGTCATAAACTGCTGTACGGGCACACGGCAGGGCGCAGAAGGTTTTTGGAAGGCAGATTTTGCTGGACTGGTTTTTTTGACACCATGTCCCATTTGAAGCCCCCCTGATGCACCCCTAGAGTAGAAACTCCAAAAAAGTGACCCCATTTTAGAAACTACGGGATAGGGTGGCAGTTTTGTTAGTACTATTTTAGGGTACATATGATTTTTGGTTGCTCTATATTACACTTTTTGTGCGGCAAGGTAACAAGAAATTGTTTTTTTGGCACCGTTTTGTTTTTTGTTATTTACAACATTGATCTGACAGGTTAGATCATTTGATATTTTTATAGAGCCGGTCGATACGGATGCGGCGATACCTAATATGTATACTTTTTTTTTATTTATGTAAGTTTTACACAATGATTTCATACGGTGGTCACCTAAAGGGTTAGGTCATGTGATATTTTTATAGAGCCAGTCGATACGGACGCGGCGATACCTAATATGTATACTTTTTTTTTATTTATGTAAGTTTTACACAATGATTTCATTTTTGAAACAAAAAAAATCATGTTTTAGTGTTTCCATAGTCTAAGAGCCATAGTTTTTTCAGTTTTGGGGCGATTATCTTGGGTAGGGTATGATTTTTGCGGGATGAGATGACGGTTTGATTGTTACAATTTTGGCGTACATACGACTTTTTTGATCACTTTTATTACCTTTTTTGGGAAGTAAGGTGGGCTAAATTTCGATTTCATCATAGTTTTTTATTTTTATGGCGTTCACTGTTCGGGTAAAGTAACATGACCGTTTTATAGATCAGGTCATTACGGACGCGGCGATACCAAACATGTGTAGGGAAAATTAATTTTTTTCATTTTTAATCAGTGATAAATGTGTTTTTTGATTTTTACTTTATTTTCACTTTTTTTCACTTTCTTTTTGACCCAGACCCACTTGGTTCTTGAAGATCCGGTGGGTCTGAAGTCTGTATAATACAGTACAGTGCAATATATATTGTACTGTACTGTATTTTACACTTTGTCTGAACAGATCTCTGCCTTTTAGCACAGATCTGTTCAGCACCATGGACAGCAGGATGCCTGAAACGGCGTCCTGTTGCCATGGGAACCTTCCCCGTCTGCTCAGTACTGGTCAGAACTTCGCAGACGGGGAAGGGTAAGGACGGGGCTGTCGGGGGGCTGTCTGGGAGCTCTCTCCCTCTCCCATCGGGGGGCTGCAAAGGCACAGCAGCCCCCCGATGGGAGAGGGAGGGAGCTCCCTGCGCTGTTAACCTTTTCCATACAGCGGTCCGTATGGACCGCGGTATGGAAAGGGTTAAACGGCTGACATTGCAGCACAGATGTCAGCCGTTTATACCAGGGTGCCAGCAATGTGCTGGCACCCTGGTATACCCACTAGACGCCAACGATTATTCAAGGGGAGATGGGCGAAGGATCGCGATCCCGCCTGCCACACCGCCCGCCTCCCGCACCGCCCGCACCGCCTGCAACCCTCCCCCTGCACCTCCCACCGGGCTAAAATCACTCAGGGGTGCAAGGGGGGGGGATACAGATATACTTTAGGAATACTAAAGTTTCTGATCCCCGCGGTCAGGGACCGCGGGGATCAGAAACTGCAGAAATCGCAGCAAACCGCAGGTCTGAATTGACCTGCGGTTTGCCGCGATCGCCGACATGGGGGAGTCACGGGACCCTCCTGCGCATTTAGCCTAGGTGCCTGCTCAATGATTTGAGCAGGCACCGGGTTCCGATCACCGCCCGCCCAGCGGCAGTGATCTGAGCCATACATGACGTACCGGTACGTCATGTGTCCTTAAGTACCAGGACATCATGACGTACCGGTACGTCATGTGTCCTTAAGAGGTTAAATGCTCTCTAGTGGCTTATGATCAGTCTCTCTAAGACCTTTTTCACTGGCTTCACATTGGACTGTTACTTCTTCATTGACATTGTAGTATCTGAAAACTGAATGTTTAGTAACAATATCTTTTATCTGCTTGAGGGCTTCATCATGGCTGGATTGCCAGGCCCACAAGCTGTCTTTGTCTGTCAGTCTGCTTAGTGGTTCACATACATCCGAAAGATGTGGTAAGAATTTTGAAAGGTAATTTACAAACCCTAGCAGTCTCTGGACTGCTTGTACATTGTCAGGCTTTGGTACCTCTAAAATTGCTCTGACTTTTTCTGGATCAGGACTCAGGCCTTCTGCTATTAGTAAATGGCCCATGTATGGTACCAAAGACAGCCTCAATCTCAGCTTCTTTTTATAGAATTTTAGGTTCATCTTTCGTGCTCTCTCTAAGAGTCCAATCAAATTATTGTCATGATCCTTTGTGGCATCCTCTCTAGTGTCACCATAGCCATACACCAATATATCATCTGCAATAACTTCCACTCCGGGCAGGCCTTCTACTGCTTCATGTTGTCTACGTTGATATTCTTCTGGCGCAGTAGCAATCCCAAAAGGCATGCGTAGCCTTCGGTAACGCCCAAAAGTCCAGAATGTAGTGAGATTACTGCTTTTAGTGTCCAGTTTTACTTGCCAGAAGTCATCCTTAGCATCCAAGACAGAAAATACTTTTGCATTTGTTAAACTTGGCAGGATTTCCTCTATAGTGGGCATTGGATAATGTGAGCGTTTTAGTGCTTTATTTAAGTCTTTGGGATCAATGCATATTCGCAGCTTGCCTGGTTTATTAACAGCAACCATACTACTTATCCATGTCATAGGTTCTATGACCTTTTTTTATCACTCCCAGTGTCTCTAATCTCTCTATTTTCACCTTTAAGTCTGCTTTAAGTGGAGCCGGCACTCTACGTGGTTGGTGTTGAACAGGAGGTATTGCTTCATCTATTTCTAGGTGATACTCTCCAGGTAGACACCCTAGTCCTTTGAAAATGTCTCTATATTCAGTTGTGATCATTTCATAAGAAAAGGGTGAAGATGTAGTTGTTTGCTGGTCATCATGTAATAATACATTATGTTCTACATTCAGTGTAAGGAGGCCCATTTTCTGACATGTTTCTGCTGAGAGAAGTGGTTTGTGTTTATCTTGGACAACTTGGAATTGCAGTGGTTACGTTTTATCTTTGTATGTACAATTTAGATTACATTGGCCCATAGGTATCATATAGGTATTGCAACATTTTAATTTGACATTACTCTTCTGTAATGTTGGCTTTCCTTCTTTAACAATTTTGCAATAGCCTTTGTATGTCATAAGGTTGCAGGGGGCCCCACAGTCTAACTGACAGTGTAACCTTTTCCCTGCTTCTCTGTCAATGCTGAGTTCTAGTGGTACAAACCACTGTGATCCTGGACTGCTTACTGCTCCTATGTGATGTATAATAGTGAATACTGATTCTTCTGAGCTGCTGCTCTTGATCTGTGCAGCCATATGTATTCTGGCATTTGATTTCTGCCTGCATACTCTAGAAAAATTGTTTTGCTTTTTGCATTTACTACAGGTTTCTCCATATGCAGGATAGTGGTCTCTGCCTCAGGGGTGGTTGTTTCCACAGTATCTACATCAACTTTGGGGATAATTCTATATATTTTATTGTATTTAGTATTTTATAGTTTGGTGATCTTATTTTATTGTATTAAATTTAAGTATACTGCTGTCTAGAGAGCCAACAATTCTTTAAAAGGGTTCATAGCGGGGCGGACACAGGCAGCAAATGGCCCTGTGCAAAGGATGTACCTGCCCCCCCCCAAAAAACAAAAACAAAACACACGGGTTGACAGATTACTGGCAGGGGCTGGAGAAGATCCAGCGGTCATGGTCCATATCGGAACCAATGAAAAAGTTAGAGGTAGGTGGATAGTCCTTAAAAATGATTTCAGGGATTTAGGTCAAAAGCTTAGGGCAAGGACCTCAAAGGTAGTATTTTCCGAAATACTGCCTGTACCACGAGCCACACAAGAAAGGCAGTGGGAAATTAGGGAGATTAACAAGTGGCTCAAGAACTGGTGTAGGAAGGAGGGGTTTGGGTTCCTGGAGAACTGGGCCGACTTCTCTATCAGCTACAAGCTCTATCGTAGGGACGGGCTGCACCTCAATGGGGAAGGGGCAGCTGTGCTGGGGAGAAAGATGGCTAGAAGGTTGGAGGAGTGTTTAAACTAGGGACTGGGGGGGAGGGAAATTACACTATAGGAGGGGAAGATAGTGCAGATAGAGACCGGGGGCAAGGTAGTGGGACTGTGGGAGGAATGGAAGGAGGGACTAGAACAGTTCAGAAGGAAAGGTGTAGGGTAAAAAATATACATAAACCTCTCAAATGTATGTATACTAATGCCAGAAGCCTGACTAATAAAACTGGGGAGCTGGAATTAGTGATGTGTAAGGAGGACTATGACATAGTGGGAATAACTGAGACATGGCTGGATGATAGCTATGACTGGGCAGTTAATGTACAAGGTTACAGTCTGTTTAGAAAGGATCGTCAAAACCGGAGAGGGGAGGGGTTTGCCTTTATGTAAAGTCCTGTCTAAAGCCCACACTCCGGGAATATATAAGTGAGGGACATGAACATGTGGAGTCACTGTGGGTAGAGATACATGAAGCTAAAAACAACAATAAATTACTAATAGGAGTTTACTACAAACCACCTAATATACCAGAGTCCACAGAAAATCTACTACTAAACGAGATAGACCAGGCAGCAAATCATAATGAGGTGGTTATTATGGGGGACTTCAACTACCCAGATATAGACTGGGAAACTGAAACTTGTATATCTCATAAGGGAAACAGGTTCTTGGCAATAACCAAAGACAATTACCTCTCCCAACTGGTTCAGGACCCGACTAGAGGGACGGCCATACTGGACTTAGTATTAACCAATAAACCTGACAGAACAACAGACGTGCAGGTTAATGGACACCTGGGAAATAGTGACCATAAAGTAATAACCTTCCAATTATCATTCAAAAAAGCGTTTCTACAGGGAGGAACAAAAATACCAAACTTCAAAAAATCTAAATTTAGCCAACTAAGAGAGGCCATAGGCCTAACTAACTGGGACAAAGTCCTCAAAAATAAAAATACAGCCACAAAATGGGATATCTTTACAAACATCTTAAAATCTCATTGTGAGAGGTACATACTGTATGGGAATAAAAGCTTAAGGAACAAAAACAAACCAATGTGGATAAATAGAACTGTTAAGAAAGCAATAAATGACAAAAAGAAAGCATATAAATCACTAAAACAGGAGGGTAGCACGGAAGCACTGAAAAACTATTAGGAAAAAAATAGAACATGTAAAAAAACAAATAAAAGCGACCAAACTAGAGACCGAGAGATTAATTGCCAAAGAGAGTAAAACTAACCCTAAAATGTTCTTCAATTATATAAATGTTAAAAAGTATAAATCTGAAGGTGTCGGCCCTTTAAACAGTAATGAGGGGGGAGTCGCAGAGAGCGACGAGGAGAAAGCAAAGCTGTTAAATATTTTTTTCTCCAATGTATTCACTGAGGAAAATAAACTGTCAGATGACATGCAGAATGTAAAAATAAATTCCCCATTAAAAGTGTCCTGTCTGACCCAGGAAGAAGTACAACAGCGACTTAAAAAGATCAAAATAGACAAATCGCCAGGACCGGATGGCATACACCCCCGTATCCTAAGGGAATTAAGTAATGTCATAGCCAGACCCTTATTTCTGATATTTGCGGACTCTATACTGACAGGGAATGTCGCACAGGATTAGCGCATGGCAAATGTGGTGCCAATATTCAAAAAGGGTCCAAAAACAGAGCCTGGAAACTATAGGCCGGTAAGTTTAACATCTGTTGTGGGTAAACTGTTTAAAGGTTTTCTGAGAGATGCTATCTTAGAGCATCTCAATGGAAATAAGCAAATAACGCCATATCAGCATGGCTTTGTGAGGGATCGGTCATGCCAAACTAATTTAATCAGTTTCTATGAGGAGGTAAGTTCTAGACTTGACAGCGGCGAATCAATGGATGTCGTATATCTGGACTTCTCCAAAGCATTTGACACTGTACCACATAAAAGGTTAGTATATAAAATGAGAATGCTCGGACTGGGAGAAAACGTCTGTATGTGGGTAAGTAACTGGCTCAATGATAGAAAACAGAGGGTGGTTATTAACGGTACATACTCAGATTGGGTCACTGTCACTAGTGGAGTACCTCAGGGGTCAGTATTGGGCCCTATTCTCTTCAATATATTTATTAATGATCTTGTAGAAGGCTTGCATAGTAAAGTATCAATTTTCGCAGATGACACTAAACTGTGTAAAGTAATTTACACTGAAGAGGACAGTATACTACTACAGAGGGATCTGGATAGATTGGAGGCTTGGGCAGATAAGTGGCAGATGAGGTTTAACACTGACAAATGTAAAGTTATGCACATGGGAAGGAATAATGCAAGTCACCCGTACATACTAAATGATAAAACACTCGGTAACACTGACATGGAAAAGGATCTAGGAATTTTAATAAACAGCAAACTAAGCTGCAAAAACCAGTCTCAGGCAGCTGCTGCCAAGGCCAGTAAGATAACGGGTTGCATCAGAAGGGGCATAGATGCCCGTGATAAGAACATAGTCCTACCACTTTACAAATCGCTAGTCAGACCACACATGGAGTACTGTGTACAGTTCTGGGCTCCTATAAACAAGGCAGACATAGCAGAGCTGGAGAAGGTCCAGAGGAGGGCAACTAAATTAATAACTGGAATGGGGAAACTACAGTACCCTGAAAGATTATCAAAATTAGGGTTATTCACTTTAGAAAAAAGACGACTGAGGGGAGATCTAATTAATATGTATAAATATATCAGGGGTCAGTACAGAGATCTATCCCATCATCTATTTATCTCCAGGACTGTGACGAGGGGACATCCTCTGCGTCTGGAGGAAAGAAGGTTTGTACACAAACATAGAAGAGGATTCTTTACGGTAAGAGCAGTGAGACTATGGAACTCTCTGCCTGAGGAGGTGGTGATGGTGAGTACAATAAAGCAATTCTAGAGGGGCCTGGATGTATTTCTGGAGCGTAATAATATTACAGGCTATAGCTACTAGAGAGGGGTCGTTGATCCAGGGAGTTATTATGATTGCCTGATTGGAGTCGTGAAGGAATTTTTTATTCCCCTAAAGTGGGGAAAATTGGCTTCTATCTCACCGTTTTTTTTTTTTGCCTTCCTCTGGATCAACTTGCAGGATAACAGGCTGAACTGGATGGACAAATGTCTTTTTTCGGCCTTATGTACTATGTTACTATGTTACTATGTTACATACAAATATAAACATGTGCAAATAAAAAACATCTTGTGAATATGTTTACAATATGTATATATATTCTTTTCATACTAGGCCATGCTTCTTACTCTGCCCAAAGCATAACTATACACACCCAGTCCCCTTAATGCCCCCACATAGTAATTATTCCCCCTTTGTGCCAGTACATAGTAGATATGCCCTGATATGTGCCCCCTCACAGTAGTAATGGTCAGATATGTGCCCTTTCACAGGAAGTTAAAAAAATATACTCACCTAGTTCCTCATGATCACAGTTCAGCCACTGGCGCTCCACAGCAGTAGCAGGATGTAGTGTCACACATTGCTCTGCTGGTCTGTGTAGGAGGAGGAGTACAGTAGATTCCCGGCCGCACCGCTCCTCCTCATACACAGACCAGCAGTGTGATGTGTGACATTACATCCTGCTACTGCTGTGGAGCCAGGTCCATATTTAGATTTGATGCTGCCCTAGGCACTTTAGTTCCAGCTTTCTCCCCCCAATGAAGTCCATAGCTGATGGTAAAATGCTCCCTAGGCCTTCATCTATCCCTCAGGACTCCCTCATATACTTGGACAATTAAAGGACTGACCTGTTACGTGTGCGCTTGGCAGCTGAAGGCATCTGTGTTGGTCCCATGTTCTTATGTGCCCGCATTGCTGAGAAAAATTATGTTTTATTATATACAAACGGGGGCGTTACCATTACACCTAGAAGCTCCGCTCTCTCTGTAACTGCCACACCCTCTGCACTTTAACATGGCCCGGTGGGATGACATTTTCACTGCCAGGCCCTGTCAAAGTAGACAGGGAGCGGCAGTTGCAGAGACAGCAGAGTCTCTAGGTGTAATGGTGACGCTCCTGTTGCTCCTAGAGGATAATTTGCATATATTCAAATATTCATATTTTTTCTCAATAATGCAGGCATATATGAACATGGGCCCAACACAGACCGGCACTGATGGGTGGCTTTAGCGCTGCCCTAGCCATTTTACAGGCTAAGGCAGTGCTAAAGCATGTCCATTAGTTCCAGTGACATCACCGGGTTCACTGCCAGGCGGAAGCCACCCCCAAATAGTATCCTCAGTACTAATAAGGCCTCCCTATAGAGCATCTATTATAATCTATAAGGCACTTCTATAGACCCCTCAGTAGTAGTAATGCCCGCCACCACTGCCCACAGTATTTACAATGTTCCCTGCAGTGCCCCTTGTAATTATAATACCTCCTGCCGTACCCCCCGGAGTTATAATCATCTCTGTAGTGCCACAGCTTTAGGCCTCTTGCACACGACCGTATGGCTTTTTTTGCGGAACGGAACAGATGGCCCTAATAGAACAGTACTATCCTTGTCCGTTATGTGGACAATAATAGGACATGTTCTATCTTTGAACAGAAAAACAGAAATACGGAAACGCACCTTCTGTTTTTTTGCGGATCCATTGAAATTAATGGTTCCGTATATGGTCCATATACGGAACGCAAAAAAAGGAACGTTAACAGAAAAAAAACCTCCGTGTGCAAGAGGCCTTATGGGAAGCTCACAAAGTGTTTTTTGGGGTCATTGTATCACCATGAGTACACATCTCAAGAAAGGCTACATCTTTCACACTAATTCCCTACTTTCCACTTTATGCTACCTGGAACATGCTCTATCTCAATCCTCCCCTTGCAGATTGCTTAGCCAAATTTTGGACATAACAGCCCGACTTTGAGATCTAATTCAGCAGAAAATCTAGAGGCTTCTGCTATACAAGCAGCAGAGATACTACAAGAGGGGCAATAAATCCCACTCCCTGCTGGCCATGCAGCTTGGGGAACAAACGGATCAGTCTGCACTATCTTCTCTTAGAAAGGATGATGGTACTTTTATTTAATCTGACTTCTATATCAAAGGTCTTTTATGATTTTTTTTCCCAACTGTTTTCCCTTCCCAAGAATCTTCCTGTTATTACAACTGACAGGGACTTCGTATTGACAAAGTTTCCTCATTTTTGCAAACTTCCCCCTTTACCTCAAGAAGACCTGATCTCTCTAAATACCTCCATATACATCTCCAATATAGATGAAATTGAAATCATACAAATATTACATACTGGTTATTCTCCAGGTCCTGATGGCCTATCATATGTTTAAGACTTTTTGCCCCTTGCTTACTCGCCATTTATTGAAAGTATTAAACTTCTTTCTAATGCTGACTAAACCTCTCTCTTGTTTCTAAGACATTAGATATTTTTTCATTAATGAGCAGCGATCGATGATTTGGCGAGTCTTTTGTTCAATCACAAAAAACAAAAATCACTAAATATTTTTTGCTGTTTACTTGTTACTGCCCCTGTAGCATTTACACTGCTAACTGATGGCAGAATTCTGATTAGCAAAAGGATGTGGCAATAAAATGAATGATTTATTGTTCATTATTTGATCATTGCATGCTATTACATGTGACAAAAGAAAAAGGAAAAAGTCTGGTACCGTGTTAGCCAATAGAAAACTAGTTTAGTGCTCTCATTAAGAGAAACAAAATAAGAGTATTGCAGGTTTGATACCTTTTAATGGCTATGTAACATCATTACTTCTATTTTTGTTAGCCATTAAAAGGTATCAAACCTTCAATACTCTATTATAATTCTCTTAATGAGAGCACTAAATTACATGTGACAGTAATTTATGAAATTTGGACAATGATATGAGAATTAAAATGACAATCGCCCTTTTTAATAGGCACTTAAAGTGTCAAAAAACTTTTCATATTTCATAGAAACATATTGAAAGTTTTGATCAGTGGGGGGTCTGAGTGCTAAGACCCCCACTGATCACAAGAACAAGGAGAGAGAAGGATTCACATATTGTGCTCTCTCATCTCGCTGCAGGATATGAAGTGAGACGGACTCAATAAAAAGTTTATGGGCCTGTTTTGCTTCCACCTCTTGGAGTGAGATTAATATGGAAGTACTTCTTTCTCTCTTCTCATTCTAGCGATTCTAGCACTCAGACCCCCACCATTCAAACTTTTGCTATGTCTCTATGAAAACTCAGTGACCCTTTAACTTGAAAAGAGATACACTGGATCAGGACAAGTTTATGATACGACTACAGGTATGATCGGTCCTTGAATTTTCTATTTACTGCGTCGTAGCATTTCCTTCCCTTTGAGTTTATGTTTTATAGAATCTAACGACTGCATATGAATGTTAAGTCATTTATAAAACAATGAAAAAACTTCTAGTCTGTCTTGCAAAAATGATTTTACACAACTTGCTAAATATATGCAATTTTGTAGGCTGTTGCGTTACTCTGTTTGCACAGACATATAGTACATTTAACTCCTGATAAAAAGCATTAGCAAGTTGCTAAATAACTGATGCAAATGGGGTTGCACTGTCTGTGCCTTGTCAGTATTTACATAACCCTACACAAAAAGGCAAAGTCATCATACTTCAAGCACAGAAATAACTCATAGTTCATGTGATCTGCTCTACAGTTACACCACCTGATCGCCACACTAGACAGAAGGCCAATGGCAAGGCCGACTTGCGTTACACTCCCTTTATCCACCCACATTTGGAATGCAACCAAGCGTAACAGCCTAGACATGAATAGTCTGGCTACAGTGCAATGACATCTGCTGTACATAGCGAACAAAGGCAGAATTACATATATGTTTTCCATCAATCCCTCTGCAGATTATAGTGTCATTGTGGCTGGAGGGTGGTCGGGAGTTGTATGCTTAAGGACGACCTGAAAGTGCACAGAAGTTTATGATTCGACTTGTCATTAGAAAATCGAGAGCTGACATGATAATTCATAATTTCTCTGAAGTTTTTATGCACACATTGCCAGGAGGTAAAACCAGATAAGAAAGGGACATATATGATATATGATTGCAGTATTCCAGATTATCTTAACCGTGTAAAGCCAAGAACCAGCTGGACTACATTCCATAGCAATTTCACAGCAATTTATGTCTTCAATATGTTCTACGTGGATCCTGTTACCAATATTGCCCAAGAAATAAAAAAATTCATATTAACTTTTGTAGATTGCATAATTTCTTACACCGACCAGTCATTCTATTAAAACCACTGATGAGTGAAGTGAATAATTAGTTTGTGACTATAGCACCTGACAAGAGGTGGGGCATATTATACAGCAATGGTCAGTGCTTGAAGGTGATCTACTGAAAACAGGACAAATGGCAAGCATCTGAGGGACTTTGACCAGGGCAAGATTGTGATGTCTAGATGATTGGGCCAAAGCATCTCCAAAATGGCAGGTCTTATGTGGTGTTCCTGGTAAGGCCGGGTTCACACTTTATTTGATCAGTTATCCTCCTGTTCTGTGTATTGACCCGCACCTGTTTTTAGCTCACAATAACTGGAAAAAATAACTGAACAAATAATTGAAGTGTGAACTCGGCCTAAGCAGTAGTTGGTACTTACCAAAAGTGATCCAAGGAAGGACAACTAGTGAATCATCGACTGATTCAGGGTTATGGAAATGGAGAGTAAAGACTTGCCTATCTGGTCTGACCCCTCAAATTTCATGTATCTTTAATCTATCTAGAAATGCAACTCCGCATTACCTATGCAATGATAATCCTGGTATGGACCTAATTACCATGCCAAACCACACCCACTTTTACCAGTGGCAAGGGTAGCGTTATAATAGAAAATAGTTGCAAATTTGGTTGTGACTTATTTACTGGCATACAAACTTGATATCCCCCCATCTATGACCTTCAGGAAATTTCCCAATAAGCAATTGCACACTTGTATCTCTGGACATTTGCGAATTATCGTTGTCATTATTCTATACTGCTATGGCTTCAGTTACCTTACATTTCACTGTCTAAGGCCTTACTGACATGTCCGTGTCTGTGATGAACATCTGTGATACGAGGATGATTGATTCATAGGTGAAGAGTTCCATGAAGAATCTGGGTTTTCCTCCGTATCAAAGTTTTTTGCTCCCAGTGTGTGATCCATGTTCCACGGACACTGCTCAACTGAAAATCAATTTTCAGAGCATCTTGTATAAATGGTCTGTGAAACATGGACAAAAAACACAGATGGCATCCTTGCTGGGTCTGTTTCACGGATCCATAGATTATAATGCTTCCATGCTAAAACCATTTACCATGCTAAAACACACATTAAAATGATGAGCGAACCTTCATAGAGAACACGGACAGCACACGTCCATGACTCACTGATGTGTGAATAAGGCCTTATACACCCAATATTTGAAACATTGTTACTGTCCTGAATATACTACTGCATATACTATATTTTATTTTATATCATAATTTTTTTTTTCAATCATGGACGCTAGCGTTTTTATCCCAGGTCTGCCTCTCGGCCAGTCCCCATAATAGTGAATGGGCATGGGCAGACTTCCGCAGCACACGTGTGCAAACAATAGTATGGATAAACCTAACGCCAGTGTGAAAGAAAGCCTAACACTGCACATAGTGGTGGTCATGGAATGCATTGGTGACAATCCACTTACATGTGCAGCTCCGCTTGGTAATACCACAGTGTGAAAGGAAGGGGTACATGGCTGCACTAAATAAAGGAACTGATTCACTTATTAATTCATTATTCTGTACTTTAATTAGTAGGATTAAATGGAGTAGGTTATTGTTTCATTGCCACCCCCCAGATGAAGGCTGTGCCCCAGAACACATGTAATACCCCGGAGTGGTATTACTATTCTTTCACCATGCTACTGTCTTTTATTGCTAACACCTATGCCATTCTTGTATTTATTTCCAGGTCCTTCTCAAGTATTCATTGATCTTGCTATCATGTAACTGTTGTGTTCCTGTAATATGCCTGGTTCACCAGCAGGTGGCAGCATAAA
Organism: Bufo bufo; assembly: GCF_905171765.1. Taxonomy (NCBI): domain Eukaryota; kingdom Metazoa; phylum Chordata; class Amphibia; order Anura; family Bufonidae; genus Bufo; species Bufo bufo. The sequence continues at coordinate 515,934,524 of NC_053390.1, read as the reverse complement.
TGGCAGACAAAACTCACCATTCCATTCTCCTCCCTTTGGGCATAAGTGGGCCCATCCTACTTCCTACCAGAAGCTAGTTTATTGTAGTCTAGTCTAGAAAGTGGAGTGTAAGCCTGGCACGGGACACAGCCAGAAGTGCCTATAACAGGCTGTTCAGGCTAAGCTAATGCTTGCCATGGAAGCAGTAGCAACAAGAGGGAAGTGTTCTTTAGTCGCCAGAAGGTATAAAACAGCAAGGGAAATTGTTCTCTGGCTGGAGCAGGAGTCACCAAAGGGAAGTAGCTTGTAGAGCACCAGGACTCCATGCTAATTACTTTACTGAGTGTCAGGAGCGGGACAACAGCCAAAGGCACCCCAATCCAAGGAATACCAGAACCAACCAAAAGTCCAGTACCAGACCCCAAGCATGGTTTAGCACAGCAGAGAGAAAGAAAGCAGAGTTATTCAAGTGTGTCTGTCACCAGCAGAGAAAGAGAGGAAGCACAGTTACCCAGTTTGCCTGACAGTTTATGCCAAAAGCCAGCTGGAACCCAAGAAAAAGCCTGAAAAATTGTTTGGATGCATGTTTACTCAAGTAAAGCTGCTGTTGAAGTTTTTTCAAGGTCTGGACCTCAATTTATACTTCATCTCCTAATTCAACCCCCTTTATTTGCTTCAGAGTCTAAACCTGGGGTCCCGCTGTGTCCAGGTAGGAGCAATGTGACACATATGGACCGCACCACACCACTCGGCATTCCACTTAACCTGGGACTAGTGTTGAGCGAGCACCAAAGTGCTCATGTGCTCGAGTAGAACACTTTGCAATGCTCGGGTGTTCTACCGAGTACAAGAGCACAATAGAAGTTAATGGGAGAACCCAAGGCACCCCCTGCTCTGAAGAGGTGAGGGTGTTAGGACTCTAGTTCGCTTAGGAGTCCCTGCTCTGACTCCATAACTATATCCATATATGGAGTCAGTGCTTGGGGACACCCCAGTGTATTTAAATTTCTGAAATGTTTCTGCCAGGATTTGAACTCCCAATGTTGTACATTAAAGGCAAGGACCTTATCCACTCAGTTATAAAGCTAAATGCTAAACTGTGTCAGGAAAAACCTCTTAGTTTCTGATTTAGTGAATATTTCTATTCAGCAGAAGATTGCATATTTCTGTGCAGGTTAGCATGTAACTGTATAGTGTAGTGGTTAACGTCATTGCCTCTAATGTACAAGCTTGGGAGTTCGAATCCCAGTAGAAACATTTCAGAAATAGAGATTATTTATATACTAGACATTAAGCCTAACAGGCGCTAGAACAGTAGTGATGGGGGATCTGTGGATGACACTGTTATGAGATTATTTAGAGATTATTTATACACTGCGTGCAGAATTATTAGGCAAATGAGTATTTTGACCACATCATCCTCTTTATGCATGTTGTCTTACTCCAAGCTGTATAGGCTCGAAAGCCTACTACCAATTAAGCATATTAGGTGATGTGCATCTCTGTAATGAGAAGGGGTGTGGTCTAATGACATCAACACCCTATATCAGGTGTGCATAATTATTAGGCAACTTCCTTTCCTTTGGCAAAATGGGTCAAAAGAAGGACTTGACAGGCTCAGAAAAGTCAAAAATAGTGAGATATCTTGCAGAGGGATGCAGCACTCTTAAAATTGCAAAGCTCTGAAGCGTGATCATCGAACAATCAAGCGTTTCATTCAAAATAGTCAACAGGGTCGCAGAAGAGTAGTGGAAAAACCAAGGCGCAAAAAACCTGCCCATGAACTGAGAAAAGTCAAGCGATGCATCTGCCAAGATGCCACTTGCCACCAGTTTGGCCATATTTCAGAGCTGCAACATCACTGGAGTGCCCAAAAGCACAAGGTGTGCCATACTCAGAGACATGGCCAAGGTAAGAAAGGCTGAAAGACGACCACCACTGAACAAGACACACAAGCTGAAACGTCAAGACTGGGCCAAGAAATATCTCAAGACTGATTTTTCTAAGGTTTTATGGACTGATGAAATGAGAGTGAGTCTTGATGGGCCAGATGGATGGGCCCGAGGGCTGGATTGGTAAAGGGCAGAGAGCCTCCAGTCCGACTCAGACGCCAGCAAGGTGGAGGTGGAGTACTGGTTGTGGCTGTATCATCAAAGATGAGCTTGTGGGGCCCTTTTCGGGTTGAGGATGGTGTCAAGCTCAACTCCCAGTCCTACTGCCAGTTTCTGGAAGCACCTTCTTCAAGCAGTGGTACAGGAAGAAGTCTGCATCCTTCCAGACAAACATGATTTACATGTGAGGACAATGTTCCATCACACGCGTCCAAGTACTCCACAGCGTGGCTGGCAAGAAAGGGTATAAACAGAAGAAAATCTAATGACATGGCCTCCTTGTTCCACTGATCTGAACCCCATTGAGAACCTGTGGTCCATCATCAAAAGTGAGGATTTACAAGGAGGGAAAAACAGTACACCTCTCTGAACAGTGTCTGGGAGGCTGTGGTTGCTGCTGCACGCAATGTTGATGGTGAACAGATTAAAACGCTGACAGAAATCCATGGATGGCAGGCTTTTGAGTTTCCTTGCAAAGAAAGGTGGCTGTACTTGGTCCACTGATTTGTTTTTGTTTTGTTTTTGAATGTCAGAAATGTATATTTGTGAATGTTGAGATGTTATATTGGTTTCACTGGTAAAAATAAATAATTTAAATGGGTATATATTTGTTTTTTGTTAAGTTGCCTAATAATTATGCACAGTAATAGTCACCTGCACACACAGATATCCCCCTAAAATAGCTAAAACTAAAAACAAACTAAAAACTACTTCCAAAAATATTCAGCTTTGATATTGAGTTTTTTGGGTTCATTGAGAACATGGTTGTTGTTCAATAATAAAATTAATCCTCAAAAATACAACTTGCCTAATAATTCTGCACTCCCTGTATACTAGACATTAAGCCTGTTACACTAACAGGCGCTAGAACAGTAGTGCTGGCACTGTGATGGGGGATCTGTGGATGACACTGTTATGGGGGGATCTGTGGGTGACACTTATTGGGGTCTGTGGCTGACACTGTTATGGGGGTATCTGTGGATGACACTAAACAGCATCTTATCAGTGTCGCTTTTTAGTGTGAATGTAATGGCAGCGGGGCCCGGTGCAGTCACTGTATTGCACCGGCCCCGCTCAGAGTAGTAATACTTTGAATAACTGTAATAATAATAACGATCTTCACTTCTTCACTTACTACATGGTGAGGCAGGAGGCCGGGCGGGCGGCCAGGCACCTGCAGCGTAACTCACTACGTCATGCGCCTGCACCAACTGCTTAATTCATGGAGCAGGGGCGTCACTTAGTGAGTTACGCTACCGCCAGGCCTCCTGCCTCACCATGTAGTAAGTGAGCAGGGCAGGTGCAATACAGTAAATGCCCCCCGCTGCCATTACAATAGGATGCTGCACATGTAGTGTCCGTGGAGTGTGTGCCGATGGAGCGGCGTCTGGCGCACTGCGCATGTGGGGAAGCGGGCGCATGCGCAGTGCGGCATAATTAGTAAGATAGCCGTCTCTCAGTGTGGACGGCTCCCCGGGATCTGTGACGGCTGCGCTGTCCTGTGTGCTCCGGGCAGAGTATAACTCTGAAAGCCGCTGTGCCCGGCTCCCGTCGTCCTCCTCCCTGAGCGCTGCTGTCCCGCCGCTGTGCCCCCGAGCCCGGCTCTGCGACCTGGATTGGCCTGTTGGTATGTGTCCGTCCGCTGCGCATGCGCACTTCTATAATCGGCACACACGCACGGACAACAGCCCTGAGCACGTACACAGGGCTTTTATTAGTATAGATAATATTTTCTCTTACTGTAATACTGACTTATATGTAGCTGAAATATGCGTCACTGGCACTCACTTTTGGCTGAGACTGCAGGCACTGTGACTGGTGGCTGATATGACTGCCACTGACTGGTAGTGCTGAGACCACTTGCACTGTGACTGGTGACTGATACAGCTGTCACTGACTGGTGGTGCTGAGACCACTGGCACTGTGACTGGTGGCTGATACAGCTGGCACTGACTGCTAGGACTGACTGGTGGTGCTGAGACTGTGGGCACTGTGACTGGTGCCTGAGATGGCTGTCACGAACTGCTGGCACTGACTGGTGGTGCTGAGACTGCAGCTGATGGCTGAAACAGCTGGCTCTGACTGGTGGCTGAGATGACTGGCAGTGCCACGTGGTGTTGAGACTGCTGGCGCATTTTGGTTTCCGCCTGGCGGTGCGGAGCCAAAAGGATCCGTCCTGACTTACAATGTAAGTCAATGGGGACGGATCCATTTACATTGACACAATATTGGTGCAATTGTAAACGGATCCGTCCCCCATTGACTTTCAATGTAAAGTCAGGAGTCCCTATTTTAGGCTACTTTCACACCTGCGCTAGGTGCAGATCTGTCTGGTATCTGCACAGATGGATCCGCACCTATAAATCCAAACGATGGTATCCGTTCAGTACGGATCCGTCTGCATAACAGCTTTTTCAGATCTGAGTTTTCACTATTGTGAAAACTCAGATCCGACAGTATATTCTAACACAGAGGCGTTCCCATGGTGATGGGGACGCTTCAAGTTAGAATATACTAAGAACTGTGTACATAACTGCCCCCTGCTGCCTGGCAGCACCCGATCTCTTACAGGGGGCTGTGATCCGCACAATTAACCCCTCAGGTATGGCATGGTTAATTGTGCGGATCTCAGCCCCCTGATCGGGTGCTGCCAGGCAGGAGGGGGCCAGAACCCCCTCCCCAGTATTAAAAGCATTGGTGGCCAGTGCGGCCCCCCCTCCCTCCCTCTCCAGTATTAAAGCATTGGTGGACAGTACGGCCCCCCCCCCACCTCCCTCCCCAGTATTAAAAGCATTGGTGGCCAGTGCGGCCCCCCCCTCCCTCCCCAGTATTAAAAGCATTGGTGGCCAGTGCGGCCCCCCCCTCCCTCCCTCCCCAGTATTAAAAGCATTGGTGGCCAGTGCGGCCCCCCTCCCTCCCTCCCCAGTATTAAAAGCATTGGTGGCCAGTGCGGTCCCCCTCCTCCCTCCCCAGTATTAAAAGCGTTGGTGGCCAGTGCTGGCTGCCATGGTTACTTAGCAATTTTAGAAGCATTATACTTACCTGCGCTGATTGTGGCCGGCCGAGCGCTCCTCCTACTGGTAAGTGAAAGGTCTGTGCGGTGCATTGCTTATAGCACAGACCTTTCACTTACCAGTAGGAGCAGCGCTTGGCCGGCCACAGACAGCACAGGTAAGTATAATGCTTCTAAAATCGCTAAGTAACCATGGCAGCCAGGACTGCAGTAGCGTCTTGGCTGCCATGGTAACCGATCTGAGCCCCAGCGATTAAACTCTCCGCTGCCACTAATGATGGGGGGGGGGGGGGCCGCACTGGCCACCAATAAATTTAATACTAGGGAGGGGGGGCTGCACTGGCCCCTAATGAATTTAATACTGGGGAGGGAGAGGGGACCGCACTGGCCACCAATTAATTTAATACTGGGGAGGGGGGGGCCGCACTGGCCACCAATGAATTTAAAACTGGGGAGGGAGGGGGGTCTGGCCCCTGCTGCCTGGCAGCACCCGATCTCTTACAGGGGGCTATGATACGCACAATTAACCCCTCAGGTGCGGCACCTGAGGGGTTAATTGTGCGGATCACAGCCCCCTGTAAGAGATCGGGTGCTGCCAGGCAGCAGGGGGCCGTTATGTCCACAGTTCTTAGTATATTCTAACTTGAAGCGTCCCCATCACCATGTGTTAGAATATACTGTCGGATCTGAGTTTTCACGATCTAACTCAAATCTGATGGTATATTCTAACATAGAGGTGTTCCCATGGTGATGGGGACGCTTCAAGTTAAAATATACCATCGGATTGGAGAAAACTCCGATCCGATGGTATATAATCGGCACACACTCACCCTGCTGTGTGTGTGGAGTGCAATTTTTGGACACTAAGGTGTTAATTATGGATAGAATTTTTAGCTGGGTCTATTAAAGATGTACCAGAATTTAGTAGTCCACCACTGTTCTCCTATAGAAAATCCATGCGTTTGAGGGATCAGCTAGTTAGGGCGGATATTGGGACAAAAATAGCACTGAGACAATCTACCTTGACATGGCCTGGATTGGGATGTTATCCTTGTCTAGGTTGTGTCCACTGTAGATATATGTACAAATCTACTACGTTTACTCATCCATCCACATGTGTGAATTATCCCATGAGTTTCCACGTGACATGCATTTTGAATCATGTAGTATATGTATTATCTTGTCCGTGTAATATCTCATATGTTGGGGAAACCTCCACGAATTTCAAATTCAGAATGAATAACCATCGGTTAAGTACTCGACAAAAAACATTGGATTTGCCTGTTTCCAAGCATTTTGTAGATCTCAATCATAAGGAAAGAGATCTCAAATGCTGGATTATAGATTATGTATCAATGCCTAGGAGGGGTGGCGATAGGATTTCACTACTAAAGAAAAAAGAAATATGTTGGATATACACCCTCAATTCTTTGAGACTACATGTCCTCAATGCAGACTTCAATTTAGGATAGGTATTTGGATGTTAGCTTGCCCTGTCCCACTGTATGTTCGCTTGTCTCTTTACCTCAGAGTTAGGTTGTAATGTAACTATTATACAGGGTGGGCCATTTATATGGATACACCTTAATAAAATGGGAATGGTTGGTGATATTAACTTCCTGTTTGTGGCACATTAGTATATGTGAGGGGGGAAACTTTTTCAAGATTGGTGGTGACCATGGCGGCCATTTTGAAGTCGGCCATTTTGAATCCAACTTTTGTTTTTTCAATAGGAAGTGGGTCATGTGACACATCAAACTTATTGGGAATCTCACAAGAAAAACAATGGTGTGATTGGTTTTAACGTAACTTTATTCTTTCATGAGTTATTTACAAGTTTCTCTTTGTTTACAGCCATTGACATGTCGCCGAGGTTAACGCGTGAGGAGCGGATAGAAATTGTGTTGATGTCTGGTGAACGCAGTAACCGGGTCATTGCAGCAGATTTCAATGCAAGACACCCTACGAGACCACCCATCTCCCATGCTACAGTTAGCAAACTGCTTGCTAAGTTTCGTGAAACTGGTTCAGTGTTGGATTTGCCAAAATGTGGACGCATGAAGTCTGTCTCTAATGAAGAAACATCAGTGGCTGTCCTAGCTTCAGTCAGCAAGAGCTGAAGAGTGGCATTAGTCGAACATCCCTTCAGCGGATATTAGCTACTCACAAATGGCACACTTACAAACTCCAGCTACTGCAGCATCTCAACGAGGATGACCCAGATCGGCGCACTGAATTTGCAGAATGGGCAAAACAAAAATTGGAACAGGACCCTCAGTTTACGCAGAAGATTTTGTTCAGTGATGAGGCAAACTTTTATGTGAATGATGAAGTTAACAAACAAAACCACCGCTATTGGTCTGACACTAACCCACATTGGATAGATCCCTCAAAGACTGTTGGAACAAAAAAATTGATGATATGGTGTGGTATATGGGGTACAAATATAGTGGGGCCATTCTTCATCAATGGAAACCTCAAGGCCACTGGATATGCGAAATTGCTACATGATGATGTGTTTCCCTCTTTATGCACTGAAGCTGGCACGTTCCCTGAGTTTTTCCAGCAAGATGGTGCACCACCACATTATGGGTGTCAGGTCCGAGCATTCCTAGATGAACAGTTTCCTGGAAAGTGGATTGGTCATCGTGGGCCAGTTGAATGGCTCCCAAGGTCTCCCGATCTGACCCCCTTAGACTTTTATCTTTGGGGTCATCTGAAGGCAATTGTCTATGCTGTGAAGATACGAGATGTGCAGCACCTGAAACTACGGATACTGGAAGCCTGTGCTAGCATTTCTCCTGCGGTGTTGCTATCAGTGTGTGAAGAGTGGGAGAAGTGGCATTGACAATCCAACACAATGGGCAGCACATTGAACACATTTTATAAGTGGTCAGAAAGTTGTAAATAACTCATGAAAGAATAAAGTTACGTTAAAACCAAGCACACCATTGTTTTTCTTGTGAAATTCCCAACAAGTTTGATGTGTCACATGACCCTCTTCCTATTGAAAAAACAAAAGTTGGATTCAAAATGTCTGACTTCAAAATGGCCGCCATGGTCACCACCCATCTTGAAAAGTTTCCCCCCTCACACATACTAATGTGCCACAAACAGGAAGTTAATATCACCAACCATTACCATTTTATTAAGGTGTATCCATATAAATGGCACACCCTGTACTATAATATGTGAAGGATATATTTATACTAATCATTTTTCCTTTTGTTTTCCCTTTTTTTACACACAGACTATGGTGGTGAGTGACCAGGGACCACGTGATTAATGAGCGGTTTGATGTACAATCAACGCAACTTCAACCCTAGATTTATTTTTTGGGTGTCTTTTTACATGCGTTATTACCTGCGACAATATGGTTGTTCAGTTTCCTTAGTATGATTGTGAAGATACGAGGAGATCCCTCATAATGTTGCGGGATCAGCAGGGTTAACACTATGTGGAATTGCTGGTGACTCCGCTCCTCCCACATGGTGCTCCCTGTATGTGATTCAAAAGTTGGTGCCTGATGGTATCTTCAGTGGAATACAGATGATCTTATAAGCAACGGTGTGTTTAATGTATGAATAGTATGGTTTTGCCATTGTTTGAATGTTAGTTTACATAGGTGGGGACGCTGTGTAATAGCTGTGTCTGACCTATGCTTTACCTTTTCCAAGATGGCGACTGTTGAGGAATACTGAATACTGCGCAGGCGCAAGTTTGCTATGACGCTTTTATATGACACCAACATGATGCGCTGTTTGGCGCATGCACACTGGAGGATCGGGTAGGCCGTGCACAGTGGCCGATTCACAATGGGGGTATGTAAGTTGCCTTGACATGTGCTTTCACTCACGCCCACCATCATGTGTTCCTGCCATTACCCATGTATAATGAATTGAAACAACCTTTTTTAACCATTTAATGTTGGGAGCAATTTTTAAAGCACTTTATGTACACATTGATTTTGTACCAATCATATATGGATATTCATGACATTGTTTCACTGCACTGTACCATGAATGAATTACACATTTTTTTTGATAAATTGTAATGTCTTGATGTATTTATATTGTTGTTCACGCCAGCATGGGATAATGCTGCCTTTTTTTTGCAAACACTTCAATTTGATGATGTCACTTCCGTTCACTATATAAGTCTATTTTGCATTGTTCACATTGCTTGAGAAAGGCTTCATGTTAGAGCCCAAATGTCGCTTCACTAATGGGTGAATAAACACAATTTTTTTACCGTAATCCTAGAGTGCTGCTCTATTTTTCAGCAATACATTTTGGGTAAGTCTCTCCCCTTGAGCTAGCACCCACTTCCATCAATGGTTGGTGCTGCCATACTTTTACCTATATATATATATATATATATATATATATACACAGTACAGACCAAACGTTTGGACACACCTTCTCATTCAAAGAGTTTTCTTTATTTTCATGACTATGAAGGCATCAAAACTATGAATTAACACATGTGGAATTAAATACATAACAAACAAGTGTGAAACAACTGAAAATATGTCATATTCTAGGTTCTTCAAAGTAGCCACCTTTTGCTTTGATTACTGCTTTGCACACTCTTGGCATTCTCTTGATGAGCTTCAAGAGGTAGTCCCCTGAAATGATCTTCCAAAAGTCTTGAAGAAGTTCCCAGAGATGCTTAGCACTTGTTGGCCCTTTTGCCTTCACTCTGCGGTCCAGCTCACCCCAAACCATCTCGATTGAATTCAGGTCCGGTGACTGTGGAGGCCAGGTCATCTGGCGCAGCACCCCATCATTCTCCTTCATGGTCAAATAGCCCTTACTTTCAAAGTTTTCCCAATTTTTCGGCTGACCTTCATTTCTTAAAGTAATGATAACCACTCGTTTTTTCTTTACTTAGCTGCTTTTTTCTTGCCATAATATAAATTCTAACAGTCTATTCAGTAGGACTATCAGCTGTGTATCCACCTGACTTCTCCTCAACGCAACTGATGGTCCCAACCCCATTTATAAGGCTAGAAATCCCACTTATTAAACCTGACAGGGCACACCTGTGAAGTGAAAACCATTTCAGGGGTCTACCTCTTGAAGCTCATCAAGAGAATGCCAAGAGTGTGCAAAGCAAAAGGTGGCTACTTTGAAGAACCTAGAATATGACATATTTTCAGTTGTTTCACACTTGTTTGTTATGTATATAATTCCACATGTGTTAATTCATAGTTTTGATGCCTTCAGTGTGAATCTACAATTTTCATAGTCATGAAAATAAAGAAAACTCTTTGAATGAGAAGGTGTGTCCAAACTTTTGGTCTGTACTGTACCTGCTTCCACAAAATACTGTTGAGGGCTGTGATATACCTGCTTCCACAAAATACTGATTAAGGGGATTGATATACCTGATTCCACAAAATATTGATTAAGGCCTGTGATATACCTGCTTCCACAAAATACTGATTAAGGGGATTGATATACCTGATTCCACAAAATATTGATTAAGGCCTGTGATATACCTGCTTCCACAAAATACTGATTAAGGGGATTAATATATCTGCTTCCACAAAATACTGATTGAGGGCTACGATTTACTTGCTTTCACAAATTACTGATTAAGGGGATTGATACACCTGCTTCCACCAAATATTGATTGAGGCTTGCGAGATACCGGCTTCCACAAAATACTGACAAGGGGTTTGATATACCTGCTTCCACAAAATATTGATTGAGCCCTGCAAGACGCCTGCATCCACAAAATTCTGATTAAGGGGCTTCATATGTCTGCTTCCACAAAATATTGATTGAGGTCTGCGATATACCTGCTTCCACAAAATACTGATTAAGGGCTGCAATATACCTAATTTCACAAAATACTAATTAATGGGATTAATATACCTGCTTCCATCAAATATTGATTGAGGCCTGCGATATACCTGCTTCCACAAAATACTGATTAAAGGGTTTGATATACCTGCTTCCACAAAATATTGATTGAGGCCTGCGAGATACCTGCTTCCACAAAATAATGATTAAGAGGTTTGATATACCTGCTTCCACAAAATATTGACTAAGGCCTAAGATATACCTGTTTCTACAAAATACTTATTAAAGGGATTGATATACCTGCTTCCACAAAATACTGATTAAGTTCTGCGATATATTTGCTTCCACAAAATACTTATGAAACGGATTGATATACCTGCTTCCACAAAATACTGATTGAGGTATGCGATATACCTGTTTCCACAAAATAGTAATTAAGGGGATTGATATACCTGCTTCCACAAAATACTGATTGAGGGCTACAATATAGTTGCTTTCACAAATTACTGATTAAGGGGATTGATATATCTGCTTCCACAAAATACTGATTGAGGGCTGTGATATACCTACTTCCACAAAATACTGATTAAGGCCTAAGATATACCCATTTCCACAAAATACTTATTAAGGGGATTGATATACCTGCTTCCACAAAATACTGATTGAGGGCTCCAATATACCTGCTTACACAAAATACTGATTAAGGGGATTGATATATCTACTTCCACAGAATATTGATTAAGACCTGCGAGATACCTGCTTCCACAAAATATTTATTGAGGCCTACTATATACCTGCTTCCACAAAATACTGATTGAGGGCTGCGATATACCTGCTTCCACAAATTACTTATTAAGGGGATTGATATCCCGGCTTCCACCAAATATTGATTAAGGCTTGCGAGATACCTGCTTCCACAAAATACCGACAAGGGGTATGATATACCTGCTTCCACAAAATATTGATTGAGGCCTGCGAGACGCCTGCTTCCACAAAATACTGATTAAGGGGCTTCATATGTCTCCTTCCACAAAATATTGATTGAGGGCTGCGATATACCTGCTTCCACAAAATACTGATTGAGGGGATTGTTATACCTACTTCCACCAAATATTGATTGAGGCCTGCAATATACCTGCTTCCACAAAATACTGATTGAAGGGTTTGATATACCTGCTTCCACAAAATATTGATTAAGGCCTAAGATATACCCGTTTTCACAAAATACTTATTAAGGGGATTGATATACCTGCTTCCACAAAATACTGATTGAGGGCTCCAATATACCTGCTTACACAAAATACTGATTAAGGAGATTGATATACCTACTTCCACAAAATATTGATTGAGACCTGTGAGATACCTGCTTCCACAAAATACTGATAAAGGGGTTTGATAAAACTGCTTCTACAAAATATTGATTGAGGCCTACTATATACCTGCTTCCACAAAATACTTATTAAGGGGACTTATATACCTGCTTACACAAAATACTGATTGAGGGCTGCGATATACCTGCTTCCACAAATTACTTATTAAGGGGATTGATTTCCCTGCTTCCACCAAATATTGATTGAGGCCTGCAAGATACCTGTTTCCACAAAATACTGATTAAGAGAATTGATATACCTGCTTCCACAAAATACTGATTGAGTGCTGCAATATATCTGCTTCCACAAAATACTTATTAAGGGGATTTATATACCTGCTTCCACAAAATACTGATTAAGGGGATTGATATACCTGCTTCCACCAAATATTGATTGAGGCCTGAAAGATACCTGCTTCCACAAAATACTTATTATGGGGATTGATATACCTGCTTCCACAAAATACTGATTGAGGTATGCAATATACCTGCTTCCACAAAATACAAATTAAGTGGATTGATATACCTGCTTCCACAAAATACTGATTGAGGGCTATGATTTACCTGCTTCCACAAATTACTGATTAAGTGGATTGATATACCTGCTTTCACCAAATATTGATTGAGGCCTGCAAGATACCTAGTTCCACAAAATACTGATTAAGGGGTTTAATATACCTGCTCCCACAAAATATTGATTGAGGTCTGTGATATACCTGCTTCCGCAAAATACTGATTAAGGGGTTTGATATGTCTGCTTCCACAAAATATTGATTGAGGTCTGTGATATACCTGCTTCCGCAAAATACTGATTAAGGGGTTTGATATGTATGCTTCCACAAAATACTGATTAAGGGGATTGATATACCTGCTTCCACCAAATATTGATTGAGTCCTATGAGATACCTGCTTCCACAAAAAACTGATTAAGGGGTTTGATATATAATCTTTGGCCATTTTAGAAGATCTTCCACGGCCATGGCTCGCCTTGCTGACGTTCAGCGGTGACACCACCTGCCCGTCAGACGTCTGATTTTTGACTGCCCGACGTGCTGGAACTCAACCATGTGTATGCTCGATAGGCTGCTCCAGCAGCAACGTGCCATTAATGACTACCTGTATGAACTCTGCAGCAGGACAGGTTCTGGGGAGCTTGGTTTCTTTTCACTGCGCCAGTGGCTGCTCATGCGCGACGCATGATTCTGCGGCCATTTGATGAGATCACCAAACTGGTCAGTCACAACCAGGGCGCCATCAGTGACATTGTACCTTACGCCTTCTTTCTGGAGTGTGCATTGTGATGTGTCATTAATCAAGCCGTCGAGGAGCAGGAGCTGGAAGATGAGGAAGTCGCAATGCTGAATGAACTCTCAGGGGGGCTATTCCGTCTGAGACAAGTCAGAAGAAGTCTGAAAAGGAGTCAGAGGAGGATGGTGGCTGGGGGGAGGAGGAGGAGCAATAAGAGCAGGCTTTGAGGGGGACTTTTAACTTTTCGAAGATCCCTGGTGTTGTCCGTGGCTGGGGGGAGGAGACCGAGGATGACATTCTTCTGGGGGATAAGCAGGAGCCAGGCTGCTCCACTGCTTCCAATTTAGTGCAAATGGGGGCCTTAATGCTCCAGTGTTTGAAGAGGGACCCTCATATAGAAAGCATAAAGGGCAAGAACTAGTACTGGGTGGCAACGTACTTAGACCCCCGGTACAAAAAAAAAATGGTGGATATGTTACCAGCATCACAGAGGGCTTGCAGAATGCAGCCATTCCGGGCCTTGCTGCGAGAGATGCTGCAATCTTCTGTTGCCGGTGCTGGCAGAGGAATTTCCACCCATAGCGAAACAGGTGCGGGTACCAATCCTACCGCACCTGCAAGAAGAGGGCGGTTTGAAGATGTTTTGGTCACTTCGGATATGAGATCATTCTTGCAGCCAACCCATTGATAGCCACCCTCTGAATCCAGCCTCAGGGAATGACTAGACTGATAGGTGTCCGACTACATCGGGTTAACGGCCGATGTGGAAGCTCTGAGAACCGAGGAACCCCTTGACTACTGGGTGTGCAGGCTTGACCTGTGGCCAGAGCTGGCACAATTTGCCATGGAACTCTTGGCTTGCCCCTCGTCGAGTGTCCTGTCTGAAAGGACGTTCAGCGCAGCAGGGGGGATCGTGACCGATAAGTGCACTCGCCTAGCTCACGACAGTGTGGACTACCTCACATTTCTAAAAATGAATGAGGCATGGATCTCTAAGGAATTCAACACCTGTGACGAACGCATGTAATTAAATTTCCTCATGCCAGCCCACTCATATCCTCCATGACCCAGAACAAAGAATGGTCCTTTTCTTATGCATTTACAGCTGCATAAAAGACCTTTTCTGTCAGGTGAATGCCAAATTTTTGGGGCCTGTACTGGCCTACAGTAAAATTTTTATCCAGTGACTGCCTAATGTACCTCTAGCCACATCATCACAAGTTATTTCTGTCAGGTGAATGCCTAATTTTTGGGGCCTATACTCTAGTGGCCTATAGTAACATTTTTATCCAGTGACTGCCTAATGTACCTCCAGCCACATCATCACAAGTTATTTCTGTCAGGTGAATGCCAAATTTTTGGGGCCTGTACTCCCATGGCCTTAAATACAATTTTTCTAGGCTCCAGCAGGGCACATCTTTGAGAGTTTCCCTTTAAGACACATAAAAATGGCCCCTGATTAAAATACATATTTTTTGTGGGAATTTTTGCCAATGATGCCCCTCTGGCAGGGCCATAGCTATAAGGGAAGCAGGGGAAGTGGCTGCTTTAGGGCCCAAACTCAGAGGGTGCCCACCCAGGAGGAGGACTAAAAGATTTTATTGTCAGGGCCCCCTCAATAGTATTATACAATAAATGTATATAAAGTGACATTGCAGGAAACGGACGGAGTGGCTGATGGGCCTCGTCCGAGAGCGATAAAAATTTGCTTTGGGGCCCAGCCATTTCATGTTACGCCACTGCCCTCTGGTATGTCGCTGTCCATGTTGTGGGACAATTTGTGCACTTCTAGTAAGTATTTTGTGGCTGCAAATATGACCTGAAGGTTTTTCAGGTTCTTCAAAATGGGGCCCACCTCGAACGCATGGTTTGATAACATTTGATTGCGAACGCGCATACGCGTTCGTGAACCATCCTGACGATGTTCGTGCATCACTACTCCTCAACTACCTCTGCCTGCTAGTTAAGAATATTTTTTATTTTTATGTATTTTATGTTATTTTAAGTCATTTCCCTATCCACAATTGTACTGTTCTTACCCCCATTTTGGATCATTTTGCAGCCCTCTAGCCCTAACATATTGTGCTGCAAAATACAAGCCCTCATATGGCTATGTGAATGAAAAAATAAACAAGTTATGGCTTTGTGAGGGTTGGGAGTAAAAATTGAAAAAGAAAAAAAAAAGAAAATCACCAGGTCTTTGAAGGGTTCTTGGAAGGGTTAATAGCTAGCCTTGTGTTCATTTATCTAGGACATCTCAGTAGAAAAGTAGACTAATTCTTTATAGATTATTATACATAGTATTAGCATTAACAGAAAATCTTCATTTACTTGGACATTCATCTGAAAATAAATTGCCCTTGTTGTCCTTGAACTGAGCTTCAGTAGAGCAGAATGTAGCTCAGTATAATCTGAATGATAAAAGCTGTCCATGTTCATTCAATGTTATGCCCAAAGAATACCGATAAAAATTAGAAATATGAGATAAAGTGATGAGGCAAGCGAAATGACTGTCTGGGTCAAACAGTGTTTGTGAAATGGCTACAAGGATATGAAATATTACATTTAAAGGGCATTGGCACTGAGATTATTTCAATAGTTATTGCTTAAAAGAAATCAACACTTCAATATTATAAACTGCTAGTGTTGTGATATCAGCACTGTGGATACTGCTGCATTTCCACATTGGTTATATTAGGGAACTCTGCACCTAACATTATGTTTTATATACTGCCCAATCTGATGTCTATATTTTTTTAATAATTTTTATGTAAAATATGATAATGCAGATTGCATGGAGTGCAACATGGGTCCATAATACAGAACATACTGCACTCGATGAGGCGTTGTATTTTCACCTAGAATCAATCAGTATAAGGGGAAATGGCCTCTGTGATGCATCTTGTGATGGAGCGTGTCACACATTTCATTTGCATGGATTCTCATGGAGAATCTGCACCATACTCCATGTATTTATGTGCCATGTTCTTAAAGCCTGAATCAGGGATTAACTACCGGTATGTTTTTCTGTGCAATAAAGTATGAATTAATAGTAAGCCTGAAATGTATATACTTATAAACTGATATTTAGGTCAGTATGCAGCTCCAGCCTTTGGCAGATCTCCCTAGGATATTTAAGATACCTTCCCCTGTGGGAGGGTGTCTGAGCAAAAGGCTCTAGCTCTCTAGTTTCTTGCATAGGTGCACTACTTTTTTTGTTTGCTCTCATGTGTATCAATATCGGCCTGACTCCGACTTTGACCCTTCAATGCCTAACATGCATTTTTTCCCATACTGTATATAGAGGAAGTGACATTACAGGGGGGTGGGTACATACTTTCCTATATAAAAACATAAGGCATGCCAAAAAACGCCATTACAAAATGCAAGGAGCTCAAACTCACTATTAGGGCAAAGTGGCACAAAATACCTAAAATACACTACCAAAAATTTTCATTTTTGGATGCATTTTGTTTTGGGTCAAAAGTGAGGCAGCACCCTTAAGACTGACCAGAAGGCTTTCCAGTTAGTTTTATCGTTCCTGCATGCAAGTCTTTTGGTAGTTGCGGTCACCATAAACAGCTTCTTTTTTTTTTTTTGCTGAGGATCTGTATATTTCTGATCTGAGTTCAGAAGTCACATTTTTCAAATTGGGAATCTTTGTAGGCATCCTCTAAGGAGGCTTCATTTTTTATAACATAGTAACATAGTAACATAGTATATAAGGCCGAAAAAAGACATTTGTCCATCCAGTTGATCCAGAGGAAGGCAAAAAAAAACCTGTGAGGTAGAAGCCAATTTTCCTCACTTTAGGGGAATAAAAAATTCCTTCCCGACTCCAATCAGGCAATCAGAATAACTCCCTGGAGCAACGACCCCTCTCTAGTAGCTATAGCCTGTAATATTATTACGCTCCAGAAATACATCCAGGCCCCTCTTGAATTCCTTTATTGTACTCACCATCACCACCTCCTCAGGCAGAGAGTTCCATAGTCTCACTGCTCTTACAGTAAAGAATCCTTTTCTATGTTTGTGTACAAACCTTCTTTCCTCCAAACGCAGAGGATGTCCCCTCTGCACAGTCACAGTCCTGGGGATAAATAGATGATGGGATAGAGCTCTGTACTGACCCCTGATATATTTATACATAGTAATTAGATCTCCCCTCAGTCGTCTTTTTTCTAACGTGAAAAACCCTAATTTTGATAATCTTTCAGGGTACTGTAGTTGCCTCATTCCAGTTATTACTTTAGTTGCCCTCCTCTGGACCCTCTCCAGCTCTGCTATGTCTGCCTTGTTCACTGGAGCCCAGAACTGTACACAGTACTCCATGTGTGGTCTGACTAATGATTTGTAAAGTAGTAGGAATATGTTCTCATCACGGGCATCTATGCCCCTTTTGATGCAACCCATTATCTTATTGGCCTTGGCAGCAGCTGCCTGACACTGTTTTTTGCAACTTAGTTTGCTGTTTATTAAAATTCCTAGATCCTTTTCCATGTCAGTGTTACCGAGTGTTTTACCATTTAGTATGTACGGGTGACTTGCATTATTCCTTCCCATGTGCAGGGCCGCTGATAGAAATCATGGGGCCCCGTACAGCATACATGACGGGGCCCCCTTCAGCTCCACCCCCTGATCCCTCCTTCAGCCACACCCCTGGCCCCGCCCTTGGCCCCTCCCCAGACGCCGCCTTGAAACAACATGCAGATTTGTCTACAAGTGATATTTATTTTTCTCCAGCCAGTTATAAGTTTTATTATCCAAAATAAATACTGTTTTCAGATGAGAACAGACCTCTTTAATATCAATATGTAATAAAAAAACATTAATGAATAAATGAAGTGGTATTTTGAAAAAATTAGGAAGATTAAACAAATGATAAAGGTGGAAAAAAAACAACAAGCCAGGTCTCGTTAAAGATAGTTTACTGTAGACAACTGGGTAAACATAAGTGCGCCAACAGGCACAAAAACAACAGGAGTCAAACGACCCAAGTTCAGAGTGCAATTGAACATTCACAGTCTGCATATGTGCATATATTTATGGCTTCACCCAAAAACACTGACCAGTTTCACTAGTCCTTTCCCATTTTGCCAAAGGTGTTACAAATTTGTAGTGGACATTCTTCGTACCTTTGCTTCAGCAAACTCATTTATAAGGTCTTTAAAGTTTAGCTGTCTTGCAAGTTCATGCTCATGCCATCCACAGATCCCCCCCATAACAGTCATCCACAGATCCCCCCATAACAGTGTCATCCACAGATCCCCCCCATAACAGTGTCATCCACAGATCCCCCTCCCTCCATAATGGTGCCATCCACAGATCCCCCCCATAAGTGTCATCCACAGACCCCCCGGCCCCCCCCCATAAGTGTCATCCACATGACAGACCCCCCCCCCCCATAACAGTGCCATCCACGGATCCCCCGCCCTCCCTATAACAGTGCCGTCATGACGTCATCCATAGATCCCCCTCCCCGCCACTCACAGTAGTATACATTAATAAATCGGTGCAGCCGTGCAGGCTGCAGACAGTAACTTTAATTTTAGCACAGGCACAGCGCTCATCTCTTTACTAAAATACTACCTTACATTCAGCTCCTGCCTCCTCCCTCCACCCTCCAGTAACAAGTGCGGGCGGCAGCGCTCACTCACTGACGTCACGCGCCTGCGCCGCCTAGTGGGAGGAGCAGGCGTGTGACGTCAGTGAGTGAGCGCCGCCCCCACACTGCCTGCTGTTACTGGAGCCAGCCCACTGACAGCAAAAAAATTAAAATGCAGTGCTCCAGACTAAAAAAAATACCTAGTAGCCATTGGCTCCTGAACTGAAAAATTTAGGAGCCAAATCAAATTTTTAGTCGCCAAATCGAAACTGAATCAAATCTTTGGTATCGTGACAACGCTACGCCGATCAGATCGGCGTAGGGTTGTTTTGAAACCCAAATTTTGATTCGCTTTCGTCACCATAAAAAATTATTGCGATACTCAATACCGCGCAAAAAAAACCCCAAAAAAAACAAAAAAGCCGCGTGCATTTCGCATTTTATGAAACATTCGGCTCATAATAAAACAGTCCTATGCTATTTTTTGGGGTGACAAGGTGACTAAAAAATGGCGAATGCTCACCGCATAGGAGATATTTTTTAATAATTTAATAGTTTGGACAGCGCTATGTAATATGTTTATTTATTTATTGTTTATATATTTTATATGTAAAATTGGGAAAGGGGGGATTTAAACTTAATATTTTAAAGTACTTTCACACTAGCGTTTTTCATTTCCGGCATTGAGTTCCGTCACGGGGGCTCTATACCGGAAAAGAACGGATCAGGTATATCCCCATGCATTCTGAATGGAGAGTAATCCGTTCAGTTTGCATCAGGACGTCTTCAGTTCAGTCATTTTGACTGATCAGGCAAAAGATAAAACCACAGCATGCTACGGTTTTATCTCCGGCGAAAAAAAATGAAGACTTGGCTGAATGCCGGATCCGGCATTTTTCCCCATAGGAATGTATTAGTGCCGGATCCAGCATTCAAAATACCGGAATGCACCCGCACTAAATCAGGACCCATTCACTTTTATGGGGCTGTGCATATGAGCGGTGATTTTCACACATCACTTGTGCGTTGCGTGAAAATCGCAGCATGCTCTGTTGTGCGTTTTTCACGCAACGCAGGCCCCATAGAAGTTAATGGGGCTGTGTGAAAATCGCAAGCATCTGCAAGCAAGTGCGGATGCGGTGCGATTTTCACGCACGGTTCCTAGGTGACAGTCTATTCACTGTATTATTTTCCCTTATAACATGGTTATAAGGGGAAATAATAGCATTCTGAATACAGAATGCATAGTAGAAGGTCAATATAATAAACATTGGTGGCGCAGTGCGCCCCCCCATCACCCCAGTATAAACATTGGTGGCGCAGTGCGCCCCATCACCCCAGTATAAACATTGGTGGCGCAGTGCGCCCCATCACCCCAGTATAAACATTGGTGGCGCAGTGCGCCCCATCACCCCAGTATAAACATTGGTGGCGCAGTGCGCCCCCCCATCACCCCAGTATAAACATTGGTGGCGCAGTGCGCCCCCCCATCACCCCAGTATAAACATTGGTGGCGCAGTGCGCCCCCCCATCACCCCAGTATAAACATTGGTGGCGCAGTGCGCCCCCCCATCACCCCAGTATTAACATTGGTGGCGCAGTGCACCCCATCACCCCAGTATAAACATTGGTGGCGCAGTGCGCCCCCCCATCACCCCAGTATAAACATTGGTGGCGCAGTGCGCCCCCCCATCACCCCAGTATAAACATTGGTGGCGCAGTGCGCCCCCCCATCACCCCAGTATAAACATTGGTGGCGCAGTGCGCCCCATCACCCCAGTATAAACATTGGTGGCGCAGTGCGCCCCATCACCCCAGTATAAACATTGGTGGCGCAGTGCGCCCCCTCAATATAATAAACATTGGTGGTGCATCGGGCAGTGCCAATGAGGGTTAAAAAATAAAAAAATAATTAACTCACCTCCTCCAGTTGATAGCGTAGCTGCCGGTCTCCTGTTCTTACTTCTTTCTTCAGGACCTGTGGTGACGTCACTGAGCTCCTCACATGATCCATCACCATGGTAATGGGCCATGTGATGAGCTCAGTGACGTCACCACAGGTCCTGAAGAAAGAAGTAATAACAGGAGACCGGCTGCTACGCTATCAACTGGAGGAGGTGAGTTAATTTTCTTTTATTATTTTTAACCCTCATTGGCACTTCCCACTGTGGGGGGGGGGGGGGGCACACTGTGCCACCAACGTTTCTTATACAAATACAGGAGGCGGGTGCCGGAATCAAATAGCCGGCACCCGACCTCTGTGACAGGGAGCTGCGATCAGCTACAATTAACCCCTCAGGTACCGCACCTGAAGGGTTAACTCAACCGCAGCGGATCGCAGCTCCCTGTCACAGAGGTCGGGTGCCGGCTATTTGATTCCGGCACCCGCCTCCTGTATTTGTATTACAGCTCAGTTTTCTTCATTGGTGGCGCAGTGGCCACAGCCCCTCCCCTCCTCCTCCCGTCTCTCTTCTTATTGGCAGCGGCGGGGGCAGCACAGGGGGGAGGGAGAGACTCCTCCTGCGCTGCTGAGAACTATCATCAGCTCCTGTGCCCGCCGCTGTATTGAGCAGAGCTGCGGCGGCGGGTCTAGTCGCAAATGGCGACAAGACTAAAAAGTCTTGTCGCCATTTGTAAATTCTAAGTCGCATTGGCGACCATTTTGGTCGCCATCTGGAGCCCTGAAATGGCTCGGGAGTCGGCAGCCCGGGCCCCCCTGCCAGCCGGGCCCGGTACAACTGGGCCAGCTGTACTGGCCTATCAGCGGCCCTGCCCATGTGCATAACTTTACATTTGTCAGTGTTAAACCTCATCTGCCACTTATCTGCCCAAGCCTCCAATCTATCCAGATCCCTCTGCAGTAGTATACTGTCCTCTTCAGTGTTAATTACTTTACACAGTTTAGTGTCATCTGCGAAAATTTATATTTTACTATGCAAGCCTTCTACAAGATCATTAATAAATATATTGAAGAGAATAGGGCCCAATACTGACCCCTGAGGTACTCCACTAGTGACAGTGACCCAATCTGAGTATGTACCGTTAATAACCACCCTCTGTTTTCTATCATTGAGCCAGTTACTTACCCACTTAGACGTTTTCTCCCAGTCCGAGCATTCTCATTTTATATACTAACCTTTGATGTGGTACAGTGTCAAATGCTTTGGAGAAGTCCAGATATACGACATCCATTGATTCGCCGCTGTCAAGTCTAGAACTTACCTCCTCATAGAAACTGATTAAATTAGTTTGACATGACCGATCCCTCACGAAGCCATGCTGATATGGCGTTATTTGCTTATTTCCGTTAAGATGCTCTAAGATAGCATCTCTCAGAAAACCTTCAAACAGTTTACCCACAACAGATGTTAAACTTACCGGCCTATAGTTTCCAGGCTCTGTTTTTGGACCCTTTTTGAATATTGGCACCACATTTGCCATGCGCCAATCCTGTGGGACATTCCCTCTCAGTATAGAGTCCGCAAATATCAGAAATAAGGGTCTGGCTATGACATTACATAATTCCCTTAGGATACGGGGGTGTATGCCATCCGGTCCTGGCGATTTGTCTATTTTGATCTTTTTAAGTCGCTGTTGTACTTCTTCCTGGGTCAGACAGGACACTTTTAATGGCGAATTTATTTCAACATTCAGCATTTCATCTGACAGTTTATATTCCTCAGTGAATACACTGGAGAAAAAATTATTTAACAACTTTGCTTTCTCCTCGTCGCTCTCTGCGACTCCCCCCTCATTACTCTTTAAAGGGCCGACACCTTCATATTTATACTTTTTAACATTTATATAATTGAAGAACATTTTAGGGTTAGTTTTACTCTCTTTGGCAATTAATCTCTCGGTCTCTAGTTTGGCCGCTTTTATTTGTTTTTTACATGTTCTGTTTTTTTCCTTATAGTTTTTCAGTGCTTCCGTGTCACCCTCCTGTTTTAGTGTTTTATATGCTTTATTTTTGTCATTTATTGCTTTCTTTACAGTTCTGTTTATCCACATTGGTTTCTTTTTGTTCCTTAACCTTTTATTCCCATACGGTATGTACCTCTCACAATGAGATTTTAGAGATATCCCATTTTGTGGCTGTATTTTTATTTTTGAGGACTTTGTCCCAGTTAGTTAGGCCTATGGCCTCTCTTAGTTGGCTAAATTTAGCTTTTTTGAAGTTTGGTATTTTTGTTCCTCCCTGTAGAAACGCTCTTTTGAATGATAATTGGAAGGTTATTACTTTATGGTCACTATTTCCCAGGTGTCCCCCAACCTGCACGTCTGTTGTTCTGTCAGGTCTATTGGTTAATACTAAGTCCAGTATGGCCGTCCCTCTAGTCGGGTCCTGAACCAGTTGGGAGAGATAATTGTCTTTGGTTATTGCCAAGAATCTGTTTCCTTTATGAGATATACAAGTTTCAGTTTCCCAGTCTATATCTGGGGAGTTGAAGTCCCCCATAATAACCACCTCATTATGATTTGCCACCTTGTCTATCTCGTTTAGTAGTAGATTTTCTGTGGACTCTGGAATATTAGGTGGTTTATAGTAAACTCCTATTAGTAATTTATTGTTGTTTTTAGCTCCATGTATCTCTACCCACAGTGACTCCACATGTTCATGTCCCTCACTTATATCTTCACGGAGTGTGGGCTTTAGACAGGACTTTACATAAAGGCAAACCCCTCCCCTCTCCGGTTTTGACGATCCTTGTAACCTTGTACATTAACCGCCCAGTCATAGCTATCATCCAGCCATGTCTCCGTTATTCCCACTATGTCATAGTCCTCCTCACACATCACTAATTCCAGTTCACCAGTTTTATTGGTCAGGATTCTGGCATTAGTATACATACATTTGAGAGGTTTATGTATATTTTTTACCCTACACCTTTCCTTCTGAACTGTTCTAGTCCCTCCTTCCATTCCTCCCCCAGTCCCACTACCTTGCCCCCGGTCTCTATCTGCACTATCTTCCCCTTCTATAGTGTAATTACCCTCCCCCCCAGTCCCTAGTTTAAACACTCCTCCAACCTTCTAGCCATCTTCTTCACCAACACAGCTGCCCCTTCCCCATTGAGGTGCAGCCCGTCCCTACGATAGAGCCTGTAGCCGACAGAGAAGTCGGCCCAGTTCTCCAGGAACCCAAACCCCTCCATCCTACACCAGTTCTTGAGCCACTTGTTAATTTCCCTAATCTCCCGCTGCCTTTCTTGTGTGGCCCGTGGTACAGGTAGTATTTCGGAAAATACTACCTTTGAGGTCCTTGCCCTAAGCTTTTGACCTAAATCCCTGAAATCATTTTTAAGGACTCTCCACCTACCCCTAACTTTGTCATTGGTTCCGATATGGACCATGACCGCTGGATCTTCTCCAGCCCCTCCCAGTTATCTGTCAACCCGATCCGCGATGTGTCGAACTCTAGCGCCAGGAAGACAGCACACTGTTCGGCGATCACGGTCTTTGTGACAGATTTCCCTATCTGTTCCCTAATAATTGAGTCTCCCACTACCAGCACCTGTCTGGCCTGCCCTGCTCTCCTGGTCCCCTGCTTACCGGAGCTGACATTCCCCTGACTGGCAGAGGAAGTGTCTGGCTGCGGCAGTGCCGTCCCTGGACTGACGTCCCCCTCATCTGCCAAACGTGCAAACTTGTTGGGGTGTGTCAGATCAGGGCTAGCCTCCCTGGCACTCTTCCCTCTACCCCGCTTTCTAACTGTTACCCAGCTAGCTACCTCACTTTCCTCAGCCTCCTCTCTGTCACCCTCCCCCTCATCTACCCCAAAGAGTGCTTGCTCGGTGAGAAGCAAACTTTTTTGCAAATTGTCAATGCCTCTCAGTGTTGCAACTTGCCCATTTAGAGACTCGATTAGCGATTCCAAACGGGTAATTTGCTCACATCTTGAGCAAAGATATACACTCTTGAACGGCTGTTCCAGGACTGCATACATCATGCAAGATGTGCACTGGACTGCGTTGTCAATTGTGCAACTCATACTAAATGGGGATTACACCACAAAAGCAAAAAATACAATACGATGTAGTAATAAGAAACAGGTTAATTGCAGTCCCCCACTGAAGTCCCTGAATCTAAAGTCACACACTTACGCAACCACACTTAATTAATCACGCGTCGCGGTCAAACTCGCGTTATATATCTCCTTATATAAATATAAATGCAGCTCACTACACCAGCCTGGTATGTTTCCCCTCTGGATTCAAAAAGGCTGTGCTGCTCTTAATGCTGAGTTTTTATAGTCTCCTAATTAGACAGCCACACCCTAATTAAACAGCCACACCCTAATTGCTCACCTGTGCAACCCCTGGAGAAGGAAAGAAAAAAAAAAAGTGTTATCAGTTAATGTAAGTTTCACTTCCATGCTGAAATCAAATGATATACTGTAATTGAAATGGCTCTGCCTATGCAGTGACATCAGGTGTGTTAATAGGCACATCTTTTGCTCCTTCGTTGGAATGGGTTCTGAGAAAGTGCTGTATGAAGTAGCCCTGGAACTGACTGGCCAAATGGGATTTTATCTTGGTAAAAAGAATGGCCAATCTTTACCCGCTGGCACTTTGTCTTCCACTTGCTGCAGTTTTTAACATTGTCAGTGTCCAGAGAAAAAAAACACAGTTGAAAATGGTGCCGCAACTGCCAAAAGGGCCTGCTGCCAGGGTCCCAGCTCACATGCACCTTTTGGCCCAAGGCTGCCCTGCTTGTGATGTCATAGAAGCTGCTTGTAAGTAGTGGGTGCAATGACAGGGAACGGCAATTGTGGCGCTCCACGTCATTGTACCCCTATGCCGTTTTCATCACTGGTCATGGCATCTGAAATTAATATTAAGGACTATAATAAAAAATAAATCATACATGCCATAGTTTTATTCCGGCTGTCTCTTGGCATGTTTGCCGTGCTGCCGCCGGAACTCCAGCCCGCCCCCATTATAGTCAATGGGGCTGGAGCGGACCGCCGGCGGCATGCGTGCACTAGCGGCAGCCGGAGAAGCCTGCAGCAAGTGTGAAACTAGCTTTACGTCATCCATTTGAACGTGAAGAGGCTGCCGCCACCATCTGGATTGAAGATACAGCACAAATCTCGCGAGGTACGTGATGACGTCGGCTGGCGTGGTGACGTCATATATCACAGCGCACGAGATTTCACGTGGATGAGGTGAGTATGTGTTTTTTTTTACCACATTTCAGGTAAAATCGATTCATTACCACAAAGCACAAATAAATTCAGCTTTGTGGCTAAACAAATTTTCCTTGAAATTCCAATCAAAATCCACTACGGAAAATATGATTTGCTCAACACTAGATACCACATTACCTTACCCAGGGATGGACACTAACAAGAGAGTACCCATGCAAGCACTTTATACAGTATATCACCAATTTTTTATTCTACAGCATTTTACATTCTATACTATAGTAGCCAACTTCTAAATTCTGGAATAGGAATGAGCGAATCAAATTTGGATGCTTCATTGTAATACTGTACAGAGGGCTCCATACAGTTTTAGAATATATTGGCTCCGATCAGCCAAAGTTATTACAAGTGGTACCTTGGAACCAAACCCGAGTTTGGTACAAAGTATTTTTACAGTAGAAATTAAATTTTGAAGTTATTACCCGATGTCTTGTGAGACTTCACAAAGTAATAACTTGTTTGGCTCATCGGATTAGGAGCCAATGTACGCCCGCTCCGGATGGTATTTAAATAAAGTTTTATGAGAATAGACTTCAGACAAAGCATCAAAGGTCGATTAACTCAGCACTATTCTGGAGCCTTACAGCAAACAGTGTCCCAAGAATTTAAGTAAAAAAAGTTCTGCTTTTCTTTTTAATGTATTTGTATGTAGTGCATGCATGTGTACAAAGTAGCTTTATACATGTATACAGTATTTGGGTATGTACGGTATGCACATGTGTATGTAATTGATATGAATATGTACTGACTATGTATGTATGTATGTATGGGTAGGCACTAAATATGTGTGAGTATATATGCTTATGCCTAGTGATTGTATGTACTTAATACATGTGTAGGCTACAGTTATTTGTCAGCCAGGGGTCATTTTTATTCCAGTCCACCCTGCCATCTACGTACCTTTATTAATGGGAAACTGTCACCATGATCCTGGACTATTAATCACATTAATATAAGAGTAGAACTACACATAAGCAGTCCAGATCACTATTTTTAACTT
Source organism: Bufo bufo (assembly GCF_905171765.1). Lineage (NCBI taxonomy): Eukaryota > Metazoa > Chordata > Amphibia > Anura > Bufonidae > Bufo > Bufo bufo. The sequence goes on along the minus strand of NC_053390.1, from coordinate 515,907,182 downwards.
ACTACTGCTCCCTGTTCCTCCATTGGCAGTGTTTACATGGACACAGAAGTCCTCTCCATTGTGTTAGCACAGCAGTCCAAACTGTGTATTTTGGCGCAAAATTTAAGTGCTGACAATGGGGAAATGGGGGGCAGTAGGAAATAATAAATAGCTATCTGGACTCCTTATGTGCAGTACTACTCTTGTATTACTGCAGATACTAGTCAATAATTTTGGTGACATATTCCCTTTAAAGGGTGAATAAGACCTGGCTCTTAACATTTTGGCTTTTGGAAATGTTTACTGTGCATTGCTGTTAGCTACCCTGTCTTATCAACTTAATTTTTATATTTAGGAAAAATGTTTTCCTTTTAATTATTATTATTATTATTAGAGATGAGCTGAAGCTGACGAAGTGGAATTCGATCCGAATTTCAGGAAAAATTTGATTCGCAACTAAAATGGTGGCTACACGCGTGAGGACATGGGGCAAGAAACTGTGGGAAGGCGGGATGACCCATAATGCCATGCATGCAACCAATCAGCAGCCAGCCAGCCCTGTGATGTCACAGCCCTATAAATACGGCAGCCATCTTGGATTCAGAAATTTTCCAGCGTTCGGAGTGCAGGTACAGACGTGAGAAGGCGCTAGGGACAGCAATAGGAAAAACCTCTTTGTGACAAAAAAAACCTTGAAAAAACGATTTATATTTCAGTACTAAAAGAAAAATATATACGCAGTTCACTGTTGCAGTTATTTGCGGTAAAAGCGTTTAGTGGCCTATTTCAGTACAAAAAGAAAAATATATACGCATTTCACTTCTGCAGCTATATGTGTTGAAAGCATTTAGTGGCCTATTTTATTACAAAAAGAAAAAATATATACTCAGTTCATTGTTGCAGTTATTTGTGGTGAAAGCGTTTAGTGGCCTATTTCAGTACAAAAAGAAAAATATATACGCACTTCACTGTTGCAGTTATATGTGGTGAAAGGGTTAAGTAGCCTGCTTCAGTACAGAACGAAAAATATATACGCACTTCACTGTTGCAGTTATTTGTGGTGAAAGCGTTTAGTGGCCTATTTCAGCACAGAAAGAAAAATATGTACGCATTTACTTCTGCAGCTAAATGTGTTGAAAGCGTTTAGTGGCCTATTTCATTACAAAAAGAAAAATATATACGCAGTTCACTCCTGCAGCAATATGTGGTGAAAGCGTTTAGTGGCGTATTTCATTTAAAAAAGAATATATATATGCAGTTCACTTCTGCAGTTATATGTGGTGAAAGCATTTAGTGACGTATTTCAGTACAAAAAGAAAAATATAAACACAGTTCACTGTTGCAGTTATTTGTGGTAAAAGTGTTTATTGACATATTTCAGTACAAAAAGAAAAATATATACGCAGTTCACTGTTGCAGTTATTTGCGGTAAAAACATTTAGTGGCCTATTTCAGTACAAAAAGAAAAATATATACGCATTTCACTTCTGCAGCTATATATTGTTGAAAGCATTTAGTGGCCTATTTTATTACAAAAATAAAAATATATACGCAGTTCACTGTTGCAGTTATTTGTGGTGAAAGCATTTAGTGTCCTATTTAAGTACAAAAAGAAAATATATATGCATTTCACTGTTGCAGTTATTTGTGGTGAAAGCGTTTAGTGGCCTATTTCAGTACAGAGAGAAAAATATATATGCACTTTACTGTTGCAGTTATTTGTGGCGAAAGTGTTTAGTGGCCTATTTCAGTACAGAAAGTAAAATATATACAAACTTCACTGTTGCAGTTATTTGTGGTGAAAGCATTTAGTGTCCTATTTCAGTACAAAATGAAAAATATATATGCATTTCACTTCTGCAGTTATATGTGGTGAAAGCGTTTAGTGGCGTGCAGTTCACTTCTGCAGCTAGATGTGGTGAAAGCGTTTAGTGGCGTGCAGTTCACTTCTGCAGCTAGATGTGGTGAAAGCGTTTAGTGGCGTATTTCAGGCCATGCACAGAGGAGTGGCAGAAAGTGATGGACGAACATTGGCCGGGATGATTCACAATCAATGCAAAAATTTCACCCCAAAATATGCATTTTAATCAGGGGCAATCTTTATGCGTCTTAAACTGAAATTCTCAAAAATGTGCCCTGCTGGAGCCTAGAAAATTTTTATTTTAGGCCACGGGAGTACAGGCCCCAAAAATTAGGAATTCACCTGACAGAAAACATCAAGTGATTATGTGGCCGGAGGTATATTAGACAGTCAATGGATATTAATTTTACAGCAGGCCAGTGGACTACAGGCCCCAAAAATTATTTATTCACAGTACAGAAAAGCACAATTAATAATGTGGCTGGAGGTAAATTAGGCGGTCACCATATAACAATTTCACTGTTGGCCAGTTAGATAACAGGCTCCAAAAATTATGCATTCACCATACATAAATAATTAAAGGGGTTCTGCACTTTCATTTAACTGATGATCTATCCTCTGGATAGATCATCAGCTTCCGATCGGCGGGGGTCCGACACCCGGGACCCCCGCCGATCAGCTGTTTAAGAAGGCAGCGGCCCTCCAGCAGCGCCGCGGCCTTCTCACTGTTTACCGTCGGTCCACTGACGTCACGACTAGTATCAACTAGCGTGGGCGGGGCTAAGCTTCATTCAAGTGAACAGAGCTTAGCCCCGCCCACGCTAGTTGATACTTTTTGTGGGAGAAGGCCCTAGTGGGCCGGCTGTAAACAGTGAGAAGGCCGCGGCGCTGCTCGAGCGCCACTGCCTTCTCAAACAGCTAATCGACGGGGGACCCGGGTGTCGGACCTCCGCCGATCAGAAGCTGATGATCTATCCAGAGGATAGATCATCAGTTAAATGAAAGTGCAGAACCCCTTTAAGTGATTATGTGGCTGGAGGTATATTAGACGGCAATGCAATATCAATTTTACTGCAGGCCAGTGTAGAAGAGGCCCCAAACATTAGTTATTCACCAGACAGAAAAGAACAGGTAATTATGTGGCTGGAGGCATATTAGACAGTCAATAGATATCAATTTTACTGCACGCCAGTACAAATAGATGTTAAATATATATGTTTAAAAGAACAAAAAATATAAAATTGGATAAAAAATATGGATAACGAAACCCCCCCCCCTTGAAAAAAAAACCAAATGGTAATAGTCGAAATTCGATAACACGTGGTTATCACAGGTGTTGAATTCCTCTGAGATCCCAAACATTAGGCATTCACCGAACAGTAAAGGCCTTTTATGCCGCTATATTTACCTAAGAAAAAGACCATTATTTGTTCTTGGTGGCGGCGGATATTTGTGGGCTGTCATGAGGAAATTCAATTAAATGTGGTCGTCACAGTTGTTGAATTCCTCCGAGATCCATGCCTCATTAATTTTTAGAAATGTGAGGTAGTCCACACTGTCGTGAGCTAGGCGAGTGCGCTTATTTCGCCCTGCTGTGCCGATTGTCCTTTCGGACAGGACACTTGACGATGGGCAAGCCAGGAGTTCCATGGCTAATTGTGCCAGCTCTGGCCACAAGTCAAGGCTGCACACTCAGTAGTCCAGGGGTTCCTCGCTTCTCAGAGCGTCCACATGTAACCTGATGTAGTCGGACACCTATCGGTGTAGGCGTTCCCTGAGGCTGGATCTGGAGGGCGTCTGTCGATGGGTTGGCTGCAAGAATGATCTCATATCCGAAGTGACCAACACATCTTCAAACCGCCCTCTTCTTGCATGCGCTGTAGGATTGCTACTCACAACTGTTTCTCTGTGGGTGGAAATTCTTCTGCCAGCGTCCGCAACAGCAGAATGCAGCATCTCTCGCAGCAAGGCCTGGAAATACTGCATTCTGACAGCCCTCTGTGATGCTGGTAACATGTCCACCATTTTGTGTTTGTACCGGGGGTCTAAGTACGTTGCCCTTTATGCTTTTTATACGGGGGACCCTCTTTAAACACTGGAGCATGAAGGCCCAATTTGCACTAAATTGGAAGCTGTGGAGCAGCCTGGCTCGACATCGGTCTCCTCCCCCCATCCACGGACAACACCAGGGATCCCAGAAAAGTTTAAAGCCTGCTCTTGCTCCCCCTCCACCTTCTCCCCCCAGGCACCATCCTTCTCTGACTCCTCTTCAGAGTCCTTCTGACTTGTTTCAGATGGAGTAGCCCCCCTGGGAATTCATTCAGCATTGCGATTTCCTCATCTTTCTGCTCCTGCTCCTCGACGGCTTGATCAATGACACAAAGCAATGTACGTTCCAGAAAGAAGGCGTAAGGTACGATGTCAATGATGGCGCCCTGGCAGCAACTGACCAGTTTGGTGATCTCATCAAATGGCCGCAGAAGTCTGCATGCATCAGGCATGAGCAGCCACTGGCGTGGTGAAAAAAAACAAGCTCCCCAGAACCTGTCATGCCGCAGAGTTCATACAGGTAGTCGTTAACGGCCTGTTTCTGCTGGATAAGCCTATCAAGCATATACAAGGTGGAGTTTCAGCACGTTGGGCAGTCATAAATCAGACGTCTGACGGGCAAGTGGTGTCGCCGCTGAACGTCAGCAAGGTGAGCCATGGCCGTGTAAGATCTTCTAAAATGGCCAGAGATTTTCCTGGCCTGCCGCAAGACGTCCTAGACCCCGGGGTATTTGGCAACGAATCACTGCACGACTAAGTTCAGGACGTGTGCCATGCACGGTACGTGTGTCATTTTGCCCTGTTTCCATGCGCTCAGCAGATTGGCACCATTGTCGCACACCACTTTACCATCTGTCAAATTGAGTGGGGTTAGCCACTGATCGGCCTGTGACCGCAGAGCTGAAAGCAGTGCAGTACCGGTGTGGCTCTTGGCTTCCAGGCACAACAGCCGCAGAACAGCATTGCAACGTCTCACCTGGCATGTCAAATAGGTTCTAGGGAGCTTGTGGGGTGCAGCGGAAGAGGCGGTAGCAGTGGAAAAGGAGGAGTCAGCCAAGGAGAGGGAGGATGGAGTAGGAGGAGGAGAAGAAGAGGCAGGCCTGCATGCAATCCGTGGTGACATGCTTGACGGCCGTCAAAAGGTTTACCCAGTGGGCAGTAAAAGTTATGTACCTTCCCTGCCCGTGTTTGCTAGACCACGTGTCTGTGGTCAGATGTATCTTGGCACTGACACTGTGTGCCAGAGATATATTAACTTGCCGCTGAATGTGGCCATATAGTTTAGGGATTCCCTTCTAGGAGAAATATTTCCATCTCGGGACCTTCCATTGCGGTATGCCAATGGCCACAAATTTTCTAAAGGCCTCCGAGTCCACCAATTTATATGGCAGTAGTTGGCGGGATAGCAATTCCGACATGCCAGCGGTCAGCCGTTGGGCAGGAGGATTATCCGGCGTCATAATTTATTTACGCTTGAACATTTGGGCCACGGAAGCCTGCCTTGTGCCAGATGAACGCGACGACGGCACGGTGGAAGGTGGAGTGGAGGACAAATGGGAGGATAGAGGAGAAGGAGAAGGGGAAGGAGAAGAGGCAGGACATGGAGAACCAGGAGTGTGGCTTTGTTAGTTTAGATGGTGTTGCTCCCACTGGGCTCGGTGATGGGAGGCCAGGTGCCTTCTTAAGGCGGTCGTCCCTAGGTGAGTGTTGGGCTTACCACAACTTATGCGTTGACAGCACAGGCTGCAGACGGCAACAATATTATCAGCAGCTGACTATTTAAAAAAAGCCCACACTGCGGAGCCATGTTCCGGCATCCTGGGAGCGCAAGATGTGACCATGCATGGTGGATTGCTCGCTCCAGATACACTTGACCGTAACCACCACTGACATTAGAGAGACATTAGAGATCTTGAAGTAGGCAGCAACAGCGTGGACCACCCTCTTGATCTGGTCGTCAGACCGCTGGGTGGCAGCCGTTGCTACCTCCTCTTCCTAATCCGATGCCAAGAATGGCTGCGCATCGGTAAGGTCTGGGAATTTATGGAAAAATAATTCCTTTGACTGGAGTGGAGGGGGGCTATGGTAGTGGTGGTGGTGTCTTTGTGTCACAGAGGGGAGTGGGGAAAACTCCCCACCGTACGATGACTGGGGGATAAGGAAAGCAACTAGGCCAGAACACAAGAATAAGGGAGCAGGTCACCTCCTAATGCGTCCCTATACCTAGCCCTAAATCCTCACCGTATGAGCGGACCTACGGCTCATACCCTGTATAACTATGGCCCTGAGTTGCCCTGAGAATCCCTCACAAAGGAGCTGAGGAGAGGCGCCCTGTTCTTCCAGGACACGGAAGAACAGGAGTCTCAAAAGGCCTAGAAGCAGGGAAAGGAAAAGACCATATGCAGCAAGAGAAACGGCAGGTAAGAAAACAAGACGACACACTTACCTGCCGCTGCCACCACGGCTGGATCCCGTGAATACGTACAGGAGCCCTAAAACCAAACAGGACACTGTACCAGCAACTCACACAGGTATCCAGCACACCAGACTCCACCAGGACCCCCATGCCTCAAGGTGCATGGCAGCCCCAGGTGGCACTGCATACAGGCTAGGAAGTCTAGCAACCATGCTGGAAGATATCACCAAAAATACCAGACAAGGAACACCAAGCTAGACATTACAACACACCAAATCATAACCCCACACCAAACATACAACACATTTAAGGGAGGGAAGACATCGCTGGAGACCTCGATGTCCCACTAGGAGGCCCTCACTCTGGGAGATGGAAACATGAAGACCAGGAGCATAACTCCAACACACACCATGGCTGGAGTACCACTGACTCCTGGCCTCTAGCCACAGGTAAGATGAAGCTCCTAGTGACCACGCCCAACAAGTTGGTTAACCCCTCCAGCACCGAACAGAGGAGGAAACAACTGAAAGGGGAAGTGCACACACTAGCATAAAAAGCTACACGTTGCCGCAGGCACCAACATGCAAGGCAACCATGTCACGGCACACACCACAAAAGCCGTGACACTGCCCCCGCATGCTGAATCAGCAACACGTTGCCACAGGCAACAGCAAGCGTGGCATAAGTGTCACAGCGCACACCAAAGGCTGTGACACTCCCACCCCTCAAAGACCCCCCAACAGAAAAAGGGGGAACTAGTGAGGAACCCACAAACAGGGATGGGGAAAGGAAAAAAAAGTAGCAGAATCAGTGTCAGCGCAAGCGAGTCTCCCCAGAACTGCTGCCAGCCCCTGGAGCAACACACAGGAACCAGGGCACCAGCCACCAAACAGCCAGTAGAGATCGCACTGATCACTGCGTCCACACTCAGACACGGTTTGCACCAAGTCGCTGCCAGCATGCATCCCCAACCAGTATACACCAAAGCGAGTTCAACAAGGAATGCAGCCAGCCACCACAACACAAGTGACAGAACCACTGAAACATAGACGAGGGGAGACCGAACACAAGTGACGGTTCACACCTACTGCAACCTCTGTTACAGAGAACCGCACTGTTAACAGGGTTCCCCTTTCACTCTCCCTCCGGAGGATAAGCATGTGTGCCAGAAAGGCACCGAACAGAGGAGGTAACAACTGAAAGGGGAAGTGCGCACCAACAACATGCAAGGCAACCATGTCACGGCACACACCACAAAGGCCGTGACACTGCCCCCGCATGCTGAATCAGCAACACGTTGCCACAGGCAACAGCAAGCGTGGCATAAGTGTCACAGCGCACACCAAAGGCCGTGACACTTTGGGGGTACACACAGCAGACAGTGAGGAGGGTGCAGAAGCAGAAGGCTGAGTGAGCCACTCAACCAGCTCTGGTGCATCCTTTGATGTAATCGCATGCACCTTCTCCAACTTCCCACTTAGGCTCCGGCCTGGTGCACCTGCCCAACCCCTACCACACCTGCAGAATGGCCTGCCTCTTCCTCTGCCTGTCATTTTCAAAAAGACCCTGTGACGAAGTCCCTATAGAAGAGCAGTATTTGTGGAAGTAGGTATATAGAACCCCTTAATCAGTTTTTTGGGGGGGCAACTGGTATATCACACCAGTTGCAATTAGTTGTTCCAATAGCGTTTGTCCCTCTGTATAGCTGCGGTATCTCAGCAGAATCACACACAAATGCTGCACAATACAAATGCACTATATAGAAATTATATTTTAGGTATATCGCACCCCTGCCTCAATCAGATATTTTGGGGGAAACTGTTATATCACACCAGTTGAAGATAGTTGTTCCAATGACGTTTGTCTCTCTGTATAGCTACAATATCTCAGCAGAACCGCACACAAATGCTGCACAATACAAATGCACTATATAGAAATTATCTTATAGGTATATCAAACCCCTGCCTCAATCAGTTTTTTGGGGGGAACTGGTATATCACACCAGTTGCAATTAGTTGTTCCAATGGCGTTTGTCTGTCTGTATAGCTGCGGTATCTCAGCAGAACCACACACAAAGGCTGCACAATACAAATGCACTATATAGAAATTATATTCTAGGCATATCGCACCCCTGCCTCAATCAGATTGGCCAGTCCTTGAGCCTGTCGGTGTCTGCCAAAGTGCACGGCACGCCAACGTGTGGAGCTGTAATTACAGTCAGGGACAATGCATGACCTTTACGGCCCAGTGGGTGAATGTGGTTCCTTCACAGCCACACCAGCAACTTGGCCAGGTCACGCAGCTTCCGCCTCCACGTTGTCACGCCATTGGTCCTGCGTCAATGTCCGCCTCTGCCTCCTCATCCAACACCATGTCCTCAGCCTCCACTGCAGGGACAAGTCACAGTGTGCACACCTCATATGGAGTATAACATATGTATCGGGACTTGTTTAGGTAGGTACTAAATATTTATTGTACACAAATTAAAATAGGTTGTATAAAAACACTTAATAGCTGAGCAATGTGTCAACAGAACATCTTCATATTTGATACCCGTGATAGAGGTTCATCCCAAACGTGATTTTTGATACAATCTATAAGTATATTGTAAATAAATGTAAAGATACAATAAAAATATGTCAAAATAAAAATTATTAAAAATATTAGTAGTTGCAAGTGAGTATGTGTGGTTCACACTATCACCAAAAATCAAAAATTGTGACCTGTAAAAAAAGGGTTAAACAGTAGATCCCCTAGATTTTGTGTATAAAGTGAAAACACTCATTAAAAATACAATAAAAAATGCAATAAAATGTAAAAAATGTAAATGCAAGATGTGAGCAGCTATATAATGCAGACGCAGTAGGGAAATAATAAACCGCAGTGGGAGTATGATTCCTCTGGTGAACTGTGCCCAGCGGATCTGCAGTTGGGCACACTACACCACAATGAATAGTAGCATTCGATCCAACAATAACAGAATCCTCAAGAAAGCACCATATAATGGAGAAATTATCAAATTGAATAACCACAATAGTCAATGGAGGGAATGATGGTCAACCGTTTTGCGGCAGTAAGTCAACTGTAGTTGGCTATACTGTATTGGACATTGTTATGTCCAACAGTATTATAATTTTGATCCAACAGTACTGTTAGTAAGAAAGATGTAGTTCCTCCAGAAAGACAGCACTAATAAGAAAACCGCACTGTGGTATAGCAAGGGTTAATTCATTCAACAGGCCTATCCAGCTTTGTTATAATCTCAATATATTGAGGTTGAATTACTTCCAGATAGGTTGCTGTGTATCTTCCTTCCAGATATATTACAATTGTATCAATAAGTCGGAACTTGTCACCTGCCGTGTTCCTTAAATATAGGTGTCATTGTACGGTCCTATGCTCTCAGTCAATAGACCAGCTACTTAGTTCACCTAAAGGTTGATTATTATATCTGCTACTCACAGTTAGTTGACTCCGATCATAGGTTCTAATATAGACGGCTTGATAGTTCCACTCTGTAACAGCAGGCTGATGTTGTTTGTCTCTGTGGCCGCGGCGTCCCACGTGCTCACGGAGGCAGCGGTGCTTGTACCTTTCAGAGCGTCTTTGTAATGTGGAATAGCTGCAAAGCCCGAAGATGACGGTTCGCTTCACACAGCTGTGGGTAGCAGAAGGTGATGCATCAAGAGAATAATTGGAGTGCTCCTAAGGACCTTGGGGATCCTATATCGATAAATAGCATTAGGCTGGGGGTCCTTCTTTACACCAGACGCGTTTCAGAGAACTCTGTCTCCTTCCTCAGTGGTTAGGAGACCCCCGGATCTGGTAAACCTTTTATAGTCTTATTGGATCAGGATTTCGAGTCAGCTGGAAAACCTGTTGTGGACTCACGCTTCCGCTATAAATGGCATGACTATAAGTGTGATTTAAACACAACATATTGCGGTTTTGTTGCGGTTTTTCTATATGATTGGTAATGCCCAGTGTTATAATGTAGTTATAACATAATTCTATAGAGGTACTGAAAACAGAATAATTTGCAAATATATAAAAAAATATAAAAATATATATAAAAATATATAGAAAAAAGATATTATAACACATGATGATGTGTTGCACAACATATATAATTTAATATTTTTATCTGGCCATATTGTTACATGATACAAGCCCAAAATATTGTATAGAAATGGGTTATGTATAGGTGATTTTATTTATTTTAAACAGTTTATGGTCACTCATATTTTCAGGCAGTACCTCTATAGAATTGTGTTAAACAAGTCCTGATATATATGTTATACTCCATACTTTATAGACAGGGTGTGTCTATACTGGCTGGAGCACCCGTTCCACATTAGCAACTAGGTGAACCGTCACAAAATATTTTCAATTCTTCTTTCCACAAGTCACAGTGTCCCTCCAGCATACCACAAGTGCAGGGCATGGCGGTGTCACGCTGTTCTGCACCTGGTTTCCCTGGGCAAATGAAGTCACACAGGGGAGAAACTGCTCCGTGTCCTTCATCAAGAAATCGAATCCTGGATTTCTCCCCGACAACTGAATATTGGAACAATGGTGACCATGTGCCCTGCATGGCACACATGTTCAATCTGGTTCTACCCATCTGCAAGACATCCGAAAAATGGCCAGGAAACTTTGCATGCACTTCAGCCACAAGTACACCACAAAGCACAAACCTGCCGTTTGCTCAGGCCCTTTGAGGACGCCACGTTATTTTTCAGTCGCCACTGCTTCATGTCCTGCAACAAATGGTGGTAACAATGGCTGGTCAGGGGACAGGAGACTTGGCGCCTAGATCTCACGGCCACATGAGTCCTGTGGGGCTGAACTGGAAGAGAAGAAGGAGGGGAGGAGGACATTGGAGCACAAACAATATGTAGCGAAATGGGTGGTTTTTCTACTCAGCTGAAAGGAGAGGAGGAGCAGGAGCAGCCAGAGTAGCTACAGGGCGTTGAGGAAGATGAAACAGAGGACCCAGAAATATCATGGCAGTATGCAGAGGAGATGGAGGCAGGGACTCCCTCCAAGTCACTTGCACAAATGGCCCATTTGCATTCTGACTTGCTTGCGTAGTGACAGCGGAATTTTCACCATTCGGCAGAGGGATGACTTCTGGCTCTCCACCTTGTTGGACTCCCTTGCTACCGGTCCAAAATGGGGGCCTTTTTTACACCCACCAACAAGGAGGACAAACTGAACTACTACAGAGACATCCTATGTAGTCAGATGTCCACTGCCTATCTGCGCTATCGTCCATACTCTCGCAGGTCTGACCGGGGGGCCCTCTGCACTCACGTTCCACTGCCATGGCTGCTGGGGAGTGGCGGGGTGGCAGGAGCAGCAGCCTGAGTCTACAGTCGCTGATGAGTAGCTTTCTTCACCCGCATAGTGAAGAAACTACTTACCAGCAGCAGGTAGACCTGGAGTAGAACCTGAACCAGCAGATGGTGGCATACTTGGACAGCACCCTGCCAACCCACATTGAAGATCCGCTGGACTACTGGGCAGCCAAACTGGATTTGTGGCCACAACTAGTAGAGTTTGCCCTGGAAAAGCAGTCCTGCTCGGCCAGTAGTGTGGCATCAGAGCAGGTGTTTAGTGCGGGAGGGGCCACAGTTACTCTAAGGGGAACTCTCCTGTCCACCCAAAATTTGGTGAGACTGACCTTTGTCAAGATGAATTAGGTGTGGATCAGCCAGGATTTTCACCCACCGATGCCTGATGCATCTGATTAGATCATCCATGCCGCCTCACCCAAACCTTGAAAAAACAGACCGGTTTCTTCTGGCTACCTGCCTCAGCTTCTACTCTGATGCTGCCACCCGCCTGATGCCACACATCTGATGCCAAGTGCTCCTTCTTTCACCCACCTTCGTCAGCGGGTACTGGTATTGCCACCCACCGCCCCACTCTGTCACCAGGTCCACTTTGTGGTCTCCTGATGTTGCTGCTGCCATCTTCAAACTATGTCACCTTGCCACTCTGTGGTATCCTGACACTGCTGCTGCCATCCCCACACTATGTCAACTTGCCACTCTGTGGTATCCTGATGCTGCTGCTGCTCTCATATCCACACTATTTTATCTTGCCACTCTGTGGTATCCTGACGCTGCTGCTGCCATCTCAACACTATGTCACCTTGCCACTGTGTGGCATCCTGAAAGCTATGGCACCTTGCCACTCTGTGGTATCCTGATGCTGCTGCTGACATCTCCACACTATGGCACCTTGCCACTCTGTGGTATCCTGTCATAGGTCCACTCTGTGGACTTCTCATGCTGTTCCCACCCTCTCCACTTCATGATTGGTCCACTATTTTGGCTTTCGGCCTGGCTGACATCATCATTTATTTGACCATTCTTCTGATCTGTCAGAAGGAAGGAAAAATGAGAAGCACAACGGATCCTGTCTGTGTAGCAGCTGTAAGGCCTGTATGTTCCCATCAGAATTGGCTTATGATTTGGTAGCCAAAACACAGGAATGAGTAAAAAACACAGAAGACATGCAAATATTCCATTCATGTGTCATCTCTGTTTTGGATCCACTCCTGTTTTTTTGGCATTAGCAATACTGATGGATTATTGAGCAAATGCTGACTGAGTGAAGGCGTATGCTCCACAGACATAGTCCGTTTTTTGTGGGTTATTGTCCTGATGGATCAGAGGCAGGGAAAATTAATCAGTGACGTCAACACAAACTTACTGATGACACCCTCTCCACTCTGTCAGGGGTGCTCTACTTGCATAAGCGTTTAATAAAACAGGTTCTGTAGACATCTAGGTGGAATCAGCTGATGACGGTGTAAAAGGAGTGCACTTCTTCTTGGCGCTAACGTCGACCTGTAAGGCTGAGTTGATACTTCAGTTATTTGGTCAGTTTTTGCCCCGTAACTGCCCAAATAAGTGAAGTGTGCAGTGATTCTAAGAGCAAAGGCTGTCATCTGCATGTGATACTGACTCACAGTATTATTTCACTACCAAAGCAGACTCCCTATGCGTGTTACTGCAAGGCACAGTGTTCTAAACCATTATAAAGGCTCTCTGCAGCCAGGAAATAGCAGTTTTTTTACGTAATTTACCACAAATAAATTCGGATCGAACCAAATTTTTCACCAAAAATTTTGCGAACCGGCAAATCAAATTTTTGAAATATTCACTCCTCTTTAATTATTATGCATCCATTTGTCTCCTAAACCAAGGTAAATGCAGTGTACACTGCGTGCAGAATTATTAGGCAAATGAGTATTTTGACCACATCATCCTCTTTATGCATGTTGTCTTACTCCAAGCTGTATAGGCTCGAAAGCCTACTACCAATTAAGCATATTAGGTGATGTGCATCTCTGTAATGAGAAGGGGTGTGGTCTAATGACATCAACACCCTATATTAGGTGTGCATAATTAATTTCCTTTGGCAAAATGGGTCAAAAGAAGGACTTGACAGGCTCAGAAAAGTCAAAAATAGTGAGATATCTTGCAGAGGGATGCAGCACTCTTAAAATTGCAAAGCTTCTGAAGCGTGATCATCGAACAATCAAGCGTTTCATTCAAAATAGTCAACAGGGTCGCAAGAAGCGTGTGGAAAAACCAAGGCGCAAAATAACTGCCCATGAACTGAGAAAAGTCAAGCGTGCAGCTGCCAAGATGCCACTTGCCACCAGTTTGGCCATATTTCAGAGCTGCAACATCACTGGAGGGCCCAAAAGCACAAGGTGTGCAATACTCAGAGACATGGCCAAGGTAAGAAAGGCTGAAAGACGACCACCACTGAACAAGACACACAAGCTGAAACGTCAAGACTGGGCCAAGAAATATCTCAAGACTGATTTTTCTAAGGTTTTATGGACTGATGAAATGAGAGTGAGTCTTGATGGGCCAGATGGATGGGCCCGTGGCTGGATTGGTAAAGGGCAGAGAGCTCCAGTCCGACTCAGACGCCAGCAAGGTGGAGGTGGAGAACTGGTTTGGGCTGGTATCATCAAAGATGAGCTTGTGGGGCCTTTTCGGGTTGAGGATGGAGTCAAGCTCAACTCCCAGTCCTACTGCCAGTTTCTGGAAGACACCTTCTTCAAGCAGTGGTACAGGAAGAAGTCTGCATCCTTCAAGAAAAACATGATTTTCATGCAGGACAATGCTCCATCACACGCGTCCAAGTACTCCACAGCGTGGCTGGCAAGAAAGGGTATAAAAGAAGAAAATCTAATGACATGGCCTCCTTGTTCACCTGATCTGAACCCCATTGAGAACCTGTGGTCCATCATCAAATGTGAGATTTACAAGGAGGGAAAACAGTACACCTCTCTGAACAGTGTCTGGGAGGCTGTGGTTGCTGCTGCACGCAATGTTGATGGTGAACAGATCAAAACACTGACAGAATCCATGGATGGCAGGCTTTTGAGTGTCCTTGCAAAGAAAGGTGGCTATATTGGTCACTGATTTGTTTTTGTTTTGTTTTTGAATGTCAGAAATGTATATTTGTGAATGTTGAGATGTTATATCGGTTTCACTGGTAAAAATAAATAATTGAAATGGGTATATATTTGTTTTTTGTTAAGTTGCCTAATAATTATGCACAGTAATAGTCACCTGCACACACAGATATCCCCCTAAAATAGCTAAAACTAAAAACAAACTAAAAACTACTTCCAAAAATATTCAGCTTTGATATTAATGAGTTTTTTGGGTTCATTGAGAACATGGTTGTTGTTCAATAATAAAATTAATCCTCAAAAATACAACTTGCCTAATAATTCTGCACTCCCTGTATAAGAACAGCATTATAAGTTGTAAATGGTGTTAGGAGGAGGATAGAAGGAATAACCTTGTCATACCACCCAAATTTTCTGATTGTCTAGTAGTTTTTTATTTTGTTCCTCTTGCACAACTAGGGTGAAATGGGTGTAGCAGCAAACTTTTGAACTTATTTTAGACTGCGTGCATGCTTTGACTATTTGTAATAAAACAGAAGACATCCACCCTTTACCACGGAAAGGATGAAATTGGCAGTGAATTGTAGGAAAATCAATCTACTTAATGATGTTATCCAACAAATTTAAAATTCTTGTTGCTCAACAAGCTTTGCAATTAAATCTTTTTCCATCTCAGACATTGGGCCCTTGGGTGATGTGGGCCCTCGGGTGATAAATCTCAGTGGGCCCTCTTGTAGCATTTGTCAAATGTCACCACGGCATCTGAGAGTGTTAAATAACGGAAGCGCAGGCTTCCTGCTCACACAAGCTTTTTGCCCAGCGGAGATCAGGGAAAGCACACTGTTCTAAAAATGAGCCGCAGCCTGTACTAGGCTTCCAGGCTCATTGTTAGTATATCCCAGTTCAGGCCACTAGGTGTCAGTACTAAACTATGATAAAGTGATTTCTATAGAGAATAATGGAGCAATTTCAATTATTCTGTATAAGTTGAAATCTGATGAAAAGTAATTTAACCCCTTAAGGACACATGACGTACCGGTACGGCATGTTTCCCGAGTCCTTAAGGACACATGACGTACCGGTACATTTTGGCTTTAAATCGCGATGCCGGCGCCGCGGGGGTTAATCGGAACGGGATGCCGGCTGAAATCATTCAGCCGGCATCCTGTAACAACGCCAGGGGGGGTTATTTGACCCCCCCGTATCGGCGATCGCAGAAAACCGCAGGTCAATTCAGACCTGCGGTTTGCTGCGTTTCTGGTCCATTCGGGTCTCCGGTGACCCAATGAACCGGAAAAAGACTGCGATCGGTGGCATGATTATACACCACCAATCGCAGTCCGAAGATTTGAAGAGGCGGTGCTGGCCCTGGTGCGGAACGCTGCTGTCCAGGGTGCTGATTGGTGCAGGGGAGAGAGGCGCGAGATTCAAACTTCCTGCACTCCTCTCTCCCCTCCTCTTCCTGTTCTGCAAGAGCACCCTGCATCACCGTCCAGCACCAGCTCCTGAGTCCCCCTAATCGTAATCCATCACCCTCCTGCACCCATCACCCTCCAGGTAGGTTAGGGTCAGTGAGGGAGAGGCACCTTTAGGCAGGGATAGAAGGGAAAAGTTAGAAAAAAGCACATTTATTCTTTTTTGTTTCAGATTTCAGACCCCAGATTCCCCCTGCCACTTGCCCCCCGCATCCCCCCCTCACCAGCGTTAAAAAAATGAACAGCGTTAAAAAAAAAAACGTGTAAAAAAAGCAATTTTTTTTGTCACCTAACATGAGAAAAAGTGTAATAGCGAGCGAACCAAATGTCATATGCACCCCCAATTAGTGCCAATAAAACCGCCATCTCATCCCGCAAAAAATGAGCCCCTACATTAGATAGTTGCCTAACTAAAAATAAAAAAATTTTGCTCCCAGGCTATGGAGATACTAAAATAATTTTTTTGGGTTCCTAAAATGATAATGTAGTGTAAAATCTAAATAACTTCTAAAATGTAGACATATTAGGTATCGTCGCGTTCGTAAGAATCTTCCCTATAAAAATAACATTTGACCAAACCCCTCGGATTAACAGCGTTAAAAATATAAAATAAAAACGGTGCCAAAACACCAATTTTTGGGCAAAATTTCCATTTGAATCCTTTTTTTCCGGTAATAAAGCAAGGGTTAACAGCCAAACAAAACTCAATATTTATGGCCCTGATTCTGTAGTTTGCAGAAACACCCCATATGTGGTCGTAAATGGCTATATAGCCACACGGCAGGGCGTAGAACAAAGGAAACTCCATATGGTTTCTGGAAGGCAGATTTTGATGGACAGTTTTTTTTGACACCATGTCCTATTAGAAGCCCCCCTGATGTAGCCTAGACTAGAAACTCCAAAAAAGTGACCCCATCTAAGAAACGACACCCCTCAAGGTATTTAAAAGTTACTTTACAAACTTTGTTAACCCTTTAGGTGTTCCACAAAACTAAATAGCGAATGTAGAAACAATTTTAGAATTTCAATTTTTTGTTACCTTGCCTCAAAAAAGTGTAATATAGAGCAACCAAAAATCATATTTACCCCTAAAATAGTCCCAAAACAACAACCACCTTATCCCGTAGTTTCCTAGATGGGGTCACTTTTATAAAGTTTCTACTCTAGGGGTGCATCAGGGGGCTTGAAAGGGTACATGGTGTAAATAAACCAATCCAGCAAAATCTGCCTTCCAAAAACCATATGGCATTCCCCTTCTTTTATGTCCTGCCGTTTAGCCAAATAGTAGTTTACGACCACATTTGGGGTGTTTCTGCAAACTACAGAATCACGGCAACCCATTTTGAGTTTTGTTTGGCTGTTAACCCATTGTTTTCAGTAATAAAGTAAGGGTTAAAATTGAAAATTTTCCAAAAAATAGAAATTTCTAAATTGTTTCTCCATCTGCCATTAACTCTTGTAAACCCAGTTTTGAATACCTTGAGGGGTGTAACTTCTTAGATGGAGTCACTTTTTGAAATTTCTATTCTAGGGGTGCAACAGGGGGCTTCAAATGGGACATGGTATAAACAAAACCAGTCCTGCAAAATCTGCCTTCCAAAAACCATATGGCGTACCCCTCTTTCTATGTCCTCCCGTTTGGCCAAACAGTAGTTTACGACCACATATGGGGTGTTTTTGCAAACTACAGAATCAGGGCAACCCATATTGAATTTTGTTTGGCTGTTAACCCTTACTTTATTGCTGGAAAAAATGGGTTAAAATGGAAGATTTTTTAAAAAAATAGAAATTTCTAAATTGTTTCTCCATATGCCTTTAACTCTTGTGGAACACCTAAAGGGTTAACAAAGTTTGTAAACCCAGTTTTGAATACCTTGAGGGGTGTACTTTCTTAAATGGAGTCACTTTTTTGAAATTTCTATTCTAGGGGTGCAACAGGGGCCTTCAAATGGGACATGGTATAAACAAAACCAGTCCTGCAAAATCTGCCTTCCAAAACCCATATGGCGTTCCCCTCTTTCTATGTCCTCCCGTTTGGCCAAACAGTAGTTTACGACCACATATGGGGTGTTTTTGCAAACTACAGAATCAGGGCAACCCATATTGAGTTTTGTTTGGCTGTTAACCCTTACTTTATTGCTGGGAAAAATGGGTTAAAATGGAAAATCTTCCAAAAAATAGAAAGTTCTAAATTGTTTCTCCATCTGCCATTAACTCTTGTGGAACACCTAAAGGGTTAACAAAGTTTGTAAACCCAGTTTTGAATACCTTGAGGGGTGTACTTTCTTAGATGGAGTCACTTTTTTGAAATTTCTATTCTAGGGGTGCAGGGGGGGGGCTTGAAATGGGACATGGTATAAACAAAACCAGTCCTGCAAAATCTGCCTTGCAAAACCCATATGGTGTTCCCCTCCTTCTATGTCCTCCCGTTTGGCCAAACAGTAGTTTACGACCACATATGGGGTGTTTCTGCAAACTACAGAATCAGGGCAACCCATTTTGAGTTTTGTTTGGCAGTTAACCCTTGTTTTTTTCCTGGAAAAAATTGATTATATTGGAAAATTTCCCAAAAAATCTAAATTCTTAAAATTTATGTCCATTTGCCATGAAGTCTTGTGGAAGACCTAAAGGGTTAACAAAGTTTTTAAAAACAGTTTTGAATACCTTGAAGGTTGTAGTTTCTAGAATGGGTGGTTTCTATTATGTAAGCCTCACAAAGTGACTTCAAACCTGAACTGGTCTATAAAAAGTGGGATTTTGAAGATTTCTGAAAAATTTCAAAATTTGCTTTTAAACTTCTAAGCCTTCTAAACATCCCCCAAAAATAAAATATCATTCCCAAAATGCTACAAACATGAAGTAGACATATGGGGAATGTAAAGTCATCACATTTTTTTTTTGTATTACTATGTATTACAGAAGTAGAGAAACTGAAACTTTGAAATTTTCAAATTTTTTAAATTTTTTGGTAAATATGGTATTTTTTTATGCAAAGAAAATTACTTTTTTGACCCAATTTTAGCAGTGTCATGAAGTACAATATGTGACGAAAAAACTATCTCAGAACGGCCTTGGTAAGTCAAAGCGTTTTAAAGTTATCAGCACTTAAAGTGACACTGGTCAGATTTGCAAAAAATGGCCTGGTCCTTAAGGTGAAATAGGGCTGTGTCCTTAAGGGGTTGAAAAAAAGGGGGAAAAAAGTTTAGAAAGAATAAAGAAAAATTTAATTAAAATGTAAAATCACCCCACTTTCTGCAAAAAATTAACAAAAAATTTATAAAAGTATGGGCATCGTCGCATGCGAAAACACCCATACTTTTAAAATATAAAAAAAAGTTAGCACATATGGTGAAGGATGTAAGTGCTGTATGTGTCAGATAAATAGTAATGTATAGAAATAATAGTTGATGGTCTATCCAGCAATCAACAGGTTATTGCTTGGAATTTTCAGCAGTGTCCAAACCTCCAAGAAATTCATCATACAGGGGCAATAGTGTATGTTTAAATGATTTTCTTTTTATCTAATATGCCTGATATGATGAACTATTATTGTCTTCATTTACTCTCAAGAGTAAATTTCTGTCTACACAGTCTGGAATCATTGGAAATATTTTCTTGTGCATGGGATTTGCAGATTTGTCCTTTAAACTAATGCATCACAATGGGGGAGATTTATCAAGACTGTGTGCCGGATTGAGCTGTGGCAAATTTTCTCTTGCCAATTCAGATGCATCTCTGGCCCTCTGTGCACCAGAAACGCAAATTTATTCCAGCTAGGGGCTAGTGTAGACTTGAGTTATAACTTACACTAGTTTCTAGTAAATATGGCTGACCGCGGGAAGCATCGCCCCTCCCTCTAAACCCTCCGCTTTCTAGACACTTTTGAAAATTTGCAAGAAGCTCAAAAATTATTAAAACTACAAGAGATCATATAGAATGGTTACGGATGTATTCAAGACAACACTCCATAGGCCCTAAGTAGAGTTGAGCAGACACCTGGATGTTCGGGTTCGACGGGTTCGGCCGAACTTCGGAAAAAAGTTTGAGTTTGTGACCCGAACTTGAACCGAACTTGACCCCAAACCCGAACCCCATTGAAGTCATGGGGACCCAAACTTTTGAGCACTAAAATGGCTGTAAAAATGTCATGGAAAGTGCTAGAGGGCTGCAAATGGCGTCAACATGTGGTTAAGAGCATGGCAAGTGCTCTGCAAACAAATGTGGATAGGGAAATTACTTAAAATAACATAAAATACGTAAAAATACCAGGTCCATATGGAGAAGGAGGTTGAGGAGGTGGTGGATGTGGCGGTGTAGGTGGAAGTGGCGGTGGAGGAGGAGGTAGCCTACACTGCTTTTTGATTTTAAATTTATTTTTATTTTTTTAAATTAGGGTACACCCCAAAACATTGGGAAATATAACCCTCCAGTCATGCTAAACACACGTTCAGACAATACACCGGCTGCAGGGCAGGCCAGCACCTCCAAGGTGTAAAGGGCAAGCTCAGGCCATGTGCCCAATTTGGAGACCCAGAAGTTGCAGGGGCTGACCCCTGTCAGTTATTTCGTGTAGGCGTGTGCATACTTACTGCCCCACCCACCATGTCGCACGTCCCTGTGATGTTCACAATCCAATTTGATATCTGCTCTATCAACTTTTGATGTTCTTTTATGCGCCTACCATGGTGATTACGGGTGGCGGGGAATCAGGGTTCCAGGCCGGAGAGGGAGTGTGAGAAAAAGAGACCAAATTTAAGGGAGATAAATTTATTTAATAAATTTGGGATCAAGAAGAAATGTGGGAAAAGTTATTGAGGTGCAAATGTGGGACAAATTACAGAAGCCCAAATGTGGGCCAAAAGAGTCAAGCGGAATTGTGGGAAAAGCTATTGAGGCGCAAATGTTGGCCAAAACAGTATAGCGGAAATGTGGGACAAAGTATTGAAGCTTAAATGTGGTACAACTTGCTTAAGTTTAAGCATTGAATCAAAGGAGGTGGTGTGCATCAATTAAAGAAGCATTTCAGAAATTTTATTCCCTGTCACCTATGCAGAGCTGGGGTTTATTCTTGTCTAAAAATGTATAATGTCAACCCAAGAATGTAACAGAAAAATTTCAGAAATTAATTAACCTGTCTACTTGGTAGAGCAGGGGTCTATGACAGAAAACAATTGTTTATTGCCACCCGAAAATGTAAAATAAAAATTATTGAAATTTATTAAGCTGTCTACTAGGTAGAGGAGGGGTATATTACACCCAAAAATTTGTGAATTTGACCCTAAAATGTAACTGACAAATGTTATTTTTATTTTTTTACTAGTCTAATAGGTATAGCAGTGGTACATCCCACCAAAAAATTGCTGAATTTCACTATAAAATGTGACTGTCAATTTTTTTAATTTTTTTTTACCGGTCTACTAGGTATAGCAGTGGTACTTCACACCAAAAAATTGCTGAATTTCACCAGAAAATGTAACTGACAAATTTATTTATTTTGTTAACCGGCCTACTAGGTATAGCAGTGGTACATCACACCAAAAAATTTGTGAATTTCACCATAAAATGTAAGAGACAAAATTTTTTATTGTTTAACCCATCTACTAGGTATAGCAGTGGTACTTCACACCCAAAAATTGTTGAATTTCAACTGAAAATGTAACTGACAAATATATTTTTATTGTTAACCGGCCTACTAGGTATAGCAGTGGTACTATAAATCCCAAAATTTGTGAATTTCACCCGAAAATGTTAATGACAATTTATTTTATTTTTTTAACCGGCCTACTAGGTATAACAGTGTTATGGAATTATGGAATCGATGGGATGACAGAATATATTCTTGATTTACATGTTTCCCTCTCCTTCTTGTCTCTCCTTGTCTCTCCCTCCTGTCTGTCTGTCTCCCCCTCCTTCTTCTCCCCTACTTCCCCTTTTCAGTATTGCAATTACCAAATAATCACATGCTTGCTTTTTTTATACAAGTACATTCCGTACATGAGGTACATGATTATAAAGCTTGTATGCAATAGGATAACATATAATCTGCGCACTTTTATATCCATATATAGCGAATTTCAGAACTGCAGAACTAAGTACATGTACTTGAGATACTGGACATTAACATTAAGCCTATCTTATTAGATAACGCCCTGATAAGGGAATATAAAAAATTTAACTTCCTCAAATAAAGCAGAGTATTGTCTCATAACGTCTAGTGGTGAGACAGGACAGTTCCTCTCTCTCCGTGCACGGATTTGCAATATTGCCTAAAAATAGAATAATTGGAAACAGCTGTCACAAAGTAACTGACATTTGGGTCAGAACCAAAATAGATCCAGGACATCTTTGGCGCCCAACGTGGGGCTCGTACCCCCGGAGACTGGGCGAGGGGAGGCGCACTAACAGACACCGGGACTGCAGCCCATAAAATAAGGTAGGAAAATAGAAGTTATCCTACTTGTATTGTGTCCCTTGGTGTAGCCTCTCAGAATCAGTCTGAGGGAGGGGTGCGGCAGCAGTTTGGGGCATCTTCGAGGGCATGTGAGTAAGAACCCCACAGTTAAATAGTGTATACTTTGGAAGATGAAGATCTTTGTGACAGTTGCTATTGTGTTGCCTTGTTGAACGTGGTGAGAAGGAGACGGGATAACTACTGAGCCTGTCAAAGATTGCCTCATGTGCCTGAACCTGACAGACAGTCAGAGCATCTGTCTGTCACTGAAGAGGTCTCAGAAGGGGAGGAATCGGTTTAATCTGCTGGCCAGTGTTTTGCCTCGGAATTAGACTGAAAACAGGCTTCAGGCACGTATCCGTCTAGTCCTTCCCCTGGTCGACTCCAGTAGGCTCCGGTAGGCTCAAGGACGACCGCAGAGTGAGTTGAGATGGGAAACTCAGAGTTTGAATAAGGACTCTTTTGTACCTACCCGGTATGTGAAAGACAGGAAAGTAAATAAATTCTTAAAGGGGTTCAGTAGGTTAGAAAAGAACTTTGGTATACCAAAGGGTGGAACTTGTGTAGTGAAACATGGGACAACTTGTGGAAGGAAAAACTAGGAAAACTAGAGGATCAAAAGTTATCTCCGCTAGTGAGAGCATGGCGGGTTTGTAGTAAGGAATTTGAGGAGACGGGAGGATATCAGGAATATGATAAAAAGTTAAAGATGTTTGTTTGTACCATGAAGAAATTAGGAAGTGCTGACCGGCCACCGCCCTATAAAAATGGCGTCAAGTTAACTGATGATGCATGGGTTTGTAATGTATGTGGACAACAGAATCCAATCTTTAGAGAGAATTGTCTAGCTTGTGGGGCACCACGCCCACATCATCATGTGTCCATGTTTCCTGTGAGTACCCTCCCAGTCCCAGCCACTGCACCATCTTGTCCACAGCCACCGCCCCATAGGAGACCAGAGATACCTCTCTGCCCAAAACCTCCCGTCTCAAAAGCTACTCCATTATATCCCATAGTCTATCCAGATGGGACAGTTAAACCACCTCAGGTACCTATGAATATCATGGTTGCCGGAAAGGATGAAAAAGGTGAGGCAGAAGAGACAACTGGTAATATGGCACAAGAGTCAGCAGAGCAATATCATGCAGACTGGTACTGGTACCCCCGTAGGTGAGCAGCCAGTTAGCCCCAATTTTAATACAAGATCTTTTGCACAGTCATGAAACTATAGTTAACACTTTTGGCCAGATAAGACCACCCACCGGACCACCCAAATATGAATATGTTTCTTTCACACCACAACAGCTGTTCACCATAGTGAATATGCTGTCTGACCCAGAAACACATCCCATGCCATTCTACAG
This sequence comes from Bufo bufo, assembly GCF_905171765.1. Classification (NCBI taxonomy): domain Eukaryota; kingdom Metazoa; phylum Chordata; class Amphibia; order Anura; family Bufonidae; genus Bufo; species Bufo bufo. The sequence goes on along the minus strand of NC_053390.1, from coordinate 515,883,138 downwards.
GAAAATGCAGCAGGTATATCAAACATATGGCTGCACATGGTCTGATTTAACCGCCTCCGGACCGCCTAACGCAGGATCGCGTTCCGGAGGCGGCAGCCCTGCGCAGAGTCACGCATATATGCGTCATCTCGCGAGACGCGAGATTTCCTGTGAACGCGCGCACACAGGCACACGCGTTCACAGGATCGGAAGGTAAGCGAGTGGATCTCCAGCCTGCCAGCGGCGATCGTTCGCTGGCAGGCTAGAGATGCGATTTTTTTAACCCCTAACAGGCATATTAGACGCTGTTTTGATAACAGCGTCTAATATACCTGCTACCTGGTCCTCTGGTGGTCCCTTTTGTTTGGATCGACCACCAGAAGACACAGGCAGCTCTGTAAAGTTGCACCAATCACCACACTACACTACACCCCCCCCTGTCACTTATTAACCCCTAATTAACCCCTAATAACCCCTGATCACCCCATATAGACTCCCTGATCACCCCCCTGTCATTGATCACCTGTAACGGGGTTCCGAAGGTGCACTCGGTCCCCCATTGCCCGCAGAACTGTTGCTTAGCTTTGGAAATGAGGATCTGTGTTTGACCTCATTCCCAGGGCGGCTTTACTGCTGGGTAGCTCCCTGCTCCTAAGTCTGCCTTGAGCGCCGAGCTGATCACTCGGTGCTCAACTGGTTGGTCTGTCGGTCATGTGACGCTGGCCACATCACATGACCCTCACTCCCCACTATAAATACAGGCAGCCTCAGGTTGCCTGTTAATTTCTAGGTTCCCGGCTATTTGTTGGACTACTGAATACACACCTGATTCCGTTCCCTGACGATCCTTTTACCTGCTCCTCCTGTACTGCGCATCCGTCCTGGTATTGTGACCTCAGCTCCCACCTGACTACTCTCTTAGGACTCCTCTTGTACTTCTCTACTCTCCTGGTATTTGACCCCGGCTTCTCCTGACCATTCTTTGCTTAACCCTTTGTACTGCGTAGCTCTCTTGGTTCTGACCCGGTCCGTTCATGTTCTGTATTTTGTCTTGTCTGTCTTCCCTGCACGTATCCTAAGTTAGGGACTGTCCTCCAGTTGTCCCCTGTCATCAGGACTCGTGAGGCAAGTAGGCAGGGCCAGGGGTGAGGGTGGAGCGCAGTGGTCACTATCCTTCCCCCTGTGTGAGTGTGGACGTCACCGTCACATCACCCCCCTGTCATTGATCATCCCCCTGTCATTGATCACCCGCCTGTAAGGCTGCATTCAGATGTCCGTATGTTTTTTACGGATCCACGGATGCATGGATCGGATCCGCAAAACACATACAGACGTCTGAATGAAGCCTTACAGGGGGGTGATCACCCCATATAGACTCCCTGATCACCCCCCTGTCATTGATCACCCCCTTGTAAGGCTCCATTCAGACGTCCGTATGATTTTTACGGATCCACTGATACATGGATCGGATCCGCAAAACACATACGGACGTTTGAATGGAGCCTTACAGGGGGGGTGATCAATGACAGGGGGTGATCACCCCATATAGACTCCCTGATCACCCCCCTGTCATTGATCACCCCCCTGTCATTGATCACCCCCCTGTAAGGCTGCATTCAGATGTCCGTATGTTTTTTACGGATCCACGGATACATGGATCGGATCCGCAAAACACATACAGACGTCTGAATTAAGCCTTACAGGGGGGTGATCACCCCATATAGACTCCCTGATCACCCCCCTGTCATTGATCACTCCCCTGTCATTGATCACCCCCCTGTAAGGCTGCATTCAGATGTCCGTATGTTTTTTACGGATCCACGGATACATGGATCGGATCCGCAAAACACATACAGACATCTGAATGAAGCCTTACAGGGGGGTGATCACCCCATATAGACTCCCTGATCACCCCCCTGTCATTGATCACCCCCCTGTAAGGCTCCATTCAGACGTCCGTATGATTTTTACGGATCCACTGATACATGGATCGGATCCGCAAAACACATACGGACGTCTGAATGGAGCCTTACAGGGGGGTGATCACCCCATATAGACTCCCTGATCACCCCCCTGTCATTGATCACCCCCCTGTCATTGATCACCCCCCTGTAAGGCTGCATTCAGATGTCCGTATGTTTTTTACGGATCCACTGATACATGGATCGGATCCGCAAAACACATACGGACGTCTGAATGGAGCCTTACAGGGGGGTGATCACCCCATATAGACTCCCTGATCACCCCCCTGTCATTGATCACCCCCCTGTCATTGATCACCCCCCTGTAAGGCTGCATTCAGATGTCCGTATGTTTTTTACGGATCCACGGACACATGTATCGGATCCGCAAAACACATACGGACATCTGAATGGAGCCTTATAGGGGGGTGATCAATGACAGGGTGGTGATCACCCCATATAGACTCCCTGATCACCCCCCTGTCATTGATCACCCCCCTGTCATTGATCACCCCCCTGTAAGGCTCCATTCAGACATTTTTTTGGCCCAAGTTAGCGGAAATTATTATTTTTTTCTTACAAAGTCTCATATTCCACTAACTTGTGTCAAAAAATAAAATCTCACATGAACTCCCCATACCCCTCACGGAATCCAAATGCGTAAAATTTTTTAGACATTTATACTCCAGACTTCTTCTCACGCTTTGGGCCCCCTAGAATGCCAGGGCAGTATAAATACCCCACATGTGACCCCATTTCGAAAAGAAGACACCCCAAGGTATTCGCTGAGGGGCATATTGAGTCCATGAAAGATTGAAATTTTTGTCCCAAGTTAGCGGAAAGGGAGACTTTGTGAGAAAAAAAAATAAAAAATCAATTTCCGCTAACTTGTGCCAAAAAAAAAAAATTTCTATGAACTCGCCATGCCCCTCATTGAATACCTTGGGGTGTCTTCTTTCCAAAATGGGGTCACATGTGGGGTATTTATACTGCCCTGGCATTTTAGGGGCCCTAGAGCATGAGAAGAAGTCTGGGATCCAAATGTCTAAAAATGCCCTCATAAAAGGAATGTGGGCCCCTTTGCGCATCTAGGCTGCAAAAAAGTGTCACACATCTGGTATCGCCGTACTCAGGAGAAGTTGGGCAATGTGTTTTGGGTGTCATTTTACATATACCCATGCTGGGTGAGATAAATATCTTGGTCAAATGCCAACTTTGTATAAAAAATTGGAAAAATTGTCTTTTGCCGAGATATTTATCTCACCAAGCATGGGTATATGTAAAAAGACACCCCAAAACACATTGCCCAACTTCTCCTGAATACGGCGATACCACATGTGTGACAATTTTTTGCAGCCTAGGTGGGCAAAGGGGCCCACATTCCAAAGAGCACCTTTCGGATTTCACAGGTCATTTACCTACTTACCACACATTAGGGCCCCTAGAATGCCAGGGCAGTATAACTACCCCACAAGTGACCCCATTTTAGAAAGAAGACACCCCAAGGTATTCCGTGAGGGGCATGGCGAGTTCCTAGAATTTTTTATTTTTTGTCACAAGTTAGCGGAAAATGATGATTTTTTTTTTTTTTTCTTACAAAGTCTCATATTCCACTAACTTATGACAAAAACTAAAAACTTCCATGAACTCACTATGCCCATCACGAAATACCTTGGGGTGTCTTCTTTCCAAAATGGGGTTACTTGTGGGGTAGTTATACTGCCCTGGCATTTTAGGGGCCGAATGCGTGAGAAGTGGTTTGAAATCAAAATCTGTAAAAAATGGCCGGTAAAATATGAAAGGTGCTCTTTGGAATGTGGGCCCCTTTGCCCACCTAGGCTGCAAAAAAGTGTCACACATCTGGTATCCCCGTACTCAGGAGAAGTTGGGCAATGTGTTTTGGGGTGTCTTTTTACATATACCCATGCTGAGTGAGAGAAATATCTTGGCAAAAGACAACTTTTCCCATTTTTTTATACAAAGTTTGCATTTGACTGAGATATTTATCTCACCCAGCATGGGTATATGTAAAATGACACCCCAAAAAACATTGCCCAACTTCTCCTGAGTATGGCAGTACCACATGTGTGACACTGTTTTGCAGCCTAGGTGGGCAAAGGGGCCCACATTCCAAAGAGCACCTTTCGGATTTCACCGGCCATTTTTTACAGATTTTGATTTCAAACTACATTTGGGCCCCTAAAATGCCAGGGCAGTATAACTACCCCACAAGTAACCCCATTTTGGAAAGAAGACACCCCAAGGTATTTCGTGATGGGCATAGTGAGTTCATGGAAGTTTTTATTTTTTGTCACAAGTTAGTGGAATATGAGACTTTGTAAGAAAAAAAAAAAATATATAAAATCATTATTTTCCGCTAACTTGTGACAAAAAATAAAAAATTCTAGGAACTCGCCATGCCCCTCACGGAATACCTTGGGGTGTCTTCTTTCCAAAATGGGGTCACTTGTGGGGTAGTTATACTGCCCTGGCATTCTAGGGGCCCTAATGTGTGGTAAGTAGGGATGAGCGAACCCGAACTGTATAGTTCGGGTTCGTACCGAATTTTGGGGTGTCCGTGACACAGACCCGAACCCGAACATTTTCGTTAAAGTCCGGGTTCGGTGTTCGGCGCTTTCTTGGCGCTTTTTGAAAGGCTGCAAAGCAGCCAATCAACAAGCGTCATACTACTTGCCCCAAGAGGCCATCACAGCCTTGCCTACAATTGGCATGGTTGTGATTGGCCAGTGCAGCATGTGACCCAGCCTCTATATAAGCTTGGGTCATGTAGCGCTGCACGTCACTCTGCTGATTCAAGCATAGGGAGAGGTTGCTGCTGCGACGTTAGGGCGAGATTAGGCAGATTAACTCCTCCAAAAGACTTAATTCAGTGATCGATCTCCAGCTGTGGATCATTGAAGTGCTGATATTGAATTGATCACTTTTTTTAGGCTGCCCAGAGCGTTTTTATATCACTTTTTTCTGGGGTGATCGGCGGCCATTTTGTGGCTTGTGGTGCGCCAGCACAAGCTACCACCAAGGGCATTTAACCATCAATAGTGTGGTTATTTTTTGCTATATCCTACATCAGCTGCAGGCTGAGCCTGTGTCACCCAAGTGCATTTAACCATCAACAGTGTGGTTATTTTTTGGCCATATACTACATCAGGTGCAGGCTGAGCCTGTGTCACCCAAGTGCATTTAACCATCAACAGTGTGGTTATTTTTTGGCCATATACTACATCAGGTGCAGGCTGAGCCTGTGTCACCCAAGTGCATTTAACCATCAACAGTGTGGTTATTTTTTGGCCATATACTACATCAGGTGCAGGCTGAGCCTGTGTCACCCAAGTGCATTTAACTATCAATAGTGTGGTTATTTTTTGGCCATATACTACATCAGGGGCAAGTTGAGCCTGTCACCCAGCGCCTAAAAAATAGCCCTGACATTTATATTCCTCCAAATCAGTACTTTTTTAGCTGGTCAAGTTATTTGTAGTGACCGTAAAAGCACAGTTTTTGTTCTGGGTTGAAAAAGTATTCCCAAATTTGCCATTTTCTAAATTGGTAGTTTATGCTATATCAGGCCTACTTTAAATCTATCCCAAAAAGGGTATATTAGATTCAAGGTGCTGATAGTGTCATTCTGAAAAACTTAACACACACGCTACAGTGCAGATACAAGTCTAATTCTGTGATTAAAGGTATACCTGTCACACAGCGCCTACAAAATAGCCCTGACATTTATATTCCTCTAAATCAGTACTGTTTTAGCTGGTCAAATTATTTGTAGTGACCGTAAAAGCACAGTTTTTGTTCTGGGTTGAAAAAGTATTCCCAAATTTGCCATTTTCTAAATTGGTAGTTTTTGCTATATCAGGCCTACTTTAAATCTATCCCAAAAAGGGTATATTAGATTCAAGGTGCTGATAGTGTCATTCTGAAAAACTTAACACACACGCTACAGTGCAGATACAAGTCTAATTCTGTGATTAAAGGTATACCTGTCACACAGCGCCTAAAAAATAGCCCTGACATTTATATTCCTCCAAATCAGTACTGTTTTAGCTGGTCAAGTTATTTGTAGTGACCGTAAAAGCACAGTTTTTGTTCTGGGTTGAAAAAGTATTCCCAAATTTGCCATTTTCTAAATTGGTAGTTTCTGCTATATCAGGCCTACTTTAAATCTATCCCAAAAAGGGTATATTAGATTCAAGGTGCTGATAGTGTCATTCTGAAAAACTTAACACACACGCTACAGTGCAGATACAAGTCTAATTCTGTGATTAAAGGTATACCTGTCACACAGCGCCTAAAAAATAGCTGTCACGACCGCTATCCCAGCAGCAGTCGTGTCGCACCAGACGGAGGGGAAGGGGGACCCTTATCTACGGATGGGAAATAGAATGGCCACCCCTGACATACCCTAAGCTGGCACCTGTCTGCCCTGATACCCTAGACGGGGTGTGAACCCGTGCGGCGAGCAGGATGCCTAAACCCTCAGTCGCCCTAACAAGACTGGACTGGGGAAAGGCCGATGGGAGCGCTAGTCACCATCACTCACGTCTAGGAAAACAACAGGGGAAGACAGCAACAAACAAACAACAGCAGAGATAGACTTATCCAGTCACGAGCAGAGAAGGCGATCCCAAACACGACAGTCCACGCCGGACAAGAGCTCCACAGCAACACCATCAAACGATCTCCTTCCAAGGTCAGAGTAGCACTGGAAGTAAGGACTATATCTGGCAATGACTGCAAGTGAAACTGAAACTAATATAGTAGCTGGGAGTGGCAGACAGGACTCACCTGAGAAGGATGCCTACAAACTCCCAGTCAGGACAAAAAGGTTCACAAGGCAAAACCCAGATGACATACCCTGAACCACGGAGCAAACTCACAAGCTATAGTGAGTAGCAAGTCGCTGCGACCTTCTCCTCCCAGACCTGTCTGGATCAGTCACAGTCGTGACAGTACCCCCCTTTCTACGAGGGGCCCCTGGACCCTCAAGACCAGGCCTCTCCGGATGGGAGCTATGAAAAGCCCGAATGAGTCTGTCCGCTTTTATCTCTGATGCTGGAACCCACATTCTCTCTTCGGAACCATAGCCTTTCCAGTGCACCAGGTACTGAAGAGAACTGCGAACATATCGTGAATCAACAATCTTTTCTACCTGAAACTCAAGACTGCCATCAACAACCACCGGTGGAGGCGGTAGTGGCAATGGTTCAGGAGGTTCTACATATCTCTTAAGCAGAGATCTGTGGAAGACATTATGGATCCTTAGAGTCTGAGGTAGCTCCAGACGAAAAGCCACCGGGTTAATGATCTTAATGAACCTATAAGGACCAATAAATCTCGGACCTAATTTCCACGAGGGAACCTTCAACTTGATATTTCTGGTAGACAACCACACCAAGTCCATTCACGACCCAAGGTCCGACCTTCAGAGCGCTTCCTATCAGCCGCACGTTAGTATCTATATAACAAAACAATAACAAACACAGTGCACTCTGCTTAAGTGCACCTGTGTTTGTTTTGTTTGTTATATTGTTATATTAATTATGACATCCTCACTTGTTACCTTGTGTAGGATGTCTATTGTGGTACTTGTGGTTCGCAGCGGGCATCCTCCATTATATGCATTTTGCTGGGGATTGCCATTAGCAACGGGCCACAAGTGCAGGATTTGCTCCCCTATATATATGCACAACTGCATGTGGGTTTGAGCACCTCCTGCTAATGCCAACCTGTCTTCTACGTTTGTATCTACCACCAATTCTCTTCAAACTTTCTTGCACACTCTGCCACACTGAAGAAAGTGAAGACGCAAATCGTTCCTCGATGGGAATCCCAGACGGCCTCCCCTCACTAAACGTACAAAACTGAGGATGGAAACCATACGCACCAAAAAATGGTGACTTATCGGTGGATTCTTGACGACGATTATTAATGGCAAACTCGGCTAACGGTAAATAAGATGACCATTCCTCCTGATTTTCGGAAACAAAGCATCTCAAATATGTCTCTAGGTTTTGATTGGTATGTTCAGTCTGACCGTTGGACTGTGGATGGAAAGAGGAAGAAAACGACAGATGAACCCCTAAACGAGAACAAAAAGCTTTCCAAAATTTAGAAACGAATTGGATACCACGATCCGAAACAATATCGGAAGGGACCCCGTGAAACTTCACGATGTGGTCAATAAAAACCTGAGCCAGTGTGTTAGCATTAGGCAATGCAGCAAGAGCAATAAAGTGCACCATTTTACTGAATCTGTCAACAACTACAAGAATACCAGTCTTCCCCGCTGATACTGGTAGATCCGTAATGAAATCCATTGACAGGTGCGTCCAAGGCCTGTTGGGGATGGCCAGAGGTAAAAGACGCCCTGCCGGACGAGTATGATCTACCTTAGAACGAGCACAGGTAGCACATGCAGACACAAAATTCAACACCTCCTGGCGCCATTTAGGCCACCAGAACCGACGAGACACTAACTCAGAGGTTGCCCTACTACCTGGGTGTCCTGCCAGTGTGGAGTTATGGTGTTCTTTTAGTATCTCCAGTCGTAAATTTTCTGGCACAAACAGTTTACCCGAGGGGGCAGGAGGCCGGGGGCGTCCCCCTGAGCTTCCAACACCCTCCCCTCCAAACCTGAGTGTAATGCAGAGACCCCCCCCCCTTTTGCAAAATGGGCTCTGGTACCTCAACATCACCCCCCTCCAGGAAAACTTCGAGACAATGCATCCGCCTTAGTATTTTTTGCCCCCGGGCGATAGGTTATTACAAAATTAAACCTAGTAAAAAAATAACGACCACCGAGCCTGTCTAGGGGTGAGACGTTTAGCAGACTCCAGATATAATAAGTTTTTGTGATCAGTAATCACCGTGACGGGATGAACCGCCCCCTCCAAAAAATGACGCCACTCCTCAAAAGCCAACTTAATAGCCAAAAAGTTCCCTGTTGCCAATATCATAGTTCCTTTCTGCAGTAGACAATTTCTTCGAAAAGAAAGCACACGGACGCCATTCACCAGGGGACGGGCCCTGAGATAGTACCCGCTCCCACCCCCACCTCTGATGCGTCAACCTCTACAATAAAAGGAAGCGAGACATCTGGCTGTACGAGAATAGGGGCCGAGGTGAATCTCCTGCTTCAGAGATGCAAAGGCAGTTTTGGCTGCATGTGACCATTTGGAAAAATCCTATCCCTTTCGGGTCAGTCCGTCAGTGGTTTGACCACCAAGGAATAGTTCTTTATAAACTTTCTATAAAAATTGGCAAACCCCAGGAAGCGTTGCAATGCCTTCAGGTTCTCAGGCAGATCCCAGTCTATAATCACCCGGACTTTCTCTGGATGCATGCGGAAACCTGAATCTGACAACACATACCCCAGAAATGGCAGTTCTTTTACGGCGAACACACATTTTTCTAACTTAGCAAACAATTTGTTGGCCCTTAATATCTGCAGCACTTGTCTCACATGGATCTTATGTGTATCCAGATCCGGGGAATAGACCAGGATGTCATCAAGATATATCACAACAAATCTCCCGATAAGGTGACTAAAAATATTGTTGACAAAATGTTGGAATACTGCAGGCGCATTAGTAAGACCAAATGGCATGACCAGATTTTCATAATGCCCTTCCGGAGTATTAAAAGCCGTCTTCCACTCATCCCCCTCTTTGATGCGAACCAGGTTATAGGCTCCTCTGAGATCCATTTTGGAGAACCATTTAGCACCAGCAACCTGATTAAAGAGGTCGGAAATGAGAGGAAGAGGATAGGGATCTCGGATAGTTATCCAGTTTAATTCCCGGAAATCCATGCAAGGACGTAGGCCCCCATCTTTCTTTTTAACGAAAAAGAACCCTGCAGCCACAGGTGAAGAAGAGGGTCTGATGTGTCCCTTAGCCAAACTCTCCGAAATATAATCTTTCATAGCCTTCCTCTCCGGGCCGGAAAGATTGTATAACCGGGTTTTAGGTAGTTTTGCCCCAAGTAATAGATTAATCGGGCAATCATATGGACGATGAGGTGGTAACCCCTGACAACCCTTCTCAGAGAACACATTCATAAAATCTGACAGAAAGGCAGGTAAAGATGTAACAGAGAGTGTAGAGCACCTACTACTCAAGCAGTTGTCCTTACAATGTTCACTCCACTCCACAATCTCCCCGGCCTGCCAATCCACCACTGGATTGTGAGTCACCAGCCAGGGAAGCCCCAATACCATAGGAGCCGGAAGACCGTCCAGGACATAACAAGAGATATGCTCTTTATGGAGGTCCCCTACCTGCAGATGGATATTATGGATGATCTGAGTTAACTCTCTCTGAGTAAGAGGGGAGGAGTCGATGGCAAACACAGGAATAGTTCTGCATACCGGTTCCGGAGTAAAACCCAGAGCCTGAGCAAACCGTGAATCCACCAAGTTGACCCCCGCCCCACTGTCCAAAAAGACGGAACAGATCTCAGTTTTATTGCCCGCCTCAACGGTAGCGGACAACAAAAACTGAGACATGCGTATGGAGGAAACAAATACGCCCAGACTGTTCTCCTCCGCACAATCTGGGGACTCTAGTTTTCCGGCGGCTCCTTTGTTTGTGGCCTCTTGGGTTCTGAGGGACAAACCTTTACAAAATGACCCCTCCCCCCACAACGAAAACAAACCTCTGACCTACGGCGGAACTTAGGAGGATTCACCCGTCTAGTGGCGCCCCCTATTTGCATTGTTTCGACTGGACCATAACAGACCGATCCCTGCCCTATAGAGGCCTCCGTAAAATTTAATAGTCTCTCCCTGAGTCGTCTGTCGATTCTTATGGACAGAGACATAGCAGCCTCAAGAGACCCAGGGACCTCGTATACCGCCAGCGCGTCTTTTAATTTTTCAGACAACCCCTGGCAGAACTGACTCCTAAGGGCCGAGTCGTTCCATAACGTATCAAAAGCCCACCTACGGAATTCGGAACAATATAGTTCAGCAGACCGGTTCTCTTGCCGAAGTCTACGTAGCTTAGACTCAGCCAGTGAGACCCTGTCCGGGTCATCATATACGAGACCCAGGGCTTCAAAAAACTCCTCCACTGATCGTAAGGCCGGAGAGTCTGATGGTAGGGAGAAAGCCCAAGCCTGCGATCTCCTTGCAGGAGAGAAATTACAATGCCCACCCGTTGTTCCTCAGCGCCGGAGGATCTAGGGCGTAACCTGAAGAACAATTTGCAAGCTTCTCTGAAGGTTACAAATTGGTCTCTCCCTCCAGAGAACCTATCAGGTAAAGCCACTTTTGGCTCAGGAGTACCTTGGTTTCCCGTAGCAACGGTGGAACCCAAGGATTGCTGCTGCAGCACTGTTGCTTTTAATCCTGCCACTTCATGGGATAACCCCTGTATTTGTTTCGCCAAAACCGAAACCGGATCCATAGTGGAACAGACAAAATACAAAGCAAAACAGCAAGCAAAAAAGAAAAAAAAAAAAAAAAAGAAATGTCACTTTTTTTTATTTTTATTTTTTAAAAGGCCAGATATACTGTCACGACCGCTATCCCAGCAGCAGTCGTGTCGCACCAGACGGAGGGGAAAGGGGACCCTTATCTACGGATGGGAAATAGAATGGCCACCCCTGACTAACCCTAAGCTGACACCTGTCTGCCCTGATACCCTAGACGGGGTGTGAACCCGTGCGGCGAGCAGGATGCCTAAACCCTCAGTCACCCTAACAAGACTGGACTGGGGAAAGGCCGATGGGAGCGCTAGTCACCATCACTCACGTCTAGGAAAACAACAGGGGAAGACAGCAACAAACAAACAACAGCAGAGATAGACTTATCCAGTCACGAGCAGAGAAGGCGATCCCAAACACGACAGTCCACGCCGGACAAGAGCTCCACAGCAACACCATCAAGCACTGGAAGTAAGGACTATATCTGGCAATGACTGCAAGTGAAACTGAAACTAATATAGTAGCTGGGAGTGGCAGACAGGACTCACCTGAGAAGGATGCCTACAAACTCCCAGTCAGGACAAAAAGGTTCACAAGGCAAAACCCAGATGACATACCCTGAACCACGGAGCAAGCTCACAAGCTATCGCGAGTAGCAAGTCGCTGCGACCTTTTCCTCCCAGAACTGTCTGGATCAGTCACAGTCGTGACAATAGCCCTGACATTTATATTCCTCTAAATCAGTACTGTTTTAGCTGGTCAAATTATTTGTAGTAACCGTAAAAGCACAGTTTTTGTTCTGGGTTGAAAAAGTATTCCCAAATTTGCCATTTTCTAAATTGGTTGTTTCTGCTATATCAGGCCTACTTTAAATCTATCCCAAAAAGGGTATATTAGATTCAAGGTGCTGATAGTGTCATTCTGAAAAACTTAACACACACGCTACAGTGCAGATACAAATCTAATTCTGTGATTATAGGTATACCTGTCACACAGCGCCTAAAAAATAGCCCTGACATTTATATTCCTCTAAATCAGTACTGTTTTAAATAGATTCAACACTAAATCAGTACTGTTTTAGCTGGTCAAATTATTTGTAGTGACCGTAAAAGCACAGTTTTTGTTCTGGGTTGAAAAAGTATTCCCAAATTTGCCATTTTCAAAATTGTGGTGAACGGGAACAATGAGGAAAACATCTAATAAGGGACGCGGACGTGTACATGGTCGTGGTGATGTTAGTGGACCCTGTGGTGCTGGGAGAGGACGTGGCCGTTCTGCCACAGCCACACGTCCTAGTGTACCAACTACCTCAGGTCCCAGTAGCCGCCAGAATTTACAGGGATATTTGGTGGGGCCCAATGCCGTTCTAAGGATGGTAAGGCCTGAGCAGGTACAGGCATTAGTCAATTGGGTGGCCGACAGTGGATCCAGCACGTTCACATTATCTCCCACCCAGTCTTCTGCAGAAAGCGCACAGATGGCGCATGAAAACCAAGCCCATCAGTCTGTCACATCACCCCCTTGCATATCAGGGAAACTGTCTGAGCCTCAAGTTATGCAGCAGTCTCTTATGCTCTTTGAAGACTCTGCTTGCAGGGTTTCCCAAGGGCATCCACCTAGCCCTTCCCCAGGGGTGGAAGAGATAGAATGCACTAACGCACAACCACTTATGTTTCCTGATGATGATGACATGGGAATACCACCTCAGCACGTCTCTGATGATGACGAAACACAGGTGCCAACTGCTGCGTCTTTCTGCAGTGTGCAGACTGAACAGGAGGTCAGGGATCAAGACTGGGTGGAAGACGATGCAGGGGATGATGAGGTCCTAGACGCCACATGGAATGAAGGTCGTGCCACTGACTTTCAGAGTTCGGAGGAAGAGGTAGTGGTGAGACCGAGCCAACAGCGTAGCAAAAGAGGGAGCAGTGGGCAAAATCAGAACACCCGCCGCCAAGAGACTCCGCCTGCTACTGACCGCCGCCATCTGGGACCGAGCACCCCAAAAGCAGCTAAAGGAGTTCCCTGGCATGGCACTTCTTCAAACAATGTGCTGACGACAAGACCCGAGTGGTTTGCACGCTGTGCCATCAGAGCCTGAAGCGAGGCATTAACGTTCTGAACCTTAGCACAACCTGCATGACCAGGCATCTGCATGCTAAGCATGAACTGCAGTGGAGTAAACACCTTAAAAACAAGAAAGTCACTCAGGCTCCCCCTGCTACCTCTTCTGCTGCTGCCGCCCTGGCCTCTTCTGCTGCTGCAGCCTCGGCCTCTTCCTCCGCCTCTGGAGGAACGTTGGCACCTGCCGCCCAGCAAACATGGGATGTACCACCAACACCACCACCTGCGTCACCAAGCATCTCAACCATGTCACAAGGCAGCGTTCAGCTCTCCATCTCACAAACATTTGAGAGAAAGCGTAAATTCCCACCTAGCCACCCTCGATCCCTGGCCCTGAATGCCAGCATTCTAAACTACTGGCCTATGAAATGCTGTCATTTAGGCTGGTGGACACAGACAGCTTCAAACAGCTCATGTCGCTTGCTGTCACACAGTATGTTGTTCCCAGCCGGCACTACTTCTCCAAGAGAGCCGTGCCTTCCCTGCACAACCAAGTGTCCGATAAAATCAAGAGTGCACTGCGCAACGCCATCTGTGGCAAGGTCCACCTAACCACAGATACGCGGACCAGTAAGCACGGCCAGGGACGCTATATCTCCCTAACTGCACACTGGGTAAATGTAGTGGCGGCTGGGCCCCAGGCGGAGAGCTGTTTGGCACACGTCCTTCCGCCGCCAAGGATCGCAGGGCAACATTCTTTGCCTCCTGTCTCCTCCTCCTCCTACTCAGCTTCCTCCTCCTCTTCTTCCACCTGTTCATCCAGTCAGCCACACACCTTCACCACCAACTTCAGCACAGCCCGGGGTAAACGTCAGCAGGCCATTCTGAAACTCATATGTTTGGGGGACAGGCCCCACACCGCACAGGAGTTGTGGCGGGGTATAGAACAACAGACCGACGAGTGGTTGCTGCCGGTGAGCCTCAAGCCCGGCCTGGTGGTGTGCGATAATGGGTGAAATCTCGTTGCAGCTCTGGGACTAGCCGGTTTGACGCACATCCCTTGCCTGGCGCATGTGCTGAATTTGGTGGTGCAGAAGTTCATTCGCAACTACCCCGACATGTCAGAGCTGCTGCATAAAGTGCGGGCCGTCTGTTCGCGCTTCCGGCGTTCACACCCTGCTGCTGCACGCCTGTCTGCGCTACAGCGCAACTTCGGCCTTCCCGCTCACCGCCTCATATGCGATGTGCCCACCAGGTGGAACTCCACCTTGCACATGCTGGACAGACTGTGCGAGCAGCAGCAGGCCATAGTGGAGTTTCAGCTGCAGCACACACGGGTCAGTCGCACTGCGGAACAGCACCACTTCACCACCAATGACTGGGCCTCCATGCGAGACCTGTGTGCCCTGTTGCGCTGTTTCGAGTACTCCACCAACATGGCCAGTGGCGATGACGCCGTTATCAGCGTTACAATACCACTTCTATGTCTCCTTGAGAAAACACTTAGGGCGATGATGGAAGAGGAGGTGGCCCAGGAGGAAGAGGAGGAAGAGGGGTCATTTTTAGCACTTTCAGGACAGTCTCTTCGAAGTGACTCAGAGGGAGGTTTTTTGCAACACCAGAGGCCAGGTACAAATGTGGCCAGACAGGGCCCACTACTGGAGGACGAGGAGGATGAGGATGAGGAGGAGATGGAGGAGGATGAGGATGAAGCATGTTCACAGCGGGGTGGCACCCAACGCAGCTCGCTCCCATCACTGGTGCGTGGCTGGGGGGAAACACAGGACGATAATGATACCCCTCCCACAGAGGACAGCTTGTCCTTACCTCTGGGCAGCCTGGCACACATGAGCGACTACATGCTGCAGTGCCTGCGCAAAGACAGCAGAGTTGCCCACATTTTAACGTGTGCGGACTACTGGGTTGCCACCCTGCTGGATCCCCGGTACAAAGACAATGTGCCCACCTTACTTCCTACACTGGAGCGTGATAGGAAGATGCGCGAGTATAAGCACACGTTGGTAGACGCGCTACTGAGAGCATTCCCAAATGTCACAGGGGAACCAGTGGAAGCCCAAGGCGAAGGCAGAGGAGGAGCAAGAGGTCGCCAACGCAGCTGTGTCACGGCCAGCTCCTCTGAGGGCAGGGTTAGCATGGCAGAGATGTGGAAAAGTTTTGTCACCACGCCACAGCTAACTGCACCACCACCTGATACGGAACGTGTAAGCAGGAGGCAACATTTCACTAACATGGTGGAACAGTACCTGTGCACACCCCTCCACGTACTGACTGATGGTTCGGCCCCATTCAACTTCTGGGTCTCCAAATTGTCCATGTGGCCAGAGCTAGCCTTTCATGCCTTGGAGGTGCTGGCCTGCCCGGCGGCCAGCGTTTTGTCTGAACGTGTATTCAGCACGGCAGGGGGCGTCATTACAGACAAACGCAGCCGCCTGTCTACAGCCAATGTGGACAAGCTGACGTTCATAAAAATGAACCAGGCATGGATCCCACAGGACCTGTCCATCCCTTGTGCAGATTAGACATTAACTACCTCCCCTTAACAATATATTATTGTACTCCAGGGCACTTCCTCATTCAATCCTATTTTTATTTTCATTTTACCATTATATTGCGGGGCAACCCAAAGTTGAATGAACCTCTCCTCTGTCTGGGTGCCGGGGCCTAAATGTGTGACAGTGGCCTGTTCCAGTGGTGGGTGACGTGAAGCCTGATTCTCTGCTATGACATGAAGACTGATTCTGTGCTGACATGAAGCCAGATTCTCTGTTACGCAACCTCTCTCCTCTGCCTGGGTGCCTGGGCCTAAATATGTGACAGTGGCCTGTTCCAGTGGTGGGTGACGTGAAGCCTGATTCTCTGCTATGACATGAAGACTGATTCTGTGCTGACATGAAGCCAGATTCTCTGTTACGGGACCTCTCTCCTCTGTCTGGGTGCCTGGGCCTAAATGTGTGACAGTGGCCTGTTCCAGTGGTGGGTGACGTGAAGCCTGATTCTCTGCTATGACATGAAGACTGATTCTCTGCTGACATGAAGCCTGAATCTCTGTTATGGGACCTCTCTCCTCTGCCTGGGTGCCTGGGCCTAAATATGTGACAGTGGCCTGTTCCAGTGGTGGGTGACATGAATCCTGATTCTCTGCTATGACATGAAGACTGATTCTGTGCTGACATGAAGCCAGATTCTCTGTTACGGGACCTCTCTCCTCTGTCTGGGTGCCTGGGCCTAAATGTGTGACAGTGGCCTGTTCCAGTGGTGGGTGACGTGAAGCCTGATTCTCTGCTATGACATGAAGACTGATTCTGTGCTGACATGAAGCCAGATTCTCTGTTACGGGACCTCTCTCTTCTGTCTGGGTGCCAGGGCCTAAATGTGTGACAGTGACCTGTTCCAGTGGTGGGTGACGTGAAGCCTGATTCTCTGCTATGACATGAAGACTGATTCTGTGCATACATGAAGCCAGATTCTCTGTTACGGGACCTCTCTCCTCTGTCTGGGTGCCGGGGCCTAAATATGTGACAGTGGCCTGTTCCAGTGGTGGGTGACGTGAAGCCTGATTCTCTGCTATGACATGAAGACTGATTCTGTGCTGACATGAAGCCAGATTCTCTGTTACGGGACCTCTCTCCTCTGCCTGGGTGCCTGGGCCTAAATATGTGACAGTGGCCTGTTCCAGTGGTGGGTGAAGTGAAGCATGAATCTCTGCTATGACATGAAGACTGATTCTGTGCTGACAAGAAGCCAGATTCTCTGTTACGGGACCTCTCTCCTCTGCCTGGGTGCCTGGGCCTAAATATGTGACAGTGGCCTGTTCCAGTGGTGGGTGACGTGAAGCCTGATTCTCTGCTATGACATGAAGACTGATTCTCTGCTGACATGAAGCCAGATTCTCTGTTACGGGACCTCTCTCCTCTGTCTGGGTCATGGGCCTAAATATGTGACAGTGGCCTGTTCCAGTGGTGGGTGACGTGAAGCCTGATTCTCTGCTATGACATGAAGACTGATTCTCTGCTGACATGAAGCCAGATTCTCTGTTACGGGACCTCTCTCCTGTGCCTGGGTGCCTGGGCCTAAATATGTGACAGTGGCCTGTTCCAGTGGTGGGTGACGTGAAGCCTGAATCTCTGCTATGACATGAAGACTGATTCTGTGCTGACATGAAGCCAGATTCTCTGTTACGGGACCTCTCTCCTCTGCCTGGGTGCCTGGGCCTAAATATGTGACAGTGGCCTGTTCCAGTGGTGGGTGACGTGAAGCCTGATTCTCTGCTATGACATGAAGACTGATTCTGTGCGGACATTAAGCCAGATTCTCTGTTACGGGACCTCTCTCCTCTGTCTGGGTGCCGGGGCCTAAATATGTGACAGTGGCCTGTTCCAGTGGTGGGTGACGTGAAGCCTGATTCTCTGCTATGACATGAAGACTGATTCTGTGCTGACATGAAGCCAGATTCTCTGTTACGGGACCTCTCTCCTCTGCCTGGGTGCCTGGGCCTAAATATGTGACAGTGGCCTGTTCCAGTGGTGGGTGACGTGAAGCCTGATTCTCTGCTATGACATGAAGACTGATTCTGTGCTGACATGAAGCCAGATTCTCTGTTACGGGACCTCTCTCCTCTGTCTGGGTGCCGGGGCTTAAATATGTGACAGTGGCCTGTTCCAGTGGTGGGTGACGTGAAGCCTGATTCTCTGCTATGACATGAAGACTGATTCTCTGCTGACATGAAGCCAGATTCTCTGTTACGGGACCTCTCTCCTCTGCCTGGGTGCCTGGGCCTAAATATGTGACAGTGGCCTGTTCCAGTGGTGGGTGACGTGAAGCCTGATTCTCTGCTATGACATGAAGACTGATTCTCTGCTGACATGAAGCCAGATTCTCTGTTATGGGACCTTTCTCCTCTGCCTGGGTGCCTGGGCCTAAATATGTGACAGTGGCCTGTTCTAGTGGTGGGTGACGTGAAGCCTGATTCTCTGCTATGACATTAAGACTGATTCTCTGCTGACATGAAGCCAGATTCTCTGCTATGGCATGAAGAGACTGATTCTCTGCTGACGTGAAGCCAAATTCTCTGCTATGGGACCTCTGTCCAATTGATATTGGTTAATTTTTATTTTTTTTATTTTTATTTTTATTCATTTCCCTATCCCCATTTGTTTGCAGGGGATTTACCTACATATTGCTGCCTTTTGCAGCCCTCTAGCTCTTTCCTGGGCTGTTTTACAGCCTTTTTAGTGCCGAAAAGTTCAGGTCCCCATTGACTTCAATGGGGTTCGGGTTCGGGACGAAGTTCGGGTCGGGTTCGGATCCCGAACCCGAACATTTCCGGGAAGTTCGGCCGAACTTCTCGAACCCGAACATCCAGGTGTTCGCTCAACTCTAAATACAACCTGTTAAGTGTATTTACCTGGTCATCTAATGTAATTCCACATCATATTCTCACAAATGTGCATTGTAAAGCCTTGTAAGTATATATTGCAGTAACTTCTATGTTCACCAGCAGGTGGAAGCAATGTGTTTAGCAGGGACTTAGTTTAGTGTATCTGAACTGGAATAGTACATTCCAGTTCAGCTCCCCCCTGTCACGGCTGAGGATGGGGAAAACCCTCAGCCGTGCGGTATCAGCAGATGGAGTCGCTGCAAGGCCAGGACAGAGAATTAGGGAGCTGGTCACCTTCTACACATTCCTAACTCTAACCCTGTCTCCTATTCGTATGAGCCAACCCTGAAGGTAGGAGGGCTTATACTCCGGAACCTGATATTCCTGCTCGCCCTCAGGGTGGCCCTGGACTAGGAGCAGGGTAAGACGACCCGTTCCTCCTATACACGGAGGAACAGGAGTCTCACTGGCCAAGCTACATAGAAAGGAGGAACATAAAAATATGGAATGGTAGGGCACACCACCACTTAGATTTCACAAGGAGAGTTTAGTATAACGATATATTTATTGTGACATATAATATTTATTATGACATATAATACCATCTATTCCAACATATTAAAATACATGGCTAATAAACTGTTACTTTAAAAATACTGTTACTTTAAAAATACATAAAACTTCAATTTAATTTAAAATAAAATAAATAAACCTCTGTAGTAACCAGAGTTTCAGAGTCTTTTGTATTAATATATCGTCTCTCCAAAGTTCAGATAATAAAAGTTATTCAGTGATCAAATATACTTTTCAAACGTTTTTGTTCAGATGATCATTTGTATCTTATATAGCTACTTCACATGTTCGGTTGTTATAATGTTATTATAAAATCGCTACCTATTTGCAAAGATAAACCGCAGTTGTTTTACTCACTGTTTGTAGCTGGAGTACTGCCGGTTTTATTACAACACTCGTGGCGTCCCACGTGTGATTAGGTTTTTTGCAGGCTGCGGTGTAGTGTAATTATGATTTCCACCAAACTTGTGTGGATATTTGATGTCGAATCCGGGATCCTCGGTGGCCGTATAAAGCTGTGCTGCCCTAGAGATTGCCTGGTAATGTCCTTTTGCTGCGCTATTAGTTTGTATCACGCAGATTGTATTCTCACCAAAGGGAAATCTCACAAATGGCCAACAGGTATCCAGCTTTTCTTTGAAAAATGAATTGTCACCGATCCCTCTTCTC
The DNA here is from genome assembly GCF_905171765.1 of Bufo bufo. NCBI lineage: Eukaryota > Metazoa > Chordata > Amphibia > Anura > Bufonidae > Bufo > Bufo bufo. The sequence goes on along the minus strand of NC_053390.1, from coordinate 515,863,044 downwards.
TTCCTTTTCTTTTTCTTTAAGCGCTTTAAGTCTTCTAATCCTGTACTTTATTTCATGGGATAAATTACCATACGCGTTTCGGAGTGGGCTGCGACTCCTTCTTCAGTGGTTAAGTTTCCCATGAAAATGACCAGTTTTTATATACACCTGAACAGGTGCGGTCCAAATTAATTAGTTTAGATTGTGTGTAGGAAGTGACGTGGGTATCTCGATATAGAGACATATATATCATTTAAAAAACATTATTTGTTAAGTTAAAAATGTATTAAATCAACATATAAATAGATATAGATGTATCACTTCATATAAAATCGATTTAAAATACATGTATGTGATATAAAACAGTCGGGACCATATTTTCAATGGAATGAAATAAGAATAGAATAAGAATAGAGAGTCGGACTGAAAACGCATCGCTTGATATGCGATAATTCTGTGTTTTACTTATATAGTGCGGTTTGATCGTCATATTGCGTTTTTATAATAGTAGTTCAGCTCTTCATTCGTATGCCGCATTTAAATCATGCAGTCATGTACTACTTTTGGCTATACATGATCATTCTTAAAAGGTGGTATGTAATCAACACATATAAATAATTTTCTCTATCTATAGATAAGATATATAAGATATACACATAAATAGCACGAATAAATAATCAAAATAAGAGGTCGCATATAGCGTCTTCCTAAAGATATAATCAATTTGATAAAATATTTAGTTTTTTCTAGTTTTTTCATAAAATTTTTCCCCAAAAATTTTTTTCAAGAATTTTTTCTCTTTTTTCTCTCAAATAATTTTTCAAGAGAACAATTTTTCTGAAGGATATATTCTATTTAAATAGAGGGGTATTTGCAGGAGTATTTGAAAAGATGTTTGAAGAAATATTATTTAAAGGAGTATTTGAAGGAGTATTTGAAGGAGTATTTGAAGGAGTATTTGAAGGGGTAAGGAGAGGGGACCCTCCACCGAGGAAGGACCCGGAGAGTCTTAATAACACACGGGACCCTCCTCGGTGAAGGACCCCCTCCCCCTTAATAGCAGATCATAGGAACCCGTATATTTCAATCTCAGCATTTAATCCTGCTGGTAACAGGGTATTGAAGTCGAAGATATGTCTTGACTCAATCCTCGACATTCTTTTAATGTGATTCCCTCCCCTCCAATCTATTTCTACCTTTTCAAGTGCCGAAAAAGTAAGTCCCTTTGGATTTTGATTATGTGAGGTTTTAAAATGATTTGACAAGGTATGTTTATCGTAACCCTTTCTTATGTTCGAAATGTGTTCAGCTATACGAACTTTAAGTTGCCTTTTGGTTCTCCCCACGTATTGTCTTTTGCAGGGACATTGTATGATATAGATAACACTATTAGAATTACATGTAAGAAAGTCTTTAATTGTATGTTGATGAGTACTTGTTGTGGACTTTATTATAGATGTCTTTTTAGGAAACGTAGTGTTTTTACAGCCCATACATTTTCCACATCGTAAAAAACCTGTGGTGTTTGTCCATTTTTGTATGGAAGAATCTACTGTATATTTGTTCCTTTTTGGGATAGTTGGTGCCACCATAAGTGCTAGATTTGGTGCTTTAGTGAAAGTGACCTGTGGAAAATGTGGCACTAGGTGACCTATTGTTTTATCTTTATTTATAAAGTGCCAGTGTTTATTTATTATATATCTCACTTTTTTGTGGTGAGTATTAAAAGGTAAAATAATCCTTGTGTTTTCATCTTTATGTTCTTTTCTAGTTTTTATGTCGAAAAAAAGACTTTCGATCCAATTGTCTAACCGTGTTTAGTGCTGTATCCAGAATTTCTACAGGGTATTGTTTTTCGGAGAATTGATTTTTCATAATTAAAGCCTCTTCCTCAAAATCCTCTATTTTGGAACAGTTTCTCCTAATTTGTCTGAACTGTCCTGTTGGTATATTTAAAAGCCATTGAGGCAGATGGCAGCTGTTATACAGGATATAACTATTTTTTGCGGTTGGCTTCCGATATGTATTACAAACTAATTTTGTGTCTTCTATTTTAATTTGTAGGTCCAGGAATTCCACCATCGTTTGGCTGGTCTTTCCTGAAAACCGTAAGTTGCAATCATTTTTGTTAATATCCTCCAAGAACCTATCCAATGATTCCTGATCCTTTTTCCATATGAAGAGGACATCATCGATGTACCTCTTCCAAAGCACCAGGTCTGTCCCCAGCTTGGGATCAATAATCTTTTGTTCCCAATTAGCCATAAATAAATTGGCATAGCTGGGGGCAAACCTGGTGCCCATCGCAGTGCCACATATCTGCAGATATATGTCTGAATTAAACCAAAAATAGTTATGATCCAGAATATATTGTGTAACTGTCTGCAGATACTCAATCTGTTCTATAGGTAATTCAATATTCGTGCAGCACGCCAGACCTGCAGGGTATAGCGACAGTGAGGTCACGGTATGGGCAATCGAGGGTTACTAACTTTTCTGAGGAGAACCCTGGGCAGGCATGCAACAGTGAATGAGAGGCAGACACTAGTTCCTCTGGGGCACACTCTGTAGATAGGGACCAGGCCTGATGTTGTGTGAGGTGCCCTGGATGTTGTAGGTGTTTTGAGTGCCTTAGGTAAGGTCCCTTTAAGGTTCGTGACGCCAGTGCCTGTAACTGTGGCACACCGGTTTGTAGGAGTAGTAAATGAGTACACAGTTGGTGAACTAAACGTTGCTTTACTTGGTGGAAAAACAGTCCAACTTTTGTACAATCAGTTACAGTTGATAAAGATGATGCAGTCCCTTGAACAATACTCCACAAGCAGGTTCTCTTTCAATAATGACAGGTATTAATTCTGCAAGATACTTGGAGGGCAAACAGTTAATGCTTTGCAGTGCAATGCTGCTCTATCCCCTTCAGCTATTCTAGCTGGCTGGATCCCAAGGCCCGGATGCCTAATTGCTGGCTTAAATCCTTGGTATATAAATCCTTCCTCCAGTATAGACCCTTGCTCTTTACTTTATAGATCCTCTGCCCATCAGGTTACTTATCTGACTTGTATTGTCCTTGCTTGGTAGGGAAGCTGCAGGTTTCTCCCAGGAGGTCCATTCCTACTACTGGGGTAATCTTCTGAGCTAACTAAGGCTCACTTGTTCTACAGGCAGGCTAGGGTTCTTCACTAGCCTCCTGGACATAGCTAGCAGCCAGGGCTATCAAGCTGCATGTCAGGAGGAGGCCCTCAGCATATCTCTGGCTGGTGCCTTCTCACTTCTGTCTCCACAGACTCCTGACTATGACCTAACTCCTCCTTGTCTGGGCCTGGACATTTATACTAGGGGCTCCCTATCTCCATCTAGTGTCTAGGATGCCTAACTACACCCTAATAGGCCTGCAATGCATAATACAGGGGAAACATTGCATGTAAAAACACACAGAAAAATACATTAAATGCATAGACAAATATAATATTACTGTCCCTTGTGAGCAGGAGTAACACGTCACCCAATTGACCCTTGTGTAGTGTTCACGCCTACCTAGTGGGACACTACATTCGCGCTCAACACTACTCATCATGTGTTGATCCCATAGGCGTTTGTGATGTGAGATCATGTGCCTTCGCAAAGCAGTTGTACCTAGGTGGGTGTTGGACTTCCCACGACTCAGTTTCTTTTGGCACAGGTATCAAATGGCATCGCTGTTATCAGAGGCAGACACACCCAAAAAAATGCCACACTGCTGAGCTTTGCAATGACGGCATTCTGGTGGTGGCAACAGCATGCGTTGATTGGCGTGCTGTCTGGCTGACCCCGGGTGCCGATACATGCTGTCTGACTGTGCCACTAGCTCCTTGCGACGACCTCCCCCTGCTTCCAACTTGTCTCCTCCTCCTCTCTGTCTCCCCATCTGAACTTTCCCCCTGTTCTTCTTCTCTTCGAGCGGGCACCCACGTGACATCCACGGACACATCGTCATCATCAACCGCTTCACTTGTATCTGACAACTCAGCAAAGGAAGCAGCAGTGGGTACAACATCATCATCATCACACCGTACGTCCATGTGTGTAATGCTGCCTGACTGAGACATATCCCTGTTATCTACATCCTCTGGCTATAATGGTTGCGCATCACTAATTTCTTCCAACTGATGTGTAAATAACTCCTCTGACAGATCAAGTGAAGCGGCTGTGGTGCTAGTGTTGGTGGTGGCGGCAGGCGGGCGAGTAGTAACTTGAGAGGTGCCCGAAGTTGAGCTGGAGGAGGATGGTGCGTCAAGGTTCCGAGCGGAAGCTGTAGAAGATTGGGTTAGCCAGTCAACTATGTCCTCAGAACTTTTCGAGTTCAGGGTACGTGGCCTCTGAACACTGGGCATTATTCTAGGGCCAAAGGAAACAGGGACAGCACCACGACGGCCCCTGCGGGGTGGCCTGCCTCTGCCTGTCATTTTTTTTTTAGATTAGTGGTACTATGCGTGCAAGGTACTGTGCCACCCGATATGAGTGGTGGGCAGTGGGCACAGTACAGTTTGTGGGCCTGACACACACTGGCAGGCAACTGCAATTATATTACAGAGAAAAAATTGTATTACTTTTTTATCTGCAAGCTACTGTGCCACCAGATATGAGTGGTGGGCACTGGCAGTGGGCACAGTACACTCTGTGGGCCTGACACACACTGGCAGGCAACTGCAATTATATTAGAGAGAAAATATTGTATTACTTTTTTTATCTGCAAGCTACTGTGCCACCAGATATGACTAGTGGGCACTGGCAGTGGGCACAGAACACTCTGTGGGCCTGACACACACTGGCAGACAACTGCAATTTTATTACAGAGAATTTTTTTTATTACTTTTTTATCTGCAAGCTACTGTGCCACCAGATATGAGTGGTGGGCACTGGCAGTGGGCACAGTACACTCTGTGGGCGTGACACCTACTGGCAGGCAACTGCAATTATATTACAGAGATTTTTTTTATTACTTTTCTATCTGCAAGCTACTGTGCCACCAGATATGAGTGGTGGGCACTGGCAGTGGGCACAGTTCACTCTGTGGGCGTGACACACACTGGCAGTCAACTGCAATAATATTACAGAGAAAAAATGGTATTATTTTTTTATCTGCAAGCTACTGTGCCACCAGATATGAGTGGTGAGCACTGGCAGTGGGCACAGTACACTCTGTGGGCCTGACACACACTGGCAGGCAACTGCAATTATATTTCAGAGAAAAAATTCTATTACTTTTTATCTGCAAGCTACATTGCCACCAGATATGAGTGGTGGGCACTGGCAGTGGGCACAGTACAGTCTGTGGGCCTGACACACACTGGCAGGCAACTGCAATTATATTACAGAGAAAAAATTGTATTACTTTTCTATCTGCAAGCTACTGTGCCACCAGATATGAGTGGTGGGCACTGGCAGTGGGCACAGTACACTCTGTGGGCCTGACACACACTGGCAGGCAACTGCAATTATATTACAGAGAAAAAATTGTATTATTTTTTTATCTGCAAGCTACTGTACCACCAGATATGAGTGGTGGGCACTGGCAGTGGGCACAGTACACTCTGTGGGCCTGACACACACTGGCAGGCAACTGCAATTATATTACAGAGAATTTTTTTTATTACTTTTTTATCTGCAAGCTACTGTGCCACCAGATATGAGTGGTGGGCACTGGCAGTGGGCACAGTACACTCTGTGGGCGTGACACACACTGGCAGGCAACTGCAATTATATTACAGAGAATTTTTTTTATTACTTTTCTATCTGCAAGCTACTGTGCCACCAGATATGAGTGGTGGGCACTGGCAGTGGGCACAGTACACTCTGTGGGCGTGACACACACTGGCAGTCAACTGCAATAATATTACAGAGAAAAAATTTTATTATTTTTTTATCTGCAAGCTACTGTGCCACCAGATATGAGTGGTGAGCACTGGCAGTGGGCACAGTACACTCTGTGGGCCTGACACACACTGGCAGGCAACTACAATTATATTTCAGAGAAAAAATGGTATTACTTTTTTATCTGCAAGCTACATTGCCACCAGATATGAGTGGTGGGCACTGGCAGTGGGCACAGTACACAATGTGGGCCTGACACACACTGGCAGGCAACTGCAATTATATTACAGAGAAAAAATTGTATTACTTTTTTATCTGCAAGCTACTGTGCCACCAGATATGAGTGGTGGGCACTGGCAGTGGGCACAGTACACTCTGTGGGCCTGACACACACTGGCAGGCAACTGCAATATATATATATATATATATATAAAAAAAAAAAAAAAAGGGGGCTTTTTGGGGTGCTGTCAGGTGAGTCTTTGAGGACTGGAGTGGACACAGAACACTGGCCTAGCTAACGATTTCCCTATTAATTCAGCAGCAGCACTCTCCCTGCTCTAACTAACACTGCAGCTTCAGAATAAATCTAAGATGGATGCTGTCCTTGCTTTTTGATAGGAGGTGGGAGGGAGGGTATGCTGATTGGCTGGAATGTGTCTGCTGACTGTGAGGTACAGGGTCAAAGTTTGCTCAATGATGACGTATTGGGGGAGGACTGAACATCGCATATGTTCGCCCGCTGCGGCGAACGCGAACAAGCGATGTTCGTCGGGAACTGTTCGCCGGCGAATAGTTCGGGACATCTCTAGTTCTATATAGCACCCGATGACGCGTTCTGGCCAGCCAATCACTGTAATGCCAGTAACTAACATGGCTACGGCATTACAGTGAAGGGCAGTACTTACCTCGACCGAATACCACCATGTGCCGAGCATCTGGTGTTCGGCCTAGCATGCTTGATCAACACTTGTCTTTAAACTATATGATTTTTTTAAACTCAAAAATGGTTTACTTAATGGTGCCACAGCACCAATGAAAATACATTTGTTGTTAAACTATCAGTGGCAGTGACCCACATCAACTATACGGTAAAGCACTTTTGAGCAATAAAAATACATGTACGCAATCTCCAAATGAAATACTGTATACTTACAGCACTGCTCCCGTTGCTTGTCTCGGAGGTCCTCCCAATTCGGGACAATTGCCTTACCGATTTCGTGCCAGAGGAGTCGGGTCCCATTGTGGTCTGCATGTCGGTGTGGTCCCACAACGCTGGTGCGCCTCCACCATCTGGATGAAGAGGTCATTATCTATGAAAAAGCTGACCTCCTCCTAATCCATCTTGGTGGAGACTCTGGGACCCTACAAAAAAAAATAAAAAATTTAGAATACTGTTTAAAACTTTATTAATTTAAAAGAGTTTCATTGTAAATACTCACACGACCCCAACCACCGCAAGCTCCCCGACTTCCTCTGGTGGAGGCTTGAGGACCTCTCTGTGTGGCAACGGGACAAGATGCCTGTAAAAAAATATATATATTTGAAAACATAGAATAAAATGTATTATTGGTTAAAAAAAAAAAGAAGGTAAACACCTACGGTTTTCTGCGCTCCACCCCTATTTTCCTCCTCTTCCCTTTCTTTTTGGCCGGGACACACCTCCTCTTCAGACGATGACTGCAAGAAAATATATAAAGCATAATTAGAATAATGACAAAATAGGACAGTTGGGCTTGCTATAATCCAACTCGACATACCATAACATTTCGCCGACGTTGGCGGGGAGGAGGGCTTCTGGCCTAACTTGAAGAAGATATGTCTATTAAAAAAAAAAATTGCATCCCCTATGTAATTTTGCATTACTGCTGGTAGTATAAGTACACAGGGGATGCTAGGAGTAGTATTCACAGGTACTACTACTCCAAACATCTCTTATGTACTTATAACATACAGCTCCTATGCATAAGTACATAGGAGCTGCTTATATTTAATGATTTTCATGCCCAACAGACAAAAAAAGAAAAAGATGTATACTCACCTTCAATGGCATGCTGGCAAATCCCTCGCAGGCTGGCACAAAAACAGGAAGGAGCAATACCAGCTCCCCCTACATACCGGCGTAGGCGCAGACCGGAATTTCCTGAACACTTGGTACTGGATCCTGCATTAATACATTTCAATGGAAATTCAGCAAGTGTGTTACTGTTCAGGAATTTTGACTGCGGCATTTTGTCCGCTCAAAAACCATACAAGCAATGGAACGGACGACATCCTGATGCATACTGAATCGATTACTTTCCATTCAGAATGCATTAGGACCTAACGAATGCTTTTTTTTCCGTTATTGAGACCCTATATCAGATTTCAATACCAGAAAAGAATAACACTAGTGTGAAAGTAGCCTTAGGCCGCTTGCAGACGAGCTTGTCCGGATTAGGTCTGAATGCGTTGCGTCTGCGATAAGGGAAAATTGTGCAAGTGCGTACGCAATTTCAGTCAGTTTTGACTGCGATTGCGTTGCTCAGTTTTTTTCCACGCGAGTGCAATGCGTTTTGCACGCGCGTGATAAAAAACTGATTGTGGTACCCAGACCCGAACCCGGACTTCTTCACTGAAGTTCGGGTTTTGGTTAGGTGTTCTGTAGATTTTAGTATTTTCCCTTATAAAATGGTTATAAGTGAAAACAATAGTATTCTTAAAGGGGTTATCCCATCTTAGACAATGGGGGCATATCGCTAGGATATGCCCCCATTGTCTGATAGGTGCGGGTCCCACCTCTGGGACCCGCACCTACAACGAGAACGGAGCCGGGGAGAGTTGTGGCTGGAGGACCCCGGGTTTCCCAGGGTCCGTCCACCACCAGGCACAGCTCCCCGCCTCTCCCATTGAAGTGAATGGGAGAGCACCGCACATGCGCGGCCAACGCTCCCATTCATTTCTATGGGGCCGACGGAAATAGCCGGGCCAGCGCTCGGCTATTTTCAGCGGCTCCATAGAAATGAACGGAGGGCGGCTGCGCATGCGCAGTGCGCCCTCCTCCACTTTCTCCGCTCCGTTCTCCTTGTAGGTGCGGGTCCCAGCAGTGGGACCCGCACCTATCAGACAATGGGGGCATATCCTAGCGATATGCCCCCATTGTCTAAGATGGGATAACCCCTTTAATACAGAATGCTTACTAAAATGTGGCATGAGGGGTTAAAAAAAAAACAAAAGAAAAACTCACCTCATCCACTTGTTTCACGCAGCCGGCATCTTCTTCTTTCTTCTTCTTTCAGGACCTGCCAAAGGACGTTTGATGACGTAATCGTGCTCATCAGGTGGTGAGCGCGGTGACGTCAGCGCAGGTCCTGCTATATCATTATTCAGGAGGACCTGCGCTGACGTCACCGCGCTCACCGTGTGGTGAGCGCAATTACGTCATCAAAGGTCCTTTGGTAGGTCCTGAAAGAAGAAGAAAGAAGACATGCCGGCTTCGCGAACAAGCGGATGAGGTGAGTAATTATTATTATTTTTTTTTAACCTCTCAAGCTACATTTTAGTAAGCATTCTGTATTAAGAATGCTATTATTTTCCCTTATAACCATGTTATAAGGGAAAATAATTCAGTAAATTGACTTTAATGAGGTTGCTCATCCCTATCATCTCCTAGCAACCATGCGTGAAAATCGCACCGTATCCGCACTTGCTTGCAGATGCTTGCGATTTTCACGCATCCCTATTCATTTCTATGGGGCCTGCGTTGCGTGAAAAACGCAGAATATAGAACATGCTGCGATTTTCACGCAAAGCACTAGTGATGCGTGAAAATCAACGCTCATCTGAACAGCCCCATTGAAGTGAATGGGTCCGGATTCAGTGCGGGTGCAATGCATTCACCTCACGCATTGCACCCGCACTGAATTCTCGCCCGTGTGAAAGAGGCCTTAGGGTCCATTCACACGTCCGTAGAATGGGTCCGTATCTGTTCCGCAACGTTGCGGAATGAATCCGGACCCATTCCGCGGCTCCCGAAAAAAAATAGAACATGTTCTATTCTTATCAGCAATTGCGGACAAGAATAGGCAGTTATATCGGGGTGTTGGCTGGGTGTATTGCGTATCCGCAGTACACTATGGACGTGTGAATGGACCCTTAACTGATCAGTACAGTGTAAGTTAATCTAAAAGCAGATTTAGTACATATATTTGATGAAGTAGCTCTATAAAAATATCCACTGTGTGTCACTCAAGTGTAAATGACAAAGCCGACCACAGCATGCAGGGAGGGTACAGGTTCCCTCCACATCCCCATTGGGTCACCATGCTGCAGTGACGGGGATCCGATGGCTGAGAAGGCAGCCCGATAACTTCCATAGGTATCGGGGCTTGCCTTCTACGGAAGCCTGTGAGATCCAGCCCCTTAGGCCTCTTTCACACGGGCGTCATGTTTTTGGGCCGGATGCGTTCAGGGTGCGTTCAGTGAAACTCGCACTATTTTGCAAGCAAGTTCAGTCAGTTTTGTCTGCGATTGCGTTCAGTTGTTCAGTTTTTTCCGCGCGGGTGCAATGCGTTTTGATGCGTTTTTCACGCGCGTGATAAAAAACTGAAGGTTTACAAACAACATCTCTTAGCAACCATTAGTGAAAAACGCATCGCACCCGCACTTGCTTGCGGATGCAATGCGTTTTTCACGCAGCCCCATTCACTTCTATGGGGCCAGGGCTGCGTGAAAAACGCTGAATATAGAACATGCTGCGATTTTTACGAAACGCAGAACTGATGCGTGAAAAACAACGCTCATGTACACAGACCCATTGAAATGGATGGGTCAGGATTCAGTGCGGGTGCTATGCGTTCACGTCACGCATTGCACCCGCACAGAAAACTCGCCCGTGTGAAAGGGGCCTTAGGCTGGTTCTCACAGGCAGGCTGTCAGTGTAAAGGCTAACAGGCAATACATTACAATACAGATGTATTCTAATGCATTGCACAGGGGACCAGACCCCAAGAAGTTAAAGTGGAGGGATATGAGAAACAGAGAGATAGGCGGCACTGCCAGACGTCACAAATATAGTAGTAATTACCCGGTCCCCAGCACCTGTCCCTTTAACACTTTGGTGCTCAGCCTCAATAGTGTAAATAAAAAACTTGCGAAGAGAATAGAACAGGCGGCACTCACCAGCGCTGATAGATTATTCTTTATTCGTATAAAAAGAAAGACACTTCGGGCTGGAGCATATAGTGCGGTAGAACACAGCTGGGGTCAGCGGCGACGGCCGTTCCACGCTAACTTGCGCATCATCAGGCCAGTGACTAGGTAGCGCTCACAGGCGCACCTTATACTCGTTACTGCGTCTGGTCGTCATAGCAACCACGACGCTTAGACCCCTCTGTTACCGCCCATACGATCGAGTCCAGCTGGATACATTTAACACGTTCACAGCGGTAAGGAAAAAAAATATGGTGCCAATCAATCATCTCATCCTGCAAAAAATGAGTCCCTACATAAGACAAATACCCAAAAAATAATAAACATGGCTTTCAGAATATGGAGACACTAAAGCACGATTTTTCTTTTTTCAAAAATACTTTTATTGTGTAATACTAAAATGAATAAAGAAAAATAGACATATTAGATATCACTGCATCTGTAACGACCTGCTCTATAAAAATATCACATAATATTTTGGAAATGTTCTTAAAAATTTTAAGATTTGCTTCTAAAATTATAAGGGTACTTTCACACTAGTGGTAAGGAACTCCGGCAGGCTGTTCCGGCGGGTGAACACTACAGCCTATCAAATCTGTTCTGCCGCTAGTGCACGCGTGCCCCCCGGACTACAGCTCTGGCCCCATTGACTATAATGGGGGCGGGCCGGAGTTCCAACAGCAGCACGGCAAACATGCCGAGAGTCGTTTGGAATAAAACTACTACATGACGTAGTTTTATTCCGACCGCCTCTTGCCATTTTTGCCGTGCTGCCGCCGGAACTCCGGCCCGCCCCCATTATAGTCAATGGGGCCAGACCGGTAGTCTGGGGGGCACGCGTGCACTAGCGGCAGCACGGATCCGACAGGCTGTTCACCCGCCGGAACAGCCTGCGGAGTTCCTTGCCGCTAGTGTGAAACTAGCCTTAGCCTTCCAACGTCCCAAAAAAAGTAATAAATGTAAAGAAATATAGAGAAATATAGAGAAATTGAAGTTGCAAATTTTTTCAATTTTCTTGTAAATTTGGGATTTTTTTATAAATAAAAATGAAATACACTGAAATTTACAATGCTTCATGAGTAGAGTTGAGCGAACCCGAACTGTAAAGTTCGGGTTCGTACCGAAGTTTAGGGTTTTCGGCACCCGGACCCGAACATTTACGTAAAAGTTCGGGTTCGGTGTTTACGATTTTTATGGCGCTTTTTGAAAGGCTGCAAAGCAGCCAATCAACAAGCGTCATACTACTTGCCCCAAAAGGCCATCACAGCCATGCCTACAGTCGTGGCCAAAAGTTTTGAGAATGACACAAATAATAGTTTTCGCAAAGTTTGCTGCTAAACTGCTTTTAGATCTTTGTTTCAGTTGTTTCTGTGATGTAGTGAAATATAATTACACAGACTTCATACGTTTCAAAGGCTTTTATCGACAATTACATGACATTTATGCAAAGAGTCAGTATTTGCAGTGTTGGCCCTTCTTTTTCAGGACCTCTGCAATTCGACTGGGCATGCTCTCAATCAACTTCTGGGCCAATTCCTGACTGATAGCAACCCATTCTTTCATAATCACTTCTTGGATTTTGTCAGAATTAGTGGGTTTTTGTTTGTCCACCCGCCTCTTGAGGATTGACCACAAGTTCTCAATGGGATTAAGATCTGGGGAGTTTCCAGGCCATGGACCCAAAATGTCAACGTTTTGGTCCCCGAGCCACTTAGTTATCACTTTTGCCTTATGGCACGGTGCTCCATCGTGCTGGAAAATGCATTGTTCTTCACCAAACTGTTGTTGGATTGTTGGAAGAAGTTGCTGTTGGAGGGTGTTTTGGTACCATTCTTTATTCATGGCTGTGTTTTCGGGCAAAATTGTGAGTGAGCCCACTCCCTTGGATGAGAAGCACCCCCACACATTAATGGTCTGAGGATGCTTTACTGTTGGCATGACACAGGACTGATGGTAGCGCTCACCTTTTCTTCTCCGGACAAGCCTTTTTCCAGATGCCCCAAACAATCGGAAAGAGGCTTCATCGGAGAATATGACTTTGCCCCAGTCCTCAGCAGTCCATTCACCATACTTTCTGCAGAAGATCAATCTGTCCCTGATGTTTTTTTTGGAGAAAAGTGGCTTCTTTGCTGCCCTTCTTGACACCAGGCCATCTTTCAAAAGTCTTCGCCTCACTGTGCGTGCAGATGCGCTCACACCTGCCTGCTTCCATTCCTGAGCAAGCTCTGCACTGGTGAAACTCCGATCCCGCAGCTGAATCCTCTTTAGGAGACGATCCTGGCGCTTGCTGGACTTTCTTGGACGCCCTGAAGCCTTCTTAACAAGAATTTAACCTCTTTCCTTGAAGTTCTTGATGATCCTATAAATTGTTGATTGAGGTGCAATCTTAGTAGCCACAATATCCTTGCCTGTGAAGCCATTTTTATGCAACGCAATGATGCTGCATGCGTTTCTTTGCAGGTCACCATGGTTAACAATGGAAGAACAATGATTTCAAGCATCACCCTCCTTTTAACATGTCAAGTCTGCCATTTTAACCAAATCAGCCTGACATAATGATCTCCAGCCTTGTGCTCGTCAACATTCTCACCTGAGTTAACAAGACGATTACTGAAATGATCTCAGCAGGTCCTTTAATGACAGCAATGAAATGCAGTGGAAAGTTTTTTGGGGATTCATTTAATTTTCATGGCAAAGAAGGACTATGCAATTCATCTGATCACTCTTCATAACATTCTGGAGTATATGCAAATTGCTATTATAAAAACTTAAGCAGCAACTTTTCCAATTTCCAATATTTATGTAATTCTCAAAACTTTTGGCCACGACTGTACTATTGGCATGGTTGTGATTGACCAACTGCAGCATGTGACCCAGCCTCTATTTAAGCTGGAGTCACGTAGCGCCGCCCGTCACTCTCAGGGAGAAATCTCATCAAGAACTGGTTTATGTACTCAGCGATCTACAGCAAATGTGTTTTGTGGGTGCAGTGCACAATTTTTTTAAGCCTGCCCTGAGCCAACTACTGCTGAAAATGAACTTTTTTTTCTTCAGTTAGTCAATATCAATGCATGATCGGCAGCCATTTTATGCAATGATAGTGCACCAGCATAGGCTATCTGCAAGTCCAGAAATACAGCTTTGGCATACTGAGGTGAAAAAACCCTCTAATATACTGAACATCTGTGATTACACGTGCATTAATCACTGTCACATTTAGGACAGAAATACAGCTTTTTGGTTAGGGTGAAAAAACCCTCTAATATACTGCACATCTGGGTATACACGTGCATAAGTCACTGTCACATTTAGGACAGAAATACAGCTTTTTGGTTACTGGGGTGAAAAAAGCCTCTAATATACTGCACATCTGTGATTACACGTGCATAAGTCACTGTCACATTTAGGACAGAAATGCAGCTTTTTGGTTAGGGTGAAAAAACCCTCTAATATACTCCACATCTGGGATTACACGTGCATAAGTCACTGTCACATTTAGGCCATAAATACGGCTTTTGCATACTGGGGTGAAAAAAGCCTCTAATATACTGCACATCTGTGATTACACGTGCATAAGTCACTGTCACATTTAGGACAGAAATAAAGTTTTTTGGTTACTGGGGTGAAAAATTCCTCTAATATACTGCACATCTGTGATTACACATGCATAAGTCAATGTCACATTTAGGACAGAAATACAGCTTTTTGGTTTGGGTGAAAAAACCCTCTAATATACTACACATCTGTGATTACACGTGCATAAGTCACTGTCACATTTAGGCCTTAAATACAGCTTTGGCATACTGGGTGAAAAAAGCCTCTAATATACTGCACATCTGTGATTACATGTGCATAAGTCACTGTCACATTTAGGACAGAAATACAGCTTTTTGGTTACTGGGGTGAAAAAAGCCTCTAATATACTGCACATCTGTGATTACATGTGCATAAGTCAGTGTCACATTTAGGACAGAAATACAGCTTTTTGGTTACTGGGGGGAAAAAACCCTCTAATATACTGCACATCTGTGATTACACGTGCATGAGTCACTGTAACATTTAGGACAGAAATACAGCTTTTTGGTTAGGGTGAAAAAACCCTCTAATATACTGCACAGCTGGGATAAAACGTGCATAAGTGAGTGTCACATTTAGACCACAAATACCGCTGTCATAGAGAGTTAAAAAAAATAAAAAAAGAGTGCAATACCCTACATCAGGGTTTATATTGGCGGTTAATTATTTTTAACAGACTTAACCACTTTTTACTTTGCTTTGTGAACGCTAACTATGAGGCAAACATCTAATAAGGGACGCGGTCATGGTCGTGATGGTGGTGTTGGTGGTGCAGGGAGAGGATGTGGCTGTTCTGCCACAACTACACGTCCTACTGAACCTACTACCTCAGGTCCTAGTAGCCGCCAGAATCTACAGCGATATTTGGTCGGGCCTAATGCCTTTCTAAGGATGGTAAGGCCTGAGCAAGTACAGGCGCTAGTCAATTAGGTGGCCGACAGTGGATACAAACTAAGAAGACAGGTTGGCATTAGCAGGAGGTGCTCGAACCCACATGCAGTTGTGCATATATACAGGGGAGCAAATCCTGCACTTGTGGCCCGTTGCTAATAGCAATCCCCAGCAAAATGCATACGGTGGAGGATGCCCGCGGCGAACCACAAGTACCACAATAGACATCCTACACAAGGTAACAAGTGCGGATGTCATAATTAATATAACAATATAACAAAACAATAACAAACACAGGTGCACTCTGTAGTCTCACTAAACCCTCAAACTGATTTTAAAATTGAGAGATTAGTCAACATGTTCTACGGTGTAGAACATGTCTAAGCACGGGCACCACGCCAAGGTTTCTCAAGTAGCCCGGGACCTAACACTCTCCTACCTGAGCCGTATGGGCGATACCAGGAGCCAGTGGGCAAATTACAGGAGCATAAGGCCGACTCACAAACAGCTCACCAGTTACCTCCAGCATGTAGCCATGCTTGCAATGGGAGGAGGGAGGAGTCTGCGAGTCCCACTCAAGACTGGCTGATATGTCCCAGGCCTCACAGGTGCACCTAAATGTAGCCTGTAGATGGAAAACAGGCACATTTAAATTGGAGTTTATACACCTCCAGGAATCTATATATACAAACTAAGAAGACAGGTTGGCATTAGCAGGAGGTGCTCGAACCCACATGCAGTTGTGCATATATACAGGGGAGCAAATCCTGCACTTGTGGCCCGTTGCTAATGGCAATCCCCAGCAAAATGCATACGGTGGAGGATGCCCGCGGCGAACCACAAGTACCACAATAGACATCCAACACAAGGTAACAAGTGCGGATGTCATAATTAATATAACAATATAACAAAACAATAACAAACACAGGTGCACTCTGTAGTCTCACTAAACCCTCAAACTGATTTTAAAATTGAGAGATTAGTCAACATGTTCTACGGTGTAGAACATGTCTAAGCCCGGGCACCACGCCAAGGTTTCTCAAGTAGCCCGGGACCTAACACACTCCTACCTGAGCCGTATGGGCGATACCAGGAGCCAGTGGGCAAATTACAGGAGCATAAGGCCGACTCACAAACAGCTCACCAGTTACCTCCAGCATGTAGCCATGCTTGCAATGGGAGGAGGGAGGAGTCTGCGAGTCCCACTCAAGACTGGCTGATATGTCCCAGGCCTCACAGGTGCACCTAAATGTAGCCTGTAGATGGAAAACAGGCACATTTAAATTGGAGTCCACCGACAGTGGATCCAGCACGTTCACATTATCTCCCACCCAGTCTTCTGCAGAAAGCGCACAGGTGGCGACTGAAACCCATGCCCATCAGTCTGTCACATCACCCCCGTGCATATCGGGGAACCTGTCTGAGCCTAATGTCATGCAGCAGTCTCTTATGCTGTTTGAAGACTCTGGCAGGGTTTCCCAAGGGCATCCACCTAGCCCTTCCCCAGGGGTGGATGACATAGAATGCACTGACGCACAACCACTTATGTTTCCTGATGGGGACATGGGAATACCACCTCAGCACGTCTCTGATGATTACGAAACACAGGTGCCAACTGCTGCGTCTTTCTGCAGTGTGCAGACCGAAAAGGAGGTCAGGGAGAAATACTAGGTGGAAGACGATGCAGGGGACGATGAGGTCCTAGACCCAACAAGGAATGAAGGTCGTGCCACTGACTTTCAGAGTTCGGAGGAAGAGGCAGTGGTGAGACCGAGCCAACAGCGTAGCAAAAGCGGGAGCAGCGTGCAAAAGCAGAGCAGCCGTCGCCAAAACAGTTCGCCTGCTACTGGCCACCGTCAACAGGGACCGAGCACACCAAAGGCACCTTCAAGGAGTTCCCTCGCATGGCACTTCTTTACACAATGTCCTGACGACAAGACGCGAGTGGTTTGCACGCTGTGCCATCAGAGCCTGAAGCGAGGCATTAACCGAGGACATACTGTATACTAATTCTGATCAGGGAACTAACTATACACTAACCCGAGACCCCTGCAATAGTGGGAGTTCTTCCATCCCATCAGTAAAATTAATTACTTAGATAGCGGTAAATGATTTTGTTACCCCATACTGTCCGCTTGAGACTGAGAGAGCCGCCTGGGGTACATACTGAGTAACCGCAATCCCACAACCAACACAAGAGTGGTGGGGTAATAGTGGATGTCCATTACCTCCGCAGTTGAGATCCTAACTGATCAACTTGGTGCGTTACAACAGCGTAACTTCGGCCTTAACGCTCACCGCATCATATGCGACGTGCCCACCAGGTGGAACTCCACCTTGCACATGCTGGAGAGACTGTGCGAGCAGCAGCAGGCCATAGTGGAGTTTCAGCTGCAGCACGCACGGGTGAGTCGCACAGCACCACTTTACCAACAATGACTGGGCCTCCATGCGAGACCCGTGTGCCCTGTTGCGCTGTTTCGAGTACTCCACCAACATGGCCAGTGGCGATGACGCCGTTATCAGCGTTACAATACCACTTCTATGTCTCCTTGAGAAAACAGGGCGATGATGGAAGAGGATGTGGCCCAGGACGAGGAAAAGGAATGAAGCATGTTCATAGCGGGGTGGTATCCAACGCAGCTCGGGCCCATCACTGGTGCGTGGCTGGGGGGATATAGAGGACGCAGACGATACGCCTCCCACAGAGGACAGCTTGTCCTTACCTCTGGGCAGCCTGGCACACATGAGCGACTACATGCTGCAGTGCCTGCGCAACGACTGGAGAGTTGCCCACATTTTAACGTGTGCTGACTACTGGGTGGCCACCCTGCTGGATCCCCGTTACAAAGACAATGTGCCGTCCTTAATTCCCTCACTGGAGCGAGATCGGAAGATGTGCGACTACAGACGCACGCTGGTAGACGCGCTCCTGAGAGCATTCCCAACTGACGCCGGTAGACAAGTGGAAGCACAAGGCGAAGGCAGGGGAGGAGGAAGAGGTCTCCAACGCAGCTGGGCAGAAGGCAGGGTTAGCATGGCCGACATGTGGAAAAGCTTTGTCACCTCGCCGCAACAACCGGCCCCAACTGCTGAAATGGAGCGTGTTAGCAGGAGGCAGCATTTTAACAACATGGTGGAACAGTACCTGTGCACACGCCTACACGTACTAACTGATGGTTCTGCCCCATTCAACTTCTCGGTCTCCAAATTGTCCACATGGCCATAGCTTGCCCTGTATGCCTTGGAGGTGCTGGCCTGCCCTGCAGCCAGTGTACTCTCTGAACGTGTATTTAGCACGGCAGGAGGCGTCATTACAGACAGACGCAGCCGCCTGTCCACAGCCAACGTGGACAAGCTTCCGTTCATTAAAATGAACCAGGCTTGGATCCCACAAGACTTGTCTATTCCTTGTGCAGAGTAGATATTTATACCACCATCAAACATACATTCTTGTACTCAAGTCAAGTGCAATGATTCATTTTTTATTTTATTTTTTAATTGTCCCAATATTTTGGGGGCTACCTACCCCAATAAAAAAATAAAAAAAAACATTGTTGGCTACCTCCTCCTCCTCCATTGCTGCCTCCAAAAACAACACCACATTCACCGCCTCCTCAACCTCCGACTCCATATCCACCTCCTTCTCTGAGTTGCAGGTTAATAATTTGTCATTTTTAGTTACTTTATTTCATTTTAAGTTATTTCCCTATCCACATTTGTTTGCAGAGCAGTTGCCATGCTCTTAAGCACATTTTACTGCCTTTTAAATCCCTCTAGCCTTTTCAAAGGACTATTTTAGAGAAATTTTAATTAAAAAAAAAGCCAATTTTAGTGTGACATTTTTTACAATTTTTAGCGTATACAAACCCCTGCAGTGCCTGAATGACAGGGGCCTAAATCTGTCAAAATCCTCTGTTGTATTGCTGGGTGACATAAACCCCTTTTTGCCGTGAATGAACCCCTGCTCTGCATTGCTGACATGGGCCTAAATCTCTCAAAATCATTTGTTGTATTGCTGGGTGACATAAACCCCCTTTTTGCCGTGAATGAACCCCTGCTCTGCATTGCTGACAGGGGCCTAAATCTCTCAAAATCCTCTGCTGGGTGACATGAACCCCCTTTTGCAGAGAATGAACCCCTACTCTGCATTGCTGACAGGGGCCTAAATCTTTTAAAATCCTCTGTTGTATTGCTGGGTGACATGAACCCCTTTTGCCGTGAATGAACCCCTGCTGTGCCTGCTTGACTGGGGCCTAAATCTCTCAATATCCTCTATTGTATTGCTGGGTGACATGAACCCCCTTTTGCCGTGAATGAACTCCTGCTCTTCATTGCTGACAGGGGCCTAAATCTCTCAAAATCCTCTGTTCTATTGCTGGGTGACATGAACCCCCTTTTGCAGAGAATGAAGCCCTGCTGTGCCTGGGTGACTGGGGCCTAAATCTCTCAAAATCCCCTGTTGTATTGCTGGGTGACATGAACCCCCTTTTGCCGTGAATGAACCCCTGCTCTGCATTGCTGACAGGGGCCTAAATCTCTCAAAATCCTCTGTTGTATTGCTGGGTGACATGAAACCCTTTTACCGTGAATGAACACCTGCTCTGCATTGCTGACAGGGGCCTAAATCTTTTAAAATACTCTGTTATATTGCTGGGTGACATGAACCCCCTTTTGCCGTAAATGAACCCCTGCTCTGCTTTGCTGACAGGGGCCTAAATCTCTCAAAATCCTCTGTTCTATAGCTGGGTGACATGAACCCTATTTTGCCGTGAATGAAACCCTGCTGTGCCTGGATGACTGGGGCCTAAATCTCTCAAAATCCTCTGTTGTATTGCTGGGTGACATGATCCCCCTTTTGCCGTGAATGAACCCCTGCTGTGCCTGGGTGACAGGAGCCTAAATCTCTCAAAATCCTCTGTTGCATTGCTGGGTGACATGAACCCCCTTTTGCTGTGAATGAACCCCTGCTGTGCCTGGGTGACAGGGGCCTAAATCTCTCAAAATCCTCTGTTCTATTGCTGGGTGACATGAACCTCCTTTTGCCGTAAAATGAACCCCTGCTCTGCTTTGCTGACAGGGGCCTAAATCTCTCAAAATCCTCTGTTCTATAGGTGGGTGACATGAACCCTATTTTGCCGTGAATGAAACCCTGCTGTGCCTGGATGACTGGGGCCTAAATCTCTCAAAATCCTCTGTTGTATTGCTGGGTGACATGATCCCCCTTTTGACGTGAATGAACCCCTGCTGTGCCTGGGTGACAGGAGCCTAAATTTCTCAAAATCCTCTGTTGCATTGCTGGGTGACATGAACCCCCTTTTGCCGTGAATGAACCCCTGCTCTGCATTGCTGACAGGGGCCTAAATCTCTCAAAATCCTCTATTGTATTGCTAAGTGACATGAAACCCATTTTGACGCGAATGAACCCCTGCTGTGCCTGGGTGACAGGGGCCTAAATCTCTCAAAATCCTCTGTTGTATTGCTGGGTGACAAGAACCCCCTTTTGCCATGAATAAACCTCTGCTATGAATGGGTGACTGGGGCATAAATCTCTCAAAATCATCTGTTCTATTGCTGGGTGACTCGAACCCCCTTTTGCCGTGAATAAAACCCTGCTGTGCCTTGGTGACAGGGGCCTAAATCTCTCAAAATCGACTGTTCTATTGCTGGGTGAAATGAACCCCCTTTTGCCGTGAATGAACCCTTGCTGTGCATTGCTGACAGGGGCCTAAATCTCTCAAAATCCTCTGTTGTATTGCTGGGTGACATGAGCCCCCTTTTGCCGTTAATGAACCCCTGCTGTGCCTTAGTGACTGGGGCCTAAATCTCTCAAAATCCTCTATTGTATTGCTGGGTGACATGAACCCCCTTTTGCCGTGAATGAACTCCTGCTCTGCATTGCTGACAGGGGCCTAAATCTCTCAAAATCCTCTGTTCTATTGCTGGGTGACATGAACCCCCTTTTGCCGTGAATGAACCCCTGCTCTGCATTGCCGACAAGCCCTAAATCTCTCAAAATGTTCTGTTCTATTGCTGGGTGACATGATCCCCCTTTTGCCGTGAATGAACCCCTGCTCTGTATTGCTGACAGGGGCCTAAATCTCTCAAAATCCTCTGTTGTATTGCTGGGTGACATGAACCCCCTTTTGCCGTGAATGAACCCCTGCTATCTCTGGGTGACTGG
This sequence comes from Bufo bufo, assembly GCF_905171765.1. Classification (NCBI taxonomy): domain Eukaryota; kingdom Metazoa; phylum Chordata; class Amphibia; order Anura; family Bufonidae; genus Bufo; species Bufo bufo. The sequence continues at coordinate 515,841,377 of NC_053390.1, read as the reverse complement.
GGCCTAAATCTCTCAAAATCCTCTGTTCTATTGCTGGGTGACATGAACCCCCTTTTGCTGTGAATGAACCCCTGCAGTGCCTGGGTGACAGGGGCCTAAATCTCTCAAAATCCTCTGTTGTATTGCTGGGTGACATGAACCCCCTTTTGCAGTGAATGAACCCCTGCTCTGCATTGCTGACAGGGGCCTAAATCTCTCAAAATCCTCTGTTGTATTGCTGGGTGACATGAACACATTTTGTCGTGAATAAACCCCTGCTGTGCCTGGTTGACTGGGGCCTAAATCTCTCAAAATCCTCTATTGTATTGCTGGGTGACATGAACCCCCTTTTGCCGTGAATGAACCTCTGATCTGCATTGCTGACATGGGCCTAAATGTCTCAAAATCCTTTGTTCTATTGCTGGGTGACATAAACCCCCTTTTGCAGTGAATGAACCCCTGCTGTGCCTGGGTGACTGGGGCCTAAATCTCTCAAAATCCTCTGTTGTATTGCTGGGTGACATGAACCCCCTTTGCCGTGAATGAACCCCTGCTGTGCATTGCTGACAGGGGCCTAAATCTCTCAAAATTCTATGTTCTATTGCTGGGTGACATGAACCCCCTTTGCCATGAATGAACCCCTGATCTGCATTGCTGACAGGGGCCTAAATCTCTCAAAATCCTCTGTTGTATTGCTGGGTGACATGAACCCCCTTTTGCCGTGAATGAACCCCTGCTGAGCCTGACTGACAGGGGCTTAAATCTCTCAAAATCCTCTGTTGTATTACTGGGTGACATGAACCCCCTTTTGCCGTGAATTAACCCCTGCTGCGCCTGCGTGAAAGGGGCCTAAATCTCTCAAAAACGTCTGTTCTATTGCTGGGTGATATGAACCCCCTTTTGCCGTGAATGAACCCCTGCTCTGCATTGCTGACAGGGGCCTAAATCTCTCAAAATCCTCTGTTCTATTGCTGGGTGACATGAACCCCCTTTTGCCGTGAATGAACCCCTGCTCTGCATTGCTGACAGGGGCCTAAATCTCTCAAAATCCTCTGTTCTATTGCTGGGTGACAAGAACCCCTTTTGCCGTGAATGAACCATTGCTGTGCCTGGGTGACTGGGGCCTAAATCTCTCAAAATTTTCTGTTGAATTGCTGGGTGACAAGAACCCCCTTTTGCCATGAATAAACCCCTGCTATGAATGGGTGACTGGGGCCTAAATCTCTCAAAATCGTCTGTTCTATTGCTGGGTGACTTGAACCCCCTTTTGCCGTGAATAAAACCCTGCTGTGCCTTGGTGACAGGGGCCTAAATCTCTCAAAATCGACTGTTCTATTGCTGGGTGAAATGAACCCCCTTTTGCCGTGAATGAACCCTTGCTGTGCATTGCTGACAGGGGCCTAAATCTCTCAAAATCCTCTGTTGTATTGCTGGGTGACATGAGCCCCCTTTTGCCGTTAATGAACCCCTGCTGTGCCTGGGTGACTGGGGCTTAAATCTCTCAAAATCCTCTATTGTATTGCTGGGTGACATGAACCCCCTTTTGCCGTGAATGAAGAACTCCTGCTCTGCATTGCTGACAGGGGCCTAAATCTCTCAAAATCCTGTGTTCTATTGCTGGGTGACATGAACCCCCTTTTGCCGTGAATGAACTCCTGCTCTGCATTGCTGACAAGCCCTAAATCTCTCAAAATTTTCTGTTCTATTGCTGGGTGACATGATCCCCCTTTTGTCGTGAATGAACCCCTGCTCTGTATTGCTGACAGGGGCCTAAATCTCTCAAAATCCTCTGTTGTATTGCTGGGTGACATGAACCCCCTTTTGCCGTGAATGAACCCCTGCTATGTCTGGGTGACTGGGGCCTAAATCTCTCCAAATCCTCTGTTGTATTGCTGGGTGACATGAACCCCCTTTTGCCGTGAATGAACCCCTGCAGTGCCTGGGTGACAGGTTCCTAAATCTCTCAAAATCCTCTGTTGTATTGCTGGGTGATATGAACCCCCTTTTGCAGTGAATGAACCCCTGCTCTGCATTGCTGACAGGGGCCTAAATCTTTTAAAATCCTCTATTGTATTGCTGGGTGACATGAACCCCCTTTGCCGTGAATGAACCCCTGCTCTGCATTGCTGACAGGGGCCTAAATCTCTCAAAATTCTCTGTTCTATTGCTGGGTGACATGAACCCCCTTTGCCATGAATGAACCCCTGATCTGCATTGCTGACAGGGGCCTAAATCTCTCAAAATCCTCTGTTGTATTGCTGGGTGACATGAACCCCCTTTTGCCATGAATGAACCCCTGCTGAGCCTGACTGACAGGGGCCTAAATCTCTCAAAATCCTCTGTTGTATTACTGGGTGACATGAACCCCCTTTTGCCGTGAATTAACCCCTGCTGCGTCTGCGTGAAAGGGGCCTAAATCTCTCAAAAACGTCTGTTCTATTGCTGGTTGACATGAACCCCCTTTTGCCGTGAATGAACCCCTGCTCTGCATTGCTGACAGGGGCCTAAATCTCTCAAAATCCTCTGTTCTATTGCTGGGTGACATGAACCCCCTTTTGCTGTGAATGAACCCCTGCTCTGCATTGCTGACAGGGGCCTAAATCTCTCAAAATCCTCTGTTCTATTGCTGGGTGACATGAACCCCCTTTTGCCGTGAATGAACCCCTGCTGTGCCTGGGTGACTGGGGCCTAAATGTCTCAAAATCCTCTGTTGTATTGCTGGGTGACATGATCCCCCTTTTGCCGTGAATGAACCCCTGCTGTGCCTGGGTGACAGGGGCCTAAATCTCTCAAAATCCTCTGTTGTATTGCTGGGTGACATGATCCCCCTTTTGCTGTGAATGAACCACTGCTCTGCATTGCTGACAGGGGCCTAAATCTCTCGAAATCCTCTGTTGTATTGCTGGGTGACATGAACCACCTTTTCCCATGAATGAACCTCTGCTCTGCATTGCTGACAGGGGCCTAAATCTCTCAAAATCCTCTGTTCTATTGCTGGGCGACATGAACCCTCTTTTGCCATGAATGAACCCCTGCTCTGCATTGCTGACAGGGGCCTAAATCTCTCAAAATCCTCTGTTGTATTGTTGGGTGACATGAACCCCCTTTTGCCGTGAATGAACCCCTGCTGTGCCTGGGTGACTGGGGCCTAAATCTCTCAAAATCCTCTCTTGTATTGCTGGGTGACATGAACCCCCTTTGGACATGAATAAACCCCTGCTCTGCATTGCTGACAGGGGCCTAAATCTCTCAAAATCCTCTGTTCTATTGCTGGGTGACATGAACCCCCTTTTGCAATGAATGAACCCCTGATCTGCATTGCTGACAGGGGCCTAAATCTCTCAAAATCCTCTGCTGTATTGCTGGGTGACATGAACCCCCTTTTTCCCGTGAATGAACCCCTGCAGTGCCTGGGTGACAGGGGCCTAAATCTCTCAAAATCCTCTGTTGTATTGCTGGGTGACATGATCCCCCTTTTGCTGTGAATGAACCCCTGCTGTGCCTGCGTGACAGGGGCCTATATCTCTCAAAAACTTCTGTTTTATTGCTGGGTGACATGAACCCCCTTTTGCCATGAATTAACTCCTGCTGTGCCTTGGTGACAGGGGCCTAAATCTCTCAAATTCGTCTGTTCTATTGCTGGGTGACATGAACCCCCTTTTGCCGTGAATGAACCCCTGCTCTGCATTGCTGACAGGGGCCTAAATCTCTCAAAATTCTCTGTTCTATTGCTGAGTGACATGACCCCCTTTTTGCCGTGAATGAACCCCTACTCTGCATTGCTGACAGGGGCCTAAATCTCTCAAAATCCTCTGTTCTATTGCTGGGTGACATGAACCCCTTTTGCCGTGAATGAACCCCTGCTGTGCCTGGGTGACTGGGGCAAAAATCTCTCAAAATCTTCTGTTGTATTGCTGGGTGACATGAACCCCCTTTTGCCGTGAATGAACCCCTGCTGTGCCTGGGTGACTGGGGCCTAAATCTCTCAAAATCCTCTGTTGTATTCCTGGGTGACATGATCCCCTTTTGCTGTGAATGAACCCCTGCTGTGCCTGGTTGACAGGGGCCTAAATCTCTCAAAATCCTCTGTTGTATTGCTGGGTGACATGTGCAATGAGCAGGACACTGGGTCATTGGGGCTGCTATGCAGTGGGTCAGATTTAGGTGTGAATAAGTTTGTGACGCCAGTTGCAGCTTGCGCAGGTACTGTAGAAGCGCCCTTTAAGATGTAATGAGCTCACGTACCAGGTTAGAAATGCCAGAGGGGGATATTGTCTCTGTATTGTGTCAACGGTGTCTCCTAACTGTAGTACGGCTGGACTCCTGTATCCTGGCTCACATGCAACAAATTGAGTGCTGTCAATAGGAGTAACTGAGGAATGATGGAATTCCACACAGAGAATAGGGTCCAACTCGTCTTTACTTGATGTTATTATATGCAGCTTTAGATCCATACAGTTATAGCTGAGCCTGACTGACAGGGGCCTAAATCTCTCAAAATCCTCTGTTGTATTACTGGGTGACATGAACCCCCTTTTGCCGTGAATTAACCCCTGCTGCGCCTGCGTGAAAGGGGCCTAAATCTCTCAAAAACGTCTGTTCTATTGCTGGTTGACATGAACCCCCTTTTGCCGTGAATGAACCCCTGCTCTGCATTGCTGACAGGGGCCTAAATCTCTCAAAATTCTCTGTTCTATTGCTGGGTGACATGAACCCCCTTTTGCCGTGAATGAACCCCTGCTCTGCATTGCTGACAGGGGCCTAAATCTCCCAAAATCCTCTGTTCTATTGCTGGGTGACATGAACCCCCTTTTGCCGTGAATGAACCCCTGCTGTGCCTGGGTGACTGGGGCCTAAATGTCTCAAAATCCTGTGTTGTATTGCTGGGTGACATGATCCCCCTTTTGCCGTGAATGAACTCCTGCTGTGCCTGGGTGATAAAGGCCTAAATATCTCAAAATCCTCTGTTGTATTGCTGGGTGACTGATTGTTATACTGTGAACATGCGGTTTTAAGTCCGTTTTTGCGCACAATTAGCTGCGGTTCTGTTGCTAGGGGTGGACACACAATTTAATCTGATCCTGTTCGTGACGCCACTTGATGCAATGAGTAGGACACTGGGTCATTGGGGCTGCTATGCAGTGGGTCAGATTTAGGTGTGAATAAGTTTGTGACACCAGTTGCAGCTTGCGCAGGTACTGTAGAAGGGCCCTTTAAGATGTAATGAGCTCACGTACCAGGTTAGGAATGCCAGAGGGGGATATTGTCTCTGTATTGTGTCAACGGTGTCTCCTACCTGTAGTACGGCTGGACTCCTGTATCCTGGCTCACATGCAACAAATTGAGTGCTGTCAATAGGAGTAACTGAGGAATGATGGAATTCCACACAGAGAATAGGGTCCAACTCGTCTTTACTTGATGTTATTATATGCAGCTTTAGATCCATACAGTTATAGCAGTAGTCTAGGATCCCAGCAGGTATTAGCAATATGTGGCAGGAATTATATATATATATATATTCTGCATCTAATACATACGCCTTTAAGAATCTGGCAGGTATCTGTCTTCTGCTCTGTCTTGAGTTCTGCTTGGTTTGGGCCTAACTAGCTATGGAGGTACTTATCTTCTCCTTGTTCTGGAATCTGTACTTACAGGACTGCTCGCAGGGAATGATGGATTCTTCCTGGAGATCTGATAGTTCTGAAGATGGCTGCTTTCCTTGTCATCCAGCTGAGGTAAGGGACTCAGGCTGGGGAGGTTGATCTTGGGCCTCAGGGAAGCTTGGATCCCTGGTTGGGGTCCCTATTTCTGGGAGCTCCTACTGACACAGCCTACCCCAACAGGGGGTGGCTGGTACACTGCCTAGAACTTTCTATCCTCCCTCTGAAGTAGGATCTGGGAACATTCCACTCCTCCTCAGATGGGTGAGCTAGCCTGGAATGGTTTATTCCAGTCTAGGTATACTAACTGGCTTGGTCCTACTACATATTGCTGCCACCTGCTGGTGTACATTTTAAATTACAGCATATACATATTAAACACAAATGCAATGTCAGATTACATAGGATATTAACACATTCACATCTTAACATAATAATGCTGGGTGAAGAGAGTTTAGTGACATACTCTGGGATGTTACATATGAACCCCCTTTTGCCGTGAATGAACCCCTGCTTTGCATTGCTGACAGGGGCCTAAATTTCTCAAAATCCTCTGTTGTATTGCTGGGTGACATGAACCCCCTTTTGCCATGAATGAACCCCTGATCTGCATTGCTGACAGGGGCCTAAATTTCTCAAAAACATCTGTTTTATTGCTAGGTGACATGAACCCCCTTTTGCCGTGAATTAACCCCTGCTGTGCCTTGGTGACAGGGGCCTAAATCTCTCAAAATCGTCTGTTCTATTGCTGGGTGACATGAACCCCGTTTAGCTGTGAATTAACCCCTGCTCTGCATTGCTGACAGGGGCCTAAATCTCTCAAAATCCTCTGTTCTATTGCTGGGTGACATGAACCCCCTTTTGCCGTGAATGAACCCCTGCTCTACATTGCTGACAGGGGCCTAAATCTCTCAAAATCCTCTGTTCTATTGCTGGGTGACATGAACCCCTTTTGCCGTGAATGAACCCCTGCTGTGCCTGGGTGACTGGGGCCTAAATCTTTCAAAATCTTCTGTTGTATTGCAGGGTGACATGAACCCCCTTTTGCCATGAATGAACCCCTGCTGTGCCTGACTGACAGGGGCCTAAATCTCTCAAAATCCTCTGTTGTATTACTGGGTGACATGAACCCCCTTTTGCCGTGAATTAACCCCTGCTGCGCCTGCGTGAAAGGGGCCTAAATCTCTCAAAAACGTCTGTTCTATTGCTGGGTGACATGAACCCCCTTTTGCCGTGAATGAACCCTTGCTCTGCATTGCTGACAGGGGCCTAAATCTCTCAAAATCCTCTGTTCTATTGCTGGGTGACATGAACCCCTTTTGCCGTGAATGAACCATTGCTGTGCCTGGGTGACTGGGGCCTAAATCTCTCAAAATTTTCTGTTGAATTGCTGGGTGACATGAACCCCCTTTTGCCGTGAATGAACCCCTGCTGTGCCTGGGTGACTGGGGCCTAAATCTCTCAAAATCCTCTGTTGTATTGCTGGGTGACAAGAACCCCCTTTTGCCATGAATAAACCCCTGCTATGAATGGGTGACTGGGGCCTAAATCTCTCAAAATCGTCTGTTCTATTGCTGGGTGAAATGAACCCCCTTTTGCCGTGAATGAACCCTTGCTGTGCATTGCTGACAGGGGCCAAAATCTCTCAAAATCCTCTGTTGTATTGCTGGGTTACATGAGCCCCCTTTTGCCGTTAATGAACCCCTGCTGTGCCTGGGTGACTGGGGCCTAAATCTCTCAAAATCCTCTATTGTATTGCTGGGTGACATGAACCCCCTTTTGCCGTGAATGAAGAACTCCTGCTCTGCATTGCTGACAGGGGCCTAAATCTCTCAAAATCCTCTGTTCTATTGCTGGGTGACATGAACCCCCTTTTGCCGTGAATGAACTCCTGCTCTGCATTGCTGACAAGCCCTAAATCTCTCAAAATGTTGTGTTCTATTGCTGGGTGACATGATCCCCCTTTTGTCGTGAATGAACCCCTGCTCTGTATTGCTGACAGGGGCCTAAATCTCTCAAAATACTCTGTTGTATTGCTGGGTGACATGAACCCCCTTTTGCCGTGAATGAACCCCTGCTATGTCTGGGTGACTGGGGCCTAAATCTCTCCAAATCCTCTGTTGTATTGCTGGGTGACATGAACCCCCTTTTGCCGTGAATGAACCCCTGCAGTGCCTGGGTGACAGGGGCCTAAATCTCTCAAAATCCTCTGTTGTATTGCTGGGTGACATGAACCCCCTTTTGCAGTGAATGAACCCCTGCTCTGCATTGCTGACAGGGGCCTAAATCTCTCAAAATTCTCTGTTCTATTGCTGGGTGACATGAACCCCCTTTGCCATGAATGAACCCCTGATCTGCATTGCTGACAGGGGCCTAAATCTCTCAAAATCCTCTGTTGTATTACTGGGTGACATGAACCCCCTTTTGCCGTGAATTAACCCCTGCTGCGCCTGCGTGAAAGGGGCCTAAATCTCTCAAAAACGTCTGTTCTATTGCTGGTTGACATGAACCCCCTTTTGCCGTGAATGAACCCCTGCTCTGCATTGCTGACAGGGGCCTAAATCTCTCAAAATCCTCTGTTCTATTGCTGGGTGACATGAACCCCCTTTTGCCGTGAATGAACCCCTGCTCTGCATTGCTGACAGGGGCCTAAATCTCTCAAAATCCTCTGTTCTATTGCTGGGTGACATGAACCCCCTTTTGCCGTGAATGAACCCCTGCTGTGCCTGGGTGACTGGGGCCTAAATGTCTCAAAATCCTCTGTTGTATTGCTGGGTGACATGATCCCCCTTTTGCCGTGAATGAACTCCTGCTGTGCCTGGGTGACAAAGGCCTAAATATCTCAAAATCCTCTGTTGTATTGCTGGGTGACATGATCCCCCTTTTGCTGTGAATGAACCACTGCTCTGCATTGCTGACAGGGGCCTAAATCTCTCGAAATCCTCTGTTGTATTGCTGGGTGACATGAACCACCTTTTCCCATGAATGAACCCCTGCTCTGCATTGCTGACAGGGGCCTAAATCTCTCAAAATCCTCTGTTCTATTGCTGGGCGACATGAACCCTCTTTTGCCATGAATGAACCCCTGCTCTGCATTGCTGACAGGGGCCTAAATCTCTCAAAATCCTCTGTTGTATTGTTGGGTGACATGAACCCCCTTTTGCCGTGAATGAACCCCTGCTGTGCCTGGGTGACTGGGGCCTAAATCTCTCAAAATCCTCTCTTGTATTGCTGGGTGACATGAACCCCCTTTGGACGTGAATGAACCCCTGCTCTGCATTGCTGACAGGGGCCTAAATCTCTCAAAATCCTCTGTTCTATTGCTGGGTGACATGAACCCCCTTTTGCCATGAATGAACCCCTGATCTGCATTGCTGACAGGGGCCTAAATCTCTCAAAATCCTCTGCTGTATTGCTGGGTGACATGAACCCCCTTTTTCCCGTGAATGAACCCCTGCAGTGCCTGGGTGACAGGGGCCTAAATCTCTCAAAATCCTCAGTTGTATTGCTGGGTGACATGATCCCCCTTTTGCTGTGAATGAACCCCTGCTGTGCCTGCGTGACAGGGGCATATATCTCTCAAAAACTTCTGTTCTATTGCTGGGTGACATGAACCCCCTTTTGCCATGAATTAACTCCTGCTGTGCCTTGGTGACAGGGGCCTAAATCTCTCAAAATCGTCTGTTCTATTGCTGGGTGACATGAACCCCCTTTTGCCGTGAATGAACCCCTGCTCTGCATTGCTGACAGGGGCCTAAATCTCTCAAAATCCTCTGTTCTATTGCTGAGTGACATGACCCTCTTTTTGCCGTGAATGAACCCCTGCTCTGCATTGCTGACAGGGGCCTAAATCTCTCAAAATCCTCTGTTCTATTGCTGGGTGACATGAACCCCTTTTGCCGTGAATGAACCCATGCTGTGACTGGGGCAAAAATCTCTCAAAATCTTCTGTTGTATTGCTGGGTGACATGAACCCCCTTTTGCCGTGAATGAACCCCTGCTGTGCCTGGGTGACTGGGGCCTAAATCTCTCAAAATCCTCCGTTGTATTGCTGGGTGACATGATCCCCTTTTGCCGTGAATGAACCCCTGCTGTGCCTGGGTGACAGGGGCCTAAATCTCTCAAAATCCTCTGTTGTATTGCTGGGTGACATGTGCAATGAGCAGGACACTGGGTCATTGGGCCTGCTATGCAGTGGGTCAGATTTAGGTATGAATAAGTTTGTGACGCCAGTTGCAGCTTGCGCAGGTACTGTAGAAGCGCCCTTTAAGATGTAATGAGCTCACGTACCAGGTTAGAAATGCCAGAGGGGGATATTGTCTCTGTATTGTGTCAACGGTGTCTCCTAACTGTAGTACAGCTGGACTCCTGTATCCTGGCTCACATGCAACAAATTGAGTGCTGTCAATAGGAGTAACTGAGGAATGATGGAATTCCACACAGAGAATAGGGTCAAACTCGTCTTTACTTGATGTTATTATATGCAGCTTTAGATCCATACAGTTAAAGCAGTAGTCTAAGATCCCAGCAGGTATTGGCAATATGTGGCAGGAATTATATATATATATATTCTGCATCTAATACATACGCCTTTAAGAATCTGGCAGGTATCTGTCTTCTGCTCTGTCTTGAGTTCTGCTTGGTTTGGGCCTAACTAGCTATGGAGGTACTTATCTTCTCCTTGTTCTGGAATCTGTACTTACAGGACTGCTCGTAGGGAATTATGGTTTCTTCCTGGAGATCTGATAGTTCTGAAGATGGCTGCTTTCCTTGTCATCCAGCTGAGGTAAGGGACTCAGGCTGGGGAGGTTGATCTTGGGCCTCAGGGAGGCTTGGATCCCTGGTTGGGGTCCCTATTTCTGGGAGCTCCTACTGACACAGCCTACCCCAACAGGGGGTGGCTGGTACAATGCCTAGAACTTTCTATCCTCCCTCTGAAGTAGGATCTGGGAACATTCCACTCCTCCTAAGATGGGGGAGCTAGCCTGGAATGGTTTATTCCAGTCTAGGTATACTAACTGGCTTGGTCCTACTACATATTGCTGCCACCTGCTGGTGTACATTTGAAATTACAGCATATACATATTAAACACAAATGCAATGTCAGGTTACATAGGATATTAACACATTCACATCTTAACATAATGAAGCTGGGTGAAGAGAGTTTAGTGACATACTCTGGGATGTTACATACCCACTTACTTTAAGTGAAGCCGTCCTCGGCGTATATTAGGCGGTGAGGAATAAGCTCTGGATACCCAATTAATACAAAGTGCTGCATGAATATACACATAAGACATGACAAAGACAAAACATTTAACGGTTTCCTCGAGGTTCCTGCCCGCTAGCATAAGGTGTCCAACACACAGTTTCCTTATCTTGGTATAACCAGGTAACCTAAATACTGCACAAAGCAAACATTACTGACTGACTTTGTATGTTCTGGATCCTTTAAACATCAAAGAAAGCATGGGGGTGTCATTACTCCGTAATCCCACCATTGTGTAATGCAAAGCCCGCAAATAGAAGGATGGCTTTATCCTGTTTTCCCTTCCCTGCATCATAGCCTGAAGAAATTTGGCTTATAGCATGATCTCTATGATGTCTATGAGGAAGCTAAGTTATGGCTCTAAGGCTTGAGGCGCCTTACCTTAGGCAAAAAGGCTCAGAAGGGGAGGTATTTATCGTCTCCATGTCTTCTGGCAAGTCACAGGAGGAGGGCAGTACGTTCCCATGGATCTCTTGGAAATGAGACACCTCCGGATGGGAACGATCCGGAACATAAAACAAGCGGGAAGGAGCAGCCCAGGGCTTCTAACGATTCCCGAAGCAGCAGGGGTACCTGTGAAGTAATCTGGACCTGTCAGGACTTACCATTTGGTCCTACCCTGGGTAACTATGGGTATACATCACCGGGTGTAGGCCATTGGTGTACCATGTCCGTATAAAGACAGTCCGTATAAGGGGGAGAGAACAAGAGCTGTAAAAAGGCACACTTTAGTAAGTTGCTACATTTTGGTTAAGTGCAATGGTAAGTGCAATCATTTGGAACAGTGCATAATTTCACATTGTGGCACCTGGAGAGATAATACACACAATGGGCAGGATATCTTGAACATTACATAACATTTGTAAACTGGTTACAATGGCATAAGTTATAAAGTGCAAGCTTTTATGTTGCAAATAAACATTTTATAAAATAGTGCAATCTTATAAGTGCAAGGGATAGGCTCCCTGGAGATCTGTAGATCTGGGGGTGGCTGAAGATAAATCCTCTGGAAAGGGATAAAAGTTCCTTTGCAATCCACAGGGCAAAGGGTCATTTGTAATCCAAAGGGTTAAAAAGTTAATAGCAGCAGGCTATCAAGTAACCTGAGAAAGGGGATAAAACGTCCAACTTGGATGTAAGGGGTTAAAGTGCTGATGGGGGAGTCCTTACTGACATGACCATCTGGATGAGGACAACAATGGCAACCTGGAACAAAAACGGTTAAAACATATAAACAATGCCAAACAGGTCCTCACCCGTCAGGTTATCAGTCCATGGCGTGGCTCCCAAACAATGTCACTGGTATATTTTCTTCTGATGGGGACACCTTACAGGTAGGTGTCTAGCTCCTCGTCACTGCTGGAGCTGCTGAACCTCATGAGAGGAACATCTTGCCTCTGCTGGTGGCTTAGGGTAGTGTTTACTGTGGTGCGCCAGCGGCCTCTACCTGTCACAGTAGGGATTGGCTGTACAGCCAACCTGGAGAAAGTAGCCGTAGCTTGCTGCAGACCGGGATCCACAGCCGGTGCAGGAAGGGGAAGAACTTCTGGCTTTAGTGGCTCAGGGAGTGCTGGAACAGTTGACTGGGACTGCTTCCATGGGAGCACATAGGGGGGTATGAAACATGGCTGCACCTGAGGATTAAAGGTTAGGACTAAATTATTTATCTGTCCTACCCTCAGGGTTGGTGGAGGTGACAGATCTGGAATGAGAGGTGCAGGGGCTGGTTGTTCTTTTTCTTTAAATACCAGCCGGCCATCTGGGGTCTCTCTTTGCCGCAGCGCCTGGATCTTCCTGCCAGGTCTCTGGGGTGATGGCAGGGGAGAGAGGTTTCTGCAGTAGGGTTACTCCAGCCGCAAATAGTCCTTGGATGGACCACATGGGGGTATATTCCACCTGGTCTCCAATGTAGAGATTATGCCTCTCCTGGGGCAAGTAGTGGCGCTTTACTGATCTGCGGCCCACGAATACCTCAGTTCCCGAATGGTTATCTTGGAGGAAACCCACGCCTCTTTCAACAGAGAACCATAAGACAGTGCCCGTACGCCTGGTCAGGACGGGGTCTCCGGACTGGGGGCTGTCTAGGACTTCCTTCACCCATTCTTCCACGGCCGACTTGTACTCCCAAGCCGTCTGGGCGAATGCAGTGATCTCATGGGGTACCTCTGGGTTGAGGCTGCTGAGCTGGCTGTAGCTGGGCGGTGGAGTGGAATCCCTGGCCGCCTCCACCACACCAGTAGGTGGCTGTGGCTTGGTAGGCCTCAGGTTGATTGGCGGTGACGGGGTCTCAGGACGTGGCGGTGGAGCGGACGTGGACCGATCCTGGGCCTCAGGGAGCAGGGTAGCTCCTACCTGACGTCGTGGCCGGGCGGCCGGTTCTGGTGCCCTCCGCTGGTCCTCTCCGGATTCAGGCGCCATCTGGATCGTGGCCTTCTTCTTGGCTGGCGGAGTGACGTCAGCGACGGCCTCTGCGGGAGCGGGAACAACGTCCACTTCCATCCCGGCAGGTTCGTCGGCTTCCGCGGGTGCACTATATACAGCGGAGGGATCCACGGCCTCTTGGTACTCGATTATCAAGTCTGGGACACCGCTGTCCGGAACTGGGACCTCATCGCTCTCCTCAGGCATCTCCGGTAGCTCCGGTAAGCTAGATGCAGCAGGGGTCTGCAGCGCAGGGGTATCCACGGCCTCCTGTCGGGCAGCAAGAGCTGAGGGTCCGCGTCTCTGGACTAGTTGAGAGACCCGGATCTCCATCGGTTGTTCTGGGTACACATCTTCCCCAGCGATGGACATGGCATTCCATCTTGGTCTTGGATAGGCCATCTTCACTGAGGGGCACAGAGGGTGGAGTTTATATCACCTCTGGCCTGATCATAGATAAGTCCATAGAGGGCGTTCTCCAAGTTTCCCGCTCCTGAAGGGGCGTATTCGATATCTTCGCGCTTTTCCTGAAGGGGTGAAGTCATATTTTCCCGCTTCTGGGGGGGCGTAGTTAGCATTTTCGCGCTCCTGGGAGGGCGTTTCTTGATTTCTTTGTCTTCTAGCATGAAGATGCAGCGCCATCTTGGAGCGAATATGGCGAATCTCCACAATGCCGAATTAACACTTTGTGTGCAGCAGCGCACGTGCAGCGCTTTCCTTGGCACAGCTATGCAAGTAAGCAATTCACTCTTTAAGCGGTTTTGGTGCAATCTTCAGCCCTGATTGTTATACTGTGAACATGCGGTTTTAAGTCCGTTTTTGCGCACAATTAGCTGCGGTTCTGTTGCTAGGGATGGACACACAATTTAATCCGATCCTGTTCGTGACGCCACTTGATGCAATGAGCAGGACACTGGGTCATTGGGGCTGCTATGCAGTGGGTCAGATTTAGGTGTGAATAAGTTTGTGACGCCAATTGCAGCTTGCGCAGGTACTGTAGAAGGGCCCTTTAAGATGTAATGAGCTCACGTACCAGGTTAGGAATGCCAGAGGGGGATATTGTCTCTGTATTGTGTCAACGGTGTCTCCTACCTGTAGTACGGCTGGACTCCTGTATCCTGGCACACATGCAACAAATTGAGTGCTGTCAATAGGAGTAACTGAGGAATGATGGAATTCCACACAGAGAATAGGGTCCAACTCGTCTTTACTTGATGTTATTATATGCAGCTTTAGATCCATACAGTTATAGCAGTAGTCTAGGATCCCAGCAGGTATTGGCAATATGTGGCAGGAATTATATATATATATATATTCTGCATCTAATACATACGCCTTTAAGAATCTGGCAGGTATCTGTCTTCTGCTCTGTCTTGAGTTCTGCTTGGTTTGGGCCTAACTAGCTATGGAGGTACTTATCTTCTCCTTGTTCTGGAATCTGTACTTACAGGACTGCTCGCAGGGAATGATGGATTCTTCCTGGAGATCTGATAGTTCTGAAGATGGCTGCTTTCCTTGTCATCCAGCTGAGGTAAGGGACTCAGGCTGGGGAGGTTGATCTTGGGCCTCAGGGAAGCTTGGATCCCTGGTTGGGGTCCCTATTTCTGGGAGCTCCTACTGACACAGCCTACCCCAACAGGGGGTGGCTGGTACACTGCCTAGAACTTTCTATCCTCCCTCTGAAGTAGGATCTGGGAACATTCCACTCCTCCTCAGATGGGGGAGCTAGCCTGGAATGGTTTATTCCAGTCTAGGTATACTAACTGGCTTGGTCCTACTACATATTGCTGCCACCTGCTGGTGTACATTTTAAATTACAGCATATACATATTAAACACAAATGCAATGTCAGATTACATAGGATATTAACACATTCACATCTTAACATAATGAAGCTGGGGCAAGAGAGTTTAGTGACATACTCTGGGATGTTACATATGAACCCCCTTTTGCCGTGAATGAACCCCTGCTCTGCATTGCTGACAGGGGCCTAAATTTCTCAAAATCCTCTGTTGTATTGCTGGGTGACATGAACCCCCTTTTGCCATGAATGAACCCCTGATCTGCATTGCTGACAGGGGCCTAAATTTCTCAAAAACATCTGTTTTATTGCTAGGTGACATGAACCCCCTTTTGCCGTGAATTAACCCCTGCTGTGCCTTGGTGACATGGGCCTAAATCTCTCAAAATCGTCTGTTCTATTGCTGGGTGACATGAACCCCCTTTTGCTGTGAATGAACCCCTGCTCTGCATTGCTCACAGGGGCCTAAATCTCTGAAAATCCTCTGTTCTATTGCTGGGTGACATGAACCCCCTTTTGCCGTGAATGAACCCCTGCTCTGCATTGCTGACAGGGGCCTAAATCTCTCAAAATCCTCTGTTCTATTGCTGGGTGACATGAACCCCTTTTGCCGTGAATGAACCCCTGCTGTGCCTGGGTGACTGGGGCCTAAATCTCTCAAAATCTTCTGTTGTATTGCTGGGTGACATGAACCCCCTTTTGCCGTGAATGAACCCCTGCTGTGCCTGGGTGACTGGGGCCTAAATCTCTCAAAATCCTCTGTTGTATTGCTTTGTGACATGATCCCCCTTTTGCCGTGAATGAACCCCTGCTGTGCCTGGGTGACTGGGGCCTAAATCTCTCAAAATCCTCTGTTGTATTGCTGGGTGACATGAACCCCCTTTTGCCGTGAATGAACCCCTGCTCTGCATTGCTGACAGGGGCCTAAATCTCTCAAAATCCTCTGTTGTATTGCTGGGTGACATGTGCAGTGCGCCAGTTCTGCAGGGTGAGCGAATGTGAGGTCACAGGGGTAATTAACAAACCAAGGGTTGATCTTGGTACTCACTGTTTTTATTTACCCTGGGCAGGCATACAGCAGTGATGGAGAGGCTGGCACATGAATCCTCTGGGGCACTCTCTGTGTATAGGGACCAGGCCAGGTCGTAGATGAGGTGCCCTGGGTGTTGGAAGTTTAATGTGCCGGTGGCAAGATCCCTTATAGTTCGCGACTCCAGTGCCGGTAACGGTGGCACACCGATTTGTTGTAGTAATAATTGAGGTACACAAAGTTGCAGTGAACCAGAACTTCTTTTTACTGAACAGTTCAACTCTATACAGTCTTCAGTTAGTTCCATGAGTATAATGTTGAATACAGGCAAGCTTCATACAAATGGCAGGCAAAGTCTTTACAAGATACTCAGAGGGTATAACACTTACAGATCAGGCTGTACTTTCCTCAGATCCTGTCTGGCTTTATCCAAGTCCCGTATGCCCTATAGCTGGCTTTATCCTTGGGTAGGGAAAACTTCCTCTGGTGTAAATCCTCTTGCTGTAAATATCCTTTTGCCCTTCAGCTTTCTACTTAGCTGGATAAAAGTGGCTCTGCTCTGTACTTTGTAAGGTGCTAGATATCTTCAGGAGGGAACCTCTTCTCCTGGAAGCAAGCTAGGAGCCTGAACTATCTAGCTGCATGTCAGAAGCTGCTTCCCAGCTATCTTCTGGTTAAAGTGCACACTGGCTTCTGACCACACGCTCCCTCCCTGAACTGGACCTGACTGTATATACTAGGGGGTTCCCAAGCTCCCTCTACTGCCTAGGAGGAGGAACTACACCCCTAACAGGCCTGGTACACAGGAAATAATATGAAAATACACATTACAATGCAATGTAAAATACCATAACCATGTTCCACAGGAGGTGGAGAACAACTTGACCCAATTGACAGTTGTGTAGTGCCCACCCTTACGTAGTGGGACACTACACATGAACCCCCTTTTGCCGTGAATGAACCACTGCTCTGCATTGCTGACAGGGGCCTAAATCTCTCAAAATCCTCTATTCTATTGTTGGGTGACATGAATCCCCTTTTGCCGTGAATGAACCCCTGCTGTGACTGGGTGACTGGGGCCTAAATCTCTCAAAATCCTCTGTTGTATTGCTGGGTGACATGATACCCCTTTTGCTGTGAATGAACCCCTGCTCTGCATTGCTGACAGGGGCCTAAATCTCTCAAAATTCTCTGTTCTATTGCTTGGTGACATGAACCCCCTTTTGCCGTGAATGAACCCCTGCTGTGCCTGCATTGCTGACAGGGAACTAAATTTAGTGAAAACATCTGTTACTGATCGGAAGATGCGCGACTACAAGCGCACGCTGATGATAGCATTCCTACCTGACAGTGGGGGCACAGTGGAAGCACAAGGCGAAGGCAGAGGAGGAGGAAGAGGTCGCCAACGCAGCTGGGGCACCACCAGCACCTGAGAAGGCAGGGTTAGCATGGCCAAAATGTGGAAAAGCTTTGTCAGCCTTGGAGGTGCTGACCTGCCCTGCAGCCAGTGTATAGCGTGAACGTGTGTTTAGTACGGCAGAGAGCATTATTACAGGCCGCAGCCAATGTGGACAAGCTTACGTTTATTAAAATGAACCAGGCATTGATCCCACAGGACTTGTCCGTACCTTGTGCAGAATAGACATTTATACCAGCCTCAACCATCCATTCTTGTACTCAAGTGCACTTATTCTTAGATTTATTTTGTTATATTTCCCAATATTTTGGGGGATACCCCAATTAAAAAAAAATAAAAAACACAAATCAGTGTTGGCTACCTATTCCTCCTTCACCGCCGCTTCCACCTACACCGCCACGTTAACCTACACTGCCACATCCACCCATCCACCTCCTCATCAACCTCCTACTCCTAGATCCAGATTGTTATTTTTAATTTTTCTGTATTTTATGTTATTTTAAGCAATTTCCCTATCCACATTTGTTTGCAGAACAGTTGTCATGCTCTTAAGCACATCTTTATGCCCTTTGCAGCCCTCTAGCCCTTTCCAGGACTATTTTAGAGCCATTTTAGTGCCCAAAAGTTCGGGTCCCCATTGACTTCAATGGCGTTCAGGGTCAAGTTCGGGTCAAGTTCGGGTCCCGAACCCGAACTTTTTTTTCCAAGTTCGGCCGAACCTGCCAAACCCGAACATCCAGGTGTCCGCTCAACTCTAGTCACGAGAAAACATTCTCAGAATAGCTTGGATAAGCAGAAGTGTTACAAAGATATTACCACATAAAGTGACAAGTCAAATTTCCAAAAAACAGCCTGGTCCTTAATGTAAAATAGGCAGGGTTCTGAAATGGTAAATCCCTTGATGATGCAGCCTAGCTTGGTAATTAAATGGATTCTCTGGTTTCATAAAGACATATTTGTTTCTGCATGGAGTACCCCAAACACTGCATATTTTCCCCATATACCTGTTTTTCATGTCAGTACATTCATTCTCCTTTTTCTGCATTATTTTATCTTGGCACAATGTTTACATACAGAACTTTCTCTTTTCATCCTGTTGGGTTTTATGACCAAATCCAGCATGCTTTGCTCTGTAATATTTCACATGGCTTGCTCCGCCTACCTAACATAGGGAGGGGAAGTGTAGGGGGAATGACAACTGATGAGAGAACAGTTTGGCAGGAGGAGCAAGTCTGTTTGCAAACTGCAGTGGTGACGTGCCAAGATGTGGCACATGACCATAGCAGCCAAGTACTGTCCTCAGCAGTCAAACAGTGATTGGCTACAGCAGTGATGTTCCACACCTGCATGTCAAAGTGTTGGTGCCTTGCACACTGGCATTGTATGGCACGAGTCCATTGCAGCCAATCACTGTCTTCACCTGTAGCTTACTGAAATCACTGTTCTCAGTGATAGACCGCTGAGAACAGTGATTGACTGCAGTGGTCAAGTGTTTTATACCTACACATTTTGGTGCCACAGAGAAAGATGGAGAAAGGGGTGCGTATAAGATGATTTTTTATTTTAGGCTATTGCAGGGCTTGTCTGAAAATTTTAATTATCTTGACTAGCCCTTTTAAATTGCAGTCAGAACCAAGTGGCAGCAGTATAATAACTTTATGAATGAATTGCCTTCAGTCTGCAATAAAGGTCCATCTCTGTGTTAACAGTTGGGGAGGGGGGTATCCCATCAGTGCATTCAGCGGCACCCTGTGCAGGGGAACCCTTTCACCCCCAATATGTAGCACCCAGATGGACCTTTATAGCAAACTTCTACTCAATCAATAAACTTTTAGTAGGTATAATAGAAGAACAGCACAACATAGAGTTATTTGTAAAGATGCTCCAGAATCACTACTACTTGGGGAATGCAAACAGTTACCAAAACAGACACTTTAGTAGAGGTGACTTGTCCTCTTTAATAGGTATGGAAGGAAAGCATGGAGCGAGTTAGGCCCCTTTCAGACGGGCGAGATTTCCGCGCGGGTGCAATGCATGAGGTGAACGCATTGCACCCGCACTGAATCTGGACCCATTCATTTCTATGGGGCTGTGCACATGAGCGGTGATTTTCACGCATCACTTGTGCGTTGCGTGAAAATCGCAGCATGCTCTTCTTTGTGCGTTTTTCACGTAACGCAGGCCCCATAGAAATGAATGGGGTTGCGTGAAAATCGCAAGCATCCGCAAGCGAGTGCGGATGCGGTGCGATTTTTACGCATGGTTGCTAGGTGATGATCGGGATGGGGACCCGATCACTATTATTTTCCCTTATAACATGGTTATAAGGGAAAATAATAGCATTCTGAATACAGAATGCATAGTAAAATAGGGCTGGAGAGGTTAAAATTTTTTTGAAAAAATATGTAACTCACCTTAATCTACTTGTTCGCGCAGCTGGCATCTCTTCTGTCTTGTTCTGTGAGGAATAGGACCTTTGATGACATCACTACGTTCATCACATGGTTCGTCACATGATCCATCACAATCGTGATGGATCATAGGACTGACCATGTGATGAGCGTAGTGACGTCATCAAAGGTCCTTTTCATCACAGATGAAGACAGAAGAGATGCCGGCTGCGCGAACAAGTGGATTAAAGGGATATTCTCATCTTGCAAATTCGTCCTCACCTGCAGTCACTCTGCTGTTCACTTCCTGGTTTTCTGCAGCTAAGGCTGGGCGGGCTTAGGCAGCTAGAGTGAAGGCCTGCCACGCCTCCTTATGACATCACACTGAGAACTCAGTCCTTGCGTGCTAGTTCATGTGAAGACTATAAGTCATCAGTCTGGCAGCCTGCAGTGTGTGTGAGTCCCCTTCCCCTGCTGGGGAATCAGAGAGCTGTGATAAGTGAGCTCAGTGTACAGGAACATGTGGCTGTTCTGCAGTTTTACACACAAAATCTCTGTCTGATCTCTTACAAACCCATTTTGTTTATCAAAAAATATAATTCCATATTATACATTAGCTCAAAAGATTGCCAGCTAGTAGAGTTCTAATCTGTGCTTTTGTCTCCCATAATACACAACCATCCCCCACCCACCAGCACTGATGCAAATTTGTTTCCATTATAGCTGTACTCCAGTTGTGTATAAACCTTACACTATGTATCTGTATAGATGCATATACAGCTCAGCTACATGTGGCTACTCCAGTCCCCTTACATCACTTTGGCTGAATGGCTTCCTACACAGCTCTGCTACATCTTTATTCTACTCCCCCACTAGCACTGTGTCTGAAAAGCTTCATATACAGCTCTGCTACATCTGTCTGTTTATCTCTTCAACCAGCACTGTGGCTGAACAGTCTCATATACAGCTCTGCTACATCTGTTTCTCTCTTCCATCAGCATTGATGCTGACCTACCACATATACATCTCTGTTACATCTGTCTATTTCCTTCACCATTAGTACTGTGGCTGAACAGCAGCTTATTCAGCTCTGCTACATCTGCCCCCTGTGTCCCTACATTCCATACAGTTGCCCCCTTTGTCCATCCATTTCATACAGTTGCCCCCTTTGTCCATCCATTTCATAAAGTTGCCCCCTGTGTCCCTAGATTCCATATATTTGCCCCCTGTGTCCCTACATTGCATACAGTTGCCCCCTGTGTCCCTACATTCAATACAGTTGCCCCCTGTGTCCCTACATTCAATACAGTTGCCCCCTTTGTCCTTCCATTTCATACATTTGCCCCCTGTGTCCCTACATTACATACAGTTGCCCCCTGTGTCCATACATTCCATACAGTTGCCCCCTGTGTCCCTACATTCCATATAGTTGCCCCCTGTGTCCCTACATTACATACAGGTGCCCCCTGTGTCCCTACATTCCATAAGGTTGCCCCCTGTGTCCCTACATTCCATATAATTGCCCCCTGTGTCCCTACATTCCATATAGTTGGCCCCTGTGTCCCTACATTTCATATACACTCACCTAAAGAATTATTAGGAACACCATACTAATACGGTGTTGGACCCCCTTTTGCCTTCAGAACTGCCTTAATTCTACGTGGCATTGATCCAACAAGGTGCTGATAGCATTCTTTAGAAATGTTGGCCCATATTGATAGGATAGCATCTTGCAGTTGATGGAGATTTGAGGGATGCACATCCAGGGAGCTCCCGTTCCACCACATCCAAAGATGCTCTATTGGGTTGAGATCTGGTGACTGTGGGGGCCATTTTAGTACAGTGAACTCATTGTCATGTTCAAGAAACCAATTTGAAATGATTCGAGCTTTGTGACATGGTGCATTATCCTGCTGGAAATAGCCATCAGATGATGGATACATTTTCTCATTCTGTTTACGCCAAATTCAGACTCTACCATTTGAATGTCTCAACAGAAATCGAGACTCATCAGACCAGGCAACATTTTACCAGTCTTCAACAGTCCAATTTTGGTGAGCTCGTGCAAATTGTAGCCTCTTTTTCCTATTTGTAGTGGAGATGAGTGGTACCCGGTGGGGTCTTCTGCTGTTGTAGCCCATCCACCTCAAGGTTGTGCGTGTTGTGGCTTCACAAATGCTTTGCTGCATACCTCGGTTGTAACGAGTGGTTATTTCAGTCCACGTTGCTCTTCTATCAGCTTGAATCAGTCGGCCCATTCTCCTCTGACCTCTAGCATCCACAAGGCATTTTTGCCCACAGGACTGCCGCATACTGGATGTTTTTCCCTTTTCACACCATTCTTTGTAAACCCTAGAAATGGTTGTGCGTGAAAATCCCAGTAACTGAGCAGATTGTGAAATACTCAGACCGGCCCGTCTGGCACCAACAACCATGCCACGCTCAAAATTGCTTAAATCACCTTTCTTTCCCATTCTGACATTCAGTTTGGAGTTCAGGAGATTGTCTTGACCAGGACCACCCCCCTAAATGCATTGAAGCAACTGCCATGTGATTGGTTGACTAGATAATTGCATTAATGAGAAATAGAACAGGTGTTCTTAATAATTCTTTAGGTGAGTGTAGTTGCCCCCTGTGTCCCTACATTCCATATAGTTGCCCCCTGTGTCCCTACATTCCATATAGTTGCCCCGTGTCCCTACATTCCATATAGTTGGCCCCTGTGTCCCTACATTGCATATAGTTGCCCCCTGTGTACCTACATTCCATATAGTTGCCCCCTGTGTCCCTACATTTCATATAGTTGCCCCCTGTGTCCCTACATTCCATATAGTTGTCCCCTGTGCCACTCCTATTCAAATTGTCTGCCCCTCTGTGTCATTGCATTACATAAATGTGTCCCATTTGTTCAAAATAATAGTGTTTTCTGTCCCCTTTGAACTCAGAATGAACCCCTTTATTGGCACATATTCAATAATCGTTGGTGGATTTAGTGGGGCGAGTAGAAATTATACTTACCTATTAGGAAATAGTATCCCGGTCCTCCGACTTCCGTCCGCACACTCCACTGCCTCGGCTCTATCTCAGACGCGATGGATATTCTGCGCATGCGCGGCCGCCCGAAAGAGATAAAGACATGCGCACTCACAAGTAAATGAACAGGCCGGCCGCAGGATCGCAGACGATGAAGTGCGCAGGCGTGGCCCATGCATGTGGCAGGCGAGATGTGGCCATATCCATGGGCAGCGCCAATAAACAACACTGATACAAAAAATAAATTTTAAATAGAAAGGTTGGTTATTTTTAATGACGTATAGGAAAAAGTTTTTAGTGGGGGCAAAAGATTCAAATTAAGACTGATCAATAAGATGATAATACCCCTTTAAGGTAAGTTAAATTATTTTTATTTTTTTTTAACCCCTCCAGCCCTATTTTACTATGCATTCTGTATTCAGAATGCTATTATTTTCCCTTATAACCATGTTATAAGGGAAAATAATACAATTTACACATCCTTGAACCCAAACCTGAACTTCTGTGAAGAAGTTCGGGTCTGGGTACCAGAGTCAGTTTTTTATCACGCGTGTACAAAACACATTGCACACGCGCGATAAAAACTGAACAACGGAACACAAACGCAGTCAAAACTGACTGCAATTGCGTACCTACTCGCGCGGGTTTTCCGCAATGCACCGGGACGCATCCGGACCTAATCCGGACACGCTCGTGTGAAAGAGGCCTTAGCATTACAGTGTGCTAACAATCCAAGCGCGTTAGATGCAATTGAAAGTCTTTAGTGTTGATAGAGCACCAAAGTGCTCGGGTGCTCGAGTAGATGGAATATCAATGGGACAACCCGAGCATTCAACCAGGCACCCCCTGCTCTGAAGAGAGGAGGGTGTCTGGTTCATAGAAAAAGGTCAGAAATTGATGGAAACACCACTAAAATGGTTTGGGAACAGCATCGGGAGGATGTCTTGGACTCCCAGGTTGCTGCTTGGAACGATGTTGTCCAAGTAGTACGCCACTTTTACAGACTGACAATAATACGCACCAAACCGAAAATAAAATTCATTTTAGAGGAAAAATTGTTAGGAAACATCCTTTCCTGTATATTTACTTGTATATAAAGTGCTGCCAAAAATTACAAGGAACCGGCACTCCAATACACCCTTTATTACACATAAAGGGGGGCATCATACACACCCTTGAAAAAATATGATTAATGGCCTGCTGGTGACCCTCAAAAACATTAGGAGCAAGGGCCTGCTGGAGACCATGTAAAACATTAGGGGCGTGGGCCTGCTGCTGATCTGACCATCTAAAAAATTTGGGGTGAGGGCCTGCTGCTGATCTGACCTTCTCAAAAAATAGGGGTGATGGTCTGCTGCTGAGCTGACCATCTAAAACATTATGCGTGAGGGCCTGCTGGTGACCCTCTAAAACATTAGGGGTGAGGGTCTGCTGCTGAGCTGACCCTCAAAAACATTAGGAGCGAGGGCAGCCTAATAAGCATGTTGATATGATAGAGGAGGAGGACGAGAAAAGGAAGATTGAACCATATACCCTTTTTTGTGGTGAAAGGGGTGCATGGGAATACAGTGTATTCGATACACCATAAAAGCCACCTTTATGTTCAGCCGCTTTTCTCTGGTGGAGTAGAGAAGTCAGGGGCAATCCAGGCCTTGTTCATTTTGATTAGACTCAAACTGTCAGCATTTTCAGTTCACAGTCGGATGCGCTTATCAGTTATTATGCCCCCAGCAGCACTAAATACCCACTCTGACAAAACGCTGGCTGCAGGGCAGCCCCCGGCATAGAGCGCCAGTTCGTGCCACGTGTCCAGCTTAGACACCCAATAGTTGTAAGGCACAGAGGGATAATTGAGGACGCTGACACGGTCTGCTACGTACTCCTTCACCATCTTCCAAAACTTTTCTCTCCTTGTGACACTAGGCCGCGCATCAGGGGAGGGTGCTGGCGGGTGTCATGAAACTGTCCCAGGCCTTGGAGAGTGTTGCCTTGCCTCTGTTGGAACTGCTTTGTGTTCCCCTCGTCTCCCCTTCTCGGTTGCCCAAGGAACTAAGTACTCTGCTGCCAGCGTTGTCAGCTGGAAATTTTTGGAGCAATTTTTTCACAAGGACCTTCTAGTATTGCCCCATTTTGCTAGTCCTCTCCACCACAGCAATGAGAGAGGAGAAGTTCTCTTTGTAGCGGTGGTGGAGAAGGGTTAACAACCAGTACTCTGTGTTGGCCAAAATGCGTATAACGCGAGGGTCCCGGGAAAGGCAGCATAATATAAAGTCAGCCATATGTGCCAGAGTCCCAACAGACAAGACTTCGCTGCAGAAGGATGACTCTCAATCTCCTCATCCTCTTCCTCCTCTTCTACCCATCCCCGCTGAACAGACAGAATAAACCTGCTATGGGTACTACCCTCCGCAGCGGAGACAACCGTCTCCTGCTCCTCCTCATCATCATCATCCATTTAGCGCTGAGAAAACGAACGGAGGGTATCACCCTGTGTACTGTCTTCCCCCATTTCCACCACTTCCACATGCAAAGTGTTTGCCTTCATTGTGAGCAGCGAGCATTTCAGTAGACACAGAAGTGGGATGGTTACGCTCATAATAGCGGCATTGCCGATCACCATCAAAGTTGTGTAGAACCTCACAGAGGTCAGAAATCCATGCCCACTCGTCGCTTGTGAAGAGCGGAAGCTGACTTGAAAGGTGACGACCATGTTGCAGCTGGTATTCCACTACTGCCCTCTGCTGCTCACAAAGCCTGGCCAACATGTATAACGTCGAGTTCCATTGCGTGCTCACGTTGCACAACAGTCGATGAGCTGGCAATTGCAAGTGCTGCTGCAGCATTGCTAGACCGGCGGCAGCTGTAGATGACCTTTGGAAATGGGCACACACGCGGCGCACCTTCACCAGTAGCTCAGGCAAATTGGGGCAGATTCTGAGAAACCGCTGAACCTAAGTTGAAGACGTGGGCTAGGCATGGTATGTGTGTGAGCTTGCCGAGCTCCAAAGCCGCCACCAAGTTACGGCCATTATCAGACACAACCATGCCTGGTTGTAGGTTCACAGCTCAGTCTGGTCCCTTATACCCTGCCACAGCTCTGCGGCGGTGTGCTTGTCACCTAAGCAAATAAGTTTCAGCATGCCTGTTGCCAACTGCGGTGCTACACTGCTTCCAGCTATTGACTGGTGGCTGACTGGTGCTGCAAGATGAGAATTCAGATGTGGAAGTGGATGAGGAGTTGGAGGAGGAGAAGAGGGGGTTGCAGCCACTAATGTAGGTGGTGGCCGGAAATCCTTATGGAAGTAGGGCCCACAATCTTCGGCGTCGGTAGCACCTGTGCCATCCCAGGGTACGACTCGCTCCCGGCCTCCTCAACGTTCACCCAGTGTGCCGTCAGGGAAATGTAGCGTCCCTGGCCACAAGCACTTGTCCATGTGTCAGTCGTTAAGTGGATCTTCCCAATAACTGTATTGGTTAGAGTACGGGTGATGTTACGGGACACATGCTGATGTAAGGCGGGGACGGCACACCGGGAAAAATAGAGGCGGCTGGGGACTGAGTAACGAGGGACGGCCACCGCCATCAGGCTGCGGAAAGCCTCGCTGTCCACAAGACTAAATGGCAACATTTCCAGGGCCAGCAATTTGTAAAGGTGCGCATTTAGTGCTATGGCCTGTGGTTGGGTGGTTGGGTATTTGTGCTTTCGTTCAAATGCCTGGGATATGGACATCTGTACGCTGTGCTGGGACACAGAAGTGGATGTGGTAGATGATGGTGCTTGCAAAGGTCCAGTTGCAAGGCAGGAGGCATCCGGGCCTGTGTCTTGGACAGGGGATTGGCCAGCACGTAACACAGGGGAAGAGGAGGCATTCTTGTGACCCGCAGACACTGATTGTGGACCCAGGCATTCGGCCCACCTATTAGGGTGCTTTGATGCCATGTGGTGGATCATTCTGGTGATGGTGAGGTTGCTAGTGTTCACTCTCCTGCTCATTTTGGTAGGGCACAGGTTGCAAATGACAATTCTTTAATCGTCTGCACTTTCCTCAAAAAAGCGCCAGATTGCGGAACACCTAACCCTTGGCAAGGGAGATTGTCGCAAGGGGGTGCTCCAGGGAACAGTTACAAGCCTGTTTGGTGTGGCCCGCCTTCTCTCATTTGCCAACCCTCTGCCTCTTCCAGCCTGTTGTGGTGCTGTGGCTCCCTCCCCCTCTGTACTGCTGTCCTCGCTCAGCTTGCCACCTTCCCAGGTTGGGTCAGTGATTTCATCTTCCACCATCTCCTCTTCCACTTCCTTCTTCTGGTCATCCTTAAGATGCTCAAGAGTTTGGGAATCAGTGCACAAGATCTCCTCATGTCCCTCTTCAAGCGGGCTTGTTGAGAAGTCCAAATCAAGAAATGGCGATGGAAAGAGCTCCTTGGAATATCCAAGTGTGGGATCACTTGTTTGCCAAGACTCTCCATGGTTGGAGGAAGGGGGATCAGGGTGAGGAGTATGTTGACCAGACTCTTGGCTACTGAGACTGGACTTTGTGGAAGACAGGGTGGTGCTTAACCGACTGGCAGCATTATCTGCTGCAATCCAACCGACCACCTGGTCGCACTGGTGTGATGTTGATAGTGGAGTCCTGCGCCGCCCTGCAAACTGGGACATGAAGCTAGGTATCATGGATGAGTGTGTTTCTTTTGCTCTGGCAGCAGGCACAGTTTCACCGCGCACAGGGCCATGGCCTCTGTGTGCAACATCAGCAGCACGGCCACTTCCCCGTCCCTTACTGCTCAACTTCAGCATATTAAACGGTATATATGCTTGCAAGTATGTCACACGTACAGTAGCGCAGGTTTTGTAAGTGTATGCACAAATAAATTAGACTAAATGTCACTGATATTTAGGATGCGCAAACGTTTAACAGGAGATGTAGCGCAGGTAATGTTGCTGCCACCAGCAGCGAAAAAATTAGACTGAATGTCACAGATATTTAGGAGGGGCAAACGTAATACAGGAGATGTAGCACAGGTAATGTTGCAGCCACCAGCGGCGAAAAAATTACACTGAATGTCACTGATATTTCGGATGCGCTAACGTTATGATGTAGTGCAGGTAATGTCGCTGTCATCAGCGGCCAAACAATTGCGCTGAATTTCACAGCGCAAATGTAGCACAACAGATGTAGCAGAGGTTGTGTCACTGTCAGCAACGGCCAAACAATTGCACGCAATTTAACGCAGGTTGCGCTATTAATATATATGGCAGCCAGATAATACAATAATCCTTAAAAGGACTTTTGGGTCTCTAACACCATTCTCCAGTAAAACCTGCCTAACAAACAAACCAATTCCTGTCCCTACACTATCTGTCCCTTCTGATACAGCTCTCACTGACTAAGACTGAGCCGAACCACGTGTTATTGGATGCTATATAGCACCCAATGATGCGTTCCGGCCAGCCAATCACTGTAATGCCAGTAGCCAAGCATTACAGTAAGTGCCTACACCCCCGCGTACGTTTATTTTAAACGTGCGGGGAGGAGACTCGAGCATCGCGCTCGATCACACGCGGTGTTCGGCCGAACACCGCTATATGACAAACATCGTGATGCTCGAGTAAAAAAGTGTTTGGCCGAGCATGCTCGCCCAACACTAATAGTCTTTGCAAAGCTTGCTTCTCTCTAAACCTAGAGATATAGTTAGCATTAAATAATGTGGTTGGGGACTGGGGTTAATGATACCAAGGTTTGGGAAAAGCATTAATGCAGAGAAGACAATACTGATTCATTGCTTTTTAGTCGCTATGATCCTTCATCAGACAAATTTATAATAATATACCAGAAAGGCACAAAATCAAAAATTAGACTGAATGTCACTGCTATTTAGGATAGGCAAACGTTATACAGGAGATGTAGCACAGGTAATGTCGCTGCCACCAGCAGCGGAAAAATTAGACTGAATCTCACTGATATTTGACCCGTTCCGGCCAGCCAATCACTGTAATGCCAGTAGCCAACATGGCTACGGCATTACAGTAAGTGCCTACACCCCCGCGTACGTTTATTGACTGCGTAGCAGCCAACAAACGTGCGGGGAGGAGACTCGAGCATCGTACTCGATCACACGCGGTGTTCGGCCGAACACCGCTATATGACAAACATCGTGATGCTCGAGTAAGGCTACTTTCACACTAGCGTTTGGGGCTCCGCTTGTGAGTTCCGTTTGAAGGCTCTCACAAGCGGCCCCGAACGGATCCGTCCAGTCCTAATGCATTCTGAGTGGAGGCGGATCCGCTCAGAATGCATCAGTCTGGCAGCGTTTGTCCTCCGCTCCGCTCAGCAGACGGACACCTGAACGCTGCTTGCAGCGTTCGGGTGTCCGCCTGGCCGTGCGGAGGCGAACGTATCCGTTCAGACTTACAATGTAAGTCAATGGGGACGGATCCGTTTGAAGTTGACACAGTATGGCTCAATTTTCAAACGGATCCGTCCCCCATTATTAAATAATGTGGTTGGGGACTGGGGTTATGATACCAAGGTTTGGGAAAAGCATTAGTGCAGTGAAGACAGTTTGGGTGGTGATTTACAATACTGATTCATTGCTTTTCAGTCACTATGATCCTTCATCAGACAAATTTATAATAATATACCAGAAAGGCACAAAATCAAAAATACATATCAAAATATTTCATATTTAATTTTGCAACATTCCACAAGTATAAATAGAATAAAGGATGATTACTTCTCATGTACTGTATAGTCATAGACAAAAATAGAGATCACTGGAAAAAAAATCTATCACCAGTTATATAATTATCTGAGTCATCCATAAAGGAATTAGTCATAGTTAGAATGATGGATAAAGAAGAAGTGATATAAAATGAATCAGCAAAATTGGTGAAATAATGATACCAGATTGCCTGTAGAATAAAAATGGAAAAATTGTGCAATAAAATGCAAGACGGTGGCTAAACTGTAAGAGCACACTATATGCTTGTACCATTAAATAGTTCCTAGAAGTGATTATCTACACCACTACCTGCACCACTACCCAGATATAAGATTTTGAAACTGAAATCTGTCGATCTCATATAGGAAACAGGTTCTTGTCAATAACTAAAGCTAATTATCTTTCGCAACTGATATTGGATCCAACTAGTAAGATGGCCATACTAGACTTAGTATTAACCAATAGACCTAAGAACAATAGACGTGCACGTTCGGGAACACCTGGGAAATAGTGACCATAATATAATAAACTTCAAATTTTTCCAAGCAAAAGTTAACCAGCTAAGAGAGGCCAACTGCCTCAATGACTGGGACAATGTCCTCAAAATTAAAATGCAGCCACTAAATTGGATATTTTTAAATGCATCTTACATTTTCATTGTGAGAGGTACATACCTAAAAAGGAAAAAAAAAAAACATTGTTGATAAATATAAATATAAATGGGGGGGGGTATAATTAACACAAAGAAGGGATTTAAATTACTAAAACAGGAATGTAGCGAAGAAGCACAAAAAACTATAAGGAAAAAATATAATATGTAAAAGACAGATAAAGGCAGCGAAGCTGGAGACAGAGAGACGTATTGCCAAAGAGAGTAAAATTAACCCTAAAACGTTCTTCAATTATGTAAAGGGTAAAAAGGTTAAACCGAAACGTGTTGTCCCGTTAAAGAGTGAGGAAGAAGTAGTAGTAGAAGGTGATGAGGAGAAACAGAATGTATTAAATATTTTTTCTCCACTGTATTCATGGAAGAAAGTGAAACTGTCAGATAAATGCAGAGTGTCAAAATAAACTGTCCATTAAAAGTGGCTTGTCTGACTCAGGAAGAGGTGCAACAGCATCTTAAAAATATTTAAAAAATTGACAAATCACCAGGTCCAGATGGCACACACCTCTCATATTCCAAGAGAATTGTTATAGACAGACCGTTATTTCTGATATTTAAAGGGAATCTGTCAAGTCATTTTCACTAACAGTATTGCCCTACAGAAACCTGCCTATGTGTACTTTAAGTCCTAATTCTATGTACAGGAAAAGCACTTTTATTCTGCTGAAAAATGGCTCCCAAGTGCCCAGCTTGCGAAGATTGCTTTGCTTTGGGCACTTTGAATAGCAAACCCCTCCCAGCACTTGGGAGAAGTTTTTCAGCAAAATAAAAGTGATTTTCCTGGACATGGAATTAAGACACAAGGTACACACAGGTATGTTTGGAATGTGTTAGAAATCTTCTGTGGGACAATGCTGTTAGTTATTTGGGTGAAAATTACGTGACGGATTCCCTTTAAGGACTCCATAATGACAAGGTAAGTTCCACAGGATTGGTGCTGAGCCAATAAATATGGTGATAATATTCACAAAGGGGTTAAAAAACAGAGCCCGGAAACTGTAGGCTGGTAAGTTTTACATCTGTCTAAGAGATGTTATCTTGGAGTACCTCAATGAAAATAAGCAAATAACGCCATATCAGCATGGCTTCATCGGTCAAACTAATTTAATCAGTTTCTATGAGGAGGTAAGTTCAAGACTTGATTGTGGCAAATCAATGGATGTCGTATATCTGGACTTCTCCAAAGCATTTGACACTGTACCACATAAAAGGTTAGTATATAAAATGAGAATGCTTGGATTGGGGGAAAATGTCTGTATGTGGGTAAGTAACTGTCTCAGTGATAGAAAACAGAGGGTGGTCATTAACGTACACACTCAGATTAGATCACTCTCACTAGTGGGGTACCACAGGGGTCTGTATCGGGCCGTATTCTCTTCAATATATTTATTAATGATCTTATCTTAATTTTTTGCAGATGACACTAAACTGTGGAAAGTAATTAACACGAAAGAGGACAGTATACTACTACAGAGGGATCTGGATAGATTGGAGGCTTGGGCAGAAAAGTGGTAGATGAGGTTTAACACTGACAAATGTAAGGTTATGCACATGGGAAGGAATAATGCAAGTCACCCGTACATACTAAATGGAAAAAACACTGGGTAAGTGTCATGTAAAAGGACTTACAGCTACCTTCACCCAGGCAGCTGCTGCCAAGGCTAAAATCATGGGTTGCATATAAAGGGGAATACAGGGAGTGCAGAATTATTAGGCAAGTTGTATTTTTGAGGATTAATTTTATTATTGAACAACAACCATGTTCTCAATGAACCCAAAAAACTCATTAATATCAAAGCTGAATATTTTTGGAAGTAGTTTTTAGTTTGTTTTTAGTTTAAGCTATTTTAGGGGGATATCTGTGTGTGCAGGTGACTATTACTGTGCATAATTATTAGGCAACTTAACAAAAAACAAATATATACCCATTTCAATTATTTATTTTTACCAGTGAAACTAATATAACATCTCAACATTCACAAATATACATTTCTGACATTCAAAAACAAAACAAAAACAAATCAGTGACCAATATAACCACCTTTCTTTGCAAGGACACTCAAAAGCCTGCCATCCATGGATTCTGTCAGTGTTTTGATCTGTTCACCATCAACATTGCGTGCAGCAGCAACCACAGCCTCCCAGACACTGTTCAGAGAGGTGTACTGTTTTCCCTCCTTGTAAATCTCACATTTGATGATGGACCACAGGTTCTCAATGGGGTTCAGATCAGGTGAACAAGGAGGCCATGTCATTAGATTTTCTTCTTTTATACCCTTTCTTGCCAGCCACGCTGTGGAGTACTTGGACGCGTGTGATGGAGCATTGTCCTGCATGAAAATCATGTTTTTCTTGAAGGATGCAGACTTCTTCCTGTACCACTGCTTGAAGAAGGTGTCTTCCAGAAACTGGCAGTAGGACTGGGAGTTGAGCTTGACTCCACCCTCAACCCGAAAAGGCCCCACAAGCTCATCTTTGATGATACCAGCCCAAACCAGTACTCCACCTCCACCTTGCTGGCGTCTGAGTCGGACTGGAGCTCTCTGCCCTTTACCAATCCAGCCACGGGCCCATCCATCTGGCCCATCAAGACTCACTCTCATTTCATCAGTCCATAAAACCTTAGAAAAATCAGTCTTGAGATATTTCTTGGCCCAGTCTTGACGTTTCAGCTTGTGTGTCTTGTTCAGTGGTGGTCGTCTTTCAGCCTTTCTTACTTTGGCCATGTCTCTGAGTATTGCACACCTTGTGCTTTTGGGCACTCCAGTGATGTTGCAGCTCTGAAATATGGCCAAACTGGTGGCAAGTGGCATCTTGGCAGCTGCACGCTTGACTTTTCTCAGTTCATGGGCAGTTATTTTGCGCCTTGGTTTTTCCACACGCTTCTTGCGACCCTGTTGACTATTTTGAATGAAACGCTTGATTGTTCGATGATCACGCTTCAGAAGCTTTGCAATTTTAAGAGTGCTGCATCCCTCTGCAATATATCTCACTATTTTTGACTTTTCTGAGCCTGTCAAGTCCTTCTTTTGACCCATTTTGCCAAAGGAAAGGAAGTTGCCTGATAATTATGCACACCTAATATAGGGTGTTGATGTCATTAGACCACACCCCTTCTCATTACAGAGATGCACATCACCTAATATGCTTAATTGGTAGTAGGCTTTCGAGCCTATACAGCTTGGAGTAAGACAACATGCATAAAGAGGATGATGTGGTCAAAATACTCATTTGCCTAATAATTCTGCACGCAGTGTAGATGCACATGACAAGAACATACATTTTCCACTTTAAAATCATTAGTCAGATCGCATATAGGCCCTGATTTATCAACAAGCAACAGTCTGTAAGCCAACTTTATGAAAATGGCACACAACACTTGTTAAAGGGGTTGGCCAATTGTTGGTTATTGTTGACCAATGCGTTACTTATATAGGCTTTGTTGAAATTCTCCACCATGGATGCCACTTTCCTTTCCTAGTCTTTTGTGCTGTCCAGATAGAGGTCTTGTTCATAAAATGGCTGCTGATTGAGAGTCATGTGACCAGACAAATCGCCTCCATGTGAGGTCTCCATTCAAATACACTGCAACTGCCATCTGCACTCTCGTAGAGCAGGTGCTATGTGTTAGAATTGAGGAGAGTGAATGCTGTGTCTGGTCATATGACTCTCCATCAGTGGCCATCTTCTGGACCGAACCTCTATGTGGACAGCACAGAAGATTTGTCTAAGAAGGGGCATGGCCTTTAAAATATTCCAAATGGCACAGAATATAAACAAAGGCCATAAATTTACTCCAAAATAAAGACAAAACTAGTTTGATAAATGAAGGTCATAGAGTATTGTATACAATTTAAGGTACCTATGCACAACAAAGAGCTGGAGAGGGTTCACAGGAGGGCAACCAAAGTAATAACTGGAATGGGTGGACTACAGTACCCTGAAAGATTATCAAAATTAGGGTTATTAACTTTAGAAAAAAAGATATCAGGGGTCAGTACTGAAATCTCTCCCATCATCTATTTATCCACAGGACTGTGACTATGATGAGGGGACATCCTCTGCGTCTGGAGGAAAGAAGGTTTCTATGCAAACATAGAAGAGGATTCTTTACAGTAAGAGCAATGAGATTATGGGACTCTCTGCCTGAGGAGGTGGTGATGGCGAGTTCACAAAAAAGTTCAAGAGGGGCCTGGATGTATTTCTAGAGTGTAATAATATTACAGGTTATAGCTAGAGATGGGTTATTGATCCAGGGAGTTATCAGGGAGTTATGCCTGATTGGAGGCAGGATTTTTTTCCCCCTAAAATGTGGACAATTGTATTTGACCTCATTGGTTATTTTTACCTTTCTCTGGATCAACTTTGTATGATAATAGGCTGAACGATGGCTGAACTATTCAGTCTTACAAAGCACCTGCGCTGGCGGAGGATCCACCAAAGTTATGAAGAGGTGCAGGCCTCTCCATAACTTCAGCACATCCAGCACCAGTTCTAAATGTAAGACAGCTTCGTTGTTGTCTTAGGGTACTTTCACACTTGCGGCAGAGTAATCCGGCAAGCAGTTCCGTCACCGGAACTGCCTGCCGGATCCAGCAATCTGCATGCAAACGGAAAGCATTTGTAGACGGATCCGGATCTGTCTTAAAAATGCATTGCAAGAACGGATCCGTCTCTCCGTTTGTCATCCGGAGAAACTGATCCGTTATATATTTTTTTCACATTTTTACTGGTCTGCGCATGTGCAGACCGGAAGGCCGGATCCGGCATTGCGGTATTTTGAATGGCACTAATACATTCCTATGGAGAAAATGCCATACCGGCATTCAGGCAAGTGTTCAGTTTTTTTGGCCGGAGTTAAAACCGCAACATGCTGCGGTATTATCTTCATCCTGAACAGTCAAAAAGACGGAACTGAAGACATCCTGATGCATCCTGAACAGATTTCTCTCCATTCAGAATGCATGGGGATAAAACTGATCAGTTCTTTTCCAGTATAGAGCTTCTAGCACAGAATTCTATGCCGGAAAAGAAAAACGCTAGTGTGAAAGTACCCTTAGACGTTGTTTCAGGCATAGAAAATGGTAAATGAGACAGTCCTCCCGGCCCATCCCCTTCCCTGCCCATGACACGCCTATTTTATTAGACCTGGCATGAGCAGGGAGAAGACGCAGATTGCGGCACAACTAACCGTTGCGCTGCCATGAGCGCCTGAAGTATGCCTAATATAGGCGTATTTCAGTATAAAAAAATGACCCCCTATGTAACTATGCAATAATGTATCGTGAAAGAAATGGAATTGGTACTAATTTGCTCTCACACCTAATGTTGAGCCGAGGTCTTATATTTGTTGGATAGCATCATCCACATATACAAGACCGCATAGACACTTTATCTAGTGCACGGGTGTCAAACACAAGGCCCGCGGGCCGAATCCGGCCCGCCAGACCTCGTCATGTGGCCCGCGCAGCCGCCGCCGGCCGCCACCCATCACCTTTCATTCTGGCTTTTTTTTTTTTTTGACACAAGAAAGCCGCCTCTTCAGCGCATGCGCGACAGCCTACAAGTCAGAGAACGTCTGCCCTGTAGCGGCGCCGGCCGTTCTACACAGGAAACCTCCACTTTACATGCATTCAGGAAACCTCCACTTGTTTTTATATTGAGCGCATGCCATCCTGTATGTGACAGATCCAACGGCTGCCTGAACCCTTCTCTCCTGTACTGTAAGTACATATGATGTATGTGGGGGGGGGGGGGGGGTCTGCTTATTATTCTGCTTAAAAGTCTGATTAGAATTAATTTGAGAATATAATTCCAGTAGGAAGGTTGCACACTGCTGGTATCATCCGCAAGAAAACTTTATTGGAGACTGCTCAGACAGAAGAACATGGTATTTGGTCTGAGCAGTCTCCAATAAAGTGTCTTGTGGACAATATCAGCGATGTGTGACCCTCCTTTTCTGACTTGCATCATCTGCTACTGAAATGTGAGTGGGCTCTGCGTTGGTCTGCACCTGCCCTTCACAGCACTGCAATGGTTACATACCATGGCAGGTGGAGCGGTAAACTTTGGATATACTGACCACTTCCATGTCACTTTACAGTGGTATAGGGACCATAAAACCAAGCTCAGATCACGCATCACTGATGATAACCTCCATGCTGTTTTGCGGATTGCTATAGCACAAGACCTAACCGCGTTTTCCTGAGGTCAGTCCATCGATGTCTGGCGTTAGGACCTAACGCCAGACATCGATGGACTGACCTCTGGAAAACGATGTCAGCCATCTAGTCAGAAAAGTTAAAAAAAAGTTAATGCCTTGTGTTTGCCTTATGTGTAATAAACTGTGTTTGGCAATATTTGTATGTTTAAAAAAAAAAAAAAACTGTCACCAAAAATCATTTTTCAATAAATTGTACAATAATTGTACATTTGAATATCTACTTGCCATTATTCTGACTATGTTTCTGCTTTCAGAGCTAGTTATTACTTACATTATTACAAAAAACAGTAATAATTGAATGCAGTGACAATAATTTATGATAATAAAGAGTGGACACATAGTCCTACAGATACAACCGGCCTTTTGAGGGTGACCAAACTGCTGATGCGGCCCCCGATGAATTTGAGTTTGACACCCCTGATCTAGTGTATCACATTATCATAAGCCCTCACATGGCTATGTGAATGGAAAATTTAAAAAGTTATGGCTCTTGGAATGTGGGTAGGGACAAAAAACAAAAATGCAAAAATGAGCTTGGTCTTTGAGGGGTTAAAGACCTTGAAAGAGGTTGAAAATACTACTAAAAGAGACTGCAGCTGTGTAATATACAAGTCAGGGCAATTTGAGCAGGTCAAAGTTATTTGTATCAGAATTGAATGTTCCAGTTGATTTGTTGTAATTGGACCTAAAACTAATTTCAAACCTTAGAGAGAATGGTCCAATGCTCACAAATATTGTCAATATTGTGATAGGCAATGAATGAATGAAAAAATTATTCTACCCTTAGATTTGTCTTGTATAATGTTGTTCTGCAATACTGCAAACGTTTGTTGTGCCTCACAAAGGGTTTTTCAAGAGTAACTAATTTCTCAGTGCTATTTATATAGTATTCCTTTTTATAGGACAACGTACAATTTATTTAGTTCTTTGGAATTAAGATTTAGAAAGGTTTAGTCAAGGTTGCGGATGATTAATAAAGGGGTTGTCCGGGCTTTTACTATTGATGACCTATCCTCAGGATAGGTCATCGATATCAGATCCGCGGGGGTCATCAGTAGCAAAAGCCCGGACAACCCCATTAAAGTAAACCAATATACTTGGGGAGATTTAACGAATCTGGTGCAAAGCAAAACTGGTTTAGTTGCCCATAGCAACCAATCAGATTCTACCCTTCATTTTCCAAAGCAGCTCGGAATAATGTTAGGTGGAATCTGATCGGTTGTAATGGCCATCTCCCCCATTGTATAATAAATTATTATTAATATTTATTATTAAAGCTCTATTCAGTCTATGGCGCTGTACATATGAAAAGGGGTATACATACAGAATACGAACAACTGCAATAAGCATGAACAACAGGACTTACAAACTGTTACAGAAGGAGAGAGTAGATATAGTAAATGTTCACAACATAACTAATCTTATTGAGCAGCGGTCCCCAACCACTGGGCCGCAGACCTGTACCAGGCCGTGGACCGTCTGGTACTGGTCAGCATTGAGTGGTGAGGACAGGAACTATTGGTTCCTGTGCCCCGCCATTTAGCCTCATAGGCCTGAGGCCTATGAGGCAGTGCTACCATGCAGGAGGTTGCAATGACATCATCAGGACCTCCTGTGTCGCCACCAGAGACCCAGAGCAGAGTGCCTGTAATGCAGTGCAGTAATGCAGGCAGCCGGGCTGGAAGTAGCAGCAGGGTGGAAGAAAGATGTGGACAGACATCAGGAGTGAGGTGAGTATTTTTTGTTGTTGGTTCGGGACACTACTGGGGGCACTGTATCATAAGAGGCACCACTGGGGGGGGGGTAGAATGAAAAAGAACACTACTGGGGGGCACTATATTAAAAGAGGTTACTACTGGGGGGTTAATATATTTAAAGAGACCACTACTGGGGGGTGGGGCACCATCTAAAAAGAGGCCACTACTAGGGGGCATTATATGTAAAGAGGCAACTACTGGGGGGCACTACTGGGGGGCATTATATCTACTGGGACCTAAACGGGATGAAGACCTAGTAGGGGCATAAAAGGAGGCATTATGCAGAAAGAAGTTGTGGTCAGGAGACGTCATCTGTGCAGGACTGAGAAAAAAAAGGAAAGAGAATGACTCCAACCAAAGGAAACATCACCTGTAAGTCACTGAGGGGAGGGGGGGGGGGGGGCTTAAATGGAATTATTAATGACTGGGTCATGGTGTAGCAGCATAGCAGTATTACTTGGCCTTTATAAAGTGTTATAATTGACCATGTCGACCATGTATTCTGTAATATGTACTTGATTGTGTTTTATTATATATGTGATTAACAGCTGGTGCCTCTACATAAGTCCCGCGGATCCACCGCCAGCTATAGGGGATATTAAGAACGGTGTCTAAAACGCTGGTATTAATAAATTACTTCCTATGTATGTTATTCTTATAATTCTATGTTGTGCCATTCTTCTATTTTTCCTACTTGATGCTTGTGATTGAGTTCCTGACTGGATGTTACCAGTTAGAAGTGTTTCTTGCAAAGACTGGCACTAATCAGTGCAGCCAGTGTTAGACTGTGCAAGGACACACTCCTAACTGGTAACACACAGGCAAATTATTATTGCAGACTGCAGGCAATTCTTTAATAGATTTCTAGTAGGAATAATATTGGAATTGCATAACATAGCGTTATATGAAAAGATACTCCAGAACTATTACATGAGCAATGCAAGTATTTACTTAAACAGAAATGTCAGAAGTTGTGACAGGTCCTGCTTAAGGGCTCTTTCACACTTGCGGCAGGACGGATCGGACATGCTGTTCACCATGTCGTATGCGTCCTGCCGCTATTTTCCCGTGCCGCCGGACCGCCGCTCCGTCCCCATTGACTATAATGGGGGCGGGGGCAGAGCTCCGGCGCAGCACGGCGGTGCACGGCGAATGCCGCCGGACTAAAAAGTCCTGCATGTCCGACTTTTTAGTTCGGCGGCTTTCACCGTGCACCACCGTGCTGCGCCGGAGCTCCGCCCCCGTCCCCATTATAGTCAATGGGGACGGAGCGGCGGTCCGGCGGCATGGCGAAATAGCGGCAGGACGGATCCGACATGGTGAACAGCATGTCGGATCCGTCCTGCCGCAAGTGTGAAAGAGCCCTAACTTAGTAACCATGAATAGTAAATTGTTTCTCTGTCCAGATCAGACAAAGGTTATAGATATAACGACAGTATGGAATATAAAGACCCACCTGTATGTAAAAAAAAATTCATTAATATATCTCTTCCACACATATAAATGAAAGTTTCCACACATTGTGACATACCTTTATAGTAATGTGTAAGTGAGTGGGCTCATATTGGACTGAATATGAAATGTATAATGGAAGAAGCTTTTTTTCTACAGTAATGTCTACTGGAGAATGGAGTGAGTGGTGTACAGGCACCTAGAAAATCTAGTCAATACATGGATTGCTTGGCTTTCCAAGTAGATGAACTTTATATACTAATTTCTATATTAATGTTGCTGGATAATCAACTTGTGATGATTTGTTTCCCAATTTTCACTATTTTTGGTTATGAGTATATATCTGCAACTCTATATGATACTTCATAAAATGCGGAATGAGAAGTAAAAGTCTTATATTCTATTAATATATCTATAATTTTTACAACATTCAATATGAATCATTTATGACATTTATGACATTTACATATACAGTATAGACCAAAAGTTTGGACACACCTTCTCATTCAAAGAGTTTTCTTTATTTTCATGACTATGAAAATTGTAGATTCACACTGAAGGCATCATAGAAACATAGAAACATAGAATGTGTCGGCAGATAAGAACCATTTGGCCCATCTAGTCTGCCCAATATGAATTAACACATGTGAAATTATATACATAACAAACAAGTGTGAAACAACTGAAAATATGTCATATTCTAGGTTCTTCAAAGTAGCCACCTTTTGCTTTGATTACTGCTTTGCACACTCTTGGCATTCTCTTGTTGAGCTTCAAGAGGTAGTCCCCTGAATTGGTTTTCACTTCACAGGTGTGCCCTGTCAGGTTTAATAAGTAGGATTTCTTGCCTTATAAATGGGGTTCGGACCATCAGTGGCATTGAGGAGAGGTCAGGTGGATACAAAGCTGATAGTCCTACTGAATAGACTGTTAGAATTTGTATTATGGCAAGAAAAAAGCAGCTAAGTAAAGAAAAACGAGTGGCCATCATTACTTTAAGAAATGAAGGTCAGTCAGTCAGCCGAAAAATTGGGAAAACTTTGAAAGTAAGGGCTATTTGACCATGAAGGAGAGTGATGGGGTGCTGCTCCAGATGACCTGGCCTCCACAGTCACCGGACCTGAACCCAATCGAGATGGTTTGGGGTGAGCTGGACCGCAGAGTGAAGGCAAAAGGGCCAACAAGTGCTAAGCATCTCTGGGAACTCCTTCAAGACTGTTGGAAGACCATTTCAGGGGACTACCTCTTGAAGCTCATCAAGAGAATGCCAAGAGTGTGCAAAGCAGTAATCAAAGCAAAAGGTGGCTACTTTGAAGAACCTAGAATATGACATATTTTCAGTTGTTCACACTTGTTTGTTATGTATATAATTCCACATGTGTTAATTCATAGTTTTGATGCCTTCATAGTCATGAAAATAAAGAAAACTCTTTGAATGAGAAGGTGTATCCAAACTTTTGGTCTGTACTGTATATCCTTCTTTTCTGCTATATTTTTAAAAAATTATTACAGCCTGATTAAGTTTCATAATGACAGAATAATTTATATTTAGAAGCTCTGCTGTATTAATGAAATTACCATTGAATATTTTTTGAGTTATATAATAATTACATTTTGCTTAGGTGAAAACTCCTTTCCGCTTCACTTGATACTTAGAATAAACTATATTCCAAAGACTTCTATAGCGCTGTCTGAACAGTATAAAGCCTGGGTTGCCAACCCGTCGATCATGATCATTAGATTCAGTACTGTTCTTGCGAATTAAGTTGAAAACTGTGGCAGAGTTAGGGAGCCATCTGCTACCTGCCCCACCTTTAACCCTTGTAGACCACAGCCCAATTTAGAACTGTGGCTTAAGAGAGGGCAGGTGTCAAAATGGTGAACAGGCACTGCCCCTACCTATTTACATAATCCACCCAAAACGGGGGCCCACAAGTGGTCGTCAGTCCCTTCTTATGTAAGTGCAGGGTACAAATAGGGGCGCGTAAAAGGGAGACTAAATAACAAACGACTAGTGACAGGATAACACAGAAGACAAATCCAGAAATATACCAAGCAAAGGTCAATACCAAAAAAATCCAATCTGTACCAAATCAGAAACAGAAAACAGAAACTAGGAATAGTCAGGAACAACCAACACTTGTTTCCCTTTAGCTTGCTATATCAGCGATCCAGTATCACCATTAGCGCAACCAATCCATAGATACATAGATCAATTTAAATCATAAATTATAACTCCATCAATAATTGCTTTTAAATAATCATCAATTTTATTAGTACTTACAGAGTTACAACTATTTCTGGCCTCACAGACATTAAGAACATTTAAAAATATTAGTCAGACTTCGGGTGTATGGCAATTACTACTCATTCAAATAAAGTGCAAGTGCAACAGTATACAGTGAGATGCGAAAGTTTGGGCAACCTTGTTAATCGTCATGATTTTCCTGTATAAATTGTTGGTTGTTACGATAAAAAAATGTCAGTTAAATATATCATATAGGAGACACACACAGTGATATTTGAGAAGTGAAATTAAGTTTATTGGATTTACAGAAAGTGTGCTATAATTGTTTAAACAAAATTAGGCAAGTGCATAAATTTGGGCACCACAAAAAAGAAATGAAATCAATATTTTGTAGATCCTCCTTTTGCAGAAATTACAGCCTCTAAACCAGACCTGGGCAAACTACGGCCCGCGGGCCGTATACGGCCCGGCGGACCTTTTAATCCGGCCCCCGGCATTGGTGGAGGGGGGGTTTTGGGGGTAATCAGGGCCGTCTTTACCGCAGGGCAAAAGGGGCAGCTGTCCCGGGCCCAGTTGCTCCTGGGGGGCCCAAGCAGCCTTTTACTTGGATTTTACTTGGGCCCCCTATATTTTGTTGCCGCCGCCGGCCCTGTAACAGCACGGAGTCACTGTCCGGAGTGAGGAGGGGGCGGGGCCCGCGGCCGCTCTGCGCTCCGCTCTGCTGCCTGGCCTGCCTGTCTCTTTAACAGAGCAGACCAGTGGCTGCTGGAGCGTGATGCAGCTGCCGCACAGGCAGAAAGAGGAAGGAGGCGGAGCCCCAGCCAGCAGCCACAGCCAAAGCCAAGCAACTAACAGAACTTACAGGTATTTGGTGGGGGTGGGGGGGGCTCATATAGGACAGGGGGACAGTGTGTGCTTTCCTGCCTGCTACTACATCAACCCCCCCCCCCCAGTGATTGTGGGGGTCATTAAGGGTTGGACTTGCTGCTGATGTTGAGTGTGCCAGTGTGTGTGTGTCCGTCCCTGTGTGTGTGTGTCTGTCCCTTTGTGTGTGTGTGTCCGTCCCTGTGTGTGTGTCTGTCCCTTTGTGTGTGTGTGTGTCTATCCCTGTGTGTGTGTGTGTTTGTCCCTTTGTGTGTGTGTGTGTGTCCATCCCTGTGTGTGTGTGTTTGTCCCTTTGTGTGTGTGTGTCCCCGTCCCTGTGTGTGTCCGTCCCTTTGTGTGTGTGTGAGTGTGTCTGTCCCTTTGTGTGTGTGTGTGAGTGTGTCTGTCCCTTTGTGTGTGTCCCCGTCCCTGTGTGTATGTCTCTCCCTGTGTGTATCACCTTGCCCACAGTGTTCCTATGTCTTGACGCAGCTGCTTCAGAACGTTCTGTGCGGGGAAGAAGATGGAAGAGGAGGCAGCGCCAGCATGGAGTCTGTGCGATAGACACAGGGAGGCACACTAAGGACGAAGGTAACACTTCCACATGATCTACACTAGTGTTATCTGTGGTTTTACATAGGACTGCAGGTAACACTACTACATTATTTAGCACTAGTGTTATCTGTGGTTTTACATAGGACTGCAGGTAACACTACCACAAGGTTAGCTCACACAGGGCGCCTGAACACCTAAGGCCGGCCCTGGCTGCGCACCCCAGCGCCAAGGGATGACGTCACTGATGTAATATGCCTCTTATATGTGGAGAGCGGTGATGTCACAGATGTAATATATTACTTATAAGTGATATATTACATCAGTGACATCACCACTCTCCACACATAAGTAATATATTACATCAGTGACATCACTGCTGTCCACATATACCGGTAAGTAATACATTACATCAGTGACATCACCGCTCATCACATATATGTGGAGAGCGGTGATGTCACTGATGTAATATATCGCCTATATGTGGACAGCGGTGATGTCACTGATGTAATATAACATTCTATGTGGAGAGTGTTCATGTCACTGATGCAATACAGCGCTCCAGATGGCGACCAAAATGGTCGCCAATGCGCCTTAAAATTTCCAACAGTAAATGAAACTCAAAATGTGTTTGAGTGAACGTGATTGTAAATTTTCACTAATATGAGTCACAAATAGTGAAAAATGTTCATTGTTTTGGGAAATTTTGTTTAATAAATTTAAATTTTTTTCTTGTAAGGCAACCTCACTTTTTCATTGTTTAACTATAACAAGTACTCGTACCAGTTGTCCAACAATGATATTTACTGCTTTTTATAAAGAAATACAATTGATTTTATGCAGTATTGAGTTTAGCCTTTTGGCCCGGCCCTCCAAAATATTTTCAGTTTCTCATGTGGCCCCATCGAAAAAATAATTGCCCACCCCTGCTCTAAACGATTCCTGTAGGTTCCAATGAGAGTCTGGATTCTGGTTGAAGGTATTTTGGACCATTCCTCTTTGCAAAACATTTTTAGTTCATTCAGGTTTGATGGCTTCCGAGCATGGACAGCTCTCTTTAAGTCACACCACAGATTTTCAATTATATTCAGGTCTGGGGACTGAGATGGCCATTCCAGAATGTTGTACTTGTTCCTCTGCATAAATGCCTTAGTGGATTTTGAGCAGTGTTTAGGGTCATTGTCTTGTTGAAAGATCCAGCCCCGGCGCAGCTTCAGCTTTGTCACTGATTCCTGGACATTGGTCTCCAGAATCTGCTGATACTGAGTGGAATCCAT
This sequence comes from Bufo bufo, assembly GCF_905171765.1. Taxonomy (NCBI): domain Eukaryota; kingdom Metazoa; phylum Chordata; class Amphibia; order Anura; family Bufonidae; genus Bufo; species Bufo bufo. The sequence goes on along the minus strand of NC_053390.1, from coordinate 515,796,620 downwards.
GCGTCCCTCAACTTTGACAAGATTCCCAGTCCCTGCACTGGCCACACAGCCCCACAGCATGATGGAACCACCACCATATTTTACTGTAGGTAGCAGGTGTTTTTCCTGGAATGCTGTGTTCTTTTTCCTCCATGCATAACGCCCCTTGTTATGGCCAAATAACTCAATTTTAGTTTCATCAGTCCACAGCACCTTATTCTAAAATGAAGCTGGCTTGTCCAAATGTGCTTTAGCCTACCTAAAGCGGCACTTTTTGTGCTGTGGGCGGAGAAAAGGCTTCCTCTGCATCACTCTCGCATACAGCATCTCCTTGTGTAAAGTGCGCCGAATGGTTGAACGATGCACAGTGACTCCATCTGCAGCAAGATGATGTTGTAGGTCGTTGGTGCTGGTCTGTGGGTTGACTCTGACTGTTCTCACCATTCGTCGCTTCTGTCTATCCGAGATTTTTCTTGGTCTGCCACTTCGAGCCTTAACTTGAACTGAGCCTGTGGTCTTCCATTTCCTCAATATGTTCCTAACTGTGGAAATCTCTGAGACAGCTTTCTGTATCCTTCCCCTAAACCATGATGGTGAACAATCTTTGTCTTCAGGTCATTTGAGAGTTGTTTTGAGACCCCCATGTTGCTACTCTTCAGAGAAAATTTAAAGAGGAGGGAAACTTACAATTGCCCCTCTTAAATACTCTTTCTCATAAATGGATTCACCTGTGTATGTAGGTCAGGGGTCACTGAGCTTACCAAGCCAATTTGAGTTCCAATAATTAGTTCTAAAGGTTTTGGAATCAATAAAATCACAACAGTGCCCAAATTTATGCACCTGCCTAATTTTGTTGAAACAATTATGGCACACTTTCTGTAAATCCAATAAACTTCATTTCACTTCTCAAATATCACTGTGTGTGTCTCCTATATGATATATTTAACTGACATTTTTTTATCGTAACAACCAACGATTTATACAGGAAAATCATGACGATTAACAAGGTTGCCCAAACTTTTGCATCCCACTGTATATGGGAAAATACAATCAGTGCATGTAAAGGGTGTTATCCTGTCCACAATGTATGGTCACAGAGTCAGACTACCGACCCTGGATCCTACGGACATTGTCAAACACACTGCCTTACTGAGTTAACATACAAACAGCAGAAAATCAAGCATACTGACCCAAGTATCTGCCACAACACTGTCAGACTGTGCCCCGAAATAGGAATAGTCAGGGGTCGATACCAAGATAGCAGGTCACGTCTAGAAGTGCAATGAGCAGGATGCGGGGTATACACACTGACACTAAATTATGCAATGTCTGAGTCAGGTGTAGATAATAGTCCATGTTTTGTAGTAGTTTGTGACGCCAATTGCAGCGTGCGCAGGGTACAATCACAGGGCCCTTCAAAGATGTTATAACTCACGTCTCAGGATAGGAATGCCAGAGTGGTGTAATGTCTCTGTATGGTAGTGGTAATTGTGTCAACAGTGTCTCCTTCCTGGGTACGGCTGAACTCCTGGCTCACTTGAAATAAATTGAGTGTAGTGATAGGAGGAGTAATAGAGGGATTTTGCAGCAGAAATTGAGATCCAGACCTTTGGTAAAGTTCAAACTTTTCTTTACGGAGAGTAACTTTCATCCAAGCAAGGTACAGCTTTTTGTCTTAGGTCCCAGTAGGCTTTGGCAATGGTTGGCAGGAATTTATCATCTGCTCTATCAACCTGGAGCTTGCAGGTAAGGATGTCTGCTTTGTAGCTCTATACTGTGGCAGGAATTTGGCTTCTGCAGTTTCTATCTTCTGCTGTATGGGGACTGACTAGCTGAGGAGGAATATGGCTTATCCTGGGTCTCTGGACTTTACTCACAGTTATCTTCTTAGGGTATGCTTTCTTCCTGGAACTGGAGGTTGTCTGCTGTTTCATCCAGCTGAGGCTGCAGGGCACAGGCTGGGGATTTGATCAATGTCTCAGCCAAGACAAGATCCTGGCTTGGTTTCATATATCAGGGACTCCTGAACTCTATCACACAGCCTTGCCCAACAGGGGTGGCTGGCACACACACTTCCTTCTCCACCCAAGCTGCAGGATGTGGGCACAGCCCACTCTGCTCACAGAGGGGGAGCTAAGCTGTAATAATCCATTCCAGCTTAGATGTACTAAACTGAACCTAAGTCCTTACCAACACATTGCTGCCACCTGCTGGTAAACATGGAAATTGCAACAATATACATTTAACATGGTTTATAATGCACAGTTGTGAAGACATGAGCAAAATCACATCAGATGACAAATGTAAAGGCTATTAGGAGACAGTAGCAGGGTAGAGGTGTGTCGTAACACAACTCTGGGGTGTTACATTACCCCTTACTTTGAGTTAAGCCGCCCTCGGCTTATGCTTAGGAGGGGAGGAACCAGCTCTGGGGTACCCAAATAAATACAAAGTGCTGCATGTATTACACATAAAGACAAACAAATACAAACATATAACGGCTACCCTGAGGTTCCTGCCTGCATGAGTAGGGTGTCCTAAGTAACAGCTTCCCTCTCGGTATAACCAGTGAACCAAAGGTCTGCACAAAGCAATCACTACTGACTAACTTTGAAGTGTTCTGGCCTCTAAACACCAAAGAAAGCATGGGGCTGTCTTTACTTTGTAGTCCCACCATTATGCAATGAAATGCCTATGGTGACTATGGGTAGCTAAAAGTGTCTCTAAGGTTTGAGGCGCCATACCTTAGGCAAAGGCACAGAAGGGGAGATATTAGCTTCTCCATGCACTTCTGGCAGTAACAGGAGGAGGGTATGATAATCCCATGAAACTCCTGGAAGACACCTCAGGATGGAAGCAATCCTGAACAAATAACAAACGGGAAGGAGGGGTCAAAAACTCCTCTAACCATTCCCGAAGCAGCGGGGTTACCCGTGTAGTTACTAGACCTGCCGGGACTTACCACTTGGTCCTACCCTGGGTACACCGGGTGTAGGCCATTAGTATTAAGCGTCCGTATAGGCATTCCATATAAAGAAGGGAGAGAACAAGAGCTGTAAAGCAAGGCACACAAGAGTAAGGTGCTAAATATCTGGCTAAGTGCAAAGTTTAGTGCAATATCATAATAAGTGCATGAGGGTCACATTGCGGCACCTAGAAAAGAATACACACAATGGGCATATAATACTTAAACGTTGCATAACCTGTAAACATTTAGGCAAAATTAGTGCAAGAATATCACATAGAGATCACAAAGAGCTCAGGTACACATTTGAGTCTTTTCTTTGGGTACAAGCTTATAACGTTGCATAACTTGTAAATATTAGAGCAAAAACATAGTGCATTTATTAGTGCAATCAGTAATATCATAATACGCTCAAATATCACTTGAGTCCTTTTTTCTTGAAGTGCTGTAAAGTTGAATCCTCTGGAAACAGATAAAAGTCACTTGTAATCCAATGGGAAACAAGGGAGTTAATTGTAATCCAATAGAAGGTATACAATGTCACATAAAAGCACATAAAATAGCAGCATATTTAGAACCATAGTTCCATAAGGCTATCAAGTAACCTGAGAAAGGGGATAAAACAATGTAAAACTTGGATATAAGGGGTTAAATAGTTGAAGATGGGGAGGAGTCCTAACAAGCCATGTCCATCCTGATGAAGAACAAACAAGGGCAACACACACTGAACAAATGGCCAACAGTTCTTCACCCTTCAAATGTAGTCCATGTTGTGGCTCCCATTAGTCCTTTATTTTTAAAGTGAGAAGGGCATTTTCCAGGTCCTCCTCACTGCTGGAGCTACTAAATCGCATTAGAGGGCGCTCCTGTTTCTGGTAGCTCAAAGTTGCAGCAGCAGTGGTGCGCTACTGCCCTCTTGTGGTGCTTTTGGTATTTGGCTGAGCAGACAGCCTGGTGAATGCAGCTGTGAAATGCTGCAAGCTGGGATCCTTAGCCGGTGCAGAGGTGGATAAAACCTCCGGCTGAAGGGGTTCTGAAAGGCAGACTGGGGGTGCCTGTGGCAGCTTCCAGGGTAGGACGTACGGTTGTACCCTGGGATTAAAGGTTAATACAGAGTTATTGATCTGGCCCACCCATAGTGTTGGTGGTGCGGCCAGGTCAGGGATGAGGGGCTCCGGTTCTGGCTGGGACTGTTCCTTTGAAGTACATCCTTACATCTGGGGCCTCCTGAAGGCAGCAGACTCTCCCTGCTGAGCCTGGATCTTCCTGTCAGGACTCTGGAATAACTGCAGGGCACAATTGTTTGGCCAGCAAAGTCACACCCGTGGTGAAAGGGCCTTGGATGGAGTGCATGGGGGTGTATTCCACCTGATCCCCCACATACAGGTTGTGACGGGTCTGCGGCAAGTAGGGGCATTTGACGGAACGGCGGCCCACAAATATCTCAGCCCCTGAATTACTGTCTTGGAGGAATCCCACTCCTCTCTCCACAGCAAACCATAGTACGGTCCCTGTGCGTCGGATGAGCTTTGGGTCACCTGGCCGGGGGTCGTCTAGCACTTGCTTGACCCACTCCTCAATTCCCGATTTGTACTCCCACGAGGTTTGGGCATGAACAGTTATTTCTACAGGGACCTCAGGGTTCAGGCGTCTTGACCCAGGGGTGTCCGTTCTGGGAGGCTGAGTGGAAACTCCGGCCGTCTCCACCGCACCAGCGGGCGTGCGGAGCAGGGCCTCTCTGGGCCTAGTAGTCGTGACAGTGACCACCGGGCGTGGTGTAGGGGCAACTACGGGCTGGACCTTGGCCTCAGGGAGCGGGGATGCTACGACCTGTTGTTGCGGCCGGGTGGCCGGTTCCGGTGCCTTCTGTTGGCGCTTGGCCGTGGTCGCCGCCATCTCTGGAGCTGGAACGTCAGACGCTGGGGACGTAGATTTCGTCAGCGATGCAGGTACTTTCAGGGCCTGGGTGACTTGGCTGGCGGTGACTTTAGCAGGAGCAGGTTCGTCGTCGCTGGTGGCCATCTTGGGGGACGTCTCGTTGGTGCATCCAGCCGTTGTGGAGGGATCAACAGCCTCCGGGTTCTGGACTGTAGACAGGATGTCGTCATCCGCGGGAGGGGGTTCAGGAACGGCGGCCATCTTTATTTGAATGGCAGCGGCCGTCTCTTGCGGCATGCATAGCTTCCGGGGACACTCCAAACTTGCTGGGGCCAGCTCTTTTCATCAGCTGGGAGACCTGGATCTCTGGTGGGTAAGTCTCGTAAACTGGTTCTCCCTGGATCACCATTTGATCCCACTTGGGTGATGGGAGCGCCATGTTTCTTGCGTCTCCTCTCTCACTCGGTACAGGGAATGACGCTGGCGCAGATAGGCAGCAGCCAACTGACTACAAAGGATGTCTCTATAGTAGTTCAGTTGGTCCTCCCTCTCAGCGGGTGTAAAAAAGCCCCCATTTTGGACTGGTTATGAGGGTCCAACAAGGTGGAAAGCCTGAAGTTATCCCTCTGTCGAATGCTGACAATTCGGCTGTCACTACACAAGCAAGAGCATGCATCAGGCAATTTGTGCAAGTGACTCGGGGGGACTCCCTGCCTCCACTGCATACTGCCAAGGTGTGTCTGAGTCCTCTGCCTCCTCTTCCTCATCGCCCTGTAGCTCCTCTGGCTGCTCCTACTCCTCCTCTCCTGTCACCTGTGTATAAAAACCACCCATTTCGCTACACATTGCTTGTGCTCCAATGTCCTCCTCCTCCTCCAGTTCAGCCCCCACAGGGCTCATATGGCCGTGAGATCTAGGTGCCACGTGTCCAGTCCCCTGACCAGCCATATTTACCAGCATCTGTTCCAGGACATGAAGCAGTGGAATGACATTGTTCATCCTGTAGTCCTGGCGACTGACAAATAACGTGGCCTCCTCAAAGGGCCTGAGCAAATGGCAGGTGTCATGTATGAGCTGCCACTGGCTGACATCGAAGTTACACAGGAGAGTACTCCTGTCTGCTTGGATCATGAAGAAATCATTTATGGCCTTTCTCTGTTCGTATATTCAGTCCAACAGGAGGGTGGAATTCCAACGGGTGGAAGCGTCACATATCAGCCTATGCTGGGGGATGCCGTTCTGCCGCTGCAGCTCAAGTAGGGTGTGCTTTGCAGTGTACAAGTGGCTGAAGTGCATGCAAAGTTTCCTGGCCATTTTTAGGATGTCTTGCAGATAAGTGGAAGACACCAGGAACCGCTTGACAACCAGATTGAACAGGTGTGCCATGCAGGGTGCATGGCTCAGCCCTCCTTGACTCAGTGCCGACACCATGTTCTTCTCGTTGTCAATCACCATGGTTCCGATTTTCAGTTGTCGCAGAGAAAGCCAGGATTCGATTGGAGCAGTTCCTCCCCTGTGAGACTAAGTTCGCCCAGGCAAACAAGGTGCAGAACAGTGTGACACCACCGTGCCCTGCACATGTGGTATGCTGGAGGGGCACTGTGACTTGTCCCTGCAGTGGAGGCTGAAAACATGGTGGAGGATGAGGAGGCAGAGGCGGACATTGTTGCAGGACCAACGGCGTGTGAGGCGGAAGCGGCATCACCTGGCTAAGTTGCTGGTGTGGCTGTGCAGGAACCACATTCACCCAGTGGGCCGTAAAGGATATGTATTGTCCCTGACCATAGTTATACCTCCACACGTCGGCGCTGCCATGCACTTTGGCAGACACTGACAGGCTCAAGGACTGGCCCACCTTCTGTTCTACATGTGTGTGCAGGGCTGGTACTGCCTTTTTGGAAAATAAATGATGGCTTGGGACTCTCCACCTGGGCTTGGCACAAGCCATCAGTTCTCTGAAAGGTGCAGAGTCCACCACTTGAAAAGGGAGGGACTACAGCTCCAGCAGCTTGGACAGGAGCATGTTCAGCTTCTACGTCGTTGGATGATTCACGCATACTGTTGTCTCTTGGCAATCACTTCTGTGATCGATTGCTGATGGAATGACTGATGGGGAGTAGAAGGGTGAGAAGCAGGAGCATCAGGACCAGCAGATGATGGGAAGGACACACAGTTCCCTTCAGCTGAGGTGGTGGAGCCTTTACTGCCTGAAATCGGGTGCATACCACTGGGTTACTGTGGCAGGCTGGACCACCACATCGGAGCCACGGTTCTCCCAGGCCACTCTATAGTGACGCTGCATATGTTGACGCAGGGCCATGGTGCCAACATTTACACCCTGGCCAATCTTCACCTTCTGCCCACAGATTCTACAAATGGCCATGTTCACCTCCTCTGGTGGCTTAACAAAAAACTGCCACACCGCCGAGTAGGTGATTTTACCTCCAACACTACACACTAACTGACTGCTACTGCCGCTGCCTCTGTGGACCCGTGCACCGCTACTTCTCGGGCAGGTAGCCCCCTGCGAAGCTGGTGGTCTACCCCGGGCACGTTTGACTCCCGACCTCCCACTGCTGCCACCCTGCTGACTCCTGGCCACGCTAGCAACTTGCTGGCTCTGCTGCTGCCTCACAGGCAAGCTGCCACCCTCTTCTCCCGATGATGATGAAGCCCTATCGTCACCCAGCTCCCAAGTGCGATCAGCTACATCATCATCATCGAGTACTGTCTGCATGTCACTGATGTCCTCCTCAACCGCCTCTGAGCCAGACTGCTCGCAACACCAGCTCCCACCCCACTCTTCTCATCACTACTTGCCCGTCTAGTGGAGGAAGCAGCGAATGTCTTCTCCACATCTTGGCTTGCCAGTAGCTGCTTACTGTCTTCTAGTAGCTCGTCCTCACTGTATAGTGGAGCAGAGCCTACAGAATACAATACTTCTCTGTCTGAGGTAACAGAAAAGGACAGAGGCAGGTTGAGGACAGGTGAGGGCACAAGGCCTTCTCCCGGGTCATACAAACTAAGGATTGTGTCTGATAAACTAACTGACTCTTGGCTGGGGGTGTCTGATGTCACTTGCGACAAAGTCGAAGATCGAGTCAACCATTCAAGAACCGCTGGGTTGCTGGTCAAGACAAGACAGCTAGCTGACACTGGGAGCTCAGGCCTCTTGAAGTGACCCCTGCTGCCACGGCCCCTTACTCTGCTGCGACCCCTGCCTGCACCAGAAATATTTAGGCCTATGCCACTCCCCTGTGCAGTGCCTGGCACTTCTCTGTATGACATACTGTTAGATCAAATAAATAAATAAAAAGGAAATTAAAACACCTCAAAAAAAGTCTGTCATTTTCCCACTTCACCACACAACAGTTAATAAGCCCTTTTTTTCCACACTAATACACACAAAAAAGGGCTTTAGGATTTATAACTGCTCAGCTGAATGGCAAATATATTTTACTTTTGTCACTAATACGCGCCATACAAGGCTTTAGAACATATAACTGCACCGCTGAACGGCAAATAGTATATATATTTTTGCCCCTAATGCACGCCAAAAAGGGCTTTAAAACATATAACTGCACCGCTGAACGGCAAATATATTTTTATTTTGCCACTATTACACGACAAAAAGGGCTTTTTAACATAACTGCACCGCTGAACGGCAAGTATATATTTTTTTGCCACTATTACACAACAAAAAGGGCTTTATAACATATAACTGCACCGCTGAACTGCAAATATATTTTTATTTTGCCACTAATACATGCCACAAAAGGCTTTAGAACATATAACTGCACTGCTGAAGGCAAATATATTTTTCGTTTGCCACTAATACACGCCACAAAAGGCTTTAGAAGATATAACTGCACCACTGTACGGCAAATATATTTTACTTTCACCACTAATACTTGCCACAAAAGGCTTTAGAACATATAACTGCACCGCTGAACGGCAAATATATTTTCTTTTGCCACTAATACACGCCACAAAAGGCTTTAGAACATGTAACTGCGCCGATGAATGGCAAATATATTTTTCTTTTTCCACTTATACACGCCACAAAAGGCTTTAGAACATATAACTGCACCGCTGAATGGCAAGTATATTATTATTTTGCCACTATTACACAACAAAAAGGGCTTTATAACATATAACTGCACCGCTAAACGGCAAGTATATTTTTCTTTTGCCACTAATACACGCCTCAAAAGGTTTTACAACATATAACTGCACTGCTGAACGGCAAATATATTTTACTTTCACCACTAATACTTGCCACAAAAGGCTTTAGAATATATAACTGCACCGCTGAATGGCAAATATATTTTTCGTTTGCCAATAATACACGCCACACAAGGCTTTAGAACATATAACTGCCCCACTAAATGGCAACTATATTTTGCTTTTGCCACTAATACACAACACAAAAGGCTTTAGAACATATAACTGCACCGCTTAATGGCAAATATATTTTTCTTTTGCCACTAATACACGTCATAAAGGGGTGTAATTTTCGCACATCACCACACAATGGCTAGTAAGCCCTTTTTTCAAACTAATACAAGCCAATAAATGCTTTAGAACATATAACTGCACAGCACTAAGGCAAATAAGACATAGAAATATTTACTTGTAATAAACCCTGTTAATGGCTGCAACACCCCAATAGCAAGAATGGTTTGCTGGAAATACAAAGCTGTATAATGGAAATTTGGGTCTCCAGTGAGTGCAGCAAGGTGTAATAGGTTTGTTCCTATTACCCAGGCTGTAACTTCCCCTACTAAACCCTGTTCAACATAAATGCTGTGGAATGATTCCTCTCTATCCTTTCTGTAGCAGGGAGCCTGGCGACGCCCTTTCTTCTTGCGCCGCCGCCGGCATCCCGCATCTGTGCAGGAGCGAGGATGCGGCATGCGTCCTCGTCTCCATGGGGACCAGGAGGCGGGGAGGACCCAGCCGCACACACCTCGCCAGCGTGGGAGGCATCCTCCTAGCTGAAAGAGGTACTGAGCGCATAGCGCAATCTCTCGGCGCTCAGATGGTTTTGGCTGGACTTGGGTCACGTGAGGCTGGCCACATCATGTGACCCACTTGTTCTGCTATTTAAACAGGCATAAAACCTATAAACAACTACCAGACCGCTTATAAATTAATGTCATTTTATTACATAATTACAAAAAGCTATCTCACAAACATGATTAAAAGAACATAGATGCGGGGAAAAGGCAACATCATCTGGAGGATGAACACAGCGGATACTACGTTCATGAACCTGTCCATCTATACAAACATGATTAACAATAAAGTACAAGTGCAGAAAACACATTCCATAATAATCAAATGGACGACGAACGGTTACCAATGCTGTACTCCCTCCGGGATGACGCCAACCTGGAGGGAGCACAGCATGGGTAACCGTTCATCGGCCTGGCTGACATCATCATTTATTAACTCAGTCTTACAGGTCGATGTTAGCTTTAAGAAGAAGCGCAGTCCTTTTACACCCTCGTCAGCTGATTCCACATAGATGTCTACAGAACCTGTTCTATTAAACTCTTATACAAGTAGAACCCCCCTGACAGAGTGGAGAGGGTGTATACAATATATCGATCGGCACTGCGGGAAATAGAGTGGCGGTGCGCGTGTCCCAGGGCGACGTCCCATGTACAGTGGGATGCGAAAGTTTGGGCAACCTTGTTAATCGTCATGATTTTCCTGTATAAATTGTTGGTTGTTACGATAAAAAATGTCAGTTAAATATATCATATAGGAGACACACACAGTGATATTTGAGAAGTGAAATTAAGTTTATTGGATTTACAGAAAGTGTGCTATAATTGTTTAAACAAAATTAGGCAGGTGCATACATTTGGGCACTGTTGTCATTTTATTGATTCCAAAACCTTTAGAACTAATTATTGGAACTCAAATTGGCTTGGTAACTCAGTGACCCCTGACCTACATACACAGGTGAGAAAGAGTATTTAAGAGGGGCAATTGTAAGTTTCCCTCCTCTTTAAATTTTCTCTGAAGAGTAGCAACATGGGGGTCTCAAAACAACTCTCAAATGACCTGAAGACAAAGATTGTTCACCATCATGGTTTAGGGGAAGGATACAGAAAGCTGTCTCAGAGATTTCAGCTGTCTGTTTCCACAGTTAGGAACATATTGAGGAAATGGAAGACCACAGGCTCAGTTCAAGTTAAGGCTCGAAGTGGCAGACCAAGAAAAATCTCGGATAGACAGAAGCGACGAATGGTGAGAACAGTCAGAGTCAACCCACAGACCAGCACCAACGACCTACAACATCATTTTGCTGCAGATGGAGTCACTGTGCATCGTTCAACCATTCGGCGCACTTTACACAAGGAGATGCTGTATGCGAGAGTGATGCAGAGGAAACCTTTTCTCCGCCCACAGCACAAAAAGTGCCGCTTTAGGTAGGCTAAAGCACATTTGGACAAGCCAGCTTCATTTTAGAATAAGGTGCTGTGGACTGATGAAACTAAAATTGAGTTATTTGGCCATAACAAGGGGCGTTATGCATGGAGGAAAAAGAACACAGCATTCCAGGAAAAACACCTGCTACCTACGGTAAAATATGGTGGTGGTTCCATCATGCTGTGGGGCTGTGTGGCCAGTGCAGGGACTGGGAATCTTGTCAAAGTTGAGGGACGCATGGATTCCACTCAGTATCAGCAGATTCTTGAGACCAATGTCCAGGAATCAGTGACAAAGCTGAAGCTGCGCCGGGGCTGGATCTTTCAACAAGACAACGACCCTAAACACTGCTCAAAATCCACTAAGGCATTTATGCAGAGGAACAAGTACAACATTCTGGAATGGCCATCTCAGTCCCCAGACCTGAATATAATTGAAAATCTGTGGTGTGACTTAAAGAGAGCTGTCCATGCTCGGAAGCCATCAAACCTGAATGAACTAAAGATGTTTTGCAAAGAGGAATGGTCCAAAATACCTTCAACCAGAATCCAGACTCTCATTGGAACCTACAGGAATCGTTTAGAGGCTGTAATTTCTGCAAAAGGAGGATCTACAAAATATTGATTTCATTTCTTTTTTGTGGTGCCCAAATTTATGCACCTGCCTAATTTTGTTTAAACAATTATAGCACACTTTCTGTAAATCCAATAAACTTAATTTCACTTCTCAAATTTCACTGTGTGTGTCTCCTATATGATATATTTAACTGACATTTTTTATCGTAACAACCAACATTTTATACAGGAAAATCATGACGATTAACAAGGTTGCCCAAACTTTCGCATCCCACTGTAGATAAAAGAAAGAACGGACCGGCACTCGCTGTTAGTATATAATCTTGCGATTTATTGGCACATTGCAGTGAAGCGTTTCGGCATACAATTATGCAGAAACGCGTCACTGAAATGTGACAATAAATCACAAGATTATATGCTAACAGCAAGTGCTGGTCCATTCTTTCATTTATCTAGAGTGGAGATGGTGTCAGCAGTAAGTTTGTGTTGACGTCCCTGATTAATTAGTTTTTCCTCTGATCCATCAGAACAATAACCCACAAAAAACGGATCCTGTCTGTGGAGCATACACCTTCACTCGGTCAGCATTTGCTCAATAATCCATCAGTATTGCTAATGCCAAAAAAACAGGAGTGGATCTAAAACAGAGATGACACGTGAATGGAATATTTGCATGTCTTCTGTGTTTTGTACCCACTCCTGCTTTTGGCTACCAAATCATAAGCCAATTCTGATGGGACCATACAGGCCTTACAGCTGCTACACAGACAGGATTCGTTGTGCATCTAATTTTTCCTTCCTTCTGACAGATCAGAAGAAAGGTCAAATAAATGATGATGTCAGCCAGGCTGAAAGCCAAAATAGTGGACCAGTCATGAAGTGGGGAGGGTGGGAACAGCATGAGAAGTCCACAGAGTGGACCTATGACATAGTGGTGAGGTGGAAGCAGCATGAGGAAACCACAGAGTGGCCCAATGACAGGGTCTGGAGGTGGAAGCAGTATGAGAAGACCACCGAGTGGCACAATGACCGAGTCTGGAGGTGGTGGCAGCATCAGGAGAAGGCCACTGAGTGGCACAATGACCGAGTATGGAGTTGGCAGCATCAGGAGAAGGCCCCCGAGTGGCACAATGACAGAATATGGAGTTGGCAGCATCAGGAGTAGGCCACCTAGTGGCACAATGACCGAGTAATGAGCTGTCAGCATCAGGAGAAGGCCACCGAGTGGCACAATGACAGATTCTGGAGTTGGCAGCAGTATGAGGAGGCCACTGACTGAGTCTGGAGGTGGCACAACAGCAGCATTAGGAGAAGGACACCGAGTAGCACAATGACAGAGTATGGAGTTGGCAGCATCAGGAGAAAGCCACCGAGCGGCACAATGACAGAGTATGGAGTTGGCAGCATCAGGAGAAGGCCACCGAGTGGCACAATGACCGAGTATGAAGTTAGCAGCATCACGAGAAGGCCACCAAGTGGCACAATGACAGAGTCTGGAGTTGGCAGCAGTATGAGGAGGCCTCCGAGTGGCACAATGACCGAGTCTGGAGGTGGCGACAGCAGCAGCATCACGAGAAGGCCACCAAGTGGCACAATGACAGAGTCTGGAGTTGGCAGCAGTATGAGGAGGCCTCCGAGTAGCACAATGACCGAGTCTGTAGGTGGCAGCAGCATCATGAGAAGGCCACCAAGTGGCACAATGACAGAGTCTGGAGGTGGCGGTAGCAGCAGCATCAGGAGGATACCACAGGGCGGGAAGGTGACATAGTGTGGAGATGGCAGCATCATCAGGATACCACAGAGTGGCAAGGTGACATAGTGTGGAGATGGCAGGAGCAGCATCAGGAGACCACAAAGTGACCCGTTAACAGAGTGAGCCGGTGGGTGGGAATACCAGTACCCACTTACGAAGGTGGGTGAAAGAAGGAGCACTTGGCATCAGATTTGTGTGACATCAGGTGGGTGGCAGCATCAGAATAGAAGCTGAGGCAGGTAGCCATAAGAAACCGGTCTCTTTTTTTTAAGGTTTGGGTGAGGTGGCATGGATTATCTAATCAAATGCATCAGGCATTGGTGGGTGGAAATCCTGACTGATCCACGCCTGATTCATCTTGACAAAGGTCAGTCTCTCCACATTTTGGTTGGACAGGTGAGTTCTCCTTGGGATAACTATGACCCTCGCAGTACTAAACACCTGCTCTGATGCCACACTACTGGCCGGGCAAGACAACTTTTCCAGGGCAAACTCTGCTAGTTGCAGCCATAAATCCAGTTTGGCTTCCCAGTAGTCCAGCAGATCTTCAATGTGGGTTGGCAGGGTGCTGTCCAAGTATGCCACCACCTGCTGGTTCAGGTCCTGCTCCAGGTCTACCTGCTGCTACTGCTGGTGAGTAGTTTCTTCACTATGCAGGTGAAGAAAGCTACTCATCAGCGACTGTAGTCTCAGGCTGCTGCTGATGGAGCTGGTACTGATCCTGCCACCCCAACCCTCCCCAGAAGCCATGGCAGTGGAACATAAGCGCAGAGGGCCCCCCCGGTCAGACCTTCGAGAGGATGGATGATGGCGCAGATAGGCAGTGGCCAACTGACTACATAGGATGTCTCTGTAGTAGTTCAGTTTGTCCTCCCTGTTGGTGGGTGTAAAAAAGGCCTTCATTCTGGACCGGTAGCAAGGGTACAACAAGGTGGAGAGCCAGAAATCATCCATCTGCCGAAAGGTGAAAATTTGGCTTTCACTACGCAAGCAAGTGAGTATGCATCGGGCCATTTGGGCAAGTGGCTCGGAGGGACTCCTGCCTCCATCTCCACTGCATACTGCCACGGTGTGTCCGAGTGTAACTGCCTGCCCTGTGAGATATCTGAGAAGATTGGATAGACTTGCAGCACGTGAGTCTATCTGACAGGTCTTTCTGTGTTTCCCTTCTGTTTATGTTGGGTAGGATCCCACCTCCACAGGTGCTGCTCGTTAGCTGTTTAAGAGGCTCTATTTAAGTCCACCCCTTACTGCTAACTTTGCGGTTGATATTTTCCTTCTGAATTTCTATACAGGTTGTTTGTGGAGCCTCTTCTTACCGCTCATCTCTAGCTAAGTCCTTCTGTTCTCCCCTTTGTGCGTGAGATGCTGGTCCCTACACTGTGAAAGGTACTGGCTGTCTCATTCCCCACTCCCTAAGTTAGGGTTTGCTTCAGTGTCAGCAGAGCTTAGGTTCCAGCGTATGAGTTCGTTCACCATCAGGACTTGCTCATACTGTCAGCAGTCAGGGAGAGGCTCAGGGATTGTTAGGAGGTTACCATTCCCTCCTCCCTAGCTTTGGGGCCTAGTCTGTTTACCTGTTGCTGGTTGTTTACTTGGTGTTCCTCTTATCCCCACTTGCCGTGACACCGGGTCCTCTGTCTCGTCTTCCGCATCGCCCTGTAGCTCCTCTGGCTGCTCCTGCTCCTCCTGTCCTGTCAGCTAAGTAGAAAAACCACCCATTTCTCGACACATTGCCTGTTCTCCAATGCCATCATCCCCCTCTTCCAGTTCAGCCCCCACAGGGCTCAAGTGGCCGTGACACGTCTCCTGTCCCCTGACCAGCCATTTTTACCAGCATCTGTTCCATAGTTCCGTAGTCCTTGTGACACAAATAACGTGGCCTGAGCAAATGGCAGGTGTCACGCATGAGCTGCCACTGGCTGACATCGAAGTTACACAGTGGCATATTTCTATCCGCTTGCATCATCAAGAAATCGTTGATGACCTTTCTCTGTTCGTATAGTCGGTCCAACATATGGAGGGTGGAATTCTAACGGGTGGAAACATTGCATATTAGCCTATGTTGGGGGATGCCGTTCTGCCGCTGCAGCTCAAACAGGGTGTGCTTTGCGGTGTACGAGTGGCTGAAGTGCATGCAAAGTTTCCTGGCCCGTTTTAGGATGTCTTGCAGATGGGTTGAAGACTTCAGAAACCACTTGAGAACCAGATTGAACACGTGTGCCATGCAGGGCGCAGGGCTCAGCCTTCCTTGACACCATTTTCTTCTCGTTGTCAGTCACCATGGTTCTGATTTTCAGTTGTCACGGAGAAAGCCAGGATTCGATTTTTTTATGCATCACACAGAGCAGTTCCTCCCCTGTGTGACTTCGTTCACCAAGGCAAACCAGGTGCAGAACAGCGTGACACCACCGTGCCCTGCACATGTGGTATGCTGGAGGGGTACTGTGACTTGTCCCTGCAGTGGAGGCTGAGGACATGGTGGAGGATGAGGAGGCAGAGGTGGACATTGTCTCTGGACCAATTGCGTGAGAACGTGGAGGCGGAAGCGGCGTCACTTGGCCAAGTTGCTGGTGTGGCTGTGCAGGAACCACATTCACCCAGTGGGCCGTAAAGGACATTTATTGTCCCTGACCGTAGTTACAGCTCCACGCATTGGCGCTGCCGTGCACTTTGGCAGACACCGACAGGGTCAAGGACTGGCCCACCTTTTGTTCTACATGTTTGTGCAGGGCTGGTACTGCTTTTTTGGCAAATAAATGATGGCTTGGGACTCTCAACCTGAAGTGGTCCACACCTTGCTCAGAACTCTTCTAAGAGTTAGTGGACATCAGCTAGAAAATTAGCTTCAGAAAAGGATATTAATCCAGAAAGCACTAAAGAAACAGAGACCCAAAGGGTTACGGCCATCGCTATATGCGCCTTAGGATCTTTGGAGTTAAAAGTGAAGGATTTACCAGCCTCCAGCAGCCTCACTAACCTGCACTGGGATAACAGGGACCAGCGTAGAAGTCCCCTACCAGTAAGCATAAAACCTATATCATTAATAGCCTGAGAGACAGACATCACACCTGTGAGCAGTGTACCTCTTGCAGCTTTACCTCTGTCCCTCTTGAAGAGACTGTATTTCATATCTGGATGTACTAGAGTTCATGTTTTGTACTTGGATGTAACCATTACCAGGAGCAACGTTCAGTAAGAGTTATAAGCTGGTTTGCACCATCCTTGTCTCAGTCTCCAATTCCTCTGTTAACACTACAGTAAATGGTTGTACCACCATAAAAGGTACTGGTGTCACGACTACAAGGGACCTTGCCATAGGCACATTAATACAGACCATCAAGGGCACCTCGAACCACCATCTGGCCTGTGTCCCTTACACCAGAGTGTGCCCCAGAGAATTCCTGTGCCGTTCTCCTCATCACCTGTGCAGGCCTGCCCAGGGACGACATAACCATAAGTAACCAGAACTGTATTTATCTCGGCCCACCTAATGCTCACA
Source organism: Bufo bufo (assembly GCF_905171765.1). NCBI lineage: Eukaryota > Metazoa > Chordata > Amphibia > Anura > Bufonidae > Bufo > Bufo bufo. Next base: position 515,779,524 of record NC_053390.1, on the reverse strand, counting down.
CCGTGACCTCACATATAATTCCCCTGTTGGTCTGGCTCACTGCACTTGGACAGTAGCACGTTCAGCTTCTGTGTCGTTGGATGCGTGCACGCATACTGTCGTCTCTTGGCAATCGCTTTGGTGATCGATTGCTGACGGAACGACTGACGACGAGTAGGAGGAACAGGAACAGCAGACAATGGCAACGACAGACAGCTCCCTTCGGCTGAGATGGTGGAGGCTTGATTGCCTGAAATCGGGTGCGGCGTGCCACTGGGTGATGCAGTGGCTGCTGCCGCAGGCTGGACCATCACATAGGAGCCATGGTACTCCCAGGGCACTTTAAGGTGACGCTCCAGATGTTGACATAGCCAAGGTGACGCTCCAGATGTTGACATTGGCACCCTGGACACGCTTTACCTTCTGCCCACATATTCTACATATGGCCATGTTGACCTCCTCCGGCGGCTTCACAAAAAACTGCCATACCAACGAGTACCTGATTTTCCCCCCAACACTACTCACTGGATGACTGTTTTCGTGAACCCGTGCACCACTCCTTTTCGGGCAGGTAGGCTGCTGCAAAGCGGGTTGTCTACCCCATGCCCATTTGGCTCCCGACCTCCCACTGCTGCCACCCTGCTGACTCCCGACCACGCTAGCAACTTGCTGGCTCAGCCGCTGCTTGATGGGCAAGCTGCCACCCTCTTCTCCTAAAGATAATGAAGCCCCTTCTTCACCCGGCTCCCAAATGCGATCGGCTACATCATCGAGTAGTGTCTGCACGTCACTGATGTCCTCCTCAACGGTCTCTGGGTCAGGATCCTGACCGCTTGCAACACAAGCTCCCGCACCACTCTCCTCATCACTACTTGCCTGCCTAGCGGAGGAAGCAGCGGATGTCTCCTCCAGATCTTGGCTGGGCAGTAGCTGCTGACAGTTCTCTAGTAGCTTGTCCTCGCTGTATAGTGGAGCTGAGCCCACAGCATATAGTACTTCTCGCGTTGAGGGAACAGAAAAGGACAGAGGCAGGATGAGGACAGGTGAGGGAATAGTGCCTGCTCCCGGGCCATGCCAACTAAGGGTTGTGTCTGATGTCACTTGGGATGACGTGGATGATTAAGTTAACCAATCAAGAACCGCTGGGTTGATGGTCAAGACACGACCGCTAGATGACACTGGGAGCTCAGGCCTCTCGCTGCGACTCCTGCTGCCACGCCCCCTTACTCTGCTGCGACCTCTGCTTGCGCCAGAAACATTTATGCTTCTGCCACTCCTCTGTGCATGGCCTGGCACTTCTCTGCCTGACATAATTTTAGCTGAACTAAATAAATTCAATGAAAATTAAAACACCCCTAAAAGCGACAAATATATTTTTGTTTTTGTACTGAAATAGGCCACTAAACGCTTTCACCACAATTAACTGCAAAAGTGAACTGAGAATATGTTTTTCTTGTTGTACTGAAATACGCTCCTCACTAGAAATAACTGCAACAGTGCAGTGCACCCCTATACGCTTTCAACAAAAATAACTGCAGAAGTGAACTGAGAGTATATTTTTCTTGTTGGACTGAAATAGGCCACTATACACTTTTACCAAAAAATAATAGCAGAAGTGAACTGAGAATATATTTTTCTTGTTTTACTGAAATCGGCCCCTATATGATTCGACCTATAAAAACTTAAAGAGTGAAGTGCGTATAAATATTTTTCTGTAGTACTGAAATACGCCTCTACATGCTTTCACCATAAATAACTGCAACAGTGCGGTGCATATACAGTATATTTTTCTTTTTTTACTGTTATACACCCCTATGCACTTTCAACAGAAATAACTGCAGAAGTGAACTGAGAATATATTTTTCTTGTTGGACTAAAATAGGCCACTATCTGCTTTTACCAGAATTAACTGCAGAAATGCACTGAGAATATATTTTTCTTGTTCTACTGAAATACGACCGCATACGCTTTGACCAGAAAAATGTAAAGAGTGAAGTGTGTATATATTTTTCTTGTAGTACTGAAATACGCCCCTATGCGCTTTCAACAGAAATAACGGCAATAGTGCAGTGTTTTGGTCAGTGATTTTCATCAGTAATTGTCAGCAAAAACCTGGATTCAAGCCTCCACAGACATAAGATATAAGGCCCCTTTCACACGGGCGAGTATTCTGAGGTGAACGCATTGCACCAGCACTGAATCCTGACCCATTTATTTCAATGGGGCTGTGTACATGAGCGATGTTTTTCATGCATCACTTGTGCAGTGAGTGAAAATCGCAGCATGTTCTATATTCTGCGTTTTTCATGCAATGCAGGCCCCATGGAAATAAATGGGGCTGCGTGAAAATCGCACGACATCCGCAAGCAAGTGCAGATGCGGTGCGATTTTCACACATGGTTGCTAAGGAGACGAGGGATGAGCGACCCGGAACCCCATTTACTTGATTATTTTCCATTATAACATGGTCAAAATGGAAAATAATAGCATTCTTTAACCCCTTAAGGACTCAGCCCTATTTCACCTTATGGACTTGGCCATTTTTTGCAAATCTGACCAGTGTCACTTTAAGTGCTGATAACTTTAAAACGCTTTGACTTATCCAGGCCATTTTCATCACATATTGTACTTCATGACACTGGTAAAATGAAGTAAAAAAAAAAACATTTTTATTTATAAAAAAATACCAAATTTAGCAAACATATAAAAAATTGCAAATTTCCAAGTTTCAATTTCTCTACTTTTAAAATACATAGTAATACCTCCAAAAATAGTTATTACTTTACATTCCCCATATGTCTACTTCATGTTTGGATCAATTTGGGAATGATATTTTATTTTTTGGTGATGTTACAAGGCTTAGAAGTTTAGAAGCAAATCTTGAAATTTTTCAGAAATTTTCAAAAACCCAATTTTTAGGGACCAGTTCAGGTCTGAAGTCACTTTGCGAGGCTTACATAATAGAAACGACCCAAAAATTACCCAATTCTAGAAACTACACCCCTCAAGGTATTCAAAACTGATTTTACAAACGTCGTTAACCCTTTAGGTGTTACACAAGAATTCATGGAAAATAGAGATACAATTTAAAAATTTCACTTTTTGGGCAGATTTTCCATTAATTTTTTTCCAGTTACAAAGCAAGGGTTAACAGCCAAACCAAACTCACTATTTATGGCCCTGATTCTGTAGTTTACAGAAAAACCCCATATGTGTTCGTAAACCGCTGTACGGGCACACGGCAGGGCGCAAAAGGAAAGGAATGCCATACGGTTTTTGGAAGGCAGGTTTTGCTGGACTGGTATTTTTGACACCATGTCCCATTTGAAGCCCCCCTGATGCACCCCTAGAGTAGAAACTCCATAAAAGTGACCCCATCTAAGAAACTACACCCCTCAAGGTATTCAAAACTGATTTTACAAACGTTGTTAACCCTTTAGGTGTTCCACAAAAAATAATGGAAAATAGAGATACAATTTCAAAATTTCACTTTTTTGGCAGATTTTCTAATTTAATAATATTTTCCAGTTACAAAGCAAGGGTTAACAGCTAAACCAAACTCAATATTTATGGCCCTGATTCTGTAGTTTACAGAAACACCCCATATGTGGTCGTAAACCGCTGTACGGGAACACGGCAGGGCGCAGAAGGAAAGGAATGCCATACGGTTTTTGGAAGGCAGGTTTTGCTGGACTGGTTTTTTTGACACCATGTCCCATTTGAAGCCCCCCTGATGCACCCCTAGAGTAGAAACTCCATAAAAGTTACCCCATCTAAGAAACTACACCCCTCAAGGTATTCAAAACTGTTTTTACAAATGTCGTTAACACTTTGGGGGTTCCACAAGAATTAATGGAAAATAGAAACAATTTAAAAATTTCACTTTTTTGGCAGATTTTCCATTTTAATTATTTTTTTCCAATTACAAAGCAAGGGTTAACAGCCAAACCAAACTCAATATTTATGGCCCTGATTCTGTAGTTTACAGAAACACCCCATATGTGGTCGTAAACCGCTGTACGTGCACACGGCAGGGCGCAGAAGGAAGGGAATGCCATACGGTTTTTGGAAGGCAGATTTTGCTGGACTGTTTTTTTTGACACCATGTCCATTTGAAGTCCCCCTGATGCACCCCTAAAGTAGAAACTCCAAAAAAGTGACCCAATTTTAGAAACTACGGGATAGGGTGGCATTTTTGTTGGTACTAGTTTAGGGTACATATGATTTTTGCTTGCTCTATATTACACTTTTTGTGAGGCAAGGTAACAAGAAATAGCTGTTTTGGCACCGTTTTTATTTTTTGTTATTTACAACATTCATCTGACAGGTTAGATCATGTGATATTTTTATAGACCAGGTTGTCATGGATGCGGCGATACCTAATATGTATACTTTTTTTCTATTTATGTAAGTTTTACACAATGATTTCTTTTTTTAAACAAAAAAAAATCCTGTTTTAGGGTTTCCATAGTCTGAGAGCCATAATTTTTTCAGTTGGCTTTTTCAAATGGCTTTTTTACACAGTTTTTATTTTTATTTTTTTACGGTATTCACCTGAAGGGTTAGGTCATGTGATATTTTTATAGAGCAAGTTATTACGGACGCTGCGATACCTAATATGTATACTTTTTTTTTTATTTATGTAAGTTTTACACAATGATTTAATTTTTGAAGCAAACAAAATCTTTTTTTTGTGTTTCCATAGTCTGAGAGCCATAATTTTTTCAGTTTTTGGGCGATTACCTTGGGTAGGGTATGATTTTTGCGGGATGAGATGATGGTTTTATTGGCACTATTTTGGGGTGCATATGACTTTTTGATCGCTTGCTATTACACTTTTTGTGATGTAAGGTGACAAAAAATGGTTTATTTAGCACAGTTTATACTTTTTATTTTTTACGGTGTTTATCTGAAGGGTTAGGTCATGTGATATTTTTATAGAGCCGGTCGATACGGACGCGGCGATACCTAATACGTATACTTTTTATTTTATTTATGTAAGTTTTACACAATAATATCATTTTTGAAACAAAAAAAATAATCATGTTTTAGTGTCTCCATATTCTGAGAGCCATAGTTTTTACAGTTTTTGGGCGATTAACCACTTCAGCCCCCCTACCTTAAACACCCTTAATGACCAGGCCACTTTTTACACTTCTGACCTACACTACTTTCACCGTTTATTGCTCGGTCATGCAACTTACCACCCAAATGAATTTTACCTCCTTTTCTTCTCACTAATAGAGCTTTCATTTGATGGTATTTCATTGCTGCTGTCATTTTTACTTTTTTTGTTATTAATCGAAATTTAACAATTTTTTTGAAAAAAAATGACATTTTTCACTTTCAGTTGTAAAATTTTGCAAAAAAAACGACATCCATATATACATTTTTATCTAAATTTATTGTTCTACATGTCTTTGATAAAAAAAAAATGTTTGGGTAAAAAAAAAATGGTTTGGGTAAAAGTTATAGCGTTTACAAACTATGGTACAAAAATGTGAATTTCGGCTTTTTGAAGCAGCTCTGACTTTCTGAGCACCTGTCATGTTTCCTGAGGTTCTACAATGGCCAGACAGTACAAACACCCCACAAATGACCCCATTTCGGAAAGTAGACACCCTAAGGTATTCGCTGATGGGCATAGTGAGTTCATAGAACTTTTTATTTTTTGTCACAAGTTAGCGGAAAATGATGATTTTTTTTTTCTTACAAAGTCTCATATTCCACTAACTTGTGTCAAAAAATATAAACTTCTATGAACTCACTATGCCCATCAGCGAATACCTTTGGGTGTCTTCTTTCCAAAATGGGGTCACTTGTGGGGTAGTTATACTGCCCTGGCATTCTAGGGGCCCTATTGTGTGGTAAGTAGTTTGAAATCAAAATCTGTAAAAAAAAAGGGCAGGTGAAATCCGAAAGGTGCTCTTTGGAATGTGGGCCCCTTTGCCCACCTAGGCTGCAAAAAAGTGTCACACATGTGGTATTGCCGTACTCAGGAGAAGTTGGGCAATGTGATTTGGGGTGTCATTTTACATATACCCATGCTGGACGAGATAAATATCTTGGTCAAATGCCTACTTTGTATAAAAAAATGGGAAAAGTTGTCTTTTGCCAAGATATTTCTCTCACCCAGCATGGGTATATGTAAAATGACACCCCAAAACACATCGCCCAACTCCTCCTGAGTACGGCAATACCACATGTGTGACACTTTTTTGCAGCCTAGGTGGGCAAAGGGGCCCACATTCCAAAGAGCACCTTTAGGATTTCACCGGCCATTTTTTACAGATTTTGATTTCAAACTACTTACCACACATTAGGGCCCCTAGAAGGCCAGGGCAGTATAACTACCCCACAAGTGACCCCATTTTTGAAAGAAGACACCCCAAGGTATTCGCTGATGGGCATAGTGAGTTCATGGAAGTTTTTATTTTTTGTCACAAGTTAGTGGAATATGAGACTTTGTAAGAAAAAAAAAATCATCATTTTCCGCTAACTTGTGACAAAAAATAAAAAATTCTAGGAACTTGCCATGCCCCTCACGGAATACCTTGGGGTGTCTTCTTTGCAAAATGTGGTCACTTGTGGGGTAGTTATACTGCCCTGGCATTCTAGGGGCCTTAATGTGTGGTAAGTAGTTTGAAATCAAAATCTGTAAAAAATGGCCGGTGAAATCTGAAAGGTGCTCTTTGGAATGTGGGCCCCTTTGCCCACCTAGGCTGCAAAAAAGTGTCACACATGTGGTATCTCCGTACTCAGGAGAAGTTGGGCAATGTGTTATGGGGTGTCATTTTACATATACTCATGCTAGGTGAGATAAATATCTCGGCAAAAGACAACTTTTCCCATTTTTTTATACAAAGTTGGCATTTGACCGAGATATTTCTTTCACCCAGCATGGGTATATGTAAAATGACACCCCAAAACACATTCCCCAACTTCTCCTGAGTACGGCGATACCACATGTGTGACACTTTTTTGCAGCCTAGATGCGCAAAGGGGCCTACATTCCTTTTAGGGGGGCATTTTTAGACATTTGGATCCCAGACTTATTCTCACTCTTTAGGGCCCCTAAAATGCCAGGGCAGTATAAATACCCCACATGTGACCCCATTTTGGAAAGAAGACACCCCAAGGTATTCAATGAGGGGCATGGCGAGTTCATAGAAATATTTTTTTTTTGCCACAAGTTAAATTGATTTTTTTAGTTTTTTTCTCACAAAGTCTCCCTTTCCGCTAACTTGGGACAAAAATTTCAATCTTTCATGGACTCAATATGCCCCTCACGAAATACCTTGGGGTGTCTTCTTTCCAAAATGGGGTCATTTGTGGGGTGTTTGTACTGCCCTGGCATTTGAGGGTCTCCGCAATGATTACATGTATGGCCAGCTATAGGAGTTTCTGCTATTCTCCTTATATTGAGCATACGGGTAATGAGATTTTTTTTTTTCCGTTCAGCCTCTGGGCTGCCAGGACATAGGAGCTCCGCCCAACATCCATACCCACTTAGCTCGTATGCCCTGGCAAGCCCGATTTCTCCATTCACATGAATCGATGTGGATGAATAAATAATTGCCGGGATTTATTTATTTTTTATATACAAAGTGTTTGCCAAAGTATATGAACACCGCCGCCTCCTCAGCTCATATGCCTCGGCAAACGTATCTTTTACTGCAGAGGAGAAATATCGTCTTGCAGCGCCACATACACTGACTTTTGTGTAATCTGACAGCAGCGCAATGCTTCAATGCAATCAGTGCTGCAGCTGGTCGATCGGTTGGTCCACCTGGAAGGTAAAAAAAAAAAAGAAAAAACCAGGCTTCAACGCAATAAATTTATTAACTTTATAATAACTTTTGAACAGAACATATAAACTTTTGAACTGAACGTTAACTTTTTTGCTTACCGGTGCTTTTTTTTTGTTAGTTTTTTTTTACCTTTATAGAACAAACCTCTCCTTCCCCATGGGACAATGTGCAAAGCGCAAATCACCCAAAGATGTGACGAAGTACATTATGCACTTTATCCCAGGTGAAAGGAGAGGTTTGCAGTAGCTGTGAGTGTAAGGGCCCTAATAGCCCTGTGTGCCTGTCCTGTGAGATGCAATCCCTATGCTAAGTGTACCTGTGTGTGGTACTTCCGGAAACACTCTCCAAAGCATAGGGCAGGGTGGTCAGGGCAGTCAGGACAGAAATAGCGGGTGTAACGCCTTATTCCACACCTGCTACAGACACAACATCTTTTTCGGGCTGACGGTTGGGTTGAGGTACCAGGAACAACACTGGGGAAATGTCGCTTGTGTAGATGGCTAACTACACTGGTGGTTGGGGCCACGGAACCTCCTGGATACAGGAGGTTCGCGATGATCTCTTCCTGAAATTTGAGGAAGGATCGTGTTCTCCCAGCCTTACTGTAGAGAACAAAACTATTGTACATCGCCAATTGAATCAAATATACAGACACCTTCTTATACCAGCGTCTGGTGCGTTGGGAAACTAAATAGGGAGCCAACATCTGGTCATTGAAGTCCACCCCTCCCATGAGCGCATTATAGTCGTGGACTGAGAGGGGCTTTTCAATGACACGGGTTGCCCTTTCAATTTGTATTGTCGTGTCTGCGTGAATGGAGGAGAGCATGTAAACGTCACGCTTGTCTCTCCATTTCACCGCGAGCAGTTCTTCGTTACACAAGGCAGCCCTCTCCCCCCTTGCAAGACGGGTGGTAACAAGCCGTTGGGGGAAGCCCCGGCGACTAGGTCGCACGGTGCCACAGCAGCCAATCTGTTCTAGGAACAAATGCCTGAAGAGGGGCACACTTGTGTAAAAATTGTCCACATAAAGATGGTACCCTTTGCCAAATAAGGGTGACACCAAGTCCCAGACTGTCTTCCCACTGCTCCCCAGGTAGTCAGGGCAACCGACCGGCTCCAGGGTCTGATCTTTTCCCTCATAGATCCGAAATTTGTGGGTATAGCCTGTGGCCCTTTCACAGAGCTTATACAATTTGACCCCATACCGGGCGCGCTTGCTTGGGATGTATTGTTTGAAGCCAAGGCGCCCGATAAAATGTATTAGGGAATCGTCTACGCAGATGTTTTGCTCCGGGGTATACAAATCTGAAAATTTCTGGTTGAAGTGGTCTATGAGGGGCCGAATTTTGTGGAGCCGGTGCAGGAAACGCAGGATGGTCTCAAAACGTGCCCTGGACATAGCAGCAGAGAACATGGGCATGTGATGAATCGGGTTCGTGGACCAATATGACCGCAATTCATGCTTTTTGGTTAGACCCATGTTCAGGAGAAGGCCCAGAAAAATTTTAATTTTGGAAACTTGGACTGGTTTCCACCGGAAAGGCTGGGCATAATAGCTTCCCGGGTTGGCGGCTATAAATTGAGTGGCATACCGATTTGTTTCTGCCACGACTAAGTCCAAGAGCTCCGCAGTCAAGAACAGCTCAAAAAATCCCAGGGCCGAACCGATCTGAGCTGTCTCAACCCGAACTCCAGACTGGGCGGTGAAAGGGGGAACTACAGGTGCGGCTGAAGTTGGTGACTGCCAATCAGGGTTTGCCAGCACCTCAGGGACGCTAGGGGCTCTACGGGCCTGTCTGTGCGGTGGCTGCGACGGGGTGACTACTGCACGTGCCACCGTACCAGCTTCAACTGCCCTTCTGGTGCTCGCCACTTCACCATGTTGTACGGCAGTGCTGGTACTAGGTCCAGGGAGGGCTGCGCTGCTGGTGTATGCCTCACCACGTGATCCGACAGCGCCAGCCCCACTCTGCTGCCCTTGAAACGGATCCTGCACAACCTGTGGTCTAGCGACACGGGGCCGGGTACGCCTGGTGCTATCAGGGACCTCAACCTCCTCGTCCGAACTTTGGGTCAGACTGCCACTGCTTTCTACAGGTTCATATTCTGACCCGCTAGATTCGTCAGATGAGGGTTCCCATTCCTCATCCGACTGGGTTAGAATCCTGTAGGCCTCTTCAGAAGAATACCCCCTGTTTGACATTTGGACTACTAAATTTAGGGGTATTCCCTGAGACTACCCAAGAAAAAAAGCAAGCCTGTCTTACAAAGGGGAGGCTAGCGAAGTACCGGAGGCCGCTGCGATTGATAAAAAATATCAAAACAGATTTTTTTATTGCCGCAGCGCTTGGAAAGTGATTGTGCAGTGATAAAAAAAAATTATATTTTTTGTCACTGCGGCGGGGCGGGCGTGGGTGAACGCACGTGTGGGCGACCGATCAGGCCTGATCGGGCAAACACTGCGTTTTGGGTGGAGGGCGAGCTAAGGTGACACTAATACAATTATAGATCTGACTGTGATCAGTTTTGATCACTTACAGATACTATAAAAGTACAAATGCTGATTAGCGATACGCTAATCAGCGAATCAGTGACTGCGGTGCGGTGGGCTGGGCGCTAACTGACGCTAAACTACCTAACCAAGGGACCTAAACTATCCTAAAACCTATCAGTCAATACCAGTGGAAAAAAAAAGTGACAGTTTACACTGATCACTTTTTTCCTTTCACTAAGTGATTGACAGGGGCGATCAAGGGGTGATCAAGGGGTTAATTCGGGTGATGGGGGGTGATCTGGGGCTAAGTGAAGTGTTTGGTGCTACTCACAGTGATGTCTGCTCCTCTGCTGGAACCAACCGACGAAAAGGACCAGCAGAGGAGCAGAGAAGCCATTTAACACATCATATTTACAAATATAATGCGTTATCTGGCTTTTGATTCGATTTTTAAAAAATCATCAGCTTGCCAGCCACGATTATTGGCTGGCAAGTTGATGACGTGACCCCCCTCTAACTTTTGCCGGCCCGCGATGCGCATGCGCGGGCCGGCTTTGAGCGAAATCTCGCGTCTCGCGAGATGACGCGTATATGCGTGACTCTGCGCAGGCCCGCCGCCTCCGGAACGCGATCCTGCGTTAGGCGGTCCGGAGGCAGTTAACTTAGGTAGGGTCTCATTTTTTGCAGGATGATATGACGGTTTGATTGGCACTATTTTGGGGTTAGATTGGTACTATTTTGGTGGGCAAACGCCTTTTTGATCGCTTGCTGTTGTACTTTTTGTGATGTAAGGTGACAAAAAAATGGTTTATTTAGCATAGTTTTTATTTTTTATTTTTTACGGTGTTCATCTGAGGGGTTAGGTCATGTGATATGTTTATAGAGCCGGTCGATACAGACGCGGCGATACCTAATATGTATACTTTTTTTTTTTTTCCTATTTTTTACCCATTTATTTTTACTCTATTTGGGGAAAATTACGTTTTTGTTTATTTTTACTTGAAACTTTGAATTTTTGGGGGGGAAAACTTTATTTTTTAAACTTTTTTTTTACTTTATTTTTTGTCCCACTTTGGGACTTCAACTTTTGGGGGTCTAATCCCTTTTACAATGCATTCCAATACTTCTGTATTGGAATGCATTGGCTGTATGAGTAATACTGTGTGTATTACTCATACAGTTTCCGACCTCTTCCTTAGACATCACGCTGCCTTCCATGCCATCGGGTCCCCCCTACAACCTGCGGTTTGTGGCGATCGCCGACACGGGGGGTCACGGGACCCCCCCCCCGGCATTGTGACAGGTTGCCCGCTGAATGATTTCAGCAGACATCCTGTTGCGATTAACCCCCGCCGCAATCGCGATTTAAATTTAGGACGTACCGGTACGCCCTGAGTCCTTAAGGGGTTAATATAGAATGCAAAGTCCAATGTCAATTGAGGGTTAAAGAATATTATAAACATTACTCACCTCATCCACTTGATTGCGCAGCCGGGATCCTCTTCTTTCTTGTTCTTGAAGGACCTGCAAAAGGACCTTCACTGACGTCATCTCACTTACCCCTTGTCGAGCGCGGTGATGTCAGCACAGATCCTGCTGAATGATGATAGAAGGTCCTTCTATCTTCATTCAGCAGGACCTGCGCTGAAGTCACCGCGCTCACCACATGGTCAGCACGATGACGTCAGCGAAGGTCCTTTTGCAAGTCCTTCAGGAAGAACAAAGAAAATGATCCCGACTGCGCGATCAAGTGAATGAGGTGAGTTATGTTTTTATTATTTTTTAACCCTCAATTGACATTATACTTACCATTCTGTATTAAAGAATGCTATTATTTTCCATTATAACCATGTTATAATGGAAAATAATAAAATCTACAGAACATCAAACCCAAACCAGAACTTCAGTGAAGAAGTCTGGGTTCGGGTCTGGGTACCATATTCAGTTTTTTCTCATGCGTGTGCAAAACGCATTGCACTCGCGCGGAAAAAAAATGAACAGTGGAACGCAATCGCAGTCATAACTGACTGAAAGTGCATGCCTACTCGCACGATTTTCCTTGAACGCATCCACATCGCATCCGGCCATCACCCGCGACGCCCGTGTGAAGTGGGCCTAAGGGAAAGATCTGCACTTGTTCTGTGTTTAGAGCCGCACCAGTTTTTTTGCTCAAAATCACGGATGGAAAACACTGACCGAACACTGATGTGTGAATGAGGCATAAGATGGGAAAATCCCTACAGGTAGGTTATATTAGACTTCCTGCTAATGTACAGTACAGACCAAAAGTTTGGACACACCTTCTCATTCAAAGAGTTTTCTTTATTTTCATGACTATGAAGGCATCAAAACTATGAATTAACACATGTGGAATTATATACATAACAAACAAGTGTGAAACAACTGAAAATATGTCATATTCTAGGTTCTTCAAAGTAGCCACCTTTTGCTTTGAGTACTGCTTTGCACACTCTTGGCATTCTCTTGATGAGCTTCAAGAGGTAGTCCCCTTAAATGGTCTTCCAACAGTCTTGAAGGAGTTCCCAGAGATGCTTAGCACTTGTTGGCCCTTTTGCCTTCACTCTGCGGTCTAGCTCACCCCAAACCATCTCGATTGGGTTCAGGTCCGGTGACTGTGGAGGCCAGGTCATCTGGCGCAGCACCCAATCACTCTCCTTCATGGTCAAATAGCCCTTACTTTCAAAGTTTTCCCAATTTTTCGGCTGACTGACTGACCTTCATTTCTTAAAGTAATGATGGCCACTCATTTTTCTTTACTTAGCTGCTTTTTTCTTGCCATAATACAAATTCTAACAGTCTATTCAGTAGGACTATCAGCTGTGTATCCACCTGACTTCTCCTTAACGCAACTGATGGTCCCAACCCCATTTATAAGGCAAGAAATCCCACTTATTAAACCTGACAGGGCACACCTGTGAAGTGAAAACCATTTCAGGGGACTATCTCTTGAAGCTCATCAAGAGAATGCCAAGAGTGGCTACTTTGAAGAACCTAGAATATGACATATTTTCAGTTGTTTCACACTTGTTATGTATATAATTCCACATGTGTTAATTCATAGTTTTGATGCCTTCAGTGTGAATCTACAATTTTCATAGTCATGAAAATAAAGAAAACTCTTTGAATGAGAAGGTGTGTCCAAACTTTTGGTCTGTACTGTATATTCATCTTAACCACTTCCCATCTGGGCCATTTGCCCCCTTCCTGACCAGGCCAAATTTTGCAAAACTGACATATCTCACTTTATGTGGTAATAACTTTGGAACGCCTTTATTTATCCAAGTCATTCAGAGATTGTTTTCTCGTGACACATTGTACTTCATGATAGTCATAAATTTGAGTCAAAATATTTCACCTTTATTTATGAAAAAATCCCAAATTTACCCAAAAATTTGAAAAATTCGCAATTTTCTAAATTTCAATTTCTCTGCTTTTAAAACAGAAAGTGATACCTCATAAAATATTTATTATTTAACATTCCCCATATGTCTACTTTATGTTGGCATCATTTTGGAAATGTCATTTTATTTTTTTAGGACGTTAGAAGGCTTAGAAGTTTAGAAGCAATTCTTCAAATTTTTAAGAAAATTGCCAAAACCCACTTTTTAAGGACCAGTTCAGGTATGAAGTCACTTTGTGGGGCCTACATAGTGGATACCCCCATAAATGACCCCATTGTAGAAACTACACCCCTCAAGGTATTCAAAACCGATTTTACAAACTTTGTTAATCCTTTAGGCGTTCCACAAGAATTAAAGCAAAATGGAGATCAAATTTTTAAATTTCACTTTTTTGGCAGATTTTCCATTTTAATCAATTTTTTTCTTTAACACATCGATGGTTAACAGCCAAACAAAACTCAATATTTATTACCCAGATTCTGCGGTTTACAGAAACACCCCACATGTGGTCATACACTGCTGTATGGGCACACGGCAGGGCGCAGAAGAAAAGGAACTCCACATGGTTTTTAGATGCCATGTCCCATTTGAAGCCCCCTAATGCACCCTTACAGTAGAAACTCCCAAGAAGTGACCCCATTTTGGAAACTAGGGGATAAGGTGCCAGTTTTATTAGTACTATTTTTGGGTACATAGGATTTTTTGATCATTCATTATAACACTTTATGGAGCAAGGTGACCAAAAAATTGGTTGTTTTAGCACAGTTTCTATTTATTTATTTTTACAGCGTTCACCTGAGGGGTTCAGTCAAGTGACATTTTTATAGAGCAGATTGTTACGGACGTGGCGATACCTAATATGTATACTTTTTCTTATTTATTAAAGTTTTACACAATAATAGCATTTTTGAAACAAAAAAATTATGTTTTAATGTGTCCATGTTCTGAGAGCTATAGTTTTTTTATTTTTTGAGAGATTTTCTTATGTAGGGGCTCATTTTTTGCGGGATGAGGTGACGGTTTTATTGGTACTATTTTGTGGGACATACGCATTTTTGATCACTTGGTGTTGCACCTTTTGTGATGCAAGGTGACAAAAATTGCTTGTTTTGACACAGTTTTTTTTTTTTGTTTTTTTTTACGGTGTTCACCCGAGGGGTTAGGTCATGTGATATTTTTATAGAGCTGGTTTTTACGGACGCGGCAATACCTAATATGTATACTTTTTTTTATTTGTTTCACTTTAACACAATAATAGCATTTTTGAAACCCAAAAAATGTTTTAGTGTCTCCATGTTCTAAGAGCTATAGTTTTTTTTATTTTTTGAGAGATTTTCTTATGTTGGGGCTCATTTTTTGCGGGATGAGGTGACGGTTTTATTGGTACTATTTTGTGGGACATACGCGTTTTTGATCACTTGGTGTTGCACCTTTTGTGATGCAAGGTGACAAAAATTGCTTGTTTTGACAGTTTTTTTTTTTTTTTTTTTACGGTGTTCACCCGAGGGGTTAGGTCATGTGATATTTTTATAGAGCTGGTTTTTACGGACGCGGCAACACCAAATATGTCTATTTTATTTTATTTTTTCTATTTTGAATTTTTTTTTTTATTTCTAACTTGGGAACTTTTTTTTTTTTTACATGTGAAACTTTATTTTATTTTATTTTTTCAATCCTTTATTTTTTTTATTTTTTTTTACACTTTTCGTCCCCCATAAGGTCATACAAGACCTCTGGGGGACATTTGCTTCACTTTTTCTTTTTTTTTTCACTGTTGATTTCTCCTGTAACTGGGGCTGACATAGTAGCCCCAGTTACAGGACAAATGCACCCCTATAGAGGCTGTACAGCAGCAATCCAGCGCTGTACAGCCTCACAGCAGGGCTGATCGAGGTCTCTGAGAGACCTCACACAGCTCCTGCACACTCCGATCACGGCGGTCACATGACCGCCGGGCCGGAACAGGAAGCGCACAGCGCTTCCTTCTCTGCAGACACAGCGCTCGGTGAGCACTGTGTCAGCAGCGATCCGGAAGGCAGGGACACCTGGGCACTGTCCCTGCCTTCTCTAAGGGTTGCCCTGCTGTCACTGACAGCGGGCAACCCGATCAGCAGCTGCACGATTAGCGTGCAGCTGCTATTTCTGACAGGACGTTTTAAAACGTGCTGTCAGAAATAGACGTCCACCCATAGAACGTTTATAGTCTATGGGCGGACGTGAAGCGGTTAATTATGTGTTGATGCGGTAAAACAGAAAATATATTTATGTATATGAGCAAACAGTTGAAAGTAAATCAGGAACAGAAGAACTTGTTCTTATTTCTATGAATATTACACTGTGTCCTGTCTTTTGTAGAATCCATGTGCGCATTTGCCGTGTTACTTCAAATAGACCAACAACCTCTATGCCAGAATCCATCTGACCTACATTTCTGCCAAACAACAAATATAGACAGGAAATGGAAAATATGACCACAAGCACATTGTGTAAGCTGATATAAACTGAGGATATGTCATCATTTCATGAAACAGGAGAACCCTTTTAAGGATAATAATCAATTTTAATGTTTTTGCTTTTTTTTCTGGTCATAACTAGAGTTGAGCGAACCCGAACTGTAAAGTTTGGGTTCGTACCGAACTTTAGGGTTTTCGGCACCCGGACCCGAACCCGAACATTTACGTAAAAGTTCGGGTTCGGTGTTCGGCGATTTTTAGGGTGCTTTTTGAAAGGCTGCAAAGCAGCCAATCAACAAGCGTCATACTACTTTCCCCAAAAGGCCATCAAAGCCATGCCTACTATTGGCATCGCTGTGATTGGCCAACTGCAGCATGTGACCCAGCCTCTATTCAAGCTGGAGTCACGTAGCGCCGCCCGTCACTTTGCTCGGATTAGTGTAGGGAGAGGCTGCAGCTGCTGTGAGGGAGAGAT
Organism: Bufo bufo; assembly: GCF_905171765.1. Lineage (NCBI taxonomy): Eukaryota > Metazoa > Chordata > Amphibia > Anura > Bufonidae > Bufo > Bufo bufo. The sequence goes on along the minus strand of NC_053390.1, from coordinate 515,762,887 downwards.
CAGGGAGAAATATTATCAAGAACTGGTTTATGTACTCAGTGATCTACAAAAAAAGTGTTTTGTGGGTGCAGGGCACAATTTTTTTAAGCCTGCCCTGAGCCAACTACTGCTGAAAACAAACTTTTTTTTCTTCTGTTAGTCAATATCAATACATGATCGGCAGCCATTTTATGCAACGATAGTGCACCAGCATAGGCTATCTGCAAGTCCAGAAATACAGCTTTCGCATACTGGGGTGAAAAAATCCTCTAATATACTGCACATCTGGGATTAGACAAGCATAAGTGACTATCACATTTAGGACAGAAATATAGCTTTTTGGTTAGGGTGAAAAAACCCTCTAATATACTGCACACTGGGATTACACGTGCATAAATCACTGTCACATTTAGGACAGAAATACAGATTTTTGGTTAGGGTGAAAAAACCCTCTAATATACTGCACATCTGGGATTAGACAAGCATAAGTGACTGTCACATTGAGGACAGAAATACAGCTTTTTGGTTAGGGTGAAAAAAAAACTCTAATATACTGCACATCTGGGATTACACGTGCATAAGTGACTGTCACATTTAGGCCATAAATACAGCTTTGGCATACTGGGGTGAAAAAAGCCTCTCATATACTGCACATCTGGGATTACACGTGCATAAGTGACTGTCACATTTAGGCCAGAAATACGGCTTTTTGGTTACTGGGGTGAAAAAAGCCTCTAATATACTGCACATCTGGGATTAGACAAGAATCAGTGACTGTCACATTTAGGCCAGAAATACGGCTTTTTGGTTACTGGGGTGAAAAAACCCTCTGATATACTGCACATCTGGGATAAAACATGCATAAGTGAGTGTCACGTTTAGGCCACAAATACCGCTGTCATGTAGAGTTTTACAAAAAAAAATAGAGTGCAATACCCTTCATCAGGGTTTATATTGGTGGTTAATTATTTTTAACATACTTAACCACTTTTTACTTTGCTTTGTGAAAGCTAACTATGAGGCAAAAATCTAATAAGGGACGCGGTCATGGTCGTGGTGTTGGTGGAGCCTCTGGTGCAGGGAGAGGACATTGCCGTTCTGCCACAGCTACACGTCCTACTGAACCTACTACCTCAGGTCCCAGTAGCCGCCAGAATCTACAGCAATATTTGGTCGGGCCTAATGCCATTCTAAGGATGGTAAGGCCTGAGCAAGTACAGGCACTAGTCAATTGGGTGGCCGACAGTGGATTCAGCACGTTCACATTATCTCCCACCCAGTCTTCTGCAGAAAGCGCACAGGTGGCGCCTGAAACCCATGCCCATCAGTCTGTCACATCACCCCCGTGCATATCGGGGAACCTGTCTGAGCCTCAAGTCATGCAGCAGTATCTTATGCTGTTTGAAGACTCTGCTGGCAGGGTTTCCAAAGGGTATCCACCTAGCCCTTCCCCAGGGGTGGAACACATAGAATGCACAACCACTTATGTTTCCTGATGAGGACATGGGAATACCACCTCAGCACGTCTCTGATGATGACGAAACACAGGTGCCAACTGCTGCGTCTTTCTGCAGTGTGCAGACCGAAAAGGAGGTCAGGGAGGAAGACGATGCAGGGGACGATGAGGTCCTAGATCCCACATGGAATGAAGGTCGTGCCACTGACTTTCAGAGTTCAGAGGAAAAGGCAATGGTGTGACCGAGCCTACAGCGTAGCAAAAGCGGGAGCAGGGTGCAAAAGCAGAGCAGCCGTCGCCAAAACAGTTTGCCTGCTACTGGCCACCGTCAACAGGGACCGAGCACACCAAAGGCAGCTTCAAGGAGTTCCCTGGCATGGCACTTCTTCACACAATGTGCTGACGACAAGACCCGAGTGGTTTGCACGCTGAGCCATCAGAGCCTGAAGTGAGGCATTAACGTTCTGAACCTTAGCACAACCTGCATGACCAGGCATCTACATGTGAGACACGGACTGCAGTGGAGAAAGCACCTTCAAAAACAAGAAAGGGCCCCTCCTGCTCCCTCTTTTGCTGCTGCCTCTGCCTCTTCCTCCACCTCTGGAGGAACGTTGGCACCTGCCGCACAGCAAACAGAGGATTTGCCACAAACAACACCACCTCCATCACCAAGCATTTCCACCATGTCACACGGAGGCGTTCAGCTCTCCATCTCACAAACCTTTGAGAGAAAGTGTAAATTCCCACCTAGCCACCCTCGATCCCTGGCCCTGAATGCCAGCATTTCTAAACTACTGGCCTTTGAAATGCTGTCATTCAGGCTGGTGGATACGGACAGCTTCAAACAGCTCATGTCGCTTGCTGTCCCACAGTACGTCGTTCCCAGCCGCCACTACTTCTCCAGGAGAGCCGTGCCCTCCCTGCACAACCAAGTATCAGAAAAAATCAAGTGTGCACTGCACAACACCATCTGTGGCAAGGTCCAACTAACCACAGATACGTGGACCAGTAAGCATGGCCAGGGACGCTATATCTCCCTAACTGCACACTGAGTAAATGTAGTGGCGGCTGGGCCCCAGGCGGAGAGCTTTTTGGCGCACGTCGTTCCGCCGCCAAGGATCGCAGGGCATCATTCTTTGCCTCCTGTTGCCTCCTCTTCCTACTCGGCTTCCTCCTCCAATTCTACCACCTCCTCATCCGGTCAGCGACAGACCTTCACCACCAACTTCAGCACAGCCGGCGGTAAACGTCAGCAAGCCGTTCTGAAACTGATGTGTTTGGGGTACAGGCCCCACACCGCGCAGGAGTTGTGGCGGGGTATAGAACAACAGACCGATGAGTGGTTGCTGCCAGTGAGCCTCAAGCCCGGCCTGGTGGTGTGCGATAATGGGCGAAATCTCGTTGCAGCTCTGGGACTAGCCGGTTTGACGCACATCCCTTGCCTGGCGCATGTGCTGAATTTGGTACTGCAGAAATTCATTCACAACTACCCCGACATGTCAGAGCTGCTGCATAAAGTGCAGCGCATCTGTGCGCGCTTCTGGCGTTCTCATCCTGCCACCGCTCGCCTGTCTGCTCTACAGCGTAACTTCGGCCTTCCCGCTCACCGCCTCATATGCGACGTGCCCACCAGGTGGAACTCCACCTTGCACATGCTGAAGAGACTGTGCGAGCAGCAGCAGGCCAAAGTGGAGTTTCAGCTGCAGCACGCACGGGTGAGTCGCACTGCGGAACAGCACCACTTCACCACCAATGACTGGTCCTCCATGCGAGACCTGTGTGCCCTGTTGCGCTGTTTCGAGTACTCCACCAACATAGCCAGTGGCGATGACGCCATTATCAGCGTTACAATAACACTTCTATGTCTCCTTGAGAAAACACTTAGGGCGATGATGGAAGAGGATGTGGCCCAGGATGAGGAGGAGGAAGAGGGGTCATCTATAACACTTTCAGGCCAGTCTTTTAGAAGTGGCTCAGAAAGAGGATTTTTGCAACAGCAGAGGCCAGGTACAAATTTGGCAAGCCAGGGCCCACTACTGGAGGATGAGGAGGAGGATGGGGATAAGGCATGTTCACAGCGGGGTGGCATCCAACGCAGCTCGGGCCCATCACTGGTGCGTGGCTGGGGGGATACGGAGGACGCAGACAATAAGCCTCCCACAGAGGACAGCTTGTCCTTACCTCTGGGCAGTCTGGCACACATGAGCGACTACATGCTGCAGTGCCTGCGCAATGACTGCAGAGTTGCCCACATTTTAACGTGTGCTGACTACTGGGTGGCCATCCTTAATTCCCTCACTGGAGCGTGATCGGAAGATGCGCGACTACAGGCGCACGCTGGTAGACGCGCTCCTGAGAGCATTTCCGACTGATGCCGGGGGACAAGTGGAAGCACAAGGCGAAGGCAGGGGAGGAGGAAGAGGTCGCCAACACAGCTGTGTTAGCGCCAGCACCTCAGAAGGCAGGGTTAGCATGGCCGACATGTGGAAAAGCTTTGTCACCTCGCCGCAACAACCGGCCCCAACTGCTGATATGGAGCGTGTTAGTGTACCGGTCAGAGGAGGGAGAGACCGCAAAGCAGGATTCAAGTACAGTACAGTGGACAAGGAGACTGAAGCAAAAACCGGCTTTATTAAGAAGCAAAATGAAACTGCCGGAAAACCTGAGTAACAATACAGTACCACCGCACCAGAGGCACAATGGGTCAAAGACAGGAATGGTATTAACAGGTGAACATAAATCAACAACAATGGCAATGAAGTTTTGCATATACAGGGAGTGCAGAATTATTAGGCAAATGAGTATTTTGACCACATCATCCTCTTTATGCATGTTGTCTTACTCCAAGCTGTATAGGCTAGAAAGCCTATTACCAATTAAGCATATTAGGTGATGTGCATCTCTGTAATGAGAAGGGGTGTGGTCTAATGACATCAACACCCTATATTAGGTGTGCATAATTATTAGGCAACTTCCTTTCCTTTGGCAAAATGGGTCAAAAGAAGGACTTGACAGGCTCAGAAAAGTCAAAAATAGTGAGATATCTTGCAGAGGCATGCAGCACTCTTAAAATTGCAAAGCTTCTGAAGCGTGATCATCGAACAATCAAGCGTTTCATTCAAAATAGTCAACAGGGTCGCAAGAAGCGTGTGGAAAAACCAAGGCGCAAAATAACTGCCCATGAACTGAGAAAAGTCAAGCGTGCAGCTGCCAAGATGCCACTTGCCACCAGTTTGGCCATATTTCAGAGCTGCAACATCACTGGAGTGCCCAAAAGCACAAGGTGTGCAATACTCAGAGACATGGCCAAGGTAAGAAAGGCTGAAAGACGACCACCACTGAACAAGACACACAAGCTGAAACGTCAAGACTGGGCCAAGAAATATCTCAAGACTGATTTTTCTAAGGTTTTATGGACTGATGAAATGAGAGTGAGTCTTGATGGGCCAGATCGATGGGCCCGTGGCTGGATTGGTAAAGGGCAGAGAGCTCCAGTCCGACTCAGACGCCAGCAAGGTGGAGTACTGGTTTGGGCTGGTATCATCAAAGATGAGCTTGTGGGGCCTTTTCGGGTTGAGGATGGAGTCAAGCTCAACTCCCAGTCCTACTGCCAGTTTCTGGAAGACACCTTCTTCAAGCAGTGGTACAGGAAGAAGTCTGCATCCTTCAAGAAAAACATGATTTTCATGCAGGACAATGCTCCATCACACGCGTCCAAGTACTCCACAGCGTGGCTGGCAAGAAAGGGTATAAAAGAAGAAAATCTAATGACATGGCCTCCTTGTTCACCTGATCTGAACCCCATTGAGAACCTGTGGTCCATCATCAAATGTGAGATTTACAAGGAGGGAAAACAGTACACCTCTCTGAACAGTGTCTGGGAGGCTGTGGTTGCTGCTGCACGCAATGTTGATGGTGAACAGATCAAAACACTGACAGAATCCATGGATGGCAGGCTTTTGAGTGTCCTTGCAAAGAAAGGTGGCTATATTGGTCACTGATTTGTTTTTGTTTTGTTTTTGAATGTCAGAAATGTATATTTGTGAATGTTGAGATGTTATATTGGTTTCACTGGTAAAAATAAATAATTGAAATGGGTATATATTTGTTTTTTGTTAAGTTGCCTAATAATTATGCACAGTAATAGTCACCTGCACACACAGATATCCCCCTAAAATAGCTAAAACTAAAAACAAACTAAAAACTACTTCCAAAAATATTCAGCTTTGATATTAATGAGTTTTTTGGGTTCATTGAGAACATGGTTGTTGTTCAATAATAAAATTAATCCTCAAAAATACAACTTGCCTAATAATTCTGCACTCCCTGTACACAGAATGAGCTAAACAGTAAGCAGTCAGCTTGCAGGCTACTCTCACTACCAATTTCCTATCTAGCCCTGCTACCCAGGGGACGCTTCTACAGCGCACTGACTAAGTCCCTGACTCTATAACCTATCACAGGAAATCACCGGTGCCACTCACAGTTCTGCAGATTCTCCTGGGTACAATAAGATGCAGTCTGGATCCAGGTCCGGTCGCCTGCTTGGCTGTCTTTCTCTGGTCACAACAGATGCAGATCTCCACCTAGTTTCAGCCCTGGCAGGAAGGATCCGGCTTGTACTGGTCTCTAACACACAGTCCCACTCCTCTGGAACACACAGTGAAGTCCTCTGTGTGCAGCTCTACAGCTGTCAGGAAAATCTCAGCTAATATAGCCTCCTGCTGCTACAGTCTTTTACTGTTATCTCTCAGCAGTCCATCTCTCCCTGTTATCTCAGCAAGGCCCCCAGAAACTTCTGGAACAGCCCGGGAAAATCTTCTTAACTCTTTCTTAGCCTCTGGCCAGCTCAACTCAGGTTCCTGTTTAGTCACAGTGGCCTCTGGTGGCCGGAGGGAAACATGACAGTCTGCATAGATATAAGTGCTGGAAATGCTGCTGGTTGATTCAGGGCTGCCTCTTACATTAGCAGGAGGCAGCATTTGAACAACATGGTGGAACAGTACCTGTGCACACGACTACACGTACTGACTGATGGTTCTGCCCCATTCAACTTCTGGGTCTCCAAATTGTCCACATGGCCAGAGCTTGTCCTGTATGCCTTGGAGGTGCTGGCCTGCCCTGCAGCCAGTGTACTCTCTGAACATGTATTTAGCACGGCAGGAGGCGTCATTACAGACAGACGCAGCCGCCTGTCCACAGCCAACGTGGACAAGCTCACGTTCATTAAAATAAACCAGGCTTGGATCCCACAAGACTTGTCTGTACCTTGTGCAGAATAGACATTTATACTACCATCAAACATACATTCTTGTACTCAAGTCAAGTGCAATGATTCTTTGTTTTCTTTTTTTTTTAATTTGTCCCAACATTTTTGGCTACCTCCTCCTCCTCCATTGCTGCCTCCACCAACAGAACCACATTCACCGCCTCCTCAACCTCCGACTCCATATCCACCTCCTTCTCTGAGTTGCAGGTTAATAATTTGTCATTTTTAGTTATTTTATTTCATTTTAAGTTATTTCCCTATCCACATTTGTTTGCAGAGCAGTTGCCATGCTCTTAAGCACATTTTACTGCCTTTTACATCCCTCTAGCCTTTTCAAGGACTATTTTAGAGCCATTTTAATTTAAAATAAAAAAGCCAATTTTTGTGTGACATTTTACCATTTTTAGCGTATACAAACCCCTGCTGTGCCTGGGTGACAGGGGCCTAAATCTCTCAAAATCCTGTTGTATTGCTGGGTGACATGAACCCCCTTTTACCGTGAATGAACCCCTGCTCTGCATTGCTGACAGGGGCCTAAATCTCTCAAAATCCTCTTTTCTATTGCTGGGTGACATGAACCCTCTTTTGCCGTGAATGAACCCCTGCTGTGCATTGCTGACAGGGGCCTAAATCTCTCAAAATCCTCTGTTGTATTGCTGGGTGACATGAACCCCCTTTTGACGTGAATGAACCCCTGCTCTGCATTGCTGACAGGGGCCTAAATCTCTCAAAATCCTCTGTTGTATTGTTGGGTGACATGAACCCCCTTTTGCCGTGAATTAACCCCTGCTGTACCTGGGTGACAGGGGCCTAAATCTCTCAAAATCCTCTGTTCTATTGCTGGGTGACATGAACCCCCTTTTGCCGTGAATGAATCCCTGCTCTGCATTGCTGACAGGGAACTAAATTTAGTGAAAACATCTGTTACTGATCGGAAGATGTGCGACTACAAGTGCACGCTGATGATAGCATTCCCACCTGACAGCGGGGGCACAGTGGAAGCACAAGGCGAAGGCAGAGGAGGAGGAAGAGGTCGCCAACGCAGCTGGGGCACCACCAGCACCTGAGAAGGCAGGGTTAGCATGGCCAAAATGTGGAAAAGCTTTGTCAGCCTTGGAGGTGCTGACTTGCCCTGCAGCCAGTGTATAGTGTGAACGTATGTTTAGTATGGCAGAGAGCATTATCACAGGCCGCAGCCAATGTGGACAAGCTTACGTTTATTAAAATGAACCAAACATGAATTCCACAGGACTGGTCCGAACCTTGTGCAGAATAGACATTTATACCAGCCTCAACCATCCATTCTTGTACTCAAGTGCACTTATTCTTAGTTTTTATTTTGTTATATGTCCCAATATTTTAGGGGATACCCCAATTTAAAAATAAAAAATAACACAAATCAGTGTTGGCTACCTATTCCTCCTTCACCGCCGCTTTCACCTACACCGCCACGTCAACCTACACCGCCACATACACCCATCCACCGCCTCCTCCTGCTACTCCTAGATCCAGATTGTTATTTTTAATTTTTCTGTATTTTACGATATTTTAAGTCATTTCCCTATCCACATTTGTTTGCAGAACAGCTGTCATGCTCTTAAGAACATTTTGATGCCTTTTGCAGCCCTCTAGCCCTTTCCAGGACTCTTTTAGAGCCATTTTAGTGCCCAAAAGTTCGGGTCCCCATTGACTTCAATGGGGTTCGGGTTTGGGGTCGAGTTCGGGTCAAGTTCGGGTCCCGAACCCAAACTTTTTTTTCAAGTTCGGCCGAACCTGACAAACCCTAACATCCAGGTGTCCGCTCAACTCTAGTCATAACTTGTTAATATTTTTTGTCAAGCTCCTCTTTTTTACGGACCATTTTTATTTTGTAGTTACACCATTTTGGAATACATAACATTGATTTACCTTTAAGAACTTTTTTGGGTGGTAATGGGAAAAAAAGCAAGTCTGCCATTGTTTTTTGCATTTTAAATATACAACGTTCACCGTGCAGCATAACTACCATGTTACTTTTCAGCTATGGGTTTTATTAGTTTTTGCACAATAATTGTTAATTTCTAACGATAATTTGTTATCCCTTAATCCTAACAGCAGCACAGATGGGGTTAACCACCCCCCGTGGACTGGTAGGACCGGCGGAATTAATAATGAGCCCAATTAAATCATACAATTAAACAATTAAATACCCGCTATAAAGGAGGGAACCACCCCCAGCCCACTGTGTTTTTTTTCTGTCCTCCCGGACAGGTGGACTGGCGGTAATCCCCTCCTTTTTTTTCGGGGATCTCTCTTTCTTTTCAGGCGCTGGTCCTTTGGTCTTCAGTTCCGGCAGCTTACTGGCTGTTGGCACCGTGCTATCGCACCTTATTTTGCTCCTCTCGGCAGCATCCTTGGTCCGGTTTTCCACGGCCGATGGGCGCCGCCATCTTCCAGACGTGATGTCGTAATGGCGTCGGACGTCACTTCCGGGTACTTGGGCACATTAATAATTCCGCCGGTCCTACCAGTCTACAGGGGTGGTTAACCCCATCTGTGCTGCTGGTGGGACGTAAGGGAATAGCATATTTATTTAAAAAAAAAAAATTATATTTTTTTTTATGTTGATGCATTTCAAGATCCACAATTTATTTTTTTGCAGAATGAGATGCAATTTACATTTTATGGGGTAAGTGGGACTTATTGGTTAATATATATTTATTTTTTGAAGGGTAAGAAAAACTATTTCCTTGTTATTTTTTGCATTTATTTAAAATAATGCTATCTTTATTAAATGAGTTATAGTAAATATGACAATAACATATACCCAAAAAATTTTGGGCAAATTAAAAACAGCCAGACATCACCTCTATCTTCACCTTTATGAAAAACATGAGTTCCATCTTCGTAAAATTAAATCAGACCACTATTCACAAGGTAACAAAGCTTCAAAAATCCTAGCAAATAGAGTTAAAAAAAAGAGAAGTCAAAACAAGAATTCCCTTCCTATATGACACTCAAGGCAAAAAACTGTTTAATCCCAAACACATAGCAGAGGAATTTGCCAACTATTACACAAATCTATATAATTTAGAAAGTTCAGCTGACACTGTCCAACCTACTACTGAATATATCAATGACTTCCTTAGTGGCATCTCCCTTCCATCCCTTACGCCAAACCAAAATCAAACCCTCAATTCTAAAATTACACATTCAGAAATTTCTTACGCAATCCATTCCCTCAAAAATAATAAATCCCCTGGCCCAGACGGTCTTACAAATGAATATTATAAGAATTTCTCACACATTTTAAACCCCTTCCTGAATAGAACCTTTAACTTAATAGCAGCACAAAAATCAATTCCAAAAGACATGTTAAATGCACTGATCATTACCCTTCCAAAACCTGGTAAACCTGCAGCTAAACCGGCTAACTTCAGACCCATATCACTTTTAAATTCTGATATAAAGATTTTTGCGAAAATACTGGCAAAAAGGTTTTCTAGCATTCTGCCTTCTTTAATTTCCAATGACCAAATTGGATTTGTTCTCAACAGACAATCATCAGACGGTACTAGAAGGTTTATAGATCTATTAGATGTGGCATATGCCACCCGGACGCCTTCTCTGCTTCTTTCCTTGGATGCGGAGAAGGCGTTCGATAGAATACACTGGGATTATATTTATGCAACTTTAAAAAAGTTTGGATTTGGGGAATTCTTCCTATCTGCAGTTATGTCCTTATATTCTAATCCCAGTGCCTCTATATATTCGTCTAGTTTTCTCTCTGCCCCATTCAATATCAAAAATGGAACCAGACAAGGCTGCCCTATGTCACCCTTGATATTTGCTCTTGCAATGGAACCCTTTGCTGAACATATTAGATCCTCCCCGCTTATTAAAGGGATACTAGTAGGAGACATAGATCACCGTATAGGTCTCTTCGCAGATGATGTCTTAATTATAACATCAAATCCAACTACTGCATTAACTGCTATTAATGATATTATTTCCATGTTTGGCAAAGCATCCTTCTATAAAATAAACATTAATAAGTCCCAAATACTAGACTTAGGTTTATCCCCGGCTTCCAAACGTTTAATTTCCAATTCATATAAATTTCCCTGGGCAGATGAGTCTTTGACATATTTGGGCATTCAACTTGCTTTCCCTACCAACAAACTATTTAAGGTTAACTTCTGGCCTTTATATAATAAAATTAACGACTCTTTAAATAACCTAAGGATGGACTCTCTCTCATGGCTAGGAAGAATAGCTGCACTGAAAATGGTCATTCTTCCCAAAATTATTTACATGTTCCACAATATTCCAATTTCCATTCCCACTGGATATATAACCAAGCTTCAATCCTTAATTAACCGCCACATTTGGGGAAAATTTAAACCCAGAGTGAAAGCACTTATCCTTAGCAAACCACTCAAAACAGGAGATCTCAATGTTCCTTCTATTAAAGGGGTTATCCGAGTTTCTATGTTCCTAACTGGGCAAATGTAACAGCTTTCCAATTCACTCACTTTATCTCCAGTGGCTGGTTTCTCAGATTTCACTGAGGGTCACATGACCTGTGATGTCAGCTTCTCTCCCTGCTTTGATAAAGGTCGTTTACAAGCCTGTAAACGAAACGTCACTGTGCTGGCCACGCCCCCTTCACTCTGCTCTCTGCTAGGATTCTTAACCCATTCAGCTGCACAGACTCAGGGCTGAAGTGTTTACTGTGTAGCTGCAGGCATTGAGGAGACAAGAGGAGCTGACAGAGAAGTTCTGCAAAGCATTACAGGTAGGGGGAAGATCCTGTGTGTATTAGCAGTGTCATTATACAGGTGGGACTTGTAGTTCTACACTTACAAGTTGCTGTTTTCTCCCAGCACTCAGGGCAGCTCTTGTATCCACTCCCTTAGCAGTGTCATTATACAGCTGGGACTTGTAGTCCTACACATACAACATGCTGCAGAGTCTCCCAGCAGGCAGACATGTCACTCAGGGCAGCACTTGTATTCACTCCCTTAGCAGTGTCACTATACAGCTGGGACTTGTAGTCCTACACATACAACATGCTGCAGAGTCTCCCAGCAGGCAGACATGTCACTCAGGGCAGCTCTTGTATCCACTCCCTTAGCAGTGTCATTATACAGCTGGGACTTGTAGTCCTACATATACAACATGCTGCAGAGTCTCCCAGCAGGCAGACATGTCACTCAGGGCAGCTCTTGTATTCACTCCCTTAGCAGTGTCATTATATAGCTGGGACTTGTAGTCTTACACATACAACATGCTGCAGAGTCTCCCAGCAGGCAGACATGTCACTCAGGGCAGCTCTTGTATCCACTCCCTTAGCAGTGTCATTATACAGCTGGGACTTGTAGTCCTACATATACAACATGCTGCAGAGTCTCCCAGCAGGCAGACATGTCACTCAGGGCAGCTCTTGTATTCACTCCCTTGGCAGTGAAGGGGGAGGGGCAGAGATTGTTTTTATTGCATGTAAACAAAGGGCCAGAAAAGAACCAGGGAAATGAGGAAATATATATATATATTTTGCATAAAACTTGCTTAGCTCAGTTATATATCAGATATTCAGTGCTATATTATTTTTTTTCATAACTCGGATAACCCCTTTAAACATTATCATGCCTCATCTATACTTGACCAATTGAGATATTTGATTAAAGATGACACCTCAAAAAAATGGGTTTCATTAGAAATAAGTTTTATGGGATCTTATGACATAAATTTATGTTTTTCCGCTACAGGGGCCTTTGGTATCAAAAATAACTCTCCATTATCAACTTTGACTGCAATACTTAACATCTGGTACTCCATTGCTAGAATAGATAAGCTAATTCCTACCTCATTATCCTCAGTGCCTCTGAAAATCTGTGAATTAGCTATCCCAGATTTACGGTTAAATAATTGGGTAGATTCAGGCATTACTGATGTTAAACAACTATGGAAGGATGGTATCTTTGTTGAATTTGCTCAATTACATAGAGATAGGGTTGAGCGAACCCGAACTATATAGTTTGGGTTCGTACCGAATTTTGGGGTGTCCGTGACACGGACCCGAACCCGAACATTTTTGTAAAAGTCCGGGTTCAGGTTCGGTGTTCGGCGCTTTCTTGGCGCTTTTTGAAAGGCTGCAAAGCAGCCAATCAACAAGCGTCATACTACTTGCCCCAAGAGGCCGTCACAGCCATGCCTACTATTGGCATGGCTGTGATTGGCCAGTGCAGCATGTGACCCAGCCTCTATATAAGCTTGGGTCACGTAGCGCTGCACGTCACTCTACTGTTACAAGTGTAGGGAGAGGTTGCAGCTGCGACGTTAGGGCGAGATTAGGCAGTGATTAACTCCTCCAAAAGACTTCATTCAGTGATCGATCTACAGCTGTGGATCATTGAACTGCTGCTATTCAATTGCTCACTGTTTTTAGGCTGCCCAGAGCGTTTTTCATTCACTTTTTTCTGGGTTGATCGGCGGCCATTTTGTGTCTTGTGGTGCGCCAGCACAAGCTGCCACCAAGTACATTTAACCATCAATAGTGTGGTTATTTTTTGGCTATATCCTACATCAGGGTCAAGCTGAGCCTGTCACAAAGTGCATTTAACCATCAATAGTGTGGTTATTTTTTGGCCATATACTACATCAGGGGCAAGCTGAGCCTGTCACCAAGTGCATTTAACCATCAATAGTGTGGTTATTTTTTGGCCATATACTACACCAGGGTCAAGCTGAGCCTGTCACAAAGTGCATTTAACCATCAATAGTGTGGTTATTTTTTGGCTATATCCTACATCAGGGTCAAGCTGTCATCAAGTGCATTTAACCATCAATAGTGTGGTTATTTTTTGGCCATATACTACATCAGGGGCAAGCTGAGCCTGTCACAAAGTGCATTTACCCATCAATAGTGTGGTTATTTTTTGGCCATATACTACATCAGAGGCAAGCTGAGCCTGTCACCAAGTGCATTTAACCATCAATAGTGTGGTTATTTTTTGGCTATATCCTACATCAGGGTCAAGCTGAGCCTGTCACGAAGTTATTCTCAATAACTTCACACACACGCTACAGTGCAATTCCAAGTCTAATTCTGTGTGTAAACGTATACCTGTCACCCAGCGCCTAAAAAATAGGCCTCAAATTTATTATCATCCAAATCTGTCATTATTGCTTTAGCTGGTCAAGTTATTTAGTGTCCGTCAAAGCACAGTTTTTGTTCTGGGTTGAAATACAATTCCCAATTTTGCAATTCTCTAAATTAGTGGTTTCTGCTGTATCAGGCCTACTTTAAATCTATCCCTAAAAGGGTATATAAGATTCAAGGTGCAGATAGGGTTATTCTCAATAACTTCACAAACACGCTACTGTTCAATTCCAAGTCTAATTCTGTGTGTAAACATATACCTGTCACCCAGCGCCTAAAAATAAGGCCTCAAATTTATATTCATCCAAATCTGTCATTATTGCTTTAGGCTACTTTCACACTTGCGTTCGGGGTTCCGCTTGTGAGCTCCGTTTGAAGGCTCTCACAAGCGGCCCCGAACGCATCCGTCCAGCCCCAATGCATTCTGAGTGGACGCGGATCCGCTCAGAATGCCTCAGTCTGGCTCCGCTTGGCCTCCGTTCCGCTCAGCAGGTGGACACCCGAACGCAGCTTGCAGCGTTCGGGTGTCCGCCTGGCCGTGCGGAGGCAAACGGATCCGTCCAGACTTACAATGTAAGTCAATGGGGACAGATCCGTTTGAAGTTGACACAATATGGTGCAATTTTCAAACGAATCCGTCCCCCATTGACTTTCAATGCAAAGTCTGGACGGATCCGTCTGACTAACTTTCACACTTCGATTTTATTGTGAAATATAATGCAGACGGACCCGTTCTGAACGGATACCATCGTTTGCATTATAGGAGCGGATCCGTCTGTGCAGACACCAGACGGATCCGCTCCGAACGCAAGTGTGAAAGTAGCCTTAGCTGGTCAAGTTATTTAGTGTCCGTCAAAGCACAGTTTTTGTTCTGGGTTGAAATACAATTCCCAATTTTGCAATTCTCTAAATTAGTGGTTTCTGCTGTATCAGGCCTACTTTAAATCTATCCCTAAAAGGGTATATAAGATTCAAGGTGCAGATAGGGGTATTCTCAATAACTTCACACACACGCTACAGTGCAATTCCAAGTCTAATTCTGTGTGTAAACGTATACCTGTCACCCAGCGCCTAAAAAATAGGCCTCAAATTTATATTCATCCAAATCTGTCATTATTGCTTTAGCTGGTCAAGTTATTTAGTGTCCGTCAAAGCACAAATTTTGTTCTGGGTTGAAATACAATTCCCAATTTTGCAATTCTCTAAATTAGTGGTTTCTGCTGTATCAGGCCTACTTTAAATCTATCCCTAAAAGGGTATATAAGATTCAAGGTGCAGATAGGGTTATTCTCAATAACTTCACACACACGCTACAGTGCAATTCCAAGTCTAATTCTGTGTGTAAACGTATACCTGTCACCCAGCGCCTAAAAAATAGGCCTCAAATTTATATTCATCCAAATCTGTCATTATTGCTTTAGCTGGTCAAGTTATTTAGTGTCCGTCAAAGCACAATTTTTGTTCTGGGTTGAAATACAATTCCCAATTTTGCAATTCTCTAAATTAGTGGTTTCTGCTGTATCAGGCCTACTTTAAATCTATCCCTAAAAGGGTATATAAGATTCAAGGTGCAGATAGGGTTATTCTCAATAACTTCACACACACGCTACAGTGCAATTCCAAGTCTAATTCTGTGTGTAAACGTATACGTGTCACCCAGCGCCTAAAAAATAGGCCTCAAATTTATATTCATCCAAATCTGTCATTATGGCTTTAGCTGGTCAAGTTATTTAGTTTCCGTCAAAGCACAGTTTTTGTTCTGGGTTGAAATACAATTCCCAATTTTGCAATTCTGTAAATTAGTGGTTTCTGCTGTATCAGGCCTACTTTAAATCTATCCCTAAAAGGGTATATTAGATTCAAGGTACTAATAGGGTAATTCTCAATAACTTCACACACACGCTACTGTGCAGATCCAAATCTAATTCTGTCCGTAAACGTATACCTGTCACCCAGCGCCTAAATAATAGGCCTCAAATTTATATTCAGCTAAATCTGTCATTACTGCTGTGCCTGTATTAGTGTAATACGGTACCTAAATAGATAACCAGATAGTGTTAGGTGTCTGTAAAAAAAAAGGCCTGAATTTGAATTCAACACATTGGGCCAAATAATATTTTTCTTATTGTGATGAACGGTAACAATGAGGAAAACATCTAGTAAGGGACTCGGACGCGGACATGATCGTGGTGGTGTTAGTGGACCCTCTGGTGCTGGGAGAGGACGTGGCCGTTCTGCCACAGCCACACGTCCTAGTGTACCAACTACCTCAGGTCCCAGTAGCCGCCAGAATTTACAGCCATAATTGGTGGAGCCCAATGCCGTTCTAAGGATGGTAAGGCCTGAGCAGGTACAGGCATTAGTCAATTGGGTGGCCGACAGTGGATCCAGCACGTTCACATTATCTCCCACCCAGTCTTCTGCAGAAAGCGCACAGATGGCGCATGAAAACCAAGCCCATCAGTCTGTCACATCACCCCCATGAAAATCAGGGAAACTGTCTGAACCTCAAGTTATGCAGCAGTCTCTTATGCTGTTTGAAGACTCTGCTGGCAGGGTTTCCCAAGGGCATCCACCTAGACCTTCCCCAGCGGTGGAAGACATAGAATGCACTAACGCACAACCACTTAAGTTTCCTGATGATGAGGACATGGGAATACCACCTCAGCACGTCTCTGATGATGACGAAACACAGGTTCCAACTGCTGCGTCTTTCTGCAGTGTGCAGACTGAACAGGAGGTCAGGGATGAAGACGATGCAGGGGACGATGAGGTCCTAGACCCCACATGGAATGAAGGTCGTGCCACTGAATTTCACAGTTCGGAGGAAGAGGCAGTGGTGAGACCGAGCCAACAGCGTAGCAAAAGACAAAGAGGGAGCAGTGGGCAAAAGCAAAACACCCGCCGCCAAGAGACTCCGCCTGCTACTGACCGCCGCCATCTGGGACCGAGCACCCCAAAGGCAGCTTCAAGGAGTTCCCTGGCATGGTACTTCTTCCAACAATGTGCTGACGACAAGACCCGAGTGGTTTGCACGCTGTGCCATCAGAGTCTGAAGCGAGGCATTAACGTTCTGAACCTTAGCACAACCTGCATGACCAGGCACCTGCATGCAAAGCATGAACTGCAGTGGAGTAAACACCTTAAAAACAAGGAAGTCACTCAGGCTCCCCCTGCTACCTCTTCTGCTGCTGCCGCCTCGGCCTCTTCTGCTGCTGCCGCCACTTCGGCCTCTTCCTCCGCCTCTGGAGGAACGTTGGCACCTGCCGCCCAGCAAACATGGGATGTACCACCAACACCACCACCTGCGTCACCAAGCATCTCAACCATGTCACACGGCAGCGTTCAGCTCTCCATCTCACAAACATTTGAGAGAAAGCGTAAATTCCCACCTAGCCACCCTCGATCCCTGGCCCTGAATGCCAGCATTTCTAAACTACTGGCCTATGAAATGCTGGCATTTAGGCTGGTGGACACAGACAGCTTCAAACAGCTCATGTCGCTTGCTGTCCCACAGTATGTTGTTCCCAGCCGCCACTACTTCTCCAAGAGAGCCGTGTCTTCCCTGCACAACCAAGTATCCGATAAAATCAAGTGTGCACTGCGCAACGCCATCTGTGGCAAGGTCCACCTAACCACAGATACGTGGACCAGTAAGCACGGCCAGGGACGCTATATCTCCCTAACTGCACACTGGGTAAATGTAGTGGCGGCTGGGCCCCAGGCGGAGAGCTGTTTGGCGCACGTCCTTCCGCCGCCAAGGATCGCAGGGCAACATTCTTTGCCTCCTGTCTCCTCCTCCTCCTACTCAGCTTCCTCCTCCTCTTCTTCCACCTGCTCATCCAGTCAGCCACACATCTTCACCACCAACTTCAGCACAGCCCGGGGTAAACGTCAGCAGGCCATTCTGAAACTCATATGTTTGGGGGACAGGCCCCACACCGCACAGGAGTTGTGGCGGGGTATAGAACAACAGAACAACGAGTGGTTGCTGTCGGTGAGCCTCACGCCCGGCCTGGTGGTATGCGATAATGGGTGAAATCTCGTTGCAGCTCTGGGACTAGCCGATTTGACGCACATCCCTTGCCTGGCGCATGTGCTGAATTTGGTGGTGCAGAAGTTCATTCGCAACTACCCCGACATGTCAGAGCTGCTGCATAAAGTGCGGGCCGTCTGTTCGCGCTTCCGGCGTTCACATCCTGCCGCTGCTCGCCTGTCTGCGCTACAGCGTAACTTCGGCCTTCCCGCTCACCGCCTCATATGCGACGTGCCCACCAGGTGGAACTCCACCTTGCACATGCTGGACAGACTGTGCGAGCAGCGGCAGGCCATAGTGGAGTTTCAGCTGCAGCACGCACGGGTCAGTCGTACTGCGGAACAGCACCACTTCACCACCAATGACTGGGCCTCCATGCGAGACCTGTGTGCCCTGTTCCGCTGTTTCGAGTACTCAACCAACATGGCCAGTGGCGATGACGCCATTATCAGCGTTACAATACCACTTCTATGTCTCCTTGAGAAAACACTTAGGGCGATGATGGAAGAGGAGGTGGCCCAGGAGGAGGAGGAGGAGGAAGAGGGGTCATTTTTAGCACTTTCAGGCCAGTCTCTTCGAAGTGACTCAGAGGGAGGTTTTTTGCAACAGCAGAGGCCAGGTACAAATGTGGCCAGACAGGGCCCACTACTGGAGGACGAGGAGGACGAGGAGGAGGTGGAGGAGGATGAGGATGAAGCATGTTCACAGCGGGGTGGCACCCAACGCAGCTCGGGACCATCACTGGTGCGTGGCTGTGGGGAAATGCAGGACGATGACGATACGCCTCCCACAGAGGACAGCTTGTCCTTACCTCTGGGCAGCCTGGCACACATGAGCGACTACATGCTGCAGTGCCTGCGCAACGACAGCAGAGTTGACCACATTTTAACGTGTGCGGAGTACTGGGTTGCCACCCTGCTGGATCCACGGTACAAAGACAATGTGCCCACCTTACTTCCTGCACTGGAGCGTGATAGGAAGATGCGCGAGTACAAGCGCACGTTGGTAGACGCGCTACTGAGAGCATTCCCAAATGTCACAGGGGAACAAGTGGAAGCCCAAGGCGAAGGCAGAGGAGGAGCAAGAGGTCGCCAACGCAGCTGTGTCACGGCCAGCTCCTCTGAGGGCAGGGTTAGCATGGCAGAGATGTGGAAAAGTTTTGTCACCACGCCACAGCTAACTGCACCACCACCTGATACGGAACGTGTTAGCAGGAGGCAACATTTCACTAACATGGTGGAACAGTACCTGTGCACACCCCTCCACGTACTGACTGATGGTTCGGCCCCATTCAACTTCTGGGTCTCCAAATTGTCCACGTGGCCAGAGCTAGTCTTTTATGCCTTGGAGGTGCTGGCCTGCCCGGCGGCCAGCGTTTTGTCTGAACGTGTATTCAGCATGGCAGGGGGCGTCATTACAGACAAACGCAGCAGCCTGTTTACAGCCAATGTGGACAAGCTGACGTTCATGGATCCCACAGGACCTGTCCATCCCTTGTGCAGATTAGACATTAACTACCTCCCCTTAACCATATATTATTGTACTCCAGGGCACTTCCTCATTCAATCCTATTTTTATTTTCATTTTACCATTATATTGCGGGGCAACCCAAAGTTGAATGAACCTCTCCTTTGCCTGGGTGCCTGGGCCTAAATATGTGACAATAGACTGTTCCAGTGGTGGGTAACGTGAAGCCTGATTCTCTGCTATGACATGAAGACTGATTCTCTGCTGACATGAAGCCTGAATCTCTGTTATGGGACCTCTCTCCTCTGTCTGGGTGCCGGGGCCTAAAAATATCTGACAGTGGCCTGTTCCAGTGGTGGGTGACATAAAGTCTGATTCTCTGCTATGACATGAAGACTGATTCTCTGCTGACATGAAGCCTGAATCTCTGTTATGGGACCTCTCTCCTCTGTCTGAGTGCCGGGGCCTAAAAATATCTGACAGTGGCCTGTTCCAGTGGTGGGTGACATGAAGCCTGATTCTCTGCTATGACATGAAGACTGATTCTCTGCTGACATGAAGCCTGAATCTCTGTTATGGGACCTCTCTCCTCTGTCTGGGTGCCGGGGTCTAAAAATATCTGACAGTGGCCTGTTCCAGTGGCGGGTGACATGAAGCCTGATTCTCTGCTATGACATGAAGACTGATTCTCTGCTGAGTCGCTGACATGAAGCCAGATTCTATGTTATGGGACCTCTCTCCTCTGTCTGGGTGCCGGGGCCTAAATTATATGACAATGGACTGTTCCAATGTTGGGTGACGTGAAGCATGATTCTCTGCTATGACATGAAGACTGATTCTCTGCTGACATGAAGCCAGATTCTATGTTATGGGACCTCTCTCCTCTGTCTGGGTGCCGGGGCCTAAAAATATCTGACAGTGGCCTGTTCCAGTGGTGGGTGACATGAAGCCTGATTCTCTGCTATGACATGAAGACTGATTCTCTGCTGACATGAAGCCAGATTCTATGTTATGGGACCTCTCTCCTCTGTCTGGGTGCCGGGGCCTAAAAATATCTGACAGTGGCCTGTTCCAGTGGTGGGTGACATGAAGCCTGATTCTCTGCTATGACATGAAGACTGATTCTCTGCTGACATGAAGCCAGATTCTATGTTATGGGACCTCTCTTCTCTGTCTGGGTGCCGGGGCCTAAATTATATGACAATGGACTGTTCCAATGTTGGGTGACGTGAAGCATGATTCTCTGCTGTGACATGAAGACTGATTCTCTGCTGACATGAAGCCAGATTCTATGTTATGGGACCTCTCTCCTCTGCCTGGGCCTAAATATCTGACAATGGACTGTTCCAGTTTTGGGTGACGTGAAGCCTGATTCTCTGCTATGACATGAAGACTGATTCTCTGCTGACATGAAGCCTGATTTTCTGCTATGGGACCTCTCTCCAATTGATATTGGTTAATTTTTATTTATTTTATTTTTATTTTTATTCATTTCCCTATCCACATTTGTTTGCAGGGGATTCAACTACATTTTGCTGCCTTTTGCAGCCCTCTAGCCCTTTCCTGGGCTGTTTTACAGCCTTTTTAGTGCCGAAAAGTTCGGGTCCCCATTGACTTCAATGGGGTTCGGGTTCGGGACGAAGTTCGGGTCGGGTTCGGATCCCGAACCCGAACATTTCCGGGAAGTTCGGCCGAATTTCTCGAACCCGAACATCCAGGTGTTCGCTCAACTCTACATAGAGACTTTAATATCCCCAACTCCGATTTCTATAAATATCTAAGGATAAGACACTTACTAAAATCTCCAAGAGTTTTTAACTTTAACACCAATAACCAAGCACTTCTAAAATGGATACATATGTCCCAAAACCTGGACAAAGGCATTACTAAGGGCTATCAACTCTTGAAAGAATCAAGCATAAACCCCTTACAACATACTTTGGATCTTTGGAATTCTGAGTTGGGCTCTGTCCTCACAGACTCAGATTGGATAGAAGCCTTCTCCTCCGAATCCAAACTGTCTAAATGCTCTGACCATTTAGAAGGGGCAAGGAAAATATTATATAGATGGTACAGAACCCCTATATACTTAAATAGAATTTCCCCTGAGATTTCTCCAAAGTGTTGGAGATGTGGCCAAGCTCCTGGTTCATTTTTACATTTGTGGTGGGACTGTCCGAGAGTTAAAGATCTATGGGATTCAATATTTAAGTTCATCTCATCGTTAGCTTGTTATCCTATTAGACCTTCATCTAAGATGGCTCTTTTGTCTGTTGGACTGATAGACCTTCCCTGTCACATTAGGTCTAAAGCCAGCCACTTAATATTCACAACCCGTCTATAAATTGCTGCTTGTTGGAAATCTGGGAACCTCCCTAATATTAATAGAATTTTCAGATCTCTAGACAATAGCTGCTTATATGAAGGTTTGTGGGCATCTTCTAAGAATATGAAGTCTTCATTCCTAAAGAGATGGGATGTATGGTTAAATCATAGTAGTTGTAAACTACCTCCTAGTGCTTCCATTAGACTATAAGTCTTTTCTCATTGTTATATGCCTTCTATACAAGTACTTATCTCTTTATATATGTACCTGACAAGCTTTTTTCCTTTACATGGTTTAATATTCTCTGTCATATGCTGTGTAATAACTTCTAATTCTTTAGAAGCTTCACATTTGCCTTAATCTTACTTGTTTCAAACATGTACATGTGATTGTTATTCATTCATTCTTTAACCTATTTTTTATGAAAACCTTTTCAATAAAAACTATTGTTCAAAAAAAACAAACAAACATATAAATGTTGTATCTTTTTATATCAGATTTTTCAAAAAAACACATTTTTTTTATATGGAAAATGGTCTCGTTTTAAATTATTTTATTAACCTTTGCATATTAATTATTTTAGTCCTACTAGGGGATATCAGTATTGTAATGCATTTGCATTACAGCCTATCGCTGTAACAATGTAACAATGACACATATGGCACAGCTTAAAGTAGACTAGTAACCTCTCCTGACATGTCTGATTTAGCAACTATTTACATCCAACTTTTTAATAAAAATTCTGGAGCATCTATTTTTATGACTCTATGTTGTCATGAATGGATTTCCAGCTGTCTGCAATGAAGGCCCAGAAGGGTGTTACCAGTTGGGGGTGTTCCTGCACTATCTGACACTGGCAGCACTGATTGAACAGAGTCAGACTGTGCAGGGACACCCCCCCCAACTGGCAACATTCATAACTTCTAGCAGGAATAATACAAGAATGGCACAAGTGAGATAAAAATCAAACTAGCACAGCTCTCCTCCAAAAGAGCAGTAAAAAATGTTGACAAATATGACAGTTTATCCAATAATTTCTAGGTGGTAGCAAATTTGTATAGTTTCCCAGCAGCTGTCAATCAGATCATGCTATTGCCAATGTTACCGGCTAAACACACTCTTCGCCCATATCTCCTAAAATCCTGAAAAGAAAGCAAGAGATATCCACCTCAAAAAGTGAAACACTGCTGCAACAGAATAAATCCTCCACGCAAGGGTTTTATTATACTCACAAAATGACAAACATTAACCCCTTGCTGATGGAACGATTTTCCATTTTTGTGTTTCAGTTTTTTCCTTCCTGCCTTTTTGGAGCCATAGCTTTTTTATTTTTCTGTTCACATAGCCATATGAGGACTTGTTTTTGCAGGACAAGTTGTACTTTCTAATTTAATATTGCATATAATGTAGTGAGAAGCTGGAATTTGTTTTCAAATGGGGTAAAATTGGAAAAAATCAATTCCGCAACAGTTTTATGTTTTTCTTTTTATAGTGTTCACTTCGTGGTAAAACTAACCTGTTACTTTTATTGTTCAGGTCAGGACGATTCCGGCGATACCACATATGTACAGTCTTTCCTGCGTTTTAATACTGAAAAAAAGGAGCTCATTTTTTGTGGAGGGATCTATACTATTCATTAATACCATTTGGGGTGTGTACAACTTTTTGATAACTTTTTATAAAAATTTTTTGTGGGAGGTGAAGTGACTAAAAAACATCAAACTGGTCATTTGTACTTTTTTTTTTACTATCTTATTGGATAAATATTTTTAGATTTCAATAGTACAGGCGTTTTCACATCTGGCGATGTCCGTGATGTGTAATTTTTATTGTTTATGAATTTTTATTTTCATTTTGGGGAAAAGGGAGTGATTTTTTTTATAGTTCCTATAGGGAACCATAACAAGCAATCATTGCTATTCTCATAGACTCCAGTGCATTAGCATTGGAGTCTATGAGGATTTTACTATGTTCCTATGTACAGGTAGCCCTGCCACAGGCAGTGGCTACATGGTAACTAATGAGCAGCAGTCTTTTGTCACTCAGGATGACAGAGGTTGCTGCACACACACTCTGACTCCTCTGATCCTCACCGGGAGGGAGCTGGAAGCACGCAGTTCCGGGTTTTTGTGCCTCCAGATGGCGTCGTCAAGTTTGATCACGGCATCTGAGGGGTTAAAAGTCCATGATCGGCATTATCTCTGGTCGTGGACATGAGGCCTGGGTGCCTGCTATGGCATCTGCTCTATTCTTGCCACCTTTAAAGACCCAAAATGTGACATACTAGTACGTCACATGTCGGGAAGGAGTTAAAAACATGTAAAATACAGCTCACACTGACACTTTCAACGTGTGGCTGGTCCCACCTAACACAAGTTTAACAATACTACTTCTTCCAGGGTCTAGCCAGTTCACTTGCCACAGATTATTTAAACATTTAAACCCTCACAGCCTCACCTATACAAAACTCCACTAAAAACATCAGTAAGTGCCAATTCACATTAAGCAGTCTACATAAATACATAAAACAGTTAAACCTCATAGCATTGCTACACGCAATTTCATATACATAAAAATAAATTATATAAAAGAAGATTTAATATCACTTCACATCTCAAGCAGACCAAATTTCATCATAAACTTTTTTTTATATAATAACCGTATGCATAGATACAATACATATAGATACAGTACATATAGACCAGGGCCGGGCCGACACAGAGGCTGGGGAGGCTCCAGCCTCAGGGCGCAGGCCAGCTCCCCAGCCTCTGGGCGGCAGGCAGGCCACTGAGTGGTGTACTCCGGTCATCACATGGTCCATCACATGATCCATCACCATGGTAAAAGATCATGTGATGGATCATGTGATGACCGGAGTGATGTTACCACAGGTCCTGTTGCTCCACACAGCTTAAGATGAAGACAGAAGGAGATGCCGACTCCGCGATCAAGTGGATTAAGGTGAGTTAAATTATTATTATTTTTTTTAACCCCTCCAGCGCTATTTTACTTTGCATTCTGTATTCAGAATGCTATTATTTTCCCTTATAACCATGTTATAATGGAAAATAATACAATCTACAGAACACCGATCCCAAGCCCGAACTTCTGTGAAGAAGTTCGGGTTTGGGTACCAAACATGCGCGATTTTTCTCACGCGAGTGTAAAACGCATTACAATGTTTTGCACTCGCGCGGAAAAATTGTGCTTGTTCCCGCAACACACCCGCACATTTTCCCACAACGCCCGTGTGAAAGAAGCCTAAGGCTGGGTTCAGACCTGAGCGTATTTTATATGCGCGTTTAATGCCGTTTTTGTTGCGCGTTTTTATGCGCGTTTTTTGCAATAGTAAACGCGCGTTTGACGCGCGTTTGTGTGATTGACTGCAGTGTCCTATGGCCACAAACGCGCGTCAAAACGCCCCAAAGAAGCTCAAGAACTTGTTTGAGCGTAGGGCGTTTTTCAGTGCATTCAAACGCGCTGTAAAACGCTCAAGTGAGAACCAGGGCCATAGGGAAGCATTGGTTTTCATGTGTTGAGCGTTTTACAGCGCGTTTGAACGCGCTGTAAAACGCTCAAGTGTGAACCCAGCCTAAGGCTGGGTTCAGACCTGAGCGTATTTGATATGCGCTTTTAACGCGCGTTTTTGTCGCGCGTTTTTATGCGCGTTTTTTGCAATAGTAAACGCGCATTTGACGCGCGTTTGTGTGATTGACTGCAGTGTCCTATGGCCACAAACGCGCGTCAAAACGCCCCAAAGAAGCTCAAGAACTTGTTTGAGCGTAGGGCGTTTTTCAGCGCGTTCAAACGCGCTGTAAAACGCTCAAGTGAGAACCAGGGCCATAGGGAAGCATTGGTTTTCATGTGTTGAGCGTTTTACAGCGCGTTTGAACGCGCTGTAAAACGCTCAAGTGTGAACCCAGCCTAACTCAAAATCCAGGTTTAACCCTTGGGCGTGCATAGTCCCAAGAGTGTAAATCCAGAAAGCCTCTCCCTGATTTATTAATGTCACTGGATTTCCACCTTACCATTTCCTACAAACCAGTACTGTCCCCTGGAATGTAAGTCCTTTTGCTGAACCTCCATGGTATTTTTTTAAGTGTGTTGAGAGACTGTGAGTCTCTAGAGAGATATTGTGCAGATGTTTTCCAATATGGGTTTTTAACGGTTCTCCTGACGTATAGCATGCCACAAGGGAATTCTAATAAATATATAACTAGTGTTGGTCGAGCACCAAAGTGCTCGGGTGCTCGAGCAGAACACCTCAGGATGCTCGGGTGCTCTACCGAGCACCCAAGCACAATGGAAGTCAATGGGAGAACCCGAGCATTAAACCAGGCACCCCCTGCTCTGAAGAGGGGAGGGTGTCTGGTTCATAGGAAAAGGTCAGAAATTGATGGAAATACCACTGAAATGGTTCGGAAACAGCATGGGGAGGATGACTGGATGCATCTTGGACTCCCAGGTCGCTGCTAGGAACGATGTTGTTCGCCACTTTTGCAGACTGACAATAATATGCACCAAACCAAAGATAAAATCGATTTTAGAGGAAACATTCTTTCCTGTATATTTACTTGTATATAAAGTGCAAGTGCTGCCAAAAATTACAAGGAAGAGGCACTCCGATACAACATGTATATCACATAAAGGAGGGCCTCATTCACATTCTGGTACAATTGTTCAGGTAGTGGGACTCCTACACTCATAAAGCCTATGCACTAAGTGAAAGGGCTGCCAAAAATTACAAGGAACCGGCACTACAATACACCCTTTATTACACATAAAGGAGGACATCATACACACCCTTGAAAAATTATGATTGCTGGCCTGCTGGTGACCCTCAAAAACATTAGGAGCAAGGGCCTGCTGGTGACCCTCTAAAACATTAGGGGCGTGGGCCTGCTGCTGATCTGACCATCTTAAACATTAGGGGTGAGGGTCTGCTGCCGAGCTGACCATCTAAAAAATGTTGTGGGCAAGGGCCTGCTGCCAAGCTGACCATCTAAAAACTTTTGGGGATGAGGGCTTGCTGCCGAGCTGGCAATATAAAAAAATTTGTGGGTGAGGGCCTGCTGCCGAGCTGAGCATCTAAAAAATGTTGTGGGCGAGGGCCTGCTGCCGAGCTGACCATCTAAAAATTTAGGGGTGAGGGTCTGCTGCTGAACATTATGGTTGAGGGCCTGCTGGTGACCCTCAAAAACATTATGGGTGAGGGCACACGGCTGAGCTGACCCTCTAAAACATTAGGCGCTAGGGCAGCCTAATAAGCATGTTGATATGATGGAGGAGGACGAGAAAAGGGAGATTGAACCATATACTCTTTTTAGTGGTCAAAGGGGTGCATGGGAATACAGTGTATTCAAAACACCATAAAAGCCACATTTAGAGTACCCTTATGTTCAGCCGCTTTCCTCTGGTGGAGTAAAGAAGTCAGGGGCAAATCAGCACTAAATACACACTCTGACAAAACGCTGACGTCGGGGCAGGCCAGCACCTCCAAGGCGTAGAGCACCAGTTCATGCTACGTGTCCAGCTTGGACACCCTATAGTTGTAAGGCACACATTGATCACTGAGGACGCTGACACGGTCTGCTACGTACTCCTTCACCATCTTCCAAAATGTTTACCTCCTTGTGACACTAGGCCACGCATCAGGTTGAGGGTGCTGGCGGGCCTGTCCCAGGCCTTGGAGAGAGTTGCCCTGCCTTTGTTGGAACTGCTGTGTGTTCCCCCTCCTCGTTTGGCCAAGGAACTACGTACTCTGCAGCGAGTGTTGTGAGCTGGAAATTTTTGGAGCAATTTTTCCACAAGGACCTTCTGGTATTGCACCATTTTACTCGTCCTCTCCACCACAGGAATGAAAGATGAGAAGTTCTCTTTGTAGCAGGGGTCGAGAAGGGTGAACAACCAGTAATCAGTGTTGGCCAAAATGCGTACGACGTGAGGGTCACGGGAAAGGCAGCCTAACATAAAGTCAGCCATGTGTGCCAGAGTCCCAACAGACAAGAGTTCGCTGTCCTCATCAGGAGGATGACTCTGAATCTCCTCATCCTCTTCCTCCTCTTCTACCCATCCACGCTGAACAGATGGAATAAAACTTCCATGGGTACTATTCCCTGTAGCGGAGGCAACTGTCTCCTGCTCCTCCTCATCATCCAATTCACGCTGAGAAGAGGAACTGAGGGTGGTCTGGCTATCACCCTGTGTACTTTCTTCCCCCATTTCCACCTCTTCCACATGCAAAGCGTCCGCCTTAACTGTGAGCAGCAAGCGTTTGAGTAGACACAGATGTGGGATGGTTACACTGATAATAGTGTTATCGCAGCTCACCATCTGTGTTGATTCTGCAAAGTTTCATAAAACCTCACAGAGGTCAGATATCCATGCCCACTTGTCGCTTGTGAAGAGCGGAAGCTGACTGGAAAGGCGACGACCATGTTGCAGCTGGTATTCCACTACTGCCCTCTGCTGCTCGCAAAGCCTGGCCAACATGTGTAACGTGTAGTTCCAGCGTGTGCTCACGTCGTACAACAGTCGATGAGCTGGCAATTGTTAGCGCTGCTGCAGCGTTGCCAGACCGGCAGAAGCTGTCAATGACTTGAGGAAATCTCAGGCAAATTGGGGTAGGTTTTGAGAAACCACTGAACCACTAGGTTGAACACGTGAGCTAGACATGGTATGTGTGTGAGCTTGCCGAGCTCCAAAGCCACCACCAAGTTACAGCCATTATCAGACACAACCATGTTTGGTTCTAGGTTGAGTGGTGAGAGCCACAGCTCAGTCTGGTCCCTTATCCCCTGCCACAGCTCTGCAGAGATGTGCTGTTTGTCACTTAAAGGGCTTCTGTCACCCCACTAAACATTATTTTTTTTTTTGGTTACTTTTAATCCCTATACTGCGATTTATGCATACATACTGTAATTAATCATTTTGGTTCAGCAGATTATGTTAAAAACGTACTTTTAAAATATGCAAATTACCCTGCTACCAGCAAGTAGGGCGTCTACTTGCTGGTAGCAGCCGCATCCTCCGTACCTGTCTTCAGTCGGTGCAGGCGCACTGAGAGGCGGACGCTCGCTTGGCCGCTCCATCCTCAATGCGCCTGCGCCGATGACGTCACATCTACACCTGGCGCAGGTGCATTGAGGAAGGAGCGCCGAGCGAGCGTCCCCCTTCTCAATGCGCCTGCGCCGGGTGTAGATGTGAAGTCATCGGCGCAGGCGCATTGAGTATGGAGCGGCCGAGCGAGCGTCCGCCTCTCAGTGCGCCTACACCGGCTGAAGACAGGTACGGTGCAGGCGCCAGATTTTGAATGCAAACAGGGCCAGCAGAGAGAGATCCCGTCCGCTGGCCCTGTCAATCAACATGCGGAGGGGGCGTCTTTAGGATAGGAGGATGCGGCTGCTACCAGCAAGTAGCCGCCCTACTTGCTGGTAGCAAGGTAATTTGCATATTTTAAAAGTACATTTTTAACATAATCTGCTGAACCAAAATGATTAATTACAGTATGTATGCATAAATCGCAGTATAGGGATTGAAAGTAACAAAAAAAAAAAAAACTGTTAGGTGGGGTGACAGAAGCCTTAAGCAGATCAGTTTAAGCATGGCCTGTTGCTGCTTCCCCACTGCAGTGCTACGCTGCTTCCAGCTACTGACTGATCACTGACTGGTGCTGCAAGTTAATAATTCAGAGGTGGAAGTGGAGGAGGAGAAGGGGGGGTTGCAGCCACTAACATAAGTGGTGGCGGAAACCCTGATGGAAGTAGGGCCCGCAATCCTTGGCGTCCGTAGCACCTGTGCAAACCCAGAGTACGACTCGCTCCCGGCCACCACAACATTCACCCAGTGTTCTGTCAGGGAAATGTCGCTTCCCTGGCCAAAAGCACTTGTCCATGTGACAGTTGTTAAGTGGACCTTCCCAATAACTGCGTTGGTCAAGGCACGGGTGATGTTACGGGACACATGCTGGTGTAAGGCTGGGACTGCACACTGTGAAAAATATTGGCGACTGGGGACAGAGTACTGAGGGACAGCCGCCGTCATCAGGCTGCAGAAAGCCTCAGTATCCACAAGCCTAAATGGCAACATTTCCAGGGCCATTTGGAAAGCTGTACATTTAGTCCTATGATCTGTGGGTGGATGGCTGGGAATTTGCAATTTTGTTCAAGGGCCTGGGGTATGGACAACTGTACGCTGCGCTGGGACACAGAAGTGGATGTGCTAGCTGATGATGCTTGCAAAGGTCCAGGTGCATGGCGGGAGTCATCCGGGCCTGCGACTTGGACAGGGGATTGGCCAGTACGTAACACAGGGAAAGAGGAGGCAGTGGTGTGACCCACAGACACTGGTTGTGGACCCAGAGGTTCGGCCCACCTATTAGAGTGCTTTGATGCCATGTGGCGGATCATACTGGTGGTGGTGAGGTTGCTAGTGTTCACACCCCTGCTCATTTTAATACGGCACAGGTTGCAAATGACAATTCTTTTATCGTCCGCACTTTCCTCAAATAAGCGCCAGACCGCGGAACACCTACCCCTTGGCAAGAGAGATTGCCGCACGGGGGTGCTCCAGGGAACAGTTGCGGTTGTTTGGTGTGAGCCGCCTTCTCCCTTTTGCCACCCCACTGCCTCTTCCAGACTGTTGCGGTGCTGCGGATCCCTCCCCCTCTGTACTGCTATCGTCGCTCGGCTTGCCACCTTCCCAGGTTGGGTCAGTGACTTCATCGTCCAGCACCTCCTTTTCCACTTCCTCTCTCTGGTCATCCTCCTGACTTGTTGACCTAACAACAACCTCAGTTATTGACAACTGTGTCTCATCCTCATCATATTTTTTTGCCAAAATCTAGCTATAAAGATCTTCTTTTTTCAATTAATCTGGTTATAAGTCCATTAGCACACTCGAGGAAGGAAACTGTCCCATTAATTACAAAAAGTCAAGTCCTCTTTGAATGAGTTCTTAAAAGGTAACCTGAGGCCACGAGGGACAATCCACTTCTGCAGGTAAATCTCTAGAAATATAGCGTCTAAATGATGCTGTATTTCATCAATCAGGAGATTTTCCAGTTTGTGAAAAAAGTTCAATAGGGATTTTTCATCTATACTTGCATTTTTCTCTTGATATCGGTGTTCTGTTCTCTTGTGTTCCTGGTGCATAGGAGTATCAAATGTGCTGTTCTTTCAAATTTAATTCATGCACTGTATTATTACCTCTTCTTTTACTATGTTGTTTCTATGTTGTCACGAGTTGGAGGTTCCAGGAGAGACCTCCGCGTCGTCAAGCAATAAACAAAAGGAAATCAGGTACAGACACATAAGAGTTTATTGCACAAACAAAAACCAGGGAAGGCAGCACAGACAAAACATGAGCTCTATGTACCGTCAGCACAGTGGGAGAAAACCCCCACTGCGCCACTGTCTAGTAATACTCCAGAGGGGAGTGACTAAGCAACTCCTGGTATTCACTAGGGCCCCAGATGGTAGGGTTAGACTTTGCAGCAGGAAGTTGCCAGGGCCCACTCTGGAGCGTGAACTAGACAGTGACAGTAGAAACGAATGGACAACAGGTACCAGAAGGTACCGAAGGCACATAGGCATACATAACAGACAGGCAAATACAAACAGGGCAACTAATAACACAAGCAGGAGTACATAGCAAGGAAATAGGAGTGACAATGAGCAGAGAAGGACTTGCTCCACCAGTAGTAAACTGCATGGCCTTGCGCATTGCACTCTGCTGCAAAGAAAGGTGCAGCAAGGGCTTGCTGAACAGAGACATATAACATAACAAACATAACTGGCAGAACAGATAACAGAAACATAGGAAATAGGACATCAAAGAGGACGGGAATGAGCAAGTAGGAAACCCACAGAGCACAGACAGACACGGATCCCATGGGTCAGCAGCATGGGAGAGTGAGTACAAACAGGAGCAGGACAAGACAACACACACCAGGAGAGCTGACCCAGAACTGAGGAAACCTCAGCCTTATATACAGGTTCCATGGGTGCAGCAGAGAGGCCACACCCATGGAGCAGACAGAGGATTAACTCCAAATAGGCACACAGGGGAGTTAACCCATAAAGAACCACAAATAACACAGGAACGAAACTTCAGCGAGGAGCGCCGAACGAGCAAGGACGGAAGGTCACAGTCAGAGGTAACGACTGTGACATATGTATTGTTCTCTGCTGCCATCTGCTGGCCGAAATTTGTATGCTGCACGCCTTGTTCTTGTCATTAAAGTTTTTCTCTGCTGGGGGGCATGGTTTTAGCAGCCTTGGTCCTTGTCACTTCCTGTAGCCATTTTTCAGTGCTGCATTCCTGTGTGACTGGAGACACACACCTTGGCTTGTGAAGGCATCAGTTTTTGACCAGCAGTTAGCCTCAGGAAAGACATCCACATGACAGCATCTACTCTGCTACTGCATTCCTGTATTGCATTATCGTATGTCGCTGCTTTGGATCAAATAAACCCACGTTTGATTGCATCCTCATGTCTACGTCTGGATCCATCTAACCTGAGCATCTGCCGGTCCGGTCTGCTCCACTGCTTGGATACGAAGGTAGGACAGTCACACAGTCATTATCGGTTACACCTTCATTCGCCTTCATGTGGGGACAGAACAGTCAAAAACTGCCTTAAAGCCTTATACCCCAGTCAATATCTGTCTCAATGTCCAATGCCCGGCTACAGATTCCCTCAGAGCCCAGTACCACACTCAGGAACCTCCCTTGCAACAGGCCCACTCGCAGCAAATCTGCCTGAAAACAGTGCACGTCCCACAAGCCCAAGGGGAAGCACGGCGTGTCCGCACTAGATATACTCTCGCCTGGAAGTCCTCCACTACTCGCCAAACCATTTTCTACATCCTATATTAACCCTTGTTCGCATGATATAAGAACTGTTCACACCTGCGGGGCCTCCCTCAAACCAAAACCCTGCAATTCACTCAAAACACTTTAGGAACCTGGGGGCGGAGCTAGCCGCGACAGGAAATGGCCGCTTGACCCGTGAGCTCCTCACAGCAGCACTAGTATACAGCTATCCTACGGGTTCCCACCTCGCTATATTATGGGGAAACCTAGCAAAAAGAAGTCCAAGGAGACCCAGATGACTCCTAAACATGCCAAGGGACAATCGGATCTCGACAAGTACCTGAAAAGGAAATTGTCCTCGCCGGCTGCTAGATCCAAGATGGTGCAGGAGGCAGCCGCCGCATTGAATTACACAGAGGACTCTGACGACGAGGGTTCCTATACTGTGTCGGAGACGCACAGCGAACTAGGCTCGATACCAATCACTAGAGCCTTCCTCAAGGAGTCCCTAGCTCTGGCTTTTGAACCCGTTCTGAAGGAACTTTCAGCCATTAAAACTGAGTTCAAACAAACGGGATTCAGAGTGGCAGCCCTAGAAGAATCTCAGGCAGCTCTAACTAAGCATGGTCGGGCGCTACAAACTAAAGTCACGGAGATCCGTGAACAGATGAATTCAGCCTTCCTGCACCTGGAAGACCAGGAGAACAGGAGCCGAAGAAAGAACGTTCGCATTAGAGGCGTCCCGGAAAGTGTGCAAAGAGAGGACATTCCTGATACGGTCAGTCAGATCTTTTCTGCATTGCTTGGCCAAGAAAGAGAAAATAATTGTAGAGAGAGCCCACAGGGCCCTCAGGCCCAAATCGCCACCAGATGCCCCGCCGCGAGATATTATATGCGGCTTACTCAGCTTTGTAGATACTTCTGCTATCTTAACCGCCGCCAGACATAAACGGGACACAATAATTGAAGGCTGCAAAATCCAGCTTTTTCAAGACCTTTGTCAGGATTCGAACCAGTGACCAGCCATGTCCCAGGCAGTAGCTCTAGCCACTAGACTACCAACCCTTCTGGACATTTCCTTCTACTAAACTCGTTGATCTACCTTGTTCCAGCCTTGCCTTGTTAATCTCTGTGATTCCTTGCACCTGCTTCTTCCTCTTTATAAGCCCAGCCTCTTGCACCAGATCCCTGCTGGTTATTGTTCTTCTGGACTTGATCCTGCTGCATCTACTGCTGTTCCTCTGTTGCTACTGCTACCAACTCGACTGCTGCCGACCTTGGAATTGTCCCCGACTACTCTTCTGCTTGTCCCTACCAACTGAACTGCTTCCACCGTTCCCGATCCGGATTGTCTGACCACGCTCACTGCCGCCTGCCCTGACCCACCACCTGCTAACCGATAACGCCTCTGCCTGACTTCCTGCAACTACAACCTGCCTGCGGTCCTTGCCACTGGACTCCACCTCCAGCCAGCTGTCCTCTGACTCAGGTGAGCCTGTAGGATTGCAACAACCTTGCAGCGAGTACCCTTGCCAAACGGAGGCAATTAAAGCCACTTACAGACCTCCTAAGGGAGAGAAGACACCCCCTGCGCTGGCTCTTTCCGTTTGGTCTATGTGCCACCATTAATGGGAAACAAGTTGTTATTCGTCACCCGGACGATCTCACCAAAATATGGGACTCTCTGCAGATAGAACCCTTAGATATCCCCTCGTGGTTGCCTCTGGCTGGTGATCTGAAAATGCCACCCCTGCCTGCAATGGAAGACTGGCGAGTTGCCAAGAAGTTCAAATCCCCTCAGGCAAAGAAGCGCCAAGCAGAACTTCAGGACACTTGAAGATGGTTTAATATCTTACTCTGCTTTACCTCCCTCTTTTTGGGATAAAATGCCGGTAATGCGGTATTAGTCCTGTCCCCTTGATTAATATGTCTTAGTTCATATCATCTGATATGTATTTTTGCTCCCATAATCCATGTTGATATTTGCGACCCTCACTGCCACCATTGCCTCCTTAACCCTTTCATGTCTACCCCTTAACATGAGCCATTTAAACTGAGATAGGTTGTGAGAGGGATTGACAACTACCTTAATGTATAACAATTTAATGCTGAGCGATATCAGCCCTTGGTAGATCTTTATATCCTTGAATCTAAAGATCTGCCTTGATATATACAAGGAGGCGGTGGTGTAGTGCTGAGTCCCTTCATTGTCTCTCTCGGTTGGGAAGTGTATATGTTACCAAGTACTTGGTCTTCCTTATTTTATTTTACTTCAATTTAATTTAACTTAACTTAATGGTGATTCCTCTGGTCAACGCCTCATCACACAGTACTGGTTGGAATGCCCATGAAGTTAGTGGAACGTCTCAGCTATTAAGTGTATGGGAACCCACAGCTTTGACGCTGGCAGGAGAGGTGGGGATAACTCTTAGTATGCAAATTTGTGCCTTTACTTTGCTCCCCCCTCTCCTCCCAGAGGGTCCTAAAAGATAGTGCTGAGGGGCTCACACAGGCTTTGTGTATCCCACAGTACTCCTCCCTCACTCTAACCCCTATACTTTCTCTTCTCCAATTTATAATTTGTCTTATCCACCTCCCTACCTCTGGAGGTTCCCTTCCTTTTACCTCTCTGTATTTCCCCCCTTGCAGGAGGTTACTACTCTGTTATGATTTACCTGAGTATTAACATGCTCAATTCTGTACTTATCTGTTCTGTAAATAGTTTCTCAAGACGGGTTCGGTGTCCAGTAATATTCATCTCATTGGGATGTATCCTCCTCCATTGCTCTGCAACCACCTATTTCCTATGGATCCTCTGAAGGTAATATCTCTTAATGTAAATGGGCTTAATATTCCCCAAAAGAGAAGTCAGGTCTTCCAAATGCTCAGGAGAGAGGGGGCAGACCTACTGTTCCTGCAAGAGACACATTTCAGACACAACCACATACCGGTTCTTACTTCCAGACACTATACAAAATGGTTTCATAGCACTCACTCTTCGGCCTCTAGAGGCGTATCCATTGGAATAGGTGCCAACGTCCCTTTTCAAACCGAGGCACAGTATACAGACCCTGAGAGCAGATACTTATTCCTAAAAGGTACGCTTTTTGGTCATAAGCTGACCCTAGTCAATGTTTATGCCCCTAACACCAATCAAATACCTTGGCTAATTAAGATGTTAGGTTCCCTGCAAGATTTTAGAGGAATTTTGATCCTGGGAGGGGATTTAAATTTAGTACTCGATCATCCTATGGATTCCACTTCCTGTGTCCCCAAATATTCCGCTACACAACTTCGTAAACTGCGGAAAGCTTTATCCACACACCAAATATCGGATGCCTGGAGGCTGGCTCACCCTAGAGACAGGGACTATACATTTTTCTCAGCTGTCCATAGATCCTATCAGCGTCTCGACTACCTGTTCATCTCCAATCATGTATTGGAGAGACTTAAATCCTCCACTATTGGACAGATCACAGTCTCTGACTATGCCCCGGTCTCTTTGGTGATCCAGCTGAAAGGTCTTCCCCCAAGGGAGTGGTCGTGGAGACTCAATGAAACCCTTTTGGAAATTGAAAAAGATAGAGGTAAACCTTTTTTGAACTAAACAATACCCCCTCTATAGATAAGACCATGATGTGGGAGGCCCATAAGGTGTTTATTAGGGGGGAGCTTATATCTCTTGGATCTTGGGTGCGCAAGGCAAAGATCGGCTGAGATTGATTCCATCCTAGCCCAAATCTCTGCCCTGGAAAACATCAATAAATGCAATCCCTCAGATACTAACTACAATGATATTATTAAGCTAATATCAATTGAAGGACCTACTAAACATTAAATCGGCTAAGGCCCTTAGATCAGCTAAATACAAGTTTTATATCCATGGAGATAGAGGCTCCAAGCTCCTCTCCCAGATGATTAAGGGTCAAAGAGAGAAAGCTTTTGTCTCCAACATCAAATCAGACAAGGGTCATCAACTCACCAACACTCCTACAATAGCAGAAGAATTTGCCAGTTTTTACTCTTCTCTCTATAATTTGTCACCTAATGACCCACACCAAACCATCGCCAAAATTAACACTTTTTTGGAAACAGTTAAAGTCCTGACCTTGGTAAAAGATGACAAAGACACACTACTTTCCCCAGTTACAGAAAAGGAAGTGCTTGAAGTGTTGACGAGTATCCCCTCAGGAAAATGCCCAGGCCCGGATGCGCTACCCATAGTGTACTACAAAAAATGTAAAAGTACTCTGGCCCCACAACTAGTAGATTTATGTAATTTCCTTTTAGAAGGACACCCCCTCCCACCACAATCACTCATCGCCCACATAACTGTTATCCCTAAGGAGGGGAAAGATCCCACTAAATGTAGCAGCTATAGACCAATCTCCCTGCTTAACGTTGTTGTCAAATTATGGGCCAAACTCCTCAGCCATAGAATAGCAAAGTTGCTCCCCAAGTTAATTGGTGAAGAGCAGGCAGGCTATGTTAAAGGCCGAGAAGGTAAAAACAACGTTAGTAGGGTCTTACACGCCATATATTACGCAAAAAAACATAAAGTCCCCTTAACACTATTAGGTACCGATGCTGAAAAAGCATTCGATAGGGTTAACTGGGCTTTTATGGACAGTGCGTTACACCACTTCGGTTTCCCGCCCTCATTCATCTCAGCCATATTCTCACTCTATTCACGTCCTTCGGCTACAGTCCTTATTAATGGTTCTCTCTCTCCTCCTTTCTCCATCTCTAATGGGACAAGGCGTGGCTGCCCTCTCTCTCCAGCATTGTTCATTCTATCTCTAGAGATGTTACTATGCAAGTTAAGAGATTCTGAGACTATTGAAGGTCTTAAATTGAATGGCTCATGGAACTCACTCACTTGCAGCCTTTGCGGATGACCTGCTTCTCTTTATAACGAACCCTAAAGAAGCTATACCGGAGGTGATCAAAATTTTCGCAGATTTTGGTGTAATATCTAATTTCAAGGTCAACCACGACAAATCTGAAATACTTAATATAACAGCCTCGGAGAAACATATCTCAGAGATCAAAGCATGCACTGCTTTCCAATGGACTAAAGAGGCTATTAAACGACTTGGAATTATGATACCAGCAAATCCCCTTCACCTATTCAGACTTAATTACGCCCCTTTATTAAGCAAAATTAAAACCTTTCTAACTTCAATTAAGCTCCCTTTCCTTTCGTGGTTAGGTAAGAAAAACCTTCTGTCTACTTATGTCCTTCCTCAGATCCTATATATTTTAACCACCTCAGC
Organism: Bufo bufo; assembly: GCF_905171765.1. Lineage (NCBI taxonomy): Eukaryota > Metazoa > Chordata > Amphibia > Anura > Bufonidae > Bufo > Bufo bufo. Next base: position 515,725,119 of record NC_053390.1, on the reverse strand, counting down.
CCCCTTAGCTTAAACACCCTTAATGACCAGGCCACTTTTTACACTTCTGACCTACCCTACTTTTACCGTTTATTGCTCGGTCATGCAACTTACCACCCAGATGAATTTTACCTCCTTTTCTTCTCACTAATAGAGCTTTCATTTGGTGGTATTTTATTGTTGCTGACATTTTTACTTTTTTTGTTTTTAATCAAAATTTAACGATTTTTTTGCAAAAAAATGAAATTTTTCACTTTCAGTTGTAAAATTTTGGGAAAAAAACGACATCCATATATAAATTTTTCTCTAAATTTATTGTTCTACATGTCTTTGATAAAAAAAAAGTTTGGGTAAAAAAAAAATGGTTTGGGTAAAAGTTATAGCGTTTACAAACTATGGTACAAAAATGTGAATTTCCGCTTTTTGAAGCAGCTCTGACTTTCTGAGCACCTGTCATGTTTCCTGAGGTTCGACAATGGCCAGACAGTACAAACACCCCACAAATGACCCCATTTCGGAAAGTAGACACCCTAAGGTATTCGCTGATGGGCATAGTGAGTTCATAGAACGTTTTATTTTTTGTCACAAGTTAGCGGAAAATGATGATTTTTTTCTTTTTTTTTTTACAAAGTCTCATATTTCACTAACTTGTGACAAAAAATAAAAACTTCTATGAACTCACTATGCCCATCAGCGAATACCTTGGGGTGTCTTCTTTCCAAAATGGGGTCACTTGTGGGGTAGTTATACTGCCCTGGCATTCTAGGGGCCCAAATGTGTGGTAAGTAGTTTGAAATCAAAATCTGTAAAAAATGGCCGGTGAAATCCGAAAGGTGCTCTTTGGAATGTGGGCCCCTTTGCCCACCTAGGCTGCAAAAAAGTGTCACACATGTGGTATCGCCGTATTCAGGAGAAGTTGGGCAATGTGTTTTGGGGTGTCTTTTTACATATACTCATGCTGGGTGAGAGAAATATCTCGGCAAAAGACAACTTTTCCCATTTTTTATACAAAGTTGGCATTTGACCAAGATATTTATCTCACCCAGCATGGGTATATGTAAAATGACACCCCAAAACACATTGCCCAACTTCTCCTGAGTATGGCGATACCAGATGTGTGACACTTTTTTGCAGCCTAGATGCGCAAAGGGGCCCACATTCATTATATGAGGGCATTTTTAGACATTTGGATCCCAGACTTCCTCTCACACTTTAGGGCCCCTAGAATGCCAGGGCAGTATAAATACCCCACATGTGACCCCATTTTGGAAAGAAGACACCCCAAGGTATTCAATGAGGGGCATGGCGAGTTCATCAAAAAAAAATTTTTTGGCACAAGTTAGCGGAAATTTATATATATTTTTTTTCTCACAAAGTCTCCCTTTCCGCTAACTTGGGACAAGAATTTAAATCTTTCATGGACTCAATATGCCCCTCACGGAATACCTTGGGGTGTCTTCTTTCTGAAATGGGGTCACATGTGGGGTATTTATACTGCCCTGGCATTCTAGGGGCCCTAAAGCGTGAGAAGAAGTCTGGAATATAAATGTCTAAAAAATTTTACGCATTTGGATTCCGTGAGGGGTATGGTGACTTCATGTGAGATTTTATTTTTTGACACAAGTTAGTGGAATATGAGACTTTGTAAGAAAAAAAATAATAATTTCCGCTAACTTGGGCCAAAAAAATGTCTGAATGGAGCCTTACAGGGGGGTGATCAATGACAGGGGAGTGATCAATGACAGGGGGGTGATCAGGGAGTCTATATGGGGTGATCACCCCCCTGTCATTGATCACCCCCCTATAAGGCTCCATTCAGATGTCCGTATGTGTTTTGCGGATCCGATCCATGTATCAGTGGATCCTTAAAAATCATACGGACATCTGAATGCAGCCTTACAGGGGGGTGATCAATGAAAGGGGGGTGATCAATAACAGGGGGGTGATCAGGGAGTCTATATGGGGTGATCATCCCCCTGTAAGGCTCCATTCAAATGTCCGTATGTGTTTTGCGGATCCGATCCATGTATCAGTGGATCCGTAAAAATCATACGGACATCTGAATGCAGCCTTACAGGGGGGTGATCAATAACAGGGGGGTGATCAATGACAGGGGGGTGATCAGGGAGTCTATATGGGGTGATCACCCCCCTGTCATTTATCACCCCCCTATAAGGCTCCATTCAGATGTCCGTATGTGTTTTGCGGATCCGATCCATGTATCAGTGGATCCGTAAAAATCATACGGACATCTGAATGCAGCCTTACAGGGGGGTGATCAATGACAGGGGGGTGATCAGGGAGTCTATATGGGGTGATCAACCCCCTGTAAGGCTCCATTCAGATGTCCGTATGTGTTTTGCGGATCCGATCCATGTATCAGTGGATCCGTAAAAATCATACGGACATCTGAATGCAGCCTTACAGGGGGGTGATCAATGACAGGGGGGTGATCAATGACAGGGGGTGATCAGGGAGTCTATATGGGGTGATCACCCCCCTGTAAGGCTCCATTCAGATGTCCGTATGTGTTTTGCGGATCCGATCCATGTATCAGTGGATCCGTAAAAATCATACGGACATCTGAATGCAGCCTTACAGGGGGGTGATCAATGACAGGGGGGTGATCAATGACAGGGGGGTGATCAGGTAGTCTATATGGGGTGATCACCCCCCCGTCATTGATCACCCCCCTGTAAGGCTCCATTCAGACGTCCGTATGCGTTTTGCGGATCCGATCCATCTATCAGTGGATCCGTAAAAATCATACGGACATCTGAATAGAGCCTTACAGGGGGGTGATCAATGACACGGGGGTGATCAATGACAGGGGAGTGATCAGGGAGTCTATATGGGGTGATCAGGGGTTCATAAGGGGTTAATAAGTGACAGGGGGGGGTGTAGTGTAGTGGTGTTTGGTGCTACTTTACTGAGCTACCTGTGTCCTCTGGTGGTCGATCCAAACAAAAGGGACCACCAGAGGACTAGGTAGCAGGTATATTAGATGCTGTTATCAAAACAGCGTCTAATATACCTGTTAGGGGTTAAAAAATCACATCTCCAGCCTGCCAGCGAACGATCGCCGTGGGCAGGCTGGAGATCCACTCGCTTACCTTCCGATCCTGTGAGCGCGCGCGCCTGTGTGCGCGCGTTCACAGGAAATCTCGCGTCTCGCGAGATGACGCGTATATGCGTGACTGTGCGCAGCGCTGCCACCTCCGGAACGCGATCCTGCGTTAGGCGGTCCGGAGGTGGTTAAGGTGCCTTCCCATCCCCCTATTAAACAAATATCTATCAGATTTACGTATCTTATTTAGTAACTTTCTCTGGTCCAACAAAAAAACGCGCTTAGCCTATTCTCTTCTAATTAGGAAAAGGTATAATGGTAAATTATCTCTTCCTGACTTACAGTCTTATCTCCACGCTATACAGCTGGAAAGGTGGATTGAATTGGCTAAACCCCATAATAAGTCCCTACATATCGTTTTTAGAGTTGAGCGAACACCTGGATGTTCGGGTTCGAGAAGTTCGGCCGAACTTCCCGGAAATGTTCGGGTTCGGGATCCGAACCCGACCCGAACTTCGTCCCGAACCCGAACCCCATTGAAGTCAATGGGGACCCGAACTTTTCGGCACTAAAAAGGCTGTAAAACAGCCCAGGAAAGAGCTAAAGGGCTGCAAAAGGCAGCAACATGTAGGTAAATCCCCTGCAAACAAATGTGGATAGGGAAATGAATAAAAAAAAATAAAAAAAAAATTAACCAATATCAATTGGACAGAGGTCCCATAGCAGAGAATCTGGCTTCACGTCAGCAGAGAATCAGTCTCTTCATGCCATAGCAGAGAATCTGGCTTCATGTCAGCAGAGAATCAGTCTCTTCATGTCATAGCAGAGAATCAGGCTTCACGTCACCCACCACTGGAACAGGCCACTGTCACATATTTAGGCCCAGGCACCCAGGCAGAGGAGAGAGGTCCCGTAACAGAGAATCTGGCTTCATGTCAGCAGAGAATAGTCTTCATGTCATAGCAGAGAATCAGGCTTCACGTCACCCACCACTGGAACAGGCCACTGTCACATATTTAGGCCCAGGCACCCAGGCAGAGGAGAGAGGTCCCGTAACAGAGAATCTGGCTTCATGTCAGCAGAGAATAGTCTTCATGTCATAGCAGAGAATCAGGCTTCACGTCACCCACCACTGGAACAGGCCAATGTCACATATTTAGGCCCAGGCACCCAGGCAGAAGAGAGAGGTCCCGTAACAGAGAATCTGGCTTCATGTCAGCACAGAATCAGTCTTCATGTCATAGCAGAGAATCAGGCTTCACGTCACCCACCACTGGAACAGGCCACTGTCGCATATTTAGGCCCCGGCACCCAGACAGAGGAGAGAGGTCCCGTAACAGAGAATCTGGCTTCATGTCAGCACAGAATCAGTCTTCATGTCATAGCAGAGAATCAGGCTTCACGTCACCCACCACTGGAACAGGCCACTGTCACATATTTAGGCCCAGGCACCCAGACAGAGGAGAGGTTCATTCAACTTTGGGTTGCCCCGCAATATAATGGTAAAATGAAAATAAAAATAGGATTGAATGAGGAAGTGCCTGGAGTACAATAATATATTGTTAAGGGGAGGTAGTTAATGTCTAATCTGCACAAGGGATGGACAGGTCCTGTGGGATCCATGCCTGGTTCATTTTTATTAACGTCAGCTTGTCCACATTGGCTGTAGACAGGCGGCTGCGTTTGTCTGTAATGACGCCCCCTGCCGTGCTGAATACACGTTCAGACAAAACGCTGGCCGCCGGGCAGGCCGGCACCTCCAAGGCATAAAAGACTAGCTCTGGCCACGTGGACAATTTGGAGACCCAGAAGTTGAATGGGGCCGAACCATCAGTCAGTACGTGGAGGGGTGTGCACAGGTACTGTTCCACCATGTTAGTGAAATGTTGCCTCCTGCTAACACGTTCCGTATCAGGTGGTGGTGCAGTTAGCTGTGGCGTGGTGACAAAACTTTTCCACATCTCTGCCATGCTAACCCTGCCCTCAGAGGAGCTGGCCGTGACACAGCTGCGTTGGCGACCTCTTGCTCCTCCTCTGCCTTCGCCTTGGGCTTCCACTGGTTCCCCTGTGACATTTGGGAATGCTCTCAGTAGCGCGTCTACCAACGTGCGCTTGTACTCGCACATCTTCCTATCACGCTCCAGTGTAGGAAGTAAGGTGGGCACATTGTCTTTGTACCGGGGATCCAGCAGGGTGGCAACCCAGTAGTCCGCACACGTTAAAATGTGGGCAACTCTGCTGTCGTTGCGCAGGCACTGCAGCATGTAGTCGCTCATGTGTGCCAGGCTGCCCAGAGGTAAGGACAAGCTGTCCTCTATGGGATGCGTATCGTCATCGTCCTGTGTTTCCCCCCAGCCACGCACCAGTGATGGGCCCGTACTGCTTTGGGTGCCACCCCGCTGTGAACATGCTTCATCCTCATCCTCCTCCACCTCCTCCTCGTCCTCCTCATCCTCCTGTCTGGCCACATTTGTACCTGGCCTCTGCTGTTGCAAAAAACCTCCCTCTGAGTCACTTCGAAGAGACTGGCCTGAAAGTGCTAAAAATGACCCCTCTTCCTCCTCTTCCTCCTGGGCCACCTCCTCTTCCATCATCGCCCTAAGTGTTTTCTCAAGGAGACATAGAAGTGGTATTGTAACGCTGATAACGGCGTCATCGCCACTGGCCATGTTGGTGGAGTACTCGAAACAGCGCAACAGGGCACACAGGTCTTGCATGGAGGCCCAGTCATTGGTGGTGAAGTGGGGCTGATCCGCAGTGCGACTGACCCGTGCGTGCTGCAGCTGAAACTCCACTATGGCCTGCTGCTGCTCGCACAGTCTGTCCAGCATGTGCAAGGTGGAGTTCCACCTGGTGGGCACGTCGCATATGAGGCGGTGAGCGGGCAGGCCGAAGTTACGCTGTAGCGCAGACAGGCGAGCAGCGGCAGGGTGTGAACGCCGGAAGCGCGAACAGACGGCCCGCACTTTATGCAGCAGCTCTGACATGTCGGGGTAGTTGTGAAGGAACTTCTGCACCACCAAATTCAACACATGAGCCAGGCAAGGGATGTGCGTCAAACCGGCTAGTCCCAGAGCTGCAACGAGATTTCGCCTATTATCGCACACCACCAGGCCAGGCTTGAGGCTCACCGGCAGCAACCACTCGTCGGTCTGTTGTTCTATACCCCGCCACAACTCCTGTGCGGTGTGGGGCCTGTCCCCCAAACATATGAGTTTCAGAACGGCCTGCTGACGTTTACCCCGGGCTGTGCTGAAGTTGGTGGTGAAGGTGTGTGGCTGACTGGATGAGCAGGTGGAAGAAGAGGAGGAGGAAGCTGAGTAGGAGGAGGAGGAGGAGACAGGAGGCAAAGAATGTTGCCCTGCGATCCTTGGCGGCGGAAGGACGTGCGCCAAACAGCTCTCCGCCTGGGGCCCAGCCGCCACTACATTTACCCAGTGTGCAGTTAGGGAGATATAGCGTCCCTGGCCGTGCTTACTGGTCCACGTATCTGTGGTTAGGTGGACCTTGCCACAGATGGCGTTGCGCAGTGCACACTTGATTTTATCGGATACTTGGTTGTGCAGGGAAGGCACGGCTCTCTTGGAGAAGTAGTGCCGGCTGGGAACAACATACTGTGGGACAGCAAGCGACATGAGCTGTTTGAAGCTGTCTGTGTCCACCAGCCTAAATGACAGCATTTCATAGGCCAGTAGTTTAGAAATGCTGGCATTCAGGGCCAGGGATCGAGGGTGGCTAGGTGGGAATTTACGCTTTCTCTCAAATGTTTGTGAGATGGAGAGCTGAACGCTGCTGTGTGACATGGTTGAGATGCTTGGTGACGCAAGTGGTGGTGTTGGTGGTACATCCCATGTTTGCTGGGCGGCAAGTGCCAACATCCCTCCAGAGGCGGAGGAAGAGGCCGAGGCGGCGGCAGCAGCAGAAGAGGCCGAGGCGGCAGCAGCAGAAGAGGTAGCAGGGGGAGCCTGAGTGACTTCCTTGTTTTTAAGGTGTTTACTCCACTGCAGTTCATGCTTTGCATGCAGGTGCCTGGTCATGCAGGTTGTGCTAAGGTTCAGAACGTTAATGCCTCGCTTCAGGCTCTGATGGCACAGCGTGCAAACCACTCGGGTCTTGTCGTCAGCACATTGTTTGAAGAAGTGCCATGCCAGGGAACTCCTTGAAGCTGCCTTTGGGGTGCTCGGTCCCAGATGGCGGCGGTCAGTAGCAGGCGGAGTCTCTTGGCGGCGAGTGTTCTGATTTTGCCCACTGCTCCCTCTTTTGCTACGCTGTTGGCACGGTCTCACCACTGCCTCTTCCTCTGAACTGTGAAAGTCAGTGGCACGACCTTCATTCCATGTGGGGTCTAGGACCTCATCGTCCCCTGCATCGTCTTCCACCCAGTCTTCCTCCCTGACCTCCTGTTCAGTCTGCACACTGCAGAAAGACGCAGCAGTTGGCACCTGTGTTTCGTCATCATCATAGACGTGCTGAGGTGGTATTCCCATGTCATCATCATCAGGAAACATAAGTGGTTGTGCGTTAGTGCATTCTATCTCTTCCACCCCTGGGGAAGGGCTAGGTGGATGCCTTTGGGAAACCCTGCCAGCATAGTCTTCAAACAGCATAAGAGACTGCTGCATAACTTGAGGCTCAGACAGTTTCCCTGATATGCATGGGGGTGATGTGACAGACTGATGGGCTTGGTTTTCATGCGCCATCTGTGCGCTTTCTGCAGAAGACTGGGTGGGAGATAATGTGAACGTGCTGGATGCACTGTCGGCCACCCAATTGACTAATGCCTGTACCTGCTCAGGCCTTACCATCCTTAGAACGGCATTGGGCCCCACCAAATATGGCTGTAAATTCTGGCGGCTACTGGGACCTGAGGTAGTTGGTACACTAGGACCTGTGGCTGTGGCAGAACGGTCACGTCCTCTCCCAGCACCAGGGGGTCCACTAACACCACCACGACCATGTCCACGTCCGCGTCCCTTACTAGATGTTTTCCTCATTGTTACCGTTCACCACAATAAGAAAAATATTATTCGGGCCAATGTATTGAATTCCAATTCAGGCCTTTTGTTTACAGACACCTAACACTATCTGGTTATCTTTTTAGGTACCGTATTACACTAATACAGGCACACCAGTAATGACAGATTTAGCTGAATATAAATGTGAGGCCTATTTTTTAGGCGCTGGGTGACAGGTATACGTTTAATCACAGAATTAGACTTGGATCTGCACTGTAGCGTGTGTGTTAAGTTTTTCAGAATGACCCTATCAGCACCTTGAATCTAATATACGGTACCCTTTTAGGGATAGATTTAAAGTAGGCCTGATACATCAGAAACCACTAATTTTGAGAATTGCAAATTTGGGAATTGTTTTTCAACCCAGAACAAAAACTGTGCTTTCACGGTCACAAACAATAACTTGACCAGCTAAAACAGTACAGATTTGGTTGAATATAAATGTGAGGCCTATTTTTTAGGCGCTGGGTGACAGGCTCAACTTGCCCCTGATGTAGTATATGTCCAAAAAATAACCACACTATTGATGGTTAAATGCACTTGATGACAGCTTGACCCTGATGTAGGATATAGCAAAAAATAACCACACTGTTGATGGTTAAATGCACTTGGGTGACACAAGCTCAGCTTGCCCCTGATGTAGTATATGGCCAAAAAATAACCACACTATTGATGGTTAAATGCACTTGATGAAAGCTTGACCCTGATGTAGGATATAGCAAAAAATAACCACACTATTGATGGTTAAATGCACTTGATGAAAGCTTGACCCTGATGTAGGATATAGCAAAAAATAACCACACTATTGATGGTTAAATGTACTTGGTGGTAGCTTGTGCTGGCGCACCACAGGCCACAAAATGGCTGCCGATCACCCCAGAAAAAAGTGATATAAAAATGCTCTGGGCAGCCTAAAAAAAGTGAGCAATTGAATATCAGCACTTCAATGATCCACAGCTGCAGATCGATCACAGAATGAAGTCTTTTGGAGGAGTTAATCTGCCTAATCTTGCCCTAACGTCGCAGCTGCAACCTCTCCCTATGCTTCAATCAGCAGAGTGACGTGCAGCGCTACGTGACCCAAGCTTATATAGAGGCTGGGTCACATGCTGCACTTGCCAATCACAGCCATGCCAATAGTAGGCATGGCTGTGATGGCCTCTTGGCGCAAGTAGTATGATGCTTGTTGATTGGCTGCTTTGCAGCCTTTCAAAAAGCGCCAAGAAAGCGCCGAACACCGAACCCGGACTTTTACGAAAATGTTCGGGTCCGTGACACGGACACCCCAAAATTCGGTACGAACCCGAACTATACAGTTCGGGTTCGCTCATCCCTAATCGACTTGGAAAAAGCCCTACTAGGTGACAACGCCTGTCACCGTTTCTGGGTTCATGCACACACCAAAAGGGGAAAAAAAAACCTCAGTGCCTTAACACGCTGCATGTTTCAGTACTGTAAAAAAACTGAGGCCCTGTCACTGTCTACTTCCAAATTATCACCCATTGCCCCCTTGGCAGTCCTTCCCTACTTCCTAAATTCAGATAAAAGTGACTTCCATAGAACATGGTTATACTTGACCGAAATTAAGATTTCTGACCTGATTAACACCTCAGATCTCCCGGAATTCCTAAAACGGGTCCAAAGCCATATACCCAGTCACCTAAGATCCGTGTTAGAAGAATTAGATATCGAGCTTTGTTGCAAAAAATATAAGAATCTGTATGCAAAGACCCAGAAAGATCCCACCTGGCTTGAAAATTATACCCTATTTTCAAACTCACCCCCTAAAATCCTCTCAAAACTATACTCCCAACTGTTATTAGATTCCTCACGTGAGAAACCGACTTATCTGCGAACATGGGAGAGAGAACTGCAGACTTCTTTGTCAGAGGATGAAGTTAGACTAAGGCCTCATGCACACGACCGTTGTGTGCATCCGCGGCCGTTGTTCCGTTTTCCGTTTTTTCGCGGACCCATTGACTTTCAATGAGTCAGTGGAAAAATCGGAAAATGCACCGTTTGGCTTCCGCGTCCGTGATCTGTTTTTCCAGTCCGTGAAAAAAACATGACCTGTCCTATTTTTTTCACGGACAACGGTTCACGGACCCATTCAAGTCAATGGGTCCGTGAAAAATCATGGATGCACACAAGATAGTCATCCGCGTCCGTGTTCCGTTTCCGTGATCCGTGTCCGTTTTTCCTATCATTTTCAATGCAAACTTGACTTAGTTTTTTTTTTCACTTTTTATGTGCGTGGATCCTCCAAAAATCAAGGAAGACCCACGGATGAAAAAACGGACACGGATCACGGTACAACGGAAACCGTTTTTGCGGACCGCAAAAAAAAACGTCCGTGTGCATGAGGCCTTATACTAAAGCATTCTCATGGATTCTCGAGGTGTATACGCATTCAGGAAAATTCTTTTAAAATACTGTCAAGATGGTATAAAACTCCTGACTTCCTATATAGAGCCCACCTCTCCTCCTCGGACAAGTGCTGGAGATGTCAGGAAGAGCGGGGCACCATCTCCCACATTTGGTGGTCCTGTAGAAATATTTCAAAATTCTGGACGGAGGTAGAACATACTATAAATAAAGTCTGCAGATCTCATATCTCATTGTCCCCTGCACTAGTTCTATTATGATTGCCGCAGAGCGATTTCAGACCTTCTAGTAGAAATCTGGCCACACATATGATCTCTGCAGCTAAATACATTATTCCAACAAAATGGAAAAGCCCAGATCCACCTTCCACTAAAGAATGGCTTGATAGAATTCACCAAATTTGCCTTATGGAAGAAATGGCAGGTTGGGAAAGAGGTAACAGGAAGACCTTTCTAAAAATCTGGCAACCATGTTTGAACTTTTATAGAGCCTAAGGGTGATTTGGGGGTTTCCCCCCCTACCTTCGAATGTCTGTACATTCATCCCTGTCTACTCAGCTAGCGGTTTTGACCCCTCCCCTTCTCCTTATTCCCCCTTCGAAGTAATCATTAAAGGTACGATGGGGCCACTATCAATATCCTCTTAACTGACGCCCTTGCACAAGATAAGAGTATCCTATCTAATCTCACTCAGAGTTATATTAGGTTGCTTAACCTTGAACATAGCTATAATTTTTTAATATACTCATACATCCATGATATAAAGATCTGATTCAGAACCGACCGTCTGTTTTGTTTTGTGACAGTTTTCTTTCTTCTCATGTTATCTGACAGTTCAGCCGAATTTGTGGTCCACAGCTGAAGGTCTCACAAATCCTCATTAGCCTAAGTGTTATTGTAACATGAAATTAATGTTCCTTTTAACATACTATATGAGATAGTGGGCTGATATTTCTATCACTATTTGTTTGCATTATTTCAAACACTGCGGATCTACTTGAATGGGGATTGTCCATTCGAACTTCTACATCCATACTGTGTACCTTGCTTGTACTTTATGTACTGTACATGTTTGTTACTGCTTTTTTCTTTATTGGAAATCTCAAAAATAAAGAATATACAAAAATAAAACACTTTAGGAACCTCATCGGGATGCCTCGTCTGAGCCGCACTGCAATTTTCAGCCCCCAATTCAAAAGTTAATTTTCTTAAAGAGACAGCTCACCTTAAATCAAAATGCCCGAAAAGGACCTCGTACAGTTCCCCAGTGATGAAACAAAGCAAATGCAACCTGATACTGATCATTATGAAGAGCTGGAGGTAGAACCCACACTTCCAGCAGACCAAGTCACGCGACCAAGGCGCTCTCTCAAACCAACTATAAAGATCACGGAAAATTATCACACCAGGAAAGATGAGCTATGTGACAACCTGGAAGAGCTATGGGAACGAGTTTCCTCCCTCATATCAGGACTTAAGTCCTCCTCAGGCGATGCCACCAGCTTACAAGTTGCCATTGGGCGGCTGAACGCAGCCCATGAAAGATACAAGAGACTGTCCACAAGGTATATAACCTTTCTAAAAGACTCTAATATTGAAGAAGCCCTGTCAGAATTGTGCAAGGCAGAATCAATAGACAGACAAGAAACGCCATGGTGCTGGATGCTAAAGATAAAGTGGAACTCCGCATCTCTCAGTTGCAAGAAACTAGATCACACAGATCCCATTCATCCAAACATTCCTCGCGGTCCTACAGATCATCATGCTCTAGAAGCTCCGCCCTGAGCGACAGATTACTAGAGGCCCGCATAAATGCAAAGCAATCCAAAGTGAGGCGTTCCTTCACCGAAAAAGAAGTCCTTGCGAGAGCAGAAGCACAGACGGAGGCGGCCAAGAGGGCAGAAGCAGAGGCAGAAGCCAAGAGGGCAGAAGTGGAGGCAGAAGCCAAGAGGGCAGAAGCAGAAGCCAAGAGGGCAGAAGCAGAGGCTCGAATAAAGATCCTTGAATCAGAGAGGGAAGAGGAAATCGCATTAGCAAAAGTAAGACTACTTGAGCAAGCATTGAGCCAAGGCCTTGATTCAGTCTGCTTACCACAAGAGGAGATAGACGATCCAGTTGATCGCACCAGCGACTATGTACTGAAACAGTTATAAGCACCACCCCCAGTGTGCAGTACTGTCCAAGCCAACAACACTGAAACTTCCAAGTCAGCTCTACCTGCAGTGCCAGCGATACCCACAGCACCCGAGCAATCCAATAACAGTCGCCCTCTCAAGGGCAGTTATTACAGCAAGATGGCTACCAGGTGTTTCCTGGCCTACCTCCACAGTTCAAGCAGCAGTCATCAAAATCTACAGAGGCTAGACCACAGCTCAACCCTGCAGCAACATCATTCTACCTGGAAGCATCTCACCCTTTCACGCCACGCAGCCTATACGCCCCAGGGGCATGACAAGTTGTCATTGCAACAAGCAGTGAGAAATCAGATATGTCTGAGTTTGCCAGGTTTATGGTGAGCAGAGAGCTAATTAACACCAGTCTCTCAAAATTTGATGACCATGCGGAGAGCTACAGAGCCTGGAAGGCAACCTTCAAAGCCGCCATCGCCAACCTCAACCTAACCGCAGAGCAGGAGCTCGACCTCTTGATCAACTGGCTGGGCCCAGGCTCCACAAATCGCATCAAGAGCCTTAGAACTGTATATGTGGGACAAGCAGAAGCAGGTCTCGCTGCAGCCTGGCAGAGACTCAAACGCACCTTTGGCAGTGCAGAAGCAATAGAGAAGGCACTATTCAGGAGACTGCAGAACGTCCCCAAGATCAGTATCAAGGATGTCCATAAGCTTCAGGATTTAAGTAATTTGCTCATGGAACTGGAGCTCGTCAAAAGAGACCCTCGTCTGTCCGGGCTGTGCTACCTGGATACGGCCCATGGGGTGAACCCAATTGTCGTGAAGTTACCATACAGCCTGCTAAAGAAGTGGGCGGCATCAGTCTCAAGGTACAAAAGAGTGCATGATGTCACTTTTCCCCCATTTATTCATTTCTGTAGGTTCATCGATGAACAGTCCCAGATGAGGAATGACCCCAGCCTCAACTTTCTGGAGTTCAATACTACAGCTTCAGTGACACCATCATCAAGGTATGAAAGTATTATGCATAAACACAGAGATTTTAAGAGCAGCGTGAATGTTAGAAAGACTAACCTACCATCATCTGCAGTACCCACTGGTAAACAGTACACTACCTCATCAGGAGACAAGGCCTTCAATTGTGAATGTCCCATTTAGGGATGAGCGAACCCGAACTGTATAGTTCGGGTTCGTACCAAATTTTGGGGTGTCCGTGACACGGACCCGAACCCGAACATTTTCGTAAAAGTCTGGGTTCGGATTCGGTGTTCGGCGCTTTCTTGGCGCTTTTTAAAAGGCTGCAAAGCAGCCAATCAACAAGCGTCATACTACTTGCCCCAAGAGGCCATCACAGCCATGCCTACTATTGGCATGGCTGTGATTGGCCAGTGCAGCATGTGACCCAGCCTCTATATAAGCTTGGGTCACGTAGCGCTGCACGTCACTCTGCTTTTACAAGTGTAGGGAGAGGTTGCAGCTGCGACGTTAGGGCGACATTAGGCAGTGATTTACTCCTCCAAAACACTTAAGACAGTGATCGATCTACAGCTGTGGATCATTAAACTGCTGCTATTCAATTGCTCACTGTTTTTAGGCTGCCCAGAGCGTTTTCCAGTCACTTTTTTCTGGGGTGATCGGAGGTCATTTTGTGGCTTGTGGTGCGCCAGCACAAGCTGCCACCAAGTCCATTTAACCATCAATAGTGTGGTTATTTTTTCCTAGATCAGGGGCAAGCTGTCACCAAGTCCATTTAACCATCAATAGTGTGGTTATTTTTGGGCTATATCCTACATCAAGGGCAAGCTGCCACCAAGTCCATTTAACCATCAATAGTGTGGTTATTTTTTGGCTATATCCTACATCAGGGGCAAGCTGCCACCAAGTCCATTTAACCATCAATAGTGTGGTTATTTTTTGGCTATATCCTACATCAGGGGCAAGCTGCCACCAAGTCCATTTAACCATCAATAGTGTGGTTATTTAAATCTATCCCTAAAAGGGTATATTAGATTCAAGGTGCTGATAGGGTCATTCTCAATAACTTCACACACACGCTACTGTGCATATCCAAGTCTAATTCTGTCCGTAAACGTATACCTGTCACCCAGCGCCTAAATAACAGGCCTCGAATTTATATTCAGCAAAATCTGTGGCTATTGCTGTAGCTGCTCAAGTTATTTTGTGTCCGTCAAAGCACAGTTTTTGTTCTGGGTTGAAATACAATTCCCAACCTAGCAATTTTCTAAATTAGTGGTTTCTGCTGTATCAGGCCTACTTTAAATCTATCCCTAAAAGGGTATATTAGATTCAAGGTGCTGATAGGGTCATTCTCAATAACTTCACACACACGCTACTGTGCATATCCAAGTCTAATTCTGTCCGTAAACGTATACCTGTCACCCAGCGCCTAAATAATAGGCCTCAAATTTATATTCAGCTAAATCTGTGGTTATTGCTGTAGATGCTCAAGTTATTTTGTGTCCGTCAAAGCACAGTTTTTGTTCTGGGTTGAAATACAATTCCCAACCTAGCAATTTCCTAAATTAGTGGTTTATGCTGTATCAGGCCTACTTTAAATCTATCCATAAAAGGGTATATTAGATTCAAGGTGCTGATAGGGTCATTCTCAATAACTTCACACACACGCTACTGTGCATATCCAAGTCTAATTCTGTCCGTTAACGTATACCTGTCACCCAGCGCCTAAATAATAGGCCTCAAATTTATATTCATCTAAATCTGTCATTACTGCTGTGCCTGTATTAGTGTAATACGGTATCTAAATAGATAGCCAGATAGTGTTAGGTGTCTGTAAAAAAAGGCCTGAATTTGAATTCAATACATTGGGCCAAATAATATTTTTCTTATTGTGGTGAACGGTAACAATGAGGAAAACATCTAGTAAGGGACGCGGACGCGGACATGGTCGTGGTGGTGTTAGTGGACCCTCTGGTGCTGGGAGAGGACGTGGCCGTTCTGCCACAGCCACACGTCCTAGTGAACTAACTACCTCGGGTCCCAGTAGCTAGCAGAATTTACAGCGATATTTGGTGGGGCCCAATGCCATTCTAAGGATGGTAAGGCCTGAGCAGGTACAGGCATTAGTCAATTGGGTGGCCGACAGTGGATCCAGCACGTTCACATTATCTCCCACCCAGTCTTCTGCAGAAAGCACACAGATGGCGCATGAAAACCAAGCGTCATATAGAAGAAACCGCAGCACTCTCCTGTCTTCAATTCAGTGGAATTTATTTCACCAGCAAAAAAATGCGACGTTTCGACCGTAAAGGTCTTTCTCAAGCAACATGAAAACCAAGCCCATCAGTCTGTCACATCACCCCCATGCATATCAGGGAAACTGTCTGAGCCTCAAGTTATGCAGCAGTCTCTTATGCTGTTTGAAGACTCTGCTGGCAGGGTTTCCCAAGGGCATCCACCTAGCCCTTCCCCAGGGGTGGAAGAGATAGAATGCACTAACGCACAACCACTTATGTTTCCTGATGATGAGGACATGGGAATACAACCTCAGCACGTCTCTGATGATGACGAAACACAGGTGCCAAGTGCTGCGTCTTTCTGCAGTGTGCAGACTGAACAGGAGGTCAGGGATCAAGACTGGGTGGAAGACGATGCAGGGGACGATGAGGTCCTAGACCCCACATGGAATGAAGGTCGTGCCACTGACTTTCACAGTTCGGAGGAAGAGGCAGTGGTGAGACCGAGCCAACAGCGTAGCAAAACACAAAGAGGGAGCAGTGGGCAAAAGCAGAACACCCGCCGCCAAGAGACTCCGCCTGCTACTGACCGCCGCCATCTGGGACCGAGCACCCCAAAGGCAGCTTCAAGGAGTTCCCTGGCATGGCACTTCTTCAAACAATGTGCTGACGACAAGACCCGAGTGGTTTGCACGCTGTGCCATCAGAGCCTGAAGCGAGGCATTAACGTTCTGAACCTTAGCACAACCTGCATGACCAGGCACCTGCATGCAAAGCATGAACTGCAGTGGAGTAAACACCTTAAAAACAAGGAAGTCACTCAGGCTCCTCCTGCTACCTCTTCTGCTGCTGCCGCCTCGGCCTCTTCTGCTGCTGCTGCCGCCTCGGCCTCTTCCTCCGCCTCTGGAGGAACGTTGGCACCTGCCGCCCTGCAAACATGGGATGTACCACCAACACCACCACCTGCGTCACCAAGCATCTCAACCATGTCACACGGCAGCGTTCAGCTCTCCATCTCACAAACATTTGAGAGAAAGCGTAAATTCCCACCTAGCCACCCTCGATCCCTGGCCCTGAATGCCAGCATTTCTAAACTACTGGCCTATGAAATGCTGTCATTTAGGCTGGTGGACACAGACAGCTTCAAACAGCTCATGTCGCTTGCTGTCCCACAGTATGTTGTTCCCAGCCGGCACTAGTTCTCCAAGAGAGCCGTGCCTTCCCTGCACAACCAAGTATCCGATAAAATCAAGTGTGCACTGCGCAACGCCATCTGTGGCAAGGTCCACCTAACCACAGATACGTGGACCAGTAAGCACGGCCAGGGACGCTATATCTCCCTAACTGCACACTAGGTAAATGTAGTGGCGGCTGGGCCCCAGGCGGAGAGCTGTTTGGCGCACGTCCTTCCGCCGCCAAGGATCGCAGGGCAACATTCTTTGCCTCCTGTCTCCTCCTCCTCCTACTCAGCTTCCTCCTCCTCTTCTTCCACCTGCTCATCCAGTCAGCCACACACCTTTACCACCAACTTCAGCACAGCCCGGGGTAAACGTCAGCAGGCCATTCTGAAACTCATATGTTTGGGGGACAGGCCCCACACCGCACAGGAGTTGTCGGGGGGTATAGAAAAACAGACCGACGAGTGGTTGCTGCCGGTGAGCCTCAAGCCCGGCCTGGTGGTATGCGATAATGGGTAAAATCTCGTTGCAGCTCTGGGACTAGCCGGTTTCACGCACATCCCTTGCCTGGCGCATGTGCTGAATTTGGTGGTGCAGAAGTTCATTCACAACTACCCCGACATTGACTTCAATGGGGTTCGGCACGAAGTTCGGGTCGGGTTCGGATCCCGAACCCGAACATTTCCGGGAAGTTCGGCCGAACTTCTCGAACCTGAACATCCAGGTGTTCGCTCAACTCTACTTTTTAGGGTTAATTTTTTAATGTAGCGGTTCAGATCTAGGAAGAGATCAAATTCATTGATTTTACTTGTGGGACAAAACTATAGTCCTTTCGACAGTAATGAAATTTCAGTCATTTTCAATGCATAGGTAGACAAATTAAAGATGCCGGAAGAGTGTCGTAGAGTATCCAGATTTTTTTTGCTGCAAGGAGTTTGGGTTTTTCTTTTTGCTTCTACCTGCCCTTCTTGTTTTTTTGTTTTGTTGGATTGCGGCCTAGTGGGGGAAAAAAATGGGTTATGGTGGTGGTTTTGGGCTTTTTTTAGGATTGGATACGTCGTGTGGGATTGATTGCAGGGGGTAGGGCTAAAAAAGAAAATTGATGCTAACGGGCCTGCTAGAGAATGGTCCTCAGCTAGGATGGTATCAAGAGTGCCGGTGTTTAGGGATGGGTCATTGATGTTAAATGAAATTGGGCATAGACCTGTACATGGTATTAGAATTGGTTCTGAAGGATCCAGATCAGAGAGATAAACTGGAGGGGTGCAGACATAAATGGTAAGAAGTGAATCTGCTTCCACATCCGAGAAAAAAGATAAAGTGGGGGAGCTTGAGGTAAGTGAAGAGATAGAGTGAGGATGTGTGGAAAATTGGGTAGGAGGTAAGTTTAAGGGGCCACATTCAGCTGTTATGTCTTCTGGAAATATAGTGGATAGTAGGGCGGAAAGGGGTGTATCTTTGGTTGAGGTTAAGTTTTTAGGTCTACCTGAGGTAAGTAGCGGAGTATGAAATTCAAGTTTAGAGGAATCTGACCAGTGGATGGAGATTTATCTATTGGATGGGGCTATATTTGGCAAAACTGTGTTACCCCCAGAAACCCAAATATAGAAAAAAAACATAAAATTTTTTTTTTTAAACCTTTCACATGTTGTTCTAGGAGGCCTGTGATGCCTAAATCAGTGTTTTTATTTTGACATTTTTGTAACTTTTGGGGAGGATGTTGTAAAATTGCAACGCTGGGCCTGCAGGGTAGCAGACTTTCAATAATATCACTCACACTCTGAACACATATAAGTAACAATTAAAAGTTTATTTGTACTTTACAGCTTATAAAGACCCACAAAAGTTTATGTACCTACACAATAAGAATAGTATAATAGAAAAAAAAAGTAATTTTTATTATCAATTTAATACAAAAAATTGTATCATAGTTAAAAAACACTGGATCCAGACTATATGTGTAAATCATGCTTGTTTTATTTGTTGATTTATTCAATTATGGTAGTCTCAAAAACTGTTATTTTGCTCTGAAAAGCAGAGACGAACATTGCACTTCCTGCAAAGTGTGTTGGTGTAGACTTTAGCACAGTGTCGGCACCGTCCTCTATCGGCTTTGATGGGAAAATGTCCAATCATGTCCTTGCAAACTTCCTTTGGAGGGTGTGCATTTGACTTTTTGGCTGTCTTGGAAGCTGAAGAACCTCCATCATCTGTATACTGCCTCTTTTTGGGAAGTCAAGGGGACCCCCTGGATGAAACTGGGCTTGCAGATGGTCGCCCTCGCTTTAGCAGTGATACAGCCGTGTCAATCAGGATAAGACAAGATGCCAACTGGGCCTGAAACAGTCTGGGAAGGCGCACTTGTCTGGCTGTTCCTGTGTCTACATAGATCTTGTAGTTGTGACCATATAGAAGCGTGGAAGCAAGTTTCATCACAATATCCCCTGAAAGTCCAAGTTCAGATCTTGCCCATATTCCATTCACACTGCCTTGGTACACATAAAAAGAGATTCCAGTCCTTGCCCACTGCTTGAACCCCCATGGGTTTGGCTTGCCACGCATGTACTGTTTGATGCTGCTGAATTTCCCCCTGAAAGGGATCATCATTTCATCAACAGAGTTATGTTCTTCAGGGACCACCTTTAGGCATTTCTCTCTGAAAGCATCAAGCCATGGTCTGAGTTTCCAGAGTTTGTCAGTGTTTTGTTCCATCTCAGACAGGGTTAGATTGTTCACAAAATGTTTTGTGACATTACATCGGAGACAGGACTGTATCTTGTGTCTGCTTCCCAGTACATGCGGACCCCAGGCATTTGGACAAGACCTATCTTCAGATACATGCCAATAATCTGCTCTATTTCCTTTGTGTTTGTGTTTATGGATGATCCTTTCTTCTGAAAACTGCGCTGATTGGTGTTATCTGCCAGAGCATTGATCATGTCTTCTGTCACAAACTTCTGAAAGTACTCCAGTGGTGTGCAGAGGGATTGGACACCATTGCTGACATCCTGACCTGAAAAATCAGTACTGGGACTGATGAAATTCTTTTTCACCCATCGATACCTGTCACGGGGCATGGTCTGGGCATCAGGATGCACTGCCACTGTTGGGGTGATGTGAACATCAGAAGTTAGGTGGTCGTTGGTTAATTTATTTTCCTTGTCCACTTCACAGATAACTCCATACTCCTCTTCGTCACTTGAATCTGAATCAAAGGACATTTCCAAGTCGCTGTCCCCATTCAAAATCTTGCTACCCCTTTGACCCACTGTTTTAAAATTACAACATAGAAATAACCAGCTCTAAATCTCTCAATATCAGTATATTCAATGATGTCATAAAATCTGCATGATGTACACATATCAATTATCACAGAAAAAAATTATTTTAAGCTTTTTACTTACTTGAGTCTTCATTTATCCCGTCCAAAACAACAAGATGATGTACTCCAAAGCAGGCACCCGGGTTGTATGACTTCATGGCCATATAAAAGGGAGCCTATTTACACATTAAACCATCCAATAGTGTTGCAGAACTGAACAATAGGACCTATTAGTAATGTACATGAGTTTTTAAAAAAGAAGAAAATGGAGGAGGGTTTATTTTTGTAGCCTTAAATGTGATGTTGTAATATTACAACACTGGGTCTAGTTGGGGTTGTTGTACTAGCATTTAAGAAAGTGCAGGGTGGAGGGGGGTGGAGTATCAGTATCTCTAGTGTGTGATTGATGTGGAAGGGGTGGTCTTCTATTATATTGTGGTTTGTAATGTGTGCGTGGACCATAATAATTGGTGGGCCTATTTGGATTTCTATTGTTATTAGAATAAATGTTCCAAGGTTTGTAAAGCTTCTGGCGATATCTGTTTTGAGGTTGAGACTGTCTTGCGAGTGTCGCAGTCTCATTTGGGTGTGTGAATTAATTAATTGTGCTAGGGTTTTCGATACCAGTGTTGTGTTTAGTGGCATTAGTGAGGCCCTGAATAGTATTTTGTGATGTTTCAAATGCTCTTTAGTTTGTTTTTAGCCAAAATGTGATGTTATTAGTGGCAAAATCCAATCTATCCCAGTCTAGTTTGCCACTTTTTTTCTGTAAGGTCTCCTTTTCAAATAATAAAATTTTAGAGGTGATCATGTAATCAAATTTGGTGAAAGTGGTATGTGATCTAAATTTTGATAATTCTATGTGACACTCAGATATTTTTTTGCCAAAATCTAGCTATAAAGATCTTCTTTTTTCAATTAATCTGGTTATAAGTCCATTAGCACACTCGAGGAGGAAACTGTCCCATTCATTACAAAAAGTCAAGTGCTCTTCAAATGAGTTCTCAAAACGTAACCTGAGGCCACGAGGGACAATCCACTCCTGCAGGTAAATCTCGAGAAATATAGCGTCTAAATGATGCTGTATTTCATCAATCATGAGATTTTCCAGTTTGTGAAATAAGTTCAATAAGTTTTCTCTTGGTTGATATCGGTGTTCTATTCTCTTGTGTTCCTGGTGCATTGGAGTATCAAACGTTCCCGTTGCTCGATTCTATTTGAAACGTAGTGCATATTTTCTTGTTATGGTGGTTCCTGTAATCGGTCCTATGTGCTGCACCCTTAGTCTGGAGATCACAGAAGTTTGGGTTTTCAGTGTTGGACGTATCTAAATTCCGATTGTATCGAGGGGAATAGAGAAAGAAAGAGGGGGGGGGGCGCACAATAGGGTAGTAGGCTTGGTCAAGATATAGGAAAATAAAGAATCAGGAGGCTCACCTTTTAAGGTTGTGCTAGTGATAGTAAGGTCGATAGTAACAGTTACCTGGACTTTAGCAGCACTCACTACAGAAAATGGAAATCAAACATTCCTTTCAGCCAATTCAAGCGACTGCGATGGAACTGTACATTAGATGAAGATTTCACCAAACAATGTGACACCCTTGCCTCTAGATTTTGCCAAATAAGATATCCAGAGAATATTATTGCAGGCGCCAGAAAAAAAGCAGCTAAACTCACTCAATCCGAATGTCTTGTCCCTACACTGAAACAAGGGAAGGACACAGATAACACCCATAACGCTATTAAAGCTGTCCTCGAAAAACATTGGCACATTTTAAAAAGAGATACCATTATCAGCTAAATCATTCCAGAGACCCCTCAGTTAACATACAGAAGAGCACAAACCCTCAAAAATATACTGGCGCCTAGTAAGTTAAAATCGGTGAGAAACTCTACCTGTAACCAGGCCACCACTGCCTCTAAAGGCAGCTTCAAATGCGGTCACAAAAAGTGCCTATGTTGTAGGACCATCTGTCAAAGACCAAGCTTTAAAGGCCAAATTAATGACGAACACTTCCCCATCCAGAGCAATTTAAATTGCGATTCCTCTCATGTCATATATCTACTAGACTGTCCCTGCCACTTACAATATGTTGGCCGTACTATTCAAACTTTGCCGAAACAGACTCAACAAACATCGCTCTAACATAAAGAAAAAATATCTCAAACACAGTGTATCTAGGCCGCAAAACATCATGATGGTAGTCTAGCTGATTTACTATAACAACAATCGAACAAATCCCAGCACACTTACAAAAAGACATCCAATACATTAGACGGAGAGAAATGTATTGGATTTTTTAACTGAATAGCCTTAATCCATATGGCCTGAAGGAAGCCTTTGAGATCAATTTATGAGAACAAGTCCCCTATAATAATCCACTGACTCTTTTTATACACGTATACAGTACAGACCAAAAGTTTGGACACACCTTCTCATTCAAAGAGTTTTCTTTATTTTCATGACTATGAAAATTGTAGATTCACACTGAAGGCATCAAAACTATGAATTAACACATGTGGAATTATATACATAACAAACAAGTGTGAAACAACTGAAAATATGTCATATTCTAGGTTCTTCAAAGTAGCCACCTTTTGCTTTGATTACTGCTTTGCACACTCCTGTCATTCTCTTGATGAGCTTCAAGAGGTAGTCCCCTGAAATAGTTTTCACTTCACAGGTGTGCCCTGTCAGGTTTAATAAATGGGATTTCTTGCCTTATAAATGGGGTTGGGACCATCAGTTGCGTTGAGGAGAAGTCAGGTGGATACACAGCTGATAGTCCTACTGAATAGACTGTTAGAATTTGTATTATGGCAAGAAAAAAGCAGCTAAGTAAAGAAAAACGAGTGGCCATCATTACTTTAAGAAATGAAGGTCAGTCAGTCAGCCGAAAAATTGGGAAAACGTTGAAAGTAAGGGCTATTTGACCATGAAGGAGAGTGATGGGGTGCTGCGCCAGATGACCTGGCCTCCACAGTCACCGGACCTGAACCCAATCGAGATGGTTTGGGGTGAGCTGGACCGCAGAGTGAAGGCAAAAGGGCCAACAAGTGCTAAACATCTCTGGGAACTCCTTCAAGACTGTTGGAAGACCATTTCAGGGGACTACCTCTTGAAGCTCATCAAGAGAATGCCAAGAGTGTGCTAAGCAGTAATCAAAGCAAAAGGTGGCTACTTTGAAGAACCTAGAATATGACATATTTTCAGTTGTTTCACACTTGTTTGTTATGTATATGTATATGTTATTGTAGTTTTGATGCCTTCATAGTCATGAAAATAAAGAAAACTCTTTGAATGAGAAGGTGTGTCCAAACTTTTGGTCTATACTGTATATATATACAGGGCTTTTTTTCTCAGAGAAAAGGTGGTGGAACTCACCACCCCTCCCCTAGACACGCCCCTACCCACCCCTAGGACCGCCCCCTAAAACCGCCCCTTTAGAGAACAGGGATGCAAGTAAAATTTGGGGGGGCTATAAAAGTCTAGCCCAGCAAAGAAACCCCCCAGATGGGGATGGCACTGTTAATGGGGGATCTGGGGATGGCACTGTTAATGGGGGATCTGGGGATGGCACTGTTAATGGGGGATCTGGGGATGGCACTGTTATGGGGTGGAGGATCTGTGGATGGCACTGTTATGGGGGATCTGTGGATGGCATCCACAGATCCCCCATCCTATAACAGTGCCATCCACAGACCCCCCCCATCCTATAACAGTGCCATCCACAGACCCCCCACCCCATAACAGTGCCACCCACAGACCCCCCTACCCCATAACAGTGCCATCCACAGACCCCCCCACCCCATAACAGTGCCATCCACAGACCCCCCCCACCCCATCCACAGACCCCCCCATCCCTTAACAGTGTTATCCACAGACCCCCCATTGCCACTCCAGTACAGTTATAAAATGTGTAATTCAATTAATAATGATTCATGCTGCCCCCTCTGTAGTATAACATTCAATATATCCTACTCACAAGTCTACTGTTATATCGTAATGCAGGCCGGCCGGGCAGACGAGCGGCAGAGTGACTGACTGACGTCACGTGCCTGCGCCGCCTGCTTCATTCATAAAGTAGGCCGGGCAGGCACGTGACGTCAGTCAGTCACTCTGCCGCTCGTCTGCCCGGCCGGCCTGCATTACGATATAACAGTAGCCCTGTGAGTAGGATATATTGAATGTTATACTACAGAGGGGGCAGCATGAATCATTATTAATTGAATTACACATTTTATAACTGTACTGGAGTGGCGGGGCCGGAGCACAGTGAACGCACCGGCCCCCAGCTCCTCCTCCCAGTCCCTCCCCGCTGATACATCGCAGCCTGCGATGCTGGAGCATGGCAGGCTGCGATGTCAAAAGGTGGCGGAATGCCTTTCCGGTGCGTTCCGCCAGAAAAAAAGCCCTGTATATATATATATATATATATATATATATATATATATATATATGTAGGTAAGGCTGCCGTGCAGCCTGTATTTGTGGGAGGGGCAGAGGCCACACTCCTTGGCTATATTAACCACACGAAGTTCAAGGGACGGGACGTGCGGCCAGGTACTTCCGGGTTACGTCTACATGCCTGGTTCCCTGCACGTCCCGCACCATCGCGTCCAGGTTTAGGTGAGTATTGTGGCAGGGCGGTTCATCAGTTCATGCGGCACAGGTAAGCGGTGGAGTCCGGTGCCGAGCATCGGCGTTGGCTGCTCGCACGTAGCATCACATGTACTTACCCCAGTGCAGAGGGGTGGATGTCGGGTCCTCAGCTCGCGATCACGGGGCAGGCCGGACGGCGCAGGGCCGCCCTCGTCGGGCACATGTTCGGGGTGCGGCGGCGGCCGCGGGTGCCGGTTGCTAGGCACGCTCGGCGGCTCCCCGCCCCTGCCAAGCCCCTGCCACGCTCGTTCCTACTAGAGGGATCCCTCCTGCAGCCAGAGGCGTCCTGTATTGAATCTCATCTATCGCCTGCAGGAGCCTCCATATGTTCAGGTCCATATAGATATATACATTCACGCATGGGGGTACAGATTTTGCTAAGCTCCTGTTCCAGGCTGGACGGCGCAGGCAAGTCGCGAGCAGGTGTGTGTTCCGGGGGCGGCCGCGAGTGCCGGTTGCTAGGCACGCTCTGCGGCTCCGCCCCTGGTAACGCTCGCGCCGTGCATAGGAACCCCGCCCACAGTGATAGTTATCAAGTACCAGCTTTTCCAGCGTGGCTGGAGTATCACATATACCGTCAGTAGATGTGATGTTGACACTATACTGGAACTATACTATCTGGTGGTCTATATCTTGCTACGTATGATAGTTCTTAAGCACCAGCTTTCCAACATAGCTGGAGTCTCACACATATGCTAACAGTAGATGTGTTTTTATTTTTATTTTATTTCATCTAATGGTATTTTATATATATATAAGTTGTATCAATTAATACCTTGTTTTTATGAACCCACTGTTTCCATCAGGCACGTTGCTGATCATCATTGGGGAACATTCTGTTGTTCCCCACTCACTGTCTCAGTCTCGCTTCAATTGTGGCCAAATGTGTGACATTTGCATGCCTACTTGGTGGTCCTGAGGCTCGCACTGTATTGGTACCCCGCCGCCGGCCGTGGGTCTGCGGTCGCATGTGCAGAGGCGCAGGTACACCAGCACGGGCACATTACTAGGCACGGGGCTGGTTTCATGGTAGCTGTCACCCTATTTACCCTGTTCCCAGTGTTCCACAGGTGTGTATTATTGTTATAGGTGCTCTACATTACTGAACACAACCTCTTTTAAATCATAATGGGACATGATATCGTGTCTGGGATTTTAGCTTATTCACGTGAACATTCGCCCAAACGTATTCCACTGTCTACCTACATACTACATAGATCTGCTATTAGTTCCCATAGGGTAATGTTGTGCAGTCAAGACACAGTTAATAATACAGTATACTTCTTAAGCACCACATTTAGTTGAATTGGCGGGTCGGATAAATACGACACACGTCGGGGAACCTAGACATGAATTCATGGTGGCACAGTTCTCATTCTGATTATATGGGCTTCTACTGTACATTTAACCTGCGGCCTTTTCGGTACCTGTCTGTGATTGTCATATATGAATACCTCAAGCTTCTAGATATCTTCTCAATGGTTAAAAAAAAATAAAAAAATTAGAAGGTACCAGGCGAGTGCTTGGTTCCACGGTCCGTGACTTGTAGCGCTCTGGGGCGAAGGGAGTTGGGCTCCATGGTCAAATGATCGTGGTTAGGATTGTTACCTTCAAGCTACATCCGTGTGTCTGCATTTACATTTTGTCCTATACGCCATTCACTACTAGAGCAGCGTTCGCGGTTGCATTACATTAATACTCTGCCCCCTTTCAGATTGCATTCATACGGCTGCGTTATACCATGCTCCTCATGCTCATACTCAGAGCTGGGCCCATACCATGTTTTAGGCACCACTCACATCCAGAGCTGCATTTACCCACTTGTTCTTACATCATGTGTTCTACTCTGCTTCCAGTATTCTTGCTAGGGCTATCAGCACACCGCTCTGATTCTGCTCTTCTGATAAACATAGCTGCTTCTTTTCAGGCTTAAGTTTCTTTCCTCGGTGGTTTGTTTCACAGACTGATCTCCTTTACTTCTGGTCCGCATTCACGCAGATTGATTTCCCGCCCCAGTTAACCAAATAGCTCCCTAGCGGACAGTGGGCCGATAGGAGTAAGTTCCTACGATGTTTTCACAGTTGTTCATTTGTTTGTCACGACAAGGGTCTTTTCTTAGCGAACTGCAATGCCTCTGGCTCTTGTTTTTCTCCCATCTGTTTCAATTTCGCGGTTGGTTAATGTTTCATTCATGCAAGTGGTTCGGATGACTAATGTCTATGCATTTGCCATTAGGTCTGGCTCACGTTTAAATACTTATCATCACTGTAAGGTCATCCAGGTCAATCTCTTGGCTTCGGGGGGCCTCAGGGCTTCGGGGGCCCGATGACCGTTCTTCATGTTGTTCGTTAGGGGTGCAATATGGTTGTAGGCTGGTTAGTGTCCTAGGTCATTGTCGGAGAGGGTCATGGTTATGCGAGTCCCCAAGTCATACTGGTGCTGCATAGTGGTTATAAATAAATTAAGAAAAAATTAAGCCGCCATATGACTCGGCCATTAAAGTCTCTCACGTATGGCTTCTCCCTTTCAGGGTCACACATGACTCAGCCATTAGAGTCTCTCACGCATGGCTTAGCCATTAGAGTCTCTCACGCATGGCTTCTCCCTTTTAGTGTTACATATGACTCCGCCATTAGAGTCTCTCACGTATGGCTTCTCCCTTTTAGTGTTACATTTGACTCAGGCATTAGAGTCTCTCACGCATGGCTTCCCCCTTTTTAGTGTTACTTATGACTCCGCCATTAGAGTCTCTCACGCATGGCTTTGCCATTTAGAGTCTCTCACGCATGGCTTCTCCCTTTTTAGTGTCACATATGACTCCGCCATTAGAGTCTCTCACGCATGGCTTAGCCATTAGAGTCTCTCACGCATGGCTTCCCCCTTTTAGTGTTACATATGACTCCGCCATTAGAGTCTCTCACGTATGGCTTTGCCATTTGAGTCTCTCACGTATGGCTTCCCCCTTTTAGTGTTACGTATGACTCCGCCATTAGAGTCTCTCACGCATGGTTTGCCATTAGAGTCTCTCACGTATGGCTTCCCCCTTGTTAGTGTTACATATGACTCCGCCATTAGAGTCTCTCACGCATGGCTTAGCCATTAGAGTCTCTCACGCATGGCTTATCCCTTTTAGTGTCACATATGACTCCGCCATTAGAGTCTCTCACGCATGCCTTCTCCGGTTTAGTCTTTCACGTATGACTCTGCCATTAGTCTCTCATGCATGGCTTCTCCGTTTTAGTATTGCACATATGTCTCCGCCATTAGTCTCTCACTCATGGCTTCTCCGTTTTAGGGTTACCCATGTCTCTGCCATTAGAGTCTCTCACGCATGGCTTCTCCATTTAGTCTTACACGTATGACTCCGCCATTAGTCTCCCACGCATGGTTCTTCGTTTTAGTGTTACACATATGTCTCCGCCATTAGTCTCTCACGCATGGCTTCTCCGTTTTAGTTTTTACACATATGACTCCGCCATTAGTCTCTCACGCATAGCTTCTCCCTTTTAGTGTTACACATGTTTTTGCCATTGGAGTCTCTCACGCATGGCTCCGCCATTAGAGTCTCTCACGTATGGCTTCTCCGTTTTAAAATTTACACACAACAAACACCAGTCGAGGCCGGCTGCGTGGTCCCACAACAAGTAAGTTCCATGTTTTTTTCTGTCCTCAGACCCGCTCGCATGGCTCGGTCATCTGTGGCTCGCAATACAATTTTCTTGTGGTGGCTCGCACGTGTGACTTGTGCCATTAGAGTCTCACTCATGTTATTGTTTTCTCTGACTTTTATTTTCTAGGTTGTTGGGTCTTCATTGTTTTCATTATAAGCAGTCATCCCAAGCCTGCCTTTGCGGGCATCATCTTCTCCCAGGCATGCTTTCTTCAACTACAAGCTCGGGCTGAGGGTGTTGGTGTCCGGCCTAAGTCCTGGGTATCGGTCCATCTTCCAGTAGGAGGTACAGTAATAAGGCGCAAGTTTACAAAGTCTGTTGTGTCTTCTGACACGGCAGGGCCTATCACGATTACAGGCGCAGCATACATAGTTTATCACGACCTTAAGCATTTTCTGTCACAAATACAGGTATTGGGGTACGTTCTGTCCTTATTACAGGCACATTAGCTCGTTAATCGTAATAGCCATGTATTCCTGTGGATGGTTCCCCAGGCCTGGTGGGTTTACACTTCACTGAATTTACTACTACGGTAAGACGGCAGGCACCATGTTCTGACTTTTTTGGCCCTTAATAGGAAGTGTGGCCTGGGGAATAAGTAGAGGTAAGTATTTTGCCACCAGGAACAGTTGGTGCCCGATCGGGGCCCTTGGCGGATGGTTGGGGTTCATCGGGGCCTGGGGTCTCGGGCTGCGGCCCTCCGGCCATTGCGGGGCTGCGGCTCCCGCGGTGCCCGGACAGCCTGCAGGTATCAGCCTGCAGCAGGGCGTTGTGGGGGTTGTGGTTGCGGCGGCTGGGGGGGCCGCAGTTTGGGATACCTGATCTAGGCACTTCCAACAGATTCACCATTGTTTGTTTCAATCTGCAGCTCTCAGGATTCAGACTTCTCGTAATATGGTCATATGTTAGTCAACATAGGAATAAATCGTTCCTGGTTCCAGACACTTTTTCAATTGCATCAGCATTTAACCATCTCCAAGAACGATGTGGCGGTACACATGACAAGGAGGTAAGGTAGATGGAAGTCACTGTGATATAGACGGTATATTCCACACCTCCATCGTGAAGGGTCTTTTCGTTCAAAAACGGGTGTCGTAACGGTATGTATATATTTACTCTAAACAGGGTCTGCTCCACTCCTTTCGTGTTGGAGCGGCATCTAGGCACCAGATGCCTCCTCAGGTTATCAGGTGCATGGGACGTTGGAGGTAGTCGTGTTTTTTCCAGATATGTTCCAAATCCTCAATCAGAGATCCGTGATGCTTTCTGTTCACTTGCCCTGTAACGGTGCAATAAGTGTTTGACGGTATGGTTGGGTCTCCTTTTTGGCCCCTTTTAGGCCTATCCTCGCTACGGGCTCCCGGCATTTCCCAGCCAGAGGTTAGCTCTAGTTCCTACGTCCAGGGGCCATCGCCCTGACCATAAGTAGGTAAGGCTGCCGTGCAGCCGGTATTTGTGGGAGGGGCAGAGGCCACGCCCCTTGGCTATATTAACCCCACAAAGTTCAAGGGACGGGACGTGCGGCCAGGTACCCCTCCCTCCCTTCCCTTTTCTTAGCTCTTCCTTAAGGATAGGCCCCCTTTTAGGCCTATCCTCGCTACGGGCTCCCGGCATTTCCCAGCCAGAGGTTAGCTCTAGTTCCTACGTCCAGGGGCCGTCGCCCTGACCACAAATATATATATATATATATATATATATATATATATTAATGCATATATTATTTTTTTACACATTCTTTTTATTCATATATAATACACATCTATTTATCTATTTACTTGTTTATTATCTATTTGCAATAACACTCCCCGTGCGTGCATGGGACTATTGAGGTCCTCATGCATGCATGTTCATTTATGCCTATGATGGCCACTGTACATGCATGTATATTGCGATGCCAAACTCGCTATGTGGTTGTTTTGAGTCCTTTTTTTATATGTAGATGTTATCACATGTTGGTGTCTGTATATGAATACATGTATATATGGTCTGACACATGTATATACAGTGTCTGGCAAAATATTCACCCCCCTTGACTTTTTTCGGATTTTATCTAAGTTGGTGAAGTGAAATGAGAAAAAATATATAAATAAAACTATTGTTTAGAAATAGAAGACAGAAAATTGGCATGTGCGTATGTATACACCCCCTTTGTTAGGAAGCCCATAAAAAGCTCTGGTGCAACCAATTACCTTCAGAAGTCACATAATTAGTGAAATGATGTCCACCTTTGTGCAATCTAAGTGTCACATGATCTGTCATTACATATACACACCTTTTTTGAAAGGCCTTAGAGGCTGCAAGAGGCATCACTAACCAAACACTGCCATGAAGACCAAGGAACTCTCCAAACGAGTAAGGGACAATGTTGTTGAGAAGTACAAGTCACGGTTAGGTCTTAAAAAAATATCCAAATCTTTGATGATCCCCAGAAGCACCATCAAATATATCATAACCAAATGGAAAGAACATGGCACAACAGCAAATCTGCCAAGAGACGGCCGCCCACCAAAACTCATGGACCGGGCAAGGAGGGCATTAATCCAAGAGGCAGCACAGAGACCTAAGATAACCCTGGAGGAGCTGCAGAGTTCCACAGCAGAGACAGGAGTATCTGTACATAGGACGACAATAAGCCGTACGCTCCATAGAGTTGGGCTTTATGGCAGAGTGGCTAGAAGAAAGCCATTACTTTCAGCTAAAAACAAAAAGGCACGTTGTGAGTTTGTGAAAAGGCATGTGGGAGACTCCCAAAATGTATGAAGGAAGGTGCTCTGGTCTGATGAAAACGCTATGTCTGGTGCAAACCCAACACATCACATCACCCAAAGAACACCATCCGCAGAGTGAAACATGGTGGTGGCAGCATCATGCTGGGGGGACTGGGAAACTAGTCAGAGTTGAGGGAAAGATGGATGGTGCTAAATACAGGGATATTCTTGAGCAAAACCTGTACCACTCTGTGCGTGATTTGAGGCTAGGACGGAGGTTCACCTTCCAGCAGGACAATGACCCCAAAAGCACGGCTAAAGCAACACCTGAGTGGTTTAAGGGGAAACATGCAAATGTGTTGGAATGGCCGAGTCAAAGCCCAGATCTCAATCCAATAGAAAATCTGTTTAAAGATTGCTATTCACAAGCGCAAACCATCCAACTTAAAGGAGCTGGAGCAGTTTTGCATGGAGGAATGGGCAAAAATCCCAGTGGTAAGATGTTGCAAGCTCATAGAGACTTATCCAAAGCGACTTGGAGCTGTGATTGCCGCAAAAGGTGGCTCTACAGAGTATTGACTTTAGGGGGGTGAATAGTTATGCACATTGACTTTTTCTGTTATTTTGTCCTATTTGTTGTATGCTTCACAATAATAATAAGAAAAAAAAACATCTTCAAAGTTGTAGGCATGTTCTGTAAACTAAATGATGCAAATCCTCAAACAATCCATGTTAATTCCAGGTTAGAAGGAGCAAAAAGGGGAGAGGAGGCAGCGCCTCGTGTGTAGAACCTTACACGTAGTGTTAATACAAATACACTGATTTACCTTACCAGATAGGGTTGTGATGAGTCACAACACCTACGGATCGCCTTGCTGGATTTTTCCCATCCAGCTTGCAGGGAAACTCTGCGTCTGCTGCCCAGGTCTGTGCCCTTTTCCGTGAATCATGGTTAATGGGATAAGTAAGGATGCGGTGAAGGAAGATTTCAGACTATTCCAAGCGGCGCTGATGCAGAAAGGACTCCGTACTACAATGTTACTATGAACGGTAATCTTTTATTCAAAGTAGACGCATTTCAGGGGCGAACTGCCCCCTTCATCAGGACAATAAAACTTTTACATGCCATATACACTCACCTAAAGAATTATTAGGAACACCATACTAATACGGTGTTGGACCCCCTTTTGCCTTCAGAACTGCCTTAATTCTATGTGGCATTGATTCAACAAGGTGCTGATAGCATTCTTTAGAAATGTTGGCCCATATTGATAGGATAGCATCTTGCAGTTGATGGAGATTTGAGGGATGCACATCCAGGGCACGAAGCTCCCGTTCCACCACATTCCAAAGATGCTCTATTGGGTTGAGATCTGGTGACTGTGGGGGCCATTTTAGTACAGTGAACTTATTGTCATGTTCAAGAAACCAATTTGAAATGATTCAAGCTTTTTAACATGGTGCATTATCCTGCTGGAAGTAGCCATCAGAGGATGGATACATGTTCTCATTCTGTTTACGCCAAATTCGGACTCTACTATTTGAATGTCTCAACAGAAATCGAGACTCATCAGACCAGGCAACATTTTTCCAGTCTTCAACAGTCCAATTTTGGTGAGCTCGTGCAAATTGTAGCCTCTTTTTCCTATTTGTAGTGGGGATGAGTGGTACCCGGTGGGGTCTTCTGCTGTTGTAGCCCATCCGCCTCAAGGTTGTGCGTGTTGTGACTTCACAAATGCTTTGCTGCATACCTCGGTTGTAACGAGTGTTTTTTTCAGTCAACGTTGCTCTTCTATCAGCTTGAATCAGTCAGCCCATTCTCCTCTGACCTCTAGCATCCACAAGGCATTTTTGCCCACAGGACTGCCACATACTGGATGTTTTTCCCTTTTCATACCATTCTTTGTAAACCCTAGAAATGGTTGTGCGTGAAAATCCCAGTAACTGAGCCGATTGTGAAATACTCAGACCGGCCCGTCTGGCACCAACAACCATGCCACGCTCAAAATTGCTTAAATCACCTTTCTTTCCCATTCTGACATTCAGTTTGGAGTTCAGGAGATTGTCTTGACCAGGACCGCACCCCTAAATGCATTGAAGCAACTGCCATGTGAGTGGTGGACTAGATAATTGCATTAATGAGAAATAGAACAGGTGTTCCTAATAATTCTTTAGGTGAGTGTATATAAGTCCTTTATCCATTATATAAGCTTATGTGTGTGTGTGGGTGTATATATTTGCATGTGTGCATGGTTTAACACATGTATATATGCATATATGTAGCCTATTCATCACCATGAATACATACATCTCTTTAATCATTACTTTTTATATTTATTGTTTTATCGTTACCTTATAGTTTCATCATTCACCCTACTATAAACAAAAAAAAAATATTTCTCAAAAAATTTTGGTCTATGTGGCCAATCAATATGTCTACTATTGGCCTCCTCCAGTTGCCACGTATGTCCTTGTCCCTCTGTGCAACTTGAGCTGCGGTCCATTGATAGCGTTCCCAGCTCTATAGAAACGAGTCACGTGACTTTGGAAGCTGCGGCCACATGACCCGCTGAGCTCCTGGAAGCGCTGCGAGCTGTCGGAATCGCAGAGCATAGAAGAACCACAGGGCAAGTGCGATGTCCTTCCAGCAGTCATGGGAAGACTGCATATCCCGCCATCCCCATTAATATTCAATTATCACATGACCACTGAAGTTGCGGTCACGTGACACACCTCCCTGTGGATATATACAAAACCACGTGACCATGTATTTATTTGTTTTATACCTAATAAAACACTTGTTTTTAAGAAATTATCAAGTGGCTAATCCCCCTAGGTCCCCCTAGCCTATCTTCAATGCTATCCCCTACTTTAATAAACATAGTATAATCTGCCTTGGAATGACACCTGAGGACAGCCCCTCCCTTTTGGGGTCAGCCCACAGGTGCTTTTTTTTGGTAGTTTTTGGGCGTTTTCTATGGCCCACTGGCTATAAATACCTACTTGTTCATTATTTATGCTGTAAAACCTGATGAAGGGGAATTGTTTATCCCCAAAACATGTTGTTTTTATGTATGTACGCTATCTTCTAATAAAGAAGAATTTTATCTGACCATTAAGACCATCTCGACCAGTGAGTTTGCCCCTGAGCAGAATTTTCTACATCCTTATCACAAACCATTTGAGACACTAATTGCGGTTGACTTATTGGCAACTGTGTCTCATCCTCATCATCCACCTTGTAAAACACTAATTGCTGTTTCTCACCGTCATCTTCTTCTGACTTTGGATGCTCCAGAGTTTGGGAATCAGGGCACAAGATCTCCTCATGTCCCTCTTCAAGTGGGCTTGGCGAGAGGCCCAAATTAAGGAATGGCGATGAAAACAGCTCCTCGGAATATTCGAGTGTGTGATCAATTGTTTGCAAAGACTCTCAATGGTGGAAGGAAGGAGGATCAGGGTGAGGATTCTGTTGACCAGACTCTTGGCTACTGAGACTGGACTTTGTGGAAGACAAGGTGGAGCTTAACCGACTGGAAGCATTATCTGCTGCAATCCAACCGACCACCTGGTCGAACTGGTCTGACTTCAAGAGTGGTGTCCTGCTCCGCCCTGCAAACTGAAGTTAGGTATCGTGGATGAGTGTGTTTCTTGTGCTCTGGCAGCAGGCACAGTTTCACCGCGCCCCGGGCCATGGCCTCTGTGTACACCATCAGCAGCACGGCCACTTCCTAGTCCCTTACTGCTCGCCTTGCGCATATTAAATGGTATATATGCTTACAATTATGTCACACGTACAGTAGCGCAGGTATTGTAAGTGTATGGGCAAATAAAGTACACAATGTAACAGATATTTTTTAGGATGCGCACAGGTTAAACAGGAGGTAAAGCGCAAGTATTGTCGCTGTCAACACCGCCTAATAAAAAATTACACTGAATAAATGTCACTAACATTTAGGATGCGCACACGTTAAACAATGAGGTATAGCGCAAGTAATGTCGCTGTCACCACAGCCTAATAAAAAATTACACTGAATGAATGTCACTGATATTTAGGATGCGCACACGTTAAGCAGGAGGTATAGCGCAAGTAATGTCGCTGTTACCTTCGCCTAATAAAAAATTACACTAAATGAATGTCACTGATATTTAGGATGCGCACATGTTAAACAAGAGGTATAGCGCAGGTAATGTCGCTGTTACCTTCGCCTAAAAAAAAATTACACTAAATGAATGTCACTGATATTTTGGATGAGCACAAGTTAAACAGGAGGTTTAGTGCAAGTAATGTCGCTGTCACCACCGCCTAATAAAAACTTACACTGAATGAATGTCACTGATATTTAGGATGAGCACATGTAAAAACAGGAGGTATAGCGCAAGTAATGTCGCTGTCATCAGCGGCTAATAAAAAATGACCCTGAATTAATGTCACTGATATTTCAGATGGGCAAACATTATACAGGAGATGTAGCGCAGGTAATGTAACTGTCTGCAGCGGACACCGTCTACGGAAAAAGTACACTGGATGTCACAGATATTTTTAGGCTGTGCACACGTTAGACAGGAGATGTAGCGCAGATAATGTCGCTGTCTGCAGCTGCCAAACAATTGCAAGCTATTTAGCGCAGGTTGCGCTAAAAATATATATTGCTGCCAGATACAACTATAGTCCTTAAAAGGACTTTTGGGTCTCTAACAAGTTTTAGCAATTTAGCTCTGGTTGCGCTAAAAATATATATTGCTGCCACACACAATAGTCCTTAAAAGGAATTTTGGGTCCATAACAACTATAAAAACTAAAATATTGCTATTTCAATCCCTACACTATCTCTTCGTTCTGCTCTCCAGCTCTCCCTGACTAAAACTGAGCCGAACACATCATCGGGTGCTATATAGCACCCGATGACGAGTTCCGGCTAGCCAATCACTGTAATGCCAGCAGCCAACATGGCTACAGCATTACAGTGAATGCCAGTACTTACCTGAAGGTTTATTGGCTGCGTAACAGCCAACAAACATGCAGGGAGGAGACTCGAGCATTGCACTCGAGCACACGCGGTATTTGGCCGAACACGCGATGTGCTGAGCATCACGATGCTCGAGCCGAACTAGTTTTCGGCCGAGCATGCTCGCCCAACACTATATATAACCCCTCGTATGCTGCAGCCACTTTCCCCTTCACTTTGAAGGACTTATTTTTATGTTTAGAAACAAATGATTCTGCTTTAAATACACTGCGTGCAGAATTATTAGGCAAATGAGTATTTTGACCACATCATCCTCTTTATGCATGTTGTCTTACTCCAAGCTGTATAGGCTCGAAAGCCTACTACCAATTAAGCATATTAGGTGATGTGCATCTCTGTAATGAGAAGGGGTGTGGTCTAATGACATCAACACCCTATATTAGGTGTGCATAATTATTAGGCAACTTCATTTCCTTTGGCAAAATGGGTTAAAAGAAGGACTTGACAGGCTCAGAAAAGTCAAAAATAGTGAGATATCTTGCAGAGGGATGCAGCACTCTTAAAATTGCAAAGCTTCTGAAGCGTGATCATCGAACAATCAAGCGTTTCATTCAAAATAGTCAACAGGGTCGCAAGAAGCGTGTGGAAAAACCAAGGCGCAAAATAACTGCCCATGAACTGAGAAAAGTCAAGCGTGCAGCTGCCAAGATGCCACTTGCCACCAGTTTGGCCATATTTCAGAGCTGCAACATCACTGGAGTGCCCAAAAGCACAAGGTGTGCAATACTCAGAGACATGGCCAAGGTAAGAAAGGCTGAAAGACGACCACCACTGAACAAGACACACAAGCTGAAACGTCAAGACTGGGCCAAGAAATATCTCAAGACTGATTTTTCTAAGGTTTTATGGACTGATGAAATGAGAGTGAGTCTTGATGGGCCAGATCGATGGGCCCGTGGCTGGATTGGTAAAGGGCAGAGAGCTCCAGTCCGACTCAGACGCCAGCAAGGTGGAGGTGGAGTACTGGTTTGGGCTGGTATCATCAAAGATGAGCTTGTGGGGCCTTTTCGGGTTGAGGATGGAGTCGAGCTCAACTCCCAGTCCTACTGCCAGTTTCTGGAAGACACCTTCTTCAAGCAGTGGTACAGGAAGAAGTCTGCATCCTTCAAGAAAAACATGATTTTCATGCAGGACAATGCTCCATCACACGCGTCCAAGTACTCCACAGCGTGGCTGGCAAGAAAGGGTATAAAAGAAGAAAATCTAATGACATGGCCTCCTTGTTCACCTGATCTGAACCCCATTGAGAACCTGTGGTCCATCATCAAATGTGAGATTTACAAGGAGGGAAAACAGTACACCTCTCTGAACAGTGTCTGGGAGGCTGTGGTTGCTGCTGCACGCAATGTTGATGGTGAACAGATCAAAACACTGACAGAATCCATGGATGGCAGGCTTTTGAGTGTCCTTGCAAAGAAAGGTGGCTATATTGGTCACTGATTTGTTTTTGTTTTGTTTTTGAATGTCAGAAATGTATATTTGTGAATGTTGAGATGTTATATTGGTTTCACTGGTAAAAATAAATAATTGAAATGGGTATATATTTGTTTTTTGTTAAGTTGCCTAATAATTATGCACAGTAATAGTCACCTGCACACACAGATATCCCCCTAAAATAGCTCAAACTAAAAACAAACTAAAAACGACTTCCAAAAATATTCAGCTTTGATATTAATGAGTTTTTTGGGTTCATTGAGAACATGGTTTTTGTTCAATAATAAAATTAATCCTCAAAAATACAACTTGCCTAATAATTCTGCACTCCCTGTATGTCTCCCTCATTATTATTCTCTACATCCACTTTTAAGCAATTTTTCACCAATCTTTCCCCCATATTCGGTGCCTTCTTGTAGATGAAGTTTAGTACTGCAGGCAGTTTTGATCATACAATAAAGCATTCCAGGAAAACCTATCAAATCTGATTAACATCCTTATTATATTATGTGACAAATGCATATTTAAACCTATTATTGTCTTTCTGTTCTTTACCTTCAAATTTTTTCTATTCTTTCGCTACCTGTTTGATAGTTTTTGTAATGTCTTCCTGGTCATATCATTTTTTCAGTGAATCAAATTTTTTTATATTTCACTTTGTCTACAGCAGAGGTGCACAACATACAGCCTTTGATACCATTCTGTGCGGCCCCCAACTGTCTGGTAAGGCTAGTTTCACACTAGCGACAGGGGAGTCCGGCAGGCTGTTCCGGCGGGTGAACAGCCTGTCGGATCCGTCCTGCCGCTAGTTCACATGTGCCCCCGGACTGCCGCTCCGTCCCCGGCAGCGCACAGCGAGAGGCAGCCGGACTAAAAGTACTGGTCTACAGTAATCCTTTACATCCTCTATAAAAAAATAAAAAAAAAATCTCCAAATCTAAAAAGTTAAAGGGCTTCTGCCACCCCCCCAAAAGTCATTTTTCATTTTTGGGCTAATTAAAATCCTTATAGTGCGATTATTCAATAAATAGCGTGGCCACCTCCTGTAGGACCCAAATAGTCTGTTGCATGTATATTCAATATATAGTGCTCTTACCTTTTTCTGTTATTTAGTTTCTTTAAAAACAGCACTTTTATAATATGTTAATTACCTTGCTACCAGCAAGTAGGGCGGTTACTTGCTGGTAGCCGCCGCATCCTCCTTTCAAAAAAACGCCCCCTCCTCCTGTTGATTGACAGGGCCAGCGAGCGCTCTCCTCCTCTGGCTGGCCCTGTCTGCAAATCAAATCCTGCGCCTGCGCCTTACGTGTCTTCATTCGGCGCAGGCGCTCTGAGAGAAGGACACTCGCTTCCTCAGCACTCCTTCAGTGCTCCTGCACCGATGACGTCTTATCAGACCTGTGCGATCAGGTGGTCGGTTGGATTGCAGCAGATAATGCTTCCAGTCGGTTAAGCACCACCCTGTCTTCCACAAAGTCCAGTCTCAGTAGCCAAGTCTGGTCAACAGAATCCTCACCCTGATACTCCTTCCACCCACCATGGACAGTCTTGGCAAACAAGTAATCCCACTCTCGGATATTACGAGGAGCTGTTTTCATCGCCATTTCTTAATTTGGGTCTCTTGCCAACCCTGCTTAAAGAGGGACATGAGGAGTTCTTGTGCCCTCATTCCAAAACTCTGGAGCATCCACAGTCAGAAGAAGATGACGGTCGGGAGCGGCAATTAGTGTTTCACGAGGTGGATGATGATGATGAGACACAGTTGCCAATAGGTCAATTGCAATTTGTGTCTCAAGAGGTTCATGATGAGGATGTAAGTCGTGAACCGGGTGGGGCTGCCCAGGATACAGCGAAGTAACAGATGAGAAAAGCGACACAAACTCCAGCTTTTAGTAACCAATAAAACTTTACTAAACATTAACAACCAACATAACGATGTAGGAATACACAAGGTAATATTTCCCCACTCTTGAGTCCTGTCCTAGTCTGGCTAGCCAACCCTGTCCTAGTCTGGCTAGCCTGAAAAGTCGATACTGTGCGGTGGAATAGAAGAACCCTGACCAATGGCGCACACAGCAGAGCCTGAAAAGTCGATACTGTGCCACAAACAATTCCGGGCAACCTGCCGAATACAGATCCTACCTATCTAACTAATGGCAGGTACATGCTCAGTCTCAGATACCTCAGGTACCACTAAAACAGTGCGATGAACACAACAAAACCTGGGTTCACTGAACTGGATGTCTCCCATCAGGATAGTTCCAGGCCTGTAGGCACACCTGCGAACTTGCAGAGTAGATGTCCTTTTCTTTCAAAGCTCCAATCAGCTCTGCTGGACATAATCCTTTCTCCTGACGATAGGATCTGGGTACGGAATGGCCGACAGTCCCTCTCTACTATCACCCTGATCACTGCAAGACACTCCAACTCTGTGATGAGACTGGCTTGTCTCACACACACACTATCCTCCCAAGATGTCTGACTCTGACTTTTCAGAGAACAGCCTGCTTGAGTCATAAGCATTATTCATCAGCTCCTTTGCATATTCAAATCCAGCAGTCACTTTAGCTGTGTGGGGAAACAGCGGCCTCTAGTGCCCAAAATGCCAAATGATAGTTCCAATACAATTATGCACAAACATTATAAAGGAAGAGCTGTTCCACAATTTCACAAGGATGAGACACAGTTGTCAATAACTGAGGTTGTTCTTAGGTCAACAAGTCTGGAGGATGATCAGAGTGAGGAAGTGGAAGATGAGGTGCTGGAAGATAAAGTCACTGACCCAGCCTGGGAAGGTGGCAAGCCGAGCGAGGACAGCAGTACAGAGAGGGAAGGATCCACATCACCACAACAGACTGGAAGAGGCAGTGGGGTGGAAAAAGGGAGAAGGTGGGCCACACCAAACAGGCCGACAACTGTTCCCCAGAGCACCCCCTTGCTGCAATCTCCCTTGCGGACGATAAAAGAATTGTCATTTGTAACCTATGCTGTAC
The DNA here is from genome assembly GCF_905171765.1 of Bufo bufo. Lineage (NCBI taxonomy): Eukaryota > Metazoa > Chordata > Amphibia > Anura > Bufonidae > Bufo > Bufo bufo. Next base: position 515,684,329 of record NC_053390.1, on the reverse strand, counting down.
CAAAATGAGCAGGGGTGTGAACACCAGCAACCTCACCACCACCAGCATGATCCGCCACATGGCATCAAAGCACTCTAATAGGTGGGCCGAACGTCTGGGTCCACAACCAGTGTCTGTGGGTCACACCACTGCCTCCTATTCTCCTGTGTTACGTGCTACTAGCAAATCCCCTGTCCAAGACGCAGGCCCGGATGCCTCCCGCCATGCACCTGGACGTCGCAAGCACCATCAGTTAGCACATCCACTTCTGTGCTCCAGCGCAGCATACAGATGTCAATACCCCAGGCCTTTGAACGAAAGCGCAAATGCCCAGCCACCCACCCACAGACCATAGGACTAAATGCACACCTTTCCAAATTGCTGGCCCTGGAAATGTTGCCATTTAGGCTTGTGGACACTGAGGCTTTCCACAGCTTGATGACGGCGGCTGTCCCGCGGTAGTCTGTCTCCAGCCGCAAATATTTTTCACGGTGTGCAGTCCCAGCCTTACACCAGCATGTGTCCCATAAAATCACACGTGCCCTGACCAACGCAGTTATTGGGAAGGTCCACTTAACGACTGACACGTGGACAAGTGCTTTCAGCCAGGAACGCTACATTTCACTGATGGCACACTGGGTGAACATTGTGGAGGCCAGGAACGAGTAGTACCCAAAACCTACACCAATTTGTCTGAGCTACTGCTGAAGGTGCGCCACGTGTGTGCCCATTTCCGCAAGTCATTGACAGCTCCTGACAATCTGGCAATGCTGCAGCAGCACTTGCAATTGCCAGCTCACCGACTGTTGTGCAACGTGAGCATGCGCTGGAACTCCATGTTCCACATGTTGGCTATGCTTTGTGAGCAGCAGAGAGCAGAAGTAGAATACCAGCTGCAACATGGTCATCGCCTTTCCAGTCAGCTTCCGCTCTTCACAAGGGACGAGTGGGCATGGATGTCTGACCTCTGTGAGGTTTTACGCAACTTTGAGGAATCAACACAGATGGTGAGCAGCGATAACGCTATTATCAGCGTAACCATCCCACTTCTGTGTCTACTCAAACGCTCACTGCTCACAATTCAGGCAGACGCTTTGCATGTGGAAGAGGTGGAAATGGGGGAAGAAAGTACACAGGGTGCAAGCCATACCACCCTCAGTTTGTCTTTTCAGCGCAAATTGGATGATGAGGAGGAGGAGCAGGAGATGGTTGCCTCCGCTACAGAGGGTAGTACCTACGGAAGTTTTATTCCATCTGTTCATCGTGGATAGGTAGAAGAGGAGGAAGACGATAAGGAGATTGAGAGTCATCATTCTGATGAGGACAGCAAAGTCTTGTCTGTTGGGACTCTGGCACACATGGCTGACTTTATGTTAGGCTGCCTTTCCCGTGACCCTCGCGTTGTATGCATTTTTGCCAACATTACTGGTTGTTCACCCTTCTCGACCCCCGCTACAAAGAGAACTTCTCATCTCTCATTCCTGTGGTGGAGAGAACAAGCAAAATGGTGCAATACCAGAAGGTCCTTGTGGAAAAATTGCTCCAAAAATTTCCAACTGACAACGCTGGCTGCAGAGTATGTAGTTCCTTGTCCAACCGAGGAGGGGAGACGAGGGGAACACACAGCAGTTTCAACAGAAGCAGGGCAACACTCTGTGGGCCAATGAGAAGGAAGCAATGTCCAGTTCACAACAATACTTAGTGCGCCAATCAGTAATCTGCACTGAGACCTGTTAAAATGTGAAGTTGCACGTAGTGCGAAAAAATATTCTAATCACTGCCGATTAGTGCAATCGCGAATATATTGGAGCACTTGACTCTATCTGCATATCAAGCTACTGTATTCTAATGTTCTCCCATGCCAACCATTTTCTCCAGTATCAGGAAACTTATATCAGCTTGAAAAATGGAGCCAAAGTGACCCACGCCTGTATTTCGCGTTACGAATTCGCATTACGCGATTTTTACATTGCTGATTTTTTGCATTCAATAAAATAAGCTCGAATTCGCATAATTCACAAATATAAGACAAATATTCTACAAAATATTTGTGAAATATCGCGAATTTGAATATAGCACCTGCTGCTCATCACTAGTCACAAGGAGGGAAACATTTTGGAAGATGGTGAAGGAGTGCGTAGCAGACCGTGTCAGCCTCCTCAGTGATCCCTGTGTGCCTTTCAACTATTGGGTGTCCAAGCTGGACACGTGGCACGAACTGGCGCTCTTTGCCCCGCCACCAGCGTTTTGTCAGAGCGTGTATATAGTGCTGCCCCGATAATAAGCCCTAGCACTATTTTGCAGGGTTTTTGGAGTAGGCTTAAAATATAAGCCCTACTCCAAAAATAAGCCCTAGATACAGCCGTATTTTATTTTATATAAAGGGAAGGTGGGGGAAATGTGCGGGCTGCAGCAGCTCAGGAGCACTCACTAATGGCTCCTGAGCTGCCATGAAACTGTGGGCGGGCAGGCGGGCAGTTCAGGCTTCAATGAATTAGCCTTTAGTGAAGTCGCCAGCCCGCGCATACATCACGGCACTAAGCAGCACCTGACGGGCGGCTTCAGTAAATGCTAAATTATGCCGGCAGCCCCCGCTTCCTTTCACTTTCACGTTGGCCGGGCTGGCGACTTCTCTGTATGCCCCGTACTGCCGCGAACCTGCACGTTCTTACTTAAATGAAGGAGGCAGCAGGAGGATCTCCTTCTCCTCTCTTCTGCCTGGAGGAGCTCCCTACATCTCTCCCGTGCCGTATCTGCTCTCCCTGGTACTGTAGATTGCTGCCTAGGTCCCTTGGGTAAGGACAGCTAAGGGGCAAAATATGTAACATCCCAGAGTTATGTTACAAAACTCTTTTACTCCGCTACAACCTGTTAAGTGTATCTGCATTGTCATCCTGTGTAATTTAACATCACATCCTCACTAATGTGCATTGAAATCCTTGTAATATATATATTGCTGTAATTGTCATGTACACCAGCAGGTGGCAGCAATGTGTTTAGAAGGGACTTAGTTCAGTTTAGCATATCTAGACTGGAATAGTACATTCCAGTTTAGCTCCCCCCTATTTAAGGAGGTGTAGAATGTTCCCACATTCTGCCTTATGGGTGGGGAAGGAAGTTAGAGTTAGTGTGCCAGCCGCCCCGGCTAGGGGAAGGCTGTGACAATTAGGAGCTCCCAGAAATAGGGATTCCAAACCAGGATCTTGTCTCGGTTGAGACCAAAGATCACCATTCCCAGTCTGAGCCCTTCAGCCTCAACTGGTGACAAGCAAGCAGCCATCTCCAGAACTCCAGGACGAACCAATCCCTGTGAGCATAACTGTGAGTAACATCCAGAGACCAGGAGAAGCCAAATTCCTCCTCAGTTAGTCAGTCCCCAACACAGCAGAAGATAGACAGAGCAGAAGATATAGATTCCTGCCATATTCTCCAGGCATATGATAGAAGCAGAAGAGATAGTAATCCCTGCCATACATTGCCAATACCTGCTGGGACCAAAGACTATTGCTATATCTCATGTGGATTGATGCTGCCTCCAGTAAAGACAAGATGAATTATATTTCAAGTCTGGATCTCATTCATTGCTACCAAGTTCCTCAATTACTCCTACTAGAGTGAGCCAGGATCCAGGAGTCCAGCCGTACCAAGGTAGGAGACACCGTTGACACTATTACTACTGCTACACAGAGACATTACACCACTCTGGCATTCCTAACCTGGTACGTGAGTTGCAACACCTTAAAGGGCCCTGAGACAGTAACCTGCGCATGCTGCAATTGGCGTCACAAACAAAAACAATAGACTTATATACCCATATGCCGACCCATAGCGTTTTTCGGCATCCGCCTAACCGTACCACGGTCCTGCTCATTGCATATACGGTACCAGAATTAAAAATGTGTGGCAAATATGACTATAACCCCCCTCATCCATATGAATGCACCCATGTACTGCAGTATATAGGTGCATTCCTATGGATGAGGGGGGTTATAGTCATATTTAATATAAACACTGTCCAGGGAGTTTTATAATTGGCATGTGTCTAAATAAAATATGTTCATGGAGCCAAAATAAGCCCTACCCCAATAATAAGACCTAACCCTTTTTTCGGAGAAAATAAATAATATAAGACCCTGTCTTATTTTCGGAGAACACGGTAACTCATAAGAGCATCCGCCTGTCAACTGAAAATGCTGACCGGTTGACTCTTGTAAAAATGAACAAGGCCTGGATTGATTCTGACTTCTCTACTCCACCAGAGGCAAGCGGCTGAACATAAAGGGACTCTAAATGTGGCTTTTATGGTGTATTGAATACACTATATTCCCATGCACCCCTTCCACCACTAAAAAGGTACATGTTTCAATCTCCCTTTTCTCATTCTCCTCCTCCATCATATCAAAATGCTTATTAGGCTGCCCTCGCTCCTAATGTTTTGGAGGGTCAGCTCAGCAGCAGGCCCTCACTCATAATGTTTTAGAGGGTCATCAGCAGGCCCTCACCCATAAAGCAATGGCCGGACTGGGGGAGGCGAAGCTCTTTAGGGGAGGCCCCCATGACGGGGGGTTTGGTTAGGGAGCCCCGGAGTTCGTGGGATTGGAGGACGAGGTTAGAGGGGGGGGGGAGGGGGCTAAAGGGTGAGCAAAGGGTTAGGATAGGTCAGTTTAAGCTAAGGGGGGAGGAGTTCAGGGGTTAAATACTGCAGGGAAGAAGAAGCAGGGAGCCATTTTAGGTGAGAAGGAAGCTCCCACCCACCCTCCCTTTTTTGGGGGTTGGTTGGAGCAAGGGGAGGAGATATGTTGGGGAGTTTGATCGTGTCATGGCGGCTAGGGCGGTGGGGGTCCTTGGAGTTGGTCATGGTGGAATTTGAGGACATTGGGGGGGCCCCATGGTAGGGCTGGACTCCCAGGTGGACCGAGCGGTTGTGGTGAATTGAGGGGGGGTCATTCGGTGGTGCATCTGAGCTGGGGGTAATGGCTGGAGGCAAGAATGGCTCACCCTGGTTCGGCAGCTCGATGTTTTTGGGGCTTCAAGGACCTTCCCCCATTGGGTTAAGTTATTAGGTTATTTATTATTATTATTATTATTGTTGTGGTTATTTATGTATTTGTTATTTAATAAACGGCTGCTGTGGCCATTACATTTCCAGTCAATGGTGCGAGTCTTATGTGGGTTCGGGGGATGGTGACGGAGAGATGTAATGGGGATGGTGGGGAGATACAAGAAAGTGTAATGAGGTAAGAAGGGGGTGAACTATGCATAACCAATACCCCGGTCATGTTTTTGAGGGTCACCTACAGGCCCTCAACCATAATGTTTTAGAGGTTCAGCTCAGCAGCAGACCCTCACCCCTAAATATTTTGATGGTCAGCTCGGCAGCAGGCTTTCACCCCTAATGTTTTAAATGGTCAGATCAGTAGCAGACCCTTGCCCCTAATTTTTTAGAGGGACACCAGCAGGCCCTTGCTCCTACTGTTTTTGAGGGTCACCAGCAGGCCAGCAATCATAATTTTTCAAGGCTGTGTATGATGCCCTCAATTATGTGTAATAAAGGGTGTATTGGAGTGCTGGTTCCCTGTAATTTTTGGCAGTCGTTTCCCTTAGTGCATAGGCTTTATGAGTGTAGGAGTCCCACTATCTGAACAATTGTACCACAATGTGAATGAGGCCCTCCTTTATGTGATATACATGTTGTATCAGAGTACCTCTTTCTTGTAATTTTTGGCAGCACTTGCACTTTATGTACAAGTTAATATATAGGAAAGAATGTTTTTTAACAATTTTTCCTCTAACATCAATTTTATCTTCGGTTTGGTGCATATTATTGTCAGTACTACTCGGACAACATTATTCCCAGCAGCGATCTGGGAGTCCAAGATGCATTCAGACATCCTCCCCATGCTGTTCCCAAACCATTTCAGTGGTGTTTCAATCAATTTCTGACCTTTTCCTATGAACCAGACACCCTCCCCTCTTCAGAGCAAGGGGTGCCATGTTTAATGCTCAGGTTCTCCCATTGACTTCCATTGTGCTCGGGTGCTCGGTAAAGAACCCAAGCATCCTGAGGTGTTCTACTTGAGCACCCGAAAACCAAAGCACTTTGGTGCTCGACCAACACTAACAGTCATCAATAAAACATCTCCTAAAATTACTCCCTCATTTTTTGTAATACAGCGGTATTACATTATTATATATTTTTTTCAAATGGCCACGCATTATAAGGGGGTATTTTTATACTGGCATATAATAAGAGGCATTGTTTCTACTAACAAACATTACGCAGAATTATTACTATTTGGGGGCATTATGGAGGGCTTTATTACTACTAGGAGACTTTGGGGAACAAGATTACTAGAATGGGCACTATGGGGATATTTTGACTTCTGGGACACAATGAGGGACATTATTACTATTGGGGGCACTGTAGGGGCACTGTTACCAATAAGTGCACTCTGGCAGGGGTGAACAATTTATTTGCGGACCTTTGGGGAAAGCTAATACTTTGGGTGGTACCCTGGCACAGTATGAGCTTAGCACAATTATCTTTGGGAGACATTATGTTTTTTATCTGCTACCTTACAGCTCCTCCCACCGAGCTAGTTATATAGACACTCCCCTATCACTGCTCATATAAAACCCAGCTAGTTTATAGCTCTAACCACCCATCTAGTTATATAGACAATCCCCTATTACTGCCCTTAACAACACCCATCTAGTTTATAGCTCCTCCCACCCAGCATGTTACATAGATACTACCCTATCACTGCCTCTAACAACACCCAGCTAGTTTATAGCTCCTCCGACCCAGATAGTTACATAGACACTCACCATCACTGCCCCTAACACTACCCAGCTGGAATATAGCTCCTCCCACCCAGCCAGCTATATATACACTCAACTAACACTAGTCATAAAACCCAGCTAGTTTATAGCTCCTCCCACCAGTGGCGTAACTACCGGGGAAGCAGGGGAAGCAGCTGCTTCGGGGCCCGACGTCCCGCGTGTGTGACAGTTTATTTTCAAGTTCGTTCGTTAAATATCGATGTCTTACTGTTCAGGGCCCCTTCACAGCAGCTGACCAGGCCCCCTCGCTAATGTGATCTAATCTTACTGTGTAAGAGAGGCAAAGCATTTACCCTCACAACCATAAAGGCTGCAATACAACTGATTGAAAAAATATGAGACTACTGTTATAGCTGGCTAAGTGTACATCTATACACATGACAGCCGCCCTAACACACCCAGCACTGCTACATCTAATACACATGACAGCTGCACCAGCACACTCAGCTCTACTATATCTCTATATATGACAGCTGCCCCAGCAAACCCAGCTCTGCTACATCTATAAACATTACAGCTGCCCCAACACACCCAGCACTGCTATATCTCTATATGACAGCTGTCCCAGCAAACCCAGCTCTGCTACATGTATACACATGACAGCTGCCCAAACACACCACGCACTGCTACATCTAATACACATGACAGCTGCACCAGCACACTCAGCTCTACTATATCTCTATATATGACAGCTGCCCCAGCAAACCCAGCTCTGCTACATCTATACACATGACAGCTGCACCAGCACACTCAGCTCTACTATATCTCTATATATGACAGCTGCCCCAGCAAACCCAGCACTGCTACATCTATACACATGACAGCTGCCCCAACACACCCAGCACTGCTATATCTCTATATGACAGCTGTCCCAGCAAACCCAGCTCTGCTACATGTATACACATGACAGCTGCCCAAACACACCACGCACTGCTACATCTAATACACATGACAGCTGCACCAGCACACTCAGCTCTACTATATCTCTATATATGACAGCTGCTCCAGCAAACCCAGCTCTGCTACATCTATACACATGACAGCTGCCCAAACACACCCAGCACTGCTATATCTCTATATGACAGCTGTCCCAGCAAACCCAGCTCTGCTACATGTATACACATGACAGCTGCCCAAACACACCACGCACTGCTACATCTAATACACATGACAGCTGCACCAGCACACTCAGCTCTACTATATCTCTATATATGACAGCTGCTCCAGCAAACCCAGCTCTGCTACATCTAATACACATGACAGCTGCACCAGCACACTCAGCTCTACTATATCTCTGTAAGTTTTCATGTGAAATATGTTTATGTTATACACATATAGCATCCACTGTGCCACACAATATACAGTACACCGCTACACTGTGCCAAAGGAGTGGGGTTTACACAGGAGGAGGGAGGTGCGAAGCGCGCTAGGGGGGCTTTTACAAATATTTGCTGTGGGGCCCAGTCACTTCTAGTTACGCCCCTGCCTCCCACCCAGCTAATTATGTAGACACTTCCCTATCACTGCCCCTAACAACAATCAGCTAGATTATAGCTCCTCCCACCCATTTAGTTACATAGACACTCCCCTATCATGGTTCCTAACAACAACCAGCTAGTTTATATATCCTCCCACCCAAAGAGTTATATATGCACTTCCCTATCACTGCTTCTAACAACACCCAGCTAGTTTATAGTTCCTACTACCCCGCTAGTTACATAGACACTTCCCTATCACTGCCCCGAACAAAACCCATCTAGTTTATAGCACCTCACACCCATCTAGTTACATAGAATCTCCCCTATCATTGCCCCTAACAAAACCCAGCTAGTTTATAGCTCCTCCCACCCAGATAGTTATATTGACACTTCCCTATCACTGCCTCTAACAACACTCAGCTACTTTACAGCTCCTCCCACCCAGCTAGTTATATATACACTCCCCTATCACTGCTTATAAAACCCAGCTAGTTTATAGCTGTAACCACCCATCTAAGTAAATAGTCAATCCCCTATCACTGCCCTTAACAACACCCATCTAGTTTATAGCTCCTCCCACCCAGCTTGTTACATAGATACTACCCTATCACTGCCCCTAACCACACCCAGCTAGTTTATATCTCCTCCCACACAGATTGTTATATAGACACTTCCCTATCACTGCCCCTAACAACACCCAGCTAGTTTATAGCTCCTACCACCCCGCTAGTTACAAAGACACTCCCCTATCACTGCCCCTAACAACACCCAGCTAGTTTATAGCTCCTACCACCCCGCTAGTTACAAAGACACTCCCCTATCACTGCCCCTAACAACACCCAGCTAGTTTATAGCTCCTCCTATCCAGATAGTTACACATAGATACTCACCATCACTTCCCCTAACACCACCTAGCTAGAATATATCTCCTCCCACCCAGCCAGCTATATATACACTCAACTATCACTAGTCATAAAACCCAGCTAGTTTATAGCTCCTCCCACCCAGCTAATTATGTAAACACTTCCCTATCACTGCCCCTAACAACAATCAGCTAGATTATAGCTCCTCCCAACCATCTAAGTACATAGACACTCCCCTATTACGGTTCCTAACATCACCCAGCTAGTTTATATCTCCTCCCACCCAGAGAGTTATATATACACTTCCCTATCACTGCTTCTAACAACACCCAGCGAGTTTTTAGTTCCTACTACCCAGCTAGTTACATAGACACTCCCCTATCACTGCCCCTAATAACACCCAGCTAGTTTATAGCTCCTCCCACCTAGCTATATATATATATATGTATATATATATATATATATATATATATATATACACTCCCCTAACACTGCTCATAAAACCCAGCTAGTTTATAAGTCCTCCCACCCATCTTGTTACATAGAAACTCCCCTATCACTGCTACTAACAACACCTAGTTAGTTTATATCTCCTCCCACCCAGCTAGTTACATAGACACTTCCCTATGACTGCCACTAACATCATCCTACTAGTTTATAGCTCCACTCACCCATCTAGTTACATAGACACTCCCCTATCACTGTTTCTAGCAACACCCAGCTAGTTTACAGATTTTCCAACCCATCTAGTTACAAAGACATTTGCCTATCACTGCCCCTAACAACAACCACCAAGTTTATAGCTCCTCCCACCCAGCTAGTTACATAGTCACTCCTCTTTTACTGCCCCTAACAACATCCAGCTAGTTTATAGCTCCACTCACCTATCTAGTTACAAAGCCACTCCCCTATCACTGCTCCTAACAACTCCTAGCTAGTTTATAGCTCCTCCCACCCATCTAGTTATATATACACTCCCCCATCACTGCCCCTAACAACACGGGAGGACATATTAGTGAAGAGACATCGAGTACATCGGGGGGAAATGTGGGGGCTGTGTGGAGCCAAATTATTATGGGAGGGACTACTATGTGGGGGCAAATTACTATATGGGGCAGTGTGGGGGAAAATTACTATATGGGGCAATGTGGGGGAAAATTACTATATGGGGCAGTGTGGGGGAAAATTACTATGTGGGGGCAAATTACTATATGGGGCAGTGTGGGGGCAAATTACTATGTGGGGACAAATTACTATATGGGGCAGTGTGGGGGCAAATTACTATGTGGGGGCAGTGTGGGGGAAAATTACTATGTGGGGGCAGTGTGGGGGAAAATTACTATGTGGGGGCAGTGTGGGGGAAATTACTGTGTGGGGGCAGTGTGAAGGAAATTGCTATGTGGGGCAGTGTGGGGAAAACTATAGTGTGGGGGAAATTGCTATGTGGGGGCAAATTTCTATATGGGGCAGTGTGGGAGAAATTGCTATGTGAGGACAGTGTGGGGAAATTGCTATGTGGGAGCAAATTACTATATTGGGCAGTGTGGGGGACATTACTATGTGGGGGCAGTGTGGTGGAAATTACTATGTAGGGGAAATTACTGTGTGGGGGCAAACTACTATATGGGGACAGTTTGGGGGAAATTACTGTGTGGGGGCAAATTACTATGGGGTATTAATATGTTGGGGCAGTGTTGTGGAAATTACTATATGGGGGTGTTGCTTTTGGGGAGGCACTGTAGGGGCAATTCTATAATTTTTGGGGACACTATACAGGGATTATTGCCTGGAGCACAATAGAGGGTGTTATTATTACTCGGGGCACTCTAGGGGACATTATAGTTGCTGTGGACACTATAGGGACATTTGGGGTAATTTATCAAACTGGTGTAAAGCAGAACTGGCTTAGTTGCCCATAGCAACCAATCAGGTTCCACCATTCATTTTTGACAGCTCTTTTGGAAATCCAGTTCTACTTTACACCAGTTTGATAAATGACTCCAAATATGTCTATTAGGGTCACTATTTTTTCAGCAGTCTAGTACCTGGGGCATTGGGGAGCACAACGGGCACAGTATTGGGGGTGGCAGCAGGATGACACTCTGGGGACACCAGGATGGGGAGGTTGTTGGAAAAATTTAGAACTCTAACGTGTCTGTTACAAACTGTAGAGACGAGATGTGGCTGAAATAATTTGTCATGGTGGTCTGGGTCAAATGGAGGAGGAGAGGAAAGAGAAGGTCTACATGACAGGAGATGTCCCTGGATGTAAGAGGTATGTGGTGCTGTATTCTCCTCCATGTCTTTTTTATTATAATTATATGTATTTAAAATTTGGCGACCACATCTATCAGTTTAGGACCCAATTTGGGGTAATTTGGGGTATTTTTTTTAATCTGAAGATGTTATATGGCCTAGGAAGAGACTGTGGCGCTCATGAAGCACCGCAGACTCTTCATACAAAAAAAACTAAACTAAAATGGAAGGAGGGGCCAAGTTGGGTAGACATCCCCGGGCCTATCATGCACTTAATCTGCTCCTGTTTATAGCTCCTCCCCACTAGCTAGTTATATAGACACTCCGCTATCACTGCCCCTAACAACATCTAGCTAGTTCATAGCTCCTCACTGGCAAAGCTGCAAGGAAAGGGGAAACATATACAGACATATGGATATGGCAGGTGAACTACACCAGTTCTAAACCTACCTGCCACAGCCTCGCTGACTGGAACCCATGCACCAGTACTGCTGTCCACACGAACACTAAGGACACAGCACACCACAAAACACACAGGTAACCAGGACATCCATAGCTGCAATAAACATAGAAAGGATAACAACATCAACTTAACATCATGCATAACTTTTATGACCACAAGGGTGGCCCTCACTGGACAGATGGTAAATGAACCAGGAGGATGACTCCAGCATAAACATGGCAGGAGTACCCCTCAGAGTTCTGGCATCCAGCAGGAGCTAAATAGCCCAAGCAGCCACACCCACACACACACACACACACACACCAGGAAAGGAGTTAACCCTTTCATCACCAGAGAAGGTAAGTGTCACTTAAAGGAGAAGTGTAAACAGAACAAACTCCCTAACACCAAACATAGAAAGTGAACACTTAAACTCACACGTTGCCCGAGGCAACCGCATGCCATGACAGCGAGCCACCTAGCCCCCAGCTCCAGCTGCTACACTGCCAACAACCATATGTTGCCAACGGCAACCACAAGTGAGGCAACAAACACAGAGCCCTCACCTGTGGTGGACAACAAAGAACAAACCGCTGACAACTGCATGCGACCAAAGAGTCATGACCATAACCATGGTAGTGACACATTGTCCTTAACAACACCAAGCTAGTTAGATAGACACCCCTTTCACTGACCCAGGGGCGTAACTAGAAGTGACTGGGCCCCACAGCAAATATTTGTAAGGGCCCCCCCAGCCCGCTTCGCACCTCCCTCCTCCTGTGTAAACCCCACTCCTTTGGCACAGTGTAGCGGTATACTGTATATTGTGTGGCACAGTGAATGCTATATGTGTATAACATAAACATATTTCACATGAAAACTTACAGTTACTTGACTTGGCCCTTGGGGATCTCGGACGCCACTTCCACACTTTGGCCGGGGGCTCGGCGGAGCTGATGTTGTGCTTTATCCTAATGAGAAAGATTTCATAATAAGGATTTGGAGAAGGAACAGAGGGATAGCAGAGCAGGGAGAGGCTGGTGCTGCTACTAGGGAGCTCATACCATGAGGGAGTAATAAAGCCCACCATAATGCCCCCCCCCCCCCCCAGTAGTAATAATTCTCCTTATAATGTGACAGTGCAAAAATACCCCCTTGTAATGCCCCCAGTGGAGCTAATGTCCCCATAGTGCCCCCATAATGTGCCAGTATAAAATACCCCTATATAGTGCCCCCAGTAAATGCCTCCATAGTGCTCCTCTCCCCCCTTCCTGCTAGTGCCCCCCATAATGTACCAGTATAAAATACCCCTATATAGTGCCCCAGTAGATGCCCCTCAGTGTCCGGCCTCTGATAGGCTGCCGGCCTAGTGTCCCCCATAATGCCCCCCAATAATGTGCCAGTAAGTGTCCCCATAGATGCCCCCCCATCATGTGCCAGTATCAAGTGCCTCTCTCCTCCCCCCCCACATGTCCCAGTATCACAGTGCCATCTCCCCCCCACAAAAAAAGTGTCAGTATCAAGTGCCTCTCTCCCTCCCCCCCATGTGCCAGTATCAGGTGCCAACCCCCCCCCCCCTCCCCAGGTGCCAGTATCAGGTGCCAACCCCTCCCCCCCATGTGCCAGTATCAGGTGCCTCTCTCCCCCCCCCCCCATGTGCCAGTATCAGGTGCCAACCCCCCCTCCCCCCCCCAGGTGCCAGTATCAGGTGCCTCCCCCCATGTGCCAGTATCAGGTGCCTCTCTCCCCCCCCATGTGCCAGTATCAGGTGCCAACCCCCCCCTCCCCAGGTGCCAGTATCAGGTGCCTCCCCCCATGGGCCAGTATCAGGTGCCTCACTCCCCCCCCCCATGTGCCAGTATCAGATGCCAACCCCCCCTCCCCCGCAGGTGCCAGTATCAGGTGCCAAACCCTCTCCCTCCCCCATGTGCCAGTATCAGGTGCCTCTCTCTCCCCCCCATGTGCCAGTATCAGGTGCCAAGGTGCCAACCCCTCTCCCCCCCCATGTGCCAGTATCAGGTGCCTCTCCCCCCCCCCCCATGTGCCAGTATCAGGTGCCCCCCCCCCGCTCCCCCCATGGCAGTAACAGTCGGGTATTAAAAAATAATAATAAACACTTCTACTTACCTCCATGTCAGCGATGCGATGCAGCCTCTTCCTGTGTCCCGCCCTGTATGTCCATATATGGAGTCAGTGCTTGTATTTCAGAAAAGGTTTCTGCTGGGATTCGAACCGCCGTCCTTCTGTATCAGAGGCAAAGCATCTAACCACAAGACCATAAGAGAAGCCTTGCTGCTGATTGAAAAATTATGAGACTTCTACTGTTATAGCTGGCTAAGTGTACATCTATACACATGACAGCTGCTCATATATAGAGATATAGCAGAGCTGAGTGTGCTGGGACAGCTGTCATATAGAGATATAGCAGTGCTGGGTGTGTTTGGGCAGCTGTCATGTGTATAGATGTAGCAGAGCTGGGTTTGCTGGGGCAGCTGTCATATATAGAGATATAGTAGAGCTGAGTGTGCTGGTGCAGCTGTCATGTGTATTAGATGTAGCAGTGCTGGGTGTGTTTGGGCAGCTGTCATGTGTATAGATGTAGCAGAGCTGGATTTGCTGGAGCAGCTGTCATATATAGAGATATAGTAGAGCTGAGTGTGCTGGTGCAGCTGTCATGTGTATTAGATGTAGCAGTGCTGGGTGTGTTTGGGCAGCTGACATGTGTATACATGTAGCAGAGCTGTGTTTGCTGGGACAGCTGTCATATAGAGATATAGCAGTGCTGGGTGTGTTTGGGCAGCTGTCATGTGTATAGATGTAGCAGAGTTGGGTTTGATGGAGCAGCTGTCATATATAGAGATATAGTAGAGCTGAGTGTGCTGGTGCAGCTGTCATGTGTATAGATGTAGCAGAGCTGGGTTTGCTGGGGCAGCTGTCATATATAGAGATATAGTAGAGCTGAGTGTGCTAGTGCAGCTGTCATGTGTATTAGATGTAGCAGTGCTGGGTGTGTTTGGGCAGCTGTCATGTGTATAGATGTAGCAGAGCTGGGTTTGCTGGAGCAGCTGTCATATATAGAGATATAGTAGAGCTGAGTGTGCTGGTGCAGCTGTCATGTGTATTAGATGTAGCAGTGCTGGGTGTGTTTGGGCAGCTGTCATGTGTATACATGTAGCAGAGCTGGGTTTGCTGGGACAGCTGTCATTTATAGAGATATAGCAGTGCTGGGTGTGTTGGGGCAGCTGTAATGTGTATAGATGTAGCAGAGCTGGGTTTGCTGGGGCAGCTGTCATATATAGAGATATAGTAGAGCTGAGTGTGCTGGTGCAGCTGTCATGTGTATTAGATGTAGCAGTGCTGGGTGTGTTAGGGCGGCTGTCATGTGTATAGATGTACACTTAGCCAGCTATAACAGTAGTCTCATATTTTTTCAATCAGTTGTATTGCAGCCTTTATGGTTGTGAGGGTAAATGCTTTGCCTCTCTGATACACTCAGATATTGGAGGTTGTGGGTTCGAATCCCAGACACATCAGAAGACTTTATTAGAGACAGTAAGATTACATTAGCGAGGGGGCCAGGTCAGCTGCTGTGAAGGGGCCCTGAACAGTAAGAAATCGATATTTAACGAACGAACTTGAAAATAAACTGTCACACACGCGGGACGTCGGGCCCCGAAGCAGCTGCTTCCCCGGTAGTTACGCCACTGCACTGACCCTAACAACACCTTGCTAGCCGCAGCTGCTTCCCCTGCTTCCCCGTTAGTTACGCCACTGCACTGACCCTAACAACACCTTGCTAGCTTATAGCTTCTCTCACCTAGCTAATTATATGGACACTTCCCTATCACTGCCTTTAACAACATTCAGCTATTTTATAGCTCCTCCCACCCAGATAGTTACATATACACTCTCCTATCACTGCCTCTAACAACACCCAGCTAGGTTATAGCTCCTCCCACCCAGCTAGTTATATAGACACGCCGTATAATTGCCTCTAACAACACCTAGTTAGTTTATAGCTTCTCCCACCCAAATAGTTATATAAACACTCCTTTATCACTGCCTCTAACAAGTTTATATCTCCTCTTAACCAGCTAGTTACATAGACACTCCCCTATCACTGACCCTAACAACACCCATCTAGTTTATATCTCCTCCCACCCAGCTAGTTATATAGACACTCCCCTATCACTGCCAATAGCAACATTCAGCTAGTTTATAGCTCCTACCACCCATCTAGTTATATAGACACTCTTCTATCACTCCCCCTAACAACACCCAGGTAGTTTATAATCGTCCCACCTAGCTAGTTACATATTCACTCCCCTATCAATGCCAATAACAACACCCAGCTAGTTTATAGCTTCTCCCACCCAGCTAGTGATATAGACACTCCCCTATCACTGCCCCTAACAAGACCTAGATTGTTTATAGCTCCTCCCACGCAGCAAGTTACATAGACACTCTCCTATCACTGCCCTTAACAACACCCAGCTAGTTTATAGCAAATCCAACCCAAATTATTATATATACACTTCCCTATCACTGCCCCAAACAACACCCAGCTAGTTTATAGCTCCTCCCTCCTAGCTAGTTACATAGACACTCGATTATCACTGCCCCTAATAACACCCAGCTACTTTATAGCTCCTCTCACCTATCTAGTTACATTTACACTCCCCTATCACTGCCCCTAAGGGCTCTTTCACACTTGCGTTCTTTTCTTCCGGCATAGAGTTCCGTCGTCGGGGCTCTATGCCGGAAGAATCCTGATCAGGATTATCCCCATGCATTCTGAATGGAGAGAAATCCGTTCAGGATGCATCAGGATGCCTTCAGTTCCGGAACGGAACGTTTTTTTACCGGAGAAAATACCGCAGCATGCTGCGCTTTTTGCTCCGGCCAAAATTCCTGAACACTTGCCGACGTTTAGCTTTTTCTGAATGGTTACCATGGCTGCCAAGACACTAAAGTCCTGGCAGCCATGGTAAAGTGTAGTGGGGAGCAGGGGAGCAGTATACTTACCGTCCGTGCGGCTCCCCAGGCGCTCCAGAGTGACGTCAGGGCGCCCCACGCTCATGAACGTGTCGCATGGATGACGTGATCCATGCGCATGGGGCGCTCTGACGTCATTCTGGAGCGCCCCAGGAGCCGCACGGACTGTAAGTATACTGCTCCCCCACTCCCCACTACTACTATGGCAACCAGGACTTTAATAGCGTCCTGGCTGCAATAGTAACACTGAACGCATTTTGAAGACGGATCCGTCTTCAAATGCTTTCAGTTCACTTGCGTTTTTCCGGATCCGGCGTGTAATTCCGGCAAATGGAGTACACGCCGGATCCGGACAACGCAAGTGTGAAAGGGCCCTAACAACATTCAGCTAGTTTATAGCTCCTCCCTCCTAGCTAGTTACATAGACACTCGCTTATCACTGCCCCTAATAACACCCAGCTACTTTATAGCTCCTCTCACCTATCTAGTTACATTTACACTCCCCTATCACTGCTCCTAACAACACCCAGCTACTTTATAGCTACTACCACCCTGCTAGTTACATAGACTCTTCCCTATCACTGCCCCTAACAACACCCAGCTAGTTTACAGCTCCTCTCACCTACCTAGTTACATTTACAATCCCCTATCACTGCTCCTAACAACACCCAGCTACTTTATAGCTACTACCACCCTGCTAGTTACATAGACTCTTCCCTATCACTGCCCCCTAACAAAACCCAGCTAGTTTATAGCTCCTCCCACACAGATAGTTATATAGACACTTCCCTATCACTGCCCCTAATAACACCCAGCTAGTTTACAGCTCCTCTCACCTACCTAGTTACATTTACAATCCCCTATCACTGCTCCTAACAATACCCAGCTAGTTTATAGCACCTCACACCCATCTAGTTACATAGAATCTCCCCTGTCATTGCCCCTAACAACACCCAGCTAGATTATAACTTTTCCCACCCAGCCAGCATGTCCAATCACTGCCCGTAACATCACCTAGTTCATTTATAGCTCCTCCTATCTAGCTAGTTATATATACACTTCCCTATCACTGCCTCTAACAACACCTAGCTAGTTTATAGCTCCTCCCACCCCACTAGTTAAATAGACACTTCCCTATCACTGCCCCTAAAAACACCCAGCTAGTTTATAGCTCCTCCCACCTACCTAGTTACATAGACACTCCCCTATCTCTGCAAAAATCACTGCAAAAGGTGCACCACAATGATATGCAACTGACAACAGTGGCTAATCCGTCAAGATGATATTAAGAACTGAGACGTTAGCCAATGTATTCCTGTGGGGAACACATCGGAGCCCTTTTGCACCACCGTCAAGGAATCTCAGTGTGGCATTGGTTCCTACAACTAGACTACCTATGGTGTGTGAACATGGTCTAAGAGGTGCTAAGATACAAATTACAGCCAAGCTCCCACATACCTCCATAGTGAAATCACTCAGTTAGTGGGAGAGATGATAAGGCTGTAAGCCCCACCTATAACAGGCCATGTGACGTAGGCTAACAGGTGCAACAGAATGCTACCAGCAGTACGCAATGCCACATTCTAAACATGTCAAGAAAAATAACTACATGTGGAGGAATTGTTCCCCCAGTTATAAAGTTGCCACAGTGTTTGGGGTTTTTGAGCATTTCCTCCCATTTAGGCCACTTTATTTCAGATATTCCCTTATTACTGCCCCTAACAACACCCAGCTAGTTTATAGATCCTCTTTCCTAGCTATATAGACACTGCCCCTAAAAACACACAGCTAGTTTATTGCTCCTCCCAACCAGCTAGTTATATAGACACTCCACTATCACTGCCCCAAACATCTAGCCAGTTTATAGCTCCTCCCACCCAACTAGTTACATAGACATGCCCTATCACTGCCTCGAACAACACCTAGTTAGTTTAGAGCTCTTCCCACCTAGCTAGTTATATATACACTCCCTATCACTGCCTCTAACAACATTCAGCTAGTTTATAGCTCCTCCCAACCAGCTAGTTTCATAGTCATCCCGCTATCACTGCCCTTAACAACACCTAGCTAGTTTATAGCTCCTCTTACTCAGCTAGTGATATAGACACTCCCCTATCACTGCCCCTAACACCCAGTTTGTTTATAGCTCCTTCCACCTAGCTAGTTACATAGACACTCTCCTATCATTGCACTTAACAACACCCAGCTAGTTAATAGCTCCTGCCACCCAAATTATTATATATACACACTTCACTATCACTGCCTCTAACAACACCCAGCTAACTTATAGCTTTTCCTACCTATCTAGTTATATAGACACAACTCTATCAATGCCCCTAACAACAACCAGCTAGTTGATAGCTCCTCCCATCAGCTAGTTACATAGACACTCCCCTATCACTGCTCCTAACACCTAGCTAGTTTATAGCTCCTCCCACCCACCTAGTTACATAGACACTACCCTATCACTGCCCCTAACAACAACCAGCTAATTTATAGCTTTTCCCACCTAGCTAGTTATATAGACACTACCCTATCACTGCCCCTAACAACAACCAGCTGGTTATATAGACACTCCCCTATCACTGCCCCTAACAACACACAGCTAGTTTATATCTCCTTACACCTAAATAGTTACATAAACACTCCCTTATGACTGCCCCTAACAACACCTAGCTAGTTTAAATCTCCTCCCAACCAGCTAGTTACATAGACAATCCCCTATCACTGCTCCTAACAACACTCAGCTAGTTTATAGCTCCTCCCACCTAGCGAGTTATATATACTTCCATTTCACTCCCTCTAACATCACCCTGCTAGTTTTTAGCTCCTTCCACCCAGATAGTTACATAAACAGCGCCAAGAAGAAGCACACTCCTTTTACACCGTCGTCAGCTGATTTCACATAGATGTCTACAGAACCTGTTCTATTATACAAGTAGAGCCCCCGGACAGAGTGGAGAGGGTGTCAGCAGTAAGTTTGTGTTGACGTGACTGATTCATTTGCCCTTCTTCTGATCCGTCAGAATAATAACCCACAAAAAAGGATCCTGTCTGTGGAGCATCCGCCTTCACTCGGTCAGCATTTGGTCAGTAATCCATCAGTATTGCTAAGGCCCAAAAAAAAAAGGAGTAGATGTAAAACAGAGATTACATGTGAATTGAATATTTGAATGTCTTGTATCCACTCCTACTTTTGGCTACCAAATCATACCAAATCATAAGCCAATTCTGATGGGACCATACAGGCCTTACAGCTGCTACACAGACAGGATCCGTTGTGCGTCTCATTATTCCTTCCTTCTGACAGATCAGAATAAAGATCAAATAAATCATTATGTCAGCCAGGCCGAAAGGCAAAATAGTGGTAGCAGCATGAGAAGTCTACAGAGTGGCCCTATGACATAGTGGTGAGGTGGAAGTAGCATGAGGTGGCCACAGAATGGCACAGTGACAGAGTCTGAAGTTGGCGGCAGCATCAGGAGGCCACAGAGTGGCACAATGACTGAGTCTGGAGGTGGCGACAGTAACAGCATCAGGAGGATACCACAGAGTAGCAAGGTGATATAGTGTGGAGATGGCAGCAGCATCATGAGACCACAGAGTGGCAAGGTGACATAATGTGGAGATGGCAGTAGCAGAAGCATGAGGAGACCACAAAGTGGCAAGGTGACATATTGTGGAGATGGCAGCAGCATGAGGAGACCACAGAGTGGCAAGGTGACATAGTGTGGAGATGGCAGTAGCAGCAGCAGCATCAGGAGACCACAGAGTGGCAAGGTGACATAATGTGGAGATGGCAGTAGCAGCATCAGAAGGATACCACAGAGTGGCAAGGTGACATAGTGTGGAATTGCAGCAGCATGAGGAGAACACAGAGTTGCAAGGTGACATAGTTTGGAGATGGCAGCAGCAGCTGCATCAGGAGACCACAAATTAACCCGGTAACAGGCAGTGGGAGGCAATACCAGTACCCACTGACGAAGATGGGTGAAATAAGGAGCACTTGGCATCAGATGTGTGGCATCAGGCGGGTTGTAGCATCAGAGTAGTAGCTAAGGCAGGTAGTCAGAAGAAACCGGTCTCTTTTATCAAAGTGTTGGTGTGGCACCATGGATGACCTAGTCCAGGGATCAGCAACCTTCAGCACTCCAGCTGCTGTGAAACTACAACTCCCAGCATGCAAACATGCTCGGCTGCTCTTCTAACTCCCATAGAAGTGAAGTAAGCATTCTGGGAGTTGTAGTTTCTGAAGAGCTGGAGTGCCGGAGGTTGCTGATCCCTGACCTAGTCTGATGCATAAGGAATTGGTGGTTGGAAATCCTGGCTGATCCACACCTGATTCATCTTGACAAAGGTCAGTCTGTCTACATTTTGGGTGGACAGGCAAGTACTCCTTGGGGTAACTATGGCCCCACCACACTAAAAACCAGTAGTCCAGCAGATATTCAATGTAGGGTGGCAGGGTGCTGTCCAAGTATGCCACCACCTGTTGGTTCAGGTCCTGCTCCAGGTCTACCTGCTGCTGCTGGTGAGTAGTTTCTTCACTATGCGGTTGTAGAAAGCTACTCATCAGCGACTGTAGACTCAGGCTGCTGCTGATGGAGCTGGTACTGCTCCTGCTACCCCACCCCTCCCCAGCATCCATGGCAGTGGAACGTGAGCACAGAGGGCCCCCCCGGTCAGACCTGCGAGAGGATGGATGATGGCGCAGATAGTTAGTGTTAAGTTTGTCCTCCCTCTCGGAGGGTGTAAAAAAGGCCCCCATTCTGGACTGGTAGCGAGGGTCCAACAAGGTGGCGAGCCAGAAGTCATCACTCTGCTGAATGGTGACAATTCGGCTGTCACTACGCAAGCAAGTTAGCATGTATCGTGCCATTTGTGCAAGTGACTCAGAGGGACTCCCTGCCTCCATCTCCACTGCATACCGCCACGGTGTGTTCGGGTCCTCTGTCTCGTCTTCCTCATCGCCCTGTAGCTCCTCTAGCTGCTCCTACTCCTCGTCTCCTGTCAGCTGAGTAGAAAAACCACACATTTGGCTACACATTGCCTGTGCTCCAATGTCCTCCTCCCCCTCCTCCTCCTCTTCCAGTTCAGCCCCCACAGGGCTCATGTGGCCGTGAGATCGAGACACCACGTCTCCTGTCCCTTTACCAGCCATAGTTACCAGCATCTGTTCCAGGACACTTCAGCCACTCGTACACTGCAAAGCACACCCTCCTTGAGCTGCAGCGGCAGAATGGCATTCCCCAACATAGGCTGATATACGACATTTCCACCCGTTGCAATTCCACCCTCCATATGTTGTTCATTCCGTAGTCCTGGCGACTGACCAATAACGTGGCCTCCTAAAAGGGCCTGAGCAAACGGCGGGTGTCATGTATGAGCTGCCACTGGCTGACATCGAAGTTACACAGTGGAGTACTCCTATCTGCTTGCATCATCAAGAAATTGTTGATGGCCTTTCTCTGTTCATATAGTCGGTCCAACATATGGAGGGTGGAATTCCAACAGGTGGAAACGTTGCATATCAGCCTATGTTGGGGAATGCCGTTCTGCCGCTGCAGCTCAAGGAGGGTGTGCTTTGCAGTGTACGAGTGACTGAAGTGCATGCAAAGTTTCCTGGTCATTTCTAGGATGTCTTGCAGATGGGTGGAAGACTTCAGTAACTGCTTGACAACCAGATTGAACACGTGTGCCATGCAGGGCGCATGGCTCAGCCTTCCTTGACACAGCGCCGACACCATGTTCTTCCCATTGTCGGTCAGCATTGTTCCGATTTTCAGTTGACACTTAGCAGTTCCTCCCCTGTGTGACTCCGTTCGCCAAGACAAACCAGGTGCAGAACAGCGTGACACCGCCGAGCTCTGCACATGTGGTATGCTGGAGGGGCACTGTGACTTTTCCCTGCAGTGGAGGCTGAGGACACGGTGGAGGATGAGAAAGTAGAGGTGGACATTGTCGCAGGACCAAGGGCGTAACAACAAGGAGGATGAAGCGGCGTGACCTGGCCAAGTTGCTGGTGTGGCTTTGCAGGAACCACATTCACCCAGTGGGCCGTAAAGGACATGTACTGCATTGATGAGCTGCAGTGGCAATATTGCGAATTCGTGATATTTTGCAAATATTTGTCATATATTCGTGAATAGAGATGGCCTTGCGGTTCGCCCGGCGGTCGTTTCGCTGCGAACTTTGCGTGTTCGCGATTCGCCGAACATGCGAACATATGGAGAAATTCGCGCCTGCCATATTCTTTTACATTGTGAAGAACTTTGACCCATGACACATCCATCAGGTGGTACAGGACAGCCAATTGAGACATTTCAGCACATGGACGTACCCCCTACCTTATAAATAAACCTGATCTGGCCGCCATTTTACATTCAGTGTTTTGCCAGTGTAGGGAGAGGTTGCTGTGTGGAGCAGGGACAGGCTGTTAGGGACACCAAACACTAGCTAATAGGGCCACAAAAGTCATTTTAAGCACTAGTATAGGTGTGCTATCGATATGTGTGATACACAGAGGGGTGCGATATACTTATAATATACTTTTATAATGAGTCAATAACACATAGATCTATACAGGGAGTGCAGAATTATTAGGCAAATGAGTATTTTGACCACATCATCCTCTTTATGCATGTTGTCTTACTCCAAGCTGTATAGGCTCGAAAGCCTACTACCAATTAAGCATATTAGGTGATGTGCATCTCTGTAATGAGAAGGGGTGTGGTCTAATGACATCAACACCCTATATTAGGTGTGCATAATTATTAGGCAACTTCCTTTCCTTTGGCAAAATGGGTCAAAAGAAGGACTTGACAGGCTCAGAAAAGTCAAAAATAGTGAGATATCTTGCAGAGGGATGCAGCACTCTTAAAATTGCAAAGCTTCTAAAGCGTGATCATCGAACAATCAAGCGTTTCATTCAAAATAGTCAACAGGGTCGCAAGAAGCGTGTGGAAAAACCAAGGCGCAAAATAACTGCCCATGAACTGAGAAAAGTCAAGCGTGCAGCTGCCAAGATGCCACTTGCCACCAGTTTGGCCATATTTCAAAGCTGCAACATCACTGGAGTGCCCAAAAGCACAAGGTGTGCAATACTCAGAGACATGGCCAAGGTAAGAAAGGCTGAAAGACGACCACCACTGAACAAGACACACAAGCTGAAACGTCAAGACTGGGCCAAGAAATATCTCAAGACTGATTTTTCTAAGGTTTTATGGACTGATGAAATGAGAGTGAGTCTTGATGGGCCAGATGGATGGGCCCGTGGCTGGATTGGTAAAGGGCAGAGAGCTCCAGTCCGACTCAGACGCCAGCAAGGTGGAGGTGGAGTACTGGTTTGGGCTGGTATCATCAAAGATGAGCTTGTGGGGCCTTTTCGGGTTGAGGATGGAGTCAAGCTCAACTCCCAGTCCTACTGCCAGTTTCTGGAAGACACCTTCTTCAAGCAGTGGTACAGGAAGAAGTCTGCATCCTTCAAGAAAAACATGATTTTCATGCAGGACAATGCTCCATCACACGCGTCCAAGTACTCCACAGCGTGGCTGGCAAGAAAGGGTATAAAAGAAGAAAATCTAATGACATGGCCTCCTTGTTCACCTGATCTGAACCCCATTGAGAACCTGTGGTCCATCATCAAATGTGAGATTTACAAGGAGGGAAAACAGTACACCTCTCTGAACAGTGTCTGGGAGGCTGTGGTTGCTGCTGCACGCAATGTTGATGGTGAACAGATCAAAACACTGACAGAATCCATGGATGGCAGGCTTTTGAGTGTCCTTGCAAAGAAAGGTGGCTATATTGGTCACTGATTTGTTTTTGTTTTGTTTTTGAATGTCAGAAATGTATATTTGTGAATGTTGAGATGTTATATTGGTTACACTGGTAAAAATAAATAATTGAAATGGGTATATATTTGTTTTTTGTTAAGTTGCCTAATAATTATGCACAGTAATAGTCACCTGCACACACAGATATCCCCCTAAAATAGCTAAAACTAAAAACAAACTAAAAACTACTTCCAAAAATATTCAGCTTTGATATTAATGAGTTTTTTGGGTTCATTGAGAACATGGTTGTTGTTCAATAATAAAATTAATCCTCAAAAATACAACTTGCCTAATAATTCTGCACTCCCAGTATAGTGATCACCTGGAAGTCAGGGGCCTAGGGGCTAGGGGCTTACTAGGGCCATTTTTATATAGGGTAAGGTTCCGGATGAGGTTGCTCTTATCAGGGCGGGTGGTCTGTGGTTAGGCTATCAGGGCCAGAATAGCACCCTCCTGTAGGGCAATATCAGGGACAGTTTTTTGCCCACCCTGTCCTTCAATACCACATCATCATCTAGCCCAGGGATGGATGTTTTTTTGCTTTCCCTCCTGGATTCATCGATGTGCACTGGAACCCCCCGGATTGTGGTAGGACATATGGTTTATGATTTGGTGCCTCCAAGCACCTGATTTAGTGCCGCCGAGCACTTGTTATTGCCTACCACATCTATGCTTTTTAGTTAACTTTAATAATTTTATATATTTTCATTTTGAGGGATATCTTTTCCATTCACACGTCCGCAAAATGGGTCCGCATCTGTTCTGCAATTTTGTTCATTTTCAATAGGGCCGGAATGTGCTGTTCGCATTTGCGGATCCACAAATGTCAATTTGGGATGACATGGATGACCGAGTTAACCAATCAAGAACCGCTGGGTTTGTGGTCAAGACACGACCTCTAGATGACATCGGGAGCTCAGGCCTCTCGCTGCAACTCCTGCTGCCACGCCCCCTTAACCTCTGCTTGCGCACGAAACATTCAGGCCTCTGCCACTCCTCTGTGCATAGCCTGGCACTTCTCTGCCTGACATACTTGTTGCACAACTACACAAATTAAACGGAAATTAAAAGACCCCTAAAATCGACAAATATATTTTTATATTTATATTTTTCTTTTTGTACTAAAATAGTCCACTTAATGATTTCACCACAATTAACTGCAGAAATGGACTGAGAATATATTTTTCTAGTTGTACTGAAATACGCCACTATACGCTTTCACCAAAAAAACTTAAAGATTGAAGTGCGTATATATACTTCTTAAAGTACTGAAATACGCCCCTATTTGCTTTCACCAGAAATAACTGCAGAAGTGAAATGCGTATATATTTTCCTTTTTTGACTAAAATACTCCCCTATACGCTTTCACCAGAAATAACTGCAACAGTGCAATGCGTATATATTTTCCTTTTTTTACTGAAATACGTCCCTATACGCTTACACCAAAAATAACTGCAACAATGCAGTGCATATATATTTTCCCTTTTTTACTGAAATGCACCCCTATATGCTTTCACCAGAAATAACTGCAACAGTGCAGTGCTTATATATTTTTCATTTTTTTTTACTGAAATACACCCCTATACGCTTTCACCAGAAATAACTGCAACAGTTCAGTGCGTATATGTTTTCCTTTTTTTGCTGAAATACGCCCCTATATGCTTTCACCATAAATTACTGCATCAGTGCAGTGTGTAAATATTTTCTTTTTTTCACTGAAATACACCCCTATATGCTTTCACCAGAAATAATTGCAACACTGCAGTCTGTACATATTATTTTTTTAAGAAATACGCCTCTATACGCTTTCACCAAAAATAACTGCAACAGTGCAGTGTGTATATATTTTTCTTGTTGTACTGAACTACGCCCCTCTACGCTTTTACCAGAAATAACTGCAACAGTGCAGTGCGTATATATTTTTATTTGTTTACTAAAATATGCCCCTATACTCTTTCACCAGAAATAACTGCAACGGTGCAGTGCGTATATATTTTTGTTTGTTTACTAAAATACGCCCCTATACGCTTTTAACAGAAATAACTGCAGAATTGAAATGCGTATATATTTTTTATGTTGTACTGAATAAGAAACTAAGATATAAGCCACTAAAGGCTTTTCAACATAACACTTGCTGCCCAATAACAAAAAGTTGCAATGATAGAGCTGTCTAATGACTGTTTATATCCTCAAATAATCGTTACCTGCACTTGTAAATCACTTTCCTATCAATGTCCCCAGCTCCTTCTGATATCTCTCCATGCACTAAGATGCTGTGAAATGATTCCTATCCTTTCCCAGCACTTAGAAATTGTTTTTTCTGTCTTTTTTTCCCACAATTGTTTTTGCACTTGCTGTCCCTAGCGCCTTCACATGTCTGTCCCTGCACTCTGAACGCTGAAAAATGGCAGAATCTAAAATGGCTGCCGTATTTATAGGGCTGTGACATCACAGGGCTGGCTGGCTGCTGATTGGCTGCATGCAGGCATGTCAATCTGGGTGATCTCACCTTCCCAGAGTTCCTTGCCCTATGTCCTCAGTCCTCACACGTGTAGCTGCCATTTTAGGAAAATTGCAATTTATTACCATGAAGCGCGAGGAAATTCGCATTAGTGCATTAGTTGCAAATCAAATTTTTCCTGAAATTCGGATCAAATTCCACTTCGTCAGCTTCGATTTGCTCATCTCTATCAATGTTCTAGTAATGTCATGTCGATAAAGAAAGTGGAACTAAAGATATTAAAAGGGTTTTCCAGGATTTACATCCTCAGGATAGGGCATCCATACGGGATTGGTGGGGATCTGACTCCCAGGACTTCCTCCGATCAGCTGTATGAAGAGGCCACAGCACTCTGTAAAGCTTATTCATTTTCTTAGGTTATGTGCTTTCACTAGTGTTGAGCGAATCGAGCTTCAGATCATAAATCTGAAGTCGATTCATTCTAACACTTCATTTTAATGCTGTACGGAAACCTGTCTCCATACAGCATTAAAATATATCGCCTCCATGGAGGAGGCAAATTTGTTTCACCCGAAGTTGCGCAATACTTCGGTGAATGAATTCGGTATTCAGTTCTACATTTTAAATTCAGAATACCAAGTTGGGTTTGGTGCCGGCTGATACCTCGGTACAAAATCCGACTTCAGATTGCTAATTTGAAATGTTTTTAAAGATGTAGAACTGCATACCAAATTTATTCTCCAAAGTCTTGCGCAACTTCGGTTGAAATAAATTTTGCCTGCACGGAGGCAATATGTTTTAATGCTGTATGAAGACAGTTTTCCATACCGCATTAAAATGAAGTGTTTGAACGACTCGACTTCAGATCTATGATCCGAAGTTCGATTCACTCAACACTAGATGTCACATTTATCGGTCGCATGGCCTAGGCGGAGCTAAGTCTCATTCAAGTGATTGGGGCAGCCGCTTTAAAATGAACAGGTAATGTGCTTGGTGAGCTATGAGGAGGCAACAGACTGTTAGCTTCCACAAAAAGCTGATTTTCAGGGGTGCTGGGTAGAGATGAGTGAGTTTTGGAAAAGTTCGATTCGGCTGATTCGCCGAATGTTGCAAAAAAATTTGCTTTGTGACAAATTACCTCGTCACGAAGCACATTTTTTTGTAAGTAGCTGGTGCAATGATAGGGAGATGCGTTCATACATGATTGCGGCATCTGAGTGTTAAAACAGTGAAAAATTAACAAACTTTTTTTTATCAAACTTACTGCCTCTATTTGCTCGCTACAGGCCGGCCGCCGCCATCTTGCTTGAAGATCTGGCGCGATATTACGTCATCATGCCGGCCCGCATGGCAACGTCTTACGTCACTACGCACAGGATTTTGGCCGAGATCTTCAGTCAAGATGTCGGGGTCCGGCTGTCACGGCTGTATGTGAGCAACAAGAGCATGCACAGAAAATAGAGCTACTGACCGGACCCAAACTAGGGAGGATAAAGGGGTGACCCCTGTCAGACCCTCAAAGCTCTCCCTATGCTGCTAAGCCCATGCCCGGATCCAAATGGTGGAACGAGGCATGCCCGCGTACCTAAGACTGATGACCACTGTAACCCCTACAATAGTGGAAGGGGCACGGCCACCGGTGCCCTGCTCAGTATATCGAGGGAACCGTGGTCGCCTCGGATCCAGTCAGAAAACACACAGATACACTACAATGTCTGCACACTTAGCTGAAGGAGCTGCAGCCGCAGTGAAGACGGATCCAAAGACAGGCTGGCAATATCCGGAGTACTTGCTGCAGCAGAACACAGGTCCAGTGAAAGGATAGCATACAAGGGAAGATACTCAAGCAAGAGCTACAACTCAAATGAGAAAAATAATCCACACACTACAAAAGGAGGAGGGGTGATTTAAAGGCAGGGAAATCAAACGTAGGAGGAACAGCTGGGAGGAAGGAAACAGAAAGTAAAGAGCTCATCACAGGGGCGGAGAAACAGAGCAGTGAGAACTCCTCCAAGCTCTAGTAGTGACATCATCACAGGGGTGGAGAAATAGAGCTGTGAGAACGTCTCAAAGCTCTGGTAGTGACAGTACCCCCCCCTCTACGGGTGGACTCCGGACACCTAGGACCCACCTTCTCAGGATGAGCCCTATGAAATGCTCTGATGAGGCGAGTGGCTTTAATGTCCGACACCGGAACCCACATCCTCTCCTCAGGACCATAACCCTTCCAATGAACGAGGTACTGAAGAGAACCGCAGACAATGCGAGAGTCCACAATTCTGGAAACCTCAAACTCCAGACTGCCATCAACCAAAATCGGAGGAGGAGGCAAAGAGGAGGGTACCGTGGGCTGGACATATGGTTTTAAGAGAGATCTGTGAAATACATTATGTATCTTCCAAACCCGTGGAAGATCAAGACGGAAGGCAACAGGATTGATGACTGACAAGATTTTATAAGGCCCAATAAACTTGGGACCCAATTTCCAGGAGGGAACCTTCAGTTTAATATTTCTTGTAGACAACCACACCAGATCACCCACATTCAGGTCCGGACCAGGCACACGTCTCTTATCAGCCACACGCTTATACTTCTCACTCATCTTTCTAAGATTACTCTGAATCTTTTGCCAAATGGTAGACAAAGACGAGGAAAATCTCTCCTCCTCAGGTAAACCAGAAAGAGCCCCTCCTGAGAATGTCCCAAACTGCGAATGGAACCCATATGCACCAAAGAATGTTGACTTATCAGAAGATTCCTGACGACGGTTGTTCAGAGCAAACTCAGCAAGAGGGAGAAATGAACACCAATCCTCCTGGTTCTCTGCCACAAAACAGCGCAAATATGTCTCCAGATTCTGATTGAGGCGCTCAGTCTGACAATTCGACTGCGGGTGAAAAGCAGAAGAGAAGGACAGCCGAACCCCCAGGCGAGAACAGAAAGCCTTCCAGAATCTGGACACAAACTGCGTGCCTCTATCGGAAACAATATCAGAGGGAATGCCATGCAATTTAACAATATGGTCGACAAAAGCTTGCGCCAACGTTTTAGCATTGGGTAAACCAGGGAAAGGTACGAAATGAGCCATCTTGCTAAAACGGTCCACCACCACCAGGATCACCGACTTCCCTGAGGAACGAGGAAGATCCGTGATAAAGTCCATGGACAGGTGTGTCCAAGGACGGGAAGGTATGGGTAACGGGAGAAGGGAACCTGAAGGCCGTGAACGAGGGACCTTAGCGCGAGCGCACGTCTCACAAGCAGCCACAAAACCCTCCACCGACTTACGAAGAGCCACCAAAATCTCCGAGCAATGAGATCTACCGTGGCTCTACTCCCGGGGTGACCAGCAAGAACAGTATCATGATGCTCCTTGAAGAGTTTGTGACGTAGCTCAGGAGGCACAAACAACTTCCCAGAAGGACAACGGGCAGGTGCCTCAGTCTGGGCAGCCTGGACCTCGGCCTCCAAATCAGAATATAGAGCACAAACAACTACCCCCTCCGCCAAAATGGGACCCGGGTCCTCTGAGTTTCCTCCTCCCGGAAAACAGTGAGAGAGAGCATCAGCCTTCACATTTTTGATCCCAGGGCGGAATGTAACGACAAAATTGAATCTGGAGAAGAACAGAGACCATCTGGCCTGTCTCGGATTCATACGCCTGGCCGACTCCAAGTATGCCAGATTCTTATGGTCGGTAAAAACGGTGATAGGGTGCCTGGCCCCCTCCAACCAATGGCGCCATTCCTCGAAAGCCAACTTGATGGCCAACAACTCCCTATCTCCCACATCATAGTTTTTCTCTGCCGGGGAGAGTTTTTTAGAGAAAAAGGCACAGGGTCGCCATTTGGCAGGAGAAGGGCCCTGGGACAAAACCGCACCCACACCCACCTCAGAAGCATCCACTTCAACAATAAAAGGTAAGGAAACATCGGGATGCACCAAGACGGGAGCAGATGCAAAACTCTCTTTAATCTTAGAAAAAGCTGCAAGCGCCTCCTCCGACCAAGAGGAAAAATCCGCCCCCTTTTTTGTCATGTCAGTGAGGGGTTTGACAACAGAGGAATAATTCAAAATGAACTTTCTGTAATAGTTCGCAAAACCCAGAAAGCGCATCAATGCCTTCTGATTCTCAGGAAGCTCCCACTCAAGTACAGCACGGACCTTCCCTGGATCCATGCGAAAAGCAGAGAGAAGAAAACTCAAAAATTGAATCTTCGATACCATAAAAAGACATTTCTCCAGCTTGGTGTACAATTTATTTTCCCGCAGAATCTGCAGAACCTGAAAAAGATGATCCTGATGGGTCTAAACATCAGGGGAAAAAATCAAAATATCATCAAGATACACCAATACAAATTTCCCCATTAAATGGTAGAAAATACTGTTAACAAAATGCTGAAAGACGGCCGGAGCATTCATCAGGCCGAAAGGCATAATGAGATTCTCGAAATGCCCGTTAGGGGTATTAAAGGCCGTTTTCCATTCATCCCCCTCTCTGACCCTGACCAGGTTGTACGCGCCTCTCAAATCCAATTTGGAAAAAACCTTGGCCCCAACAATTTGGTTGAAGAGGTCCGGGATCAGAGGAAGGGGATAGGGATCGTGAATCGTGATACGGTTCAGCTCCCTAAAATCTAGGCAAGGTCTCAGAGAGCCATCTTTTTTTTTAACAAAAAAAAACCCAGCGGCAACAGGTGATTTTGAGGGACGAATATGCCCCTTATCGAGACTCTCGGAGATATAGGTTCGCATTGCGATTCTTTCCGGTTGTGAGAGATTGTAGAGGCGTGCTTTTGGCAGCTTGGCACCGGGAATGAGGTTAATGGGACAGTCAAACTCCCGGTGAGGAGGTAGCTCCTGAACACCGCTCTCGGAAAACACGTCCGAGAAATCAGAGAGAAATGATGACACAGTTTTAGTAGACACCTCTGCAAAAGTCGCTGTAAGACAATTCTCTCTACAAAAGTCACTCCACTCATTTATTTGCCTTCCTTGCCAATCAATAGTGGGGTTATGTCTAGTGAGCCAGGGTAACCCCAAAACTAGAGGAGAAGGCAATCCGTTAAGGACAAAACATGATATATCCTCCACATGAGTGTCACCTACAGCTAACCGGATATTGTGAACAATGCCCTTCAGAGATCTCTGTGAGAGTGGAGCAGAGTCAATAGCAAAAACAGGTATATCCTTTTCTAATGTGCAAACCTGAAAACCATGCATGGCTACAAATTGAGTGTCAATAAGATTGACGGCCGCTCCACTATCAACAAAAATCTCACAAGAAATGACTTTGCTCTCTAGCGCCACCCTGGCAGACAGGAGAAAACGGGAACTGCAGGTCAGAGGAAAAGCATCAATTCCTACATCAACTTTGCCCAAAGTAGCAGATGAAGCAGAGTTTGATGATTTACCTTTTGAGGTTTTTCTCTTATTATCGCTCTTAGTACAGTTCAAGAATCTCCTAGACGGACAAACATTTGCCAAATGACCTATGCCCCCACAACAAAAACACACCATACTCTGAGGACTAAATCCTCTTTTATCAGGGGCAAGTCGACCTAGCTGCATGGGCTCCTCCTCAGAGGGGACTGAGACAGGATGAGGCCCCTGCACACTGAATGAGTCCGCACCACTGCCCCTAGACTGACAATGGCTGGACAGAGAGGTCTCGTTTCTTTCTCTTAGACGCCTGTCAAGGCGTACCGCCAATGACATGGCAGACTCTAAGGACGTTGGTCTCTCATGGAAAGCAAACGCATCTTTCAATCTCTCTGAGAGACCATGACAGAACTGACTCCGGAGTGCAGCATCATTCCAACCTGAATCAGCTGCCCATCTCCGAAATTCAGAACAATAAAGCTCCGCAGACAGTTTGCTCTGGCATAAAAAACGTAAGTTAGATTCGGCCAGAGCAACACGATCCGGGTCATCATATATCTGCCCCAGGGCCACAAAAAATCCTTCCACGGATCGAAGGGAGGGATCCCCTGATGGCAGCGAAAAAGCCCAAGTCTGAGCATTACCCCTGAGCAGGGAGATGACAATCCTCACCATCTGCTCCTGATTACCAGAGAAATGGGGACACAAGCAAAAATGGAGTTTGCATGCCTCTCTGAAGCAAACAAAACTCTCACTGCCCCCGGAGAACGTTTCCGGAAGTGAGACCTTTGGCTCGCAACAGACTCCATGGGCCGGAGCAGAGCCCAATGCTTGAAGCTGAGTCATAGATTGACGGAGATCCGCTACCTCCAAAGAAAGACCCTGCATGCGGTCAACCAGGCCAGAAAGCGGATCCATGTCAAAAAAGATGGTTTTGGTGGATTATAATGTCACGGCTGTATGTGAGCAACAAGAGCATGCACAGAAAATAGAGCTACTGACCGGACCCAAACTAGGGAGGATAAAGGGGTGACCCCTGTCAGACCCTCAAAGCTCTCCCTATGCTGCTAAGCCCATGCCCGGATCCAAATGGTGGAACGAGGCATGCCTGCGTACCTAAGATTGATGACCACTGTAACCCCTACAATAGTGGAAGGGGCACGGCCACCGGTGCCCTGCTCAGTATATGGAGGGAACCGTGGTCGCCTCGGATCCAGTCAGAAAACACACAGATACACTACAATGTCTGCACACTTAGCTGAATGAGCTGCAGCCGCAGTGAAGACGGATCCAAAGACAGGCTGGCAATATCCGGAGTACTTGCTGCAGCAGAACACAGGTCCAGTGAAAGGATAGCATACAAGGGAAGATACTCAAGCAAGAGCTACAACTCAAATGAGAAATATAATCCACACACTACAAAAGGAGGAGGGGTGATTTAAAAGCAGGGAAATCAAACGCAGGAGGAACAGCTGGGAGGAAGGAAACAGAAAGTAAAGAGCTCATCACAGGGGCGAAGAAACAGAGCAGTGAGAACTCCTCCAAGCTCTAGTAGTGACATCATCACAGGGGTGGAGAAACAGAGCTGTGAGAACGTCTCAAAGCTCTGGTAGTGACACCGGCCGGTCATGAGTAAATGGAGGAGGTAAGCATGATTTTATTTTTGTTTTTTGCACTATTTCAGGTTAAATCGATTCGCTAACATGAAGCACGATGAAATTCGGCTTCAAGGCAAATGGAATTTATCCTGAAATTTGGATCGAATTCTACTTTGTGGGATTCGGTTCGCTCATCTCTA
Organism: Bufo bufo; assembly: GCF_905171765.1. Classification (NCBI taxonomy): domain Eukaryota; kingdom Metazoa; phylum Chordata; class Amphibia; order Anura; family Bufonidae; genus Bufo; species Bufo bufo. The sequence continues at coordinate 515,649,997 of NC_053390.1, read as the reverse complement.
GTGCTGGGAGTCAGACCCCCATCTATCTCATATTGATGACCTATCCGGAGGACCCCTTTAATAGGTTTAAATTAATCACTGTTTCACATGGGCTCACAGTCTGCTGTAGAAACTAAAGCTTTTTGTTTTGCAATGAAACATTTCGATCTCATTCAGTATTGCTCCACCCAGTGGAATTTGTAAGACGCACAGTATGACCTTGTCTAAAACATTCCACAGATTTTTTTTTCACACTCTTTGAGGTTACTGTAAGTCATTTCCTCGCAGGTAGAATTATCTGAACTTACTGTATTCTGAATCACAAGAGACAAATAAAGTTGAAGGAACGCTATGTTAAGGCTTCCTTCACACATGCTTTTCTGTGGAGTTTTTTCTTAGGATGTAAAAAAATTCATACATTTCATGTGGTTTTACAAGCTTTATTGGGTAGTTTTGTTTAATATGTGTTACTTTTAAGTGTTTTTTGTATAAGAGGATAATGGAAGCATATACGAAAGCTCTGTATACATTGTATTCTAATGGTATGACTGTTGGTCCACCCATCAGCATGTCAGTGTTGGAAGGAACCCTGAGAACCTCCTCCTGATGATTTGCATATCTCTCACAACATAAGGAGACTCCAGGCTGCCAATAGCAGTTCATGACTCCTCCTGCTAGTGAAAACCTTTTTTTTCCATTGAATGCCCTGTAGTTACTGAAACATTAATCAAAGTTGAATAAAAGCCTGCATAGAGTTAGGCACTAAGACAGAGTAGGGGTATTATTATTTTATTTTTGGCAAAGGTTTGGAAAACCATGAGAAGTGGAGAAGCCCTTGCACTGCTTATATGGATGAACTGTCTGTTGGCTTGTTGCTACAAAGTCTTAGCCACTACTGAGTCACCTACTACTACAAGTAAGTCTTACTGCTTATCTCTTTACTCTTTGCTACTCGGTTGGATTACAAGTTATAGGATTTCATTTTTTTAACTTGTCCGGGCATCACTAAATGTATATTTAATATTACAAATATTGCTAATATTACATTAACCTGTATTCTGTTTGCATCTATGAGAAGTTTCTTTGGCCACTTTACTATACAACTGTATAGCCTTAATTCCACTCTATACTAGCAGGATGAATGACGGTACTGCATTGCTATTTCTAGCTTGAAAAAGCAATGTGCAAGAATTCTTGGCACACTGATGCCGGCATATGGAGCTCACAGAAAAAATGTACTTTGCACTCATTACTGAGTATATCTTAAGAAACTGTGATAGTGCTGCAGTGTTTCCTCGTACACTCATTTAGTAATGACTTGAGGAAAGTTTATCATGCGTTTAGGTTTTTATTAACACATGGAAGATTTGTGTAAAAAGAAGTTCTGCAACCGTCCTGTTTATCTAAATGGGGTTTGCAGTAATCCATGCATCCATGTTGCAGAATCAACCCCATTTAGATGTATGGAGTGGATTTTTCAGTCAAACCAATCTGCCATGTATGAACATGCTCTCATGCAGTTCTCATCACTCAAACTGAAAAAAAGTTTGTGGTATTTATACTACTACTAATACTAATACTAATACTAATAATAATATTAATAATAATAATTATAATAATTTATAGTGGCAACAAAAGACATGAAAAGGCAAAATAATATTAAATATGAGACAATAAGGCAAAGTTTATAATAAAGGTTATAATACATAAGTGATTTTTACAATTACTGAATGATTCTTTTTTTAATTTCCCCTTTGTGCTTATATTGCTGTTTCTTGTCTGCATCCCATAGTTTTGTTTCAGACTAATTATAATAATTCCCACGATAACCCGTCTTATGGCTGAAAAATTCAGGGACCACAACAGGAGTTTAGGAGGAATAGCTGTTCAAATGACAGGCGGAAAAAAAAAAGAAGGAATTTGACCGATGGTTACCTTCCTCCAGCTCAGTCTTCAAATGCTTTTAACCCAATCCAAGGTCATTATGACTCCACCCGGCCACACACCCCCTCTACCGACTGGCTGATTGGCTCGTGGAGAACAGCATGAGTGGGCTAGTCCAAGAATCTCCTATCCCTGCTGCTCTTGGCAGCTATTGTCATGTGAGCAACTGTTACAGAGCTGCTCCCTGTGCTGCAGGCCGTGTTCTCTTCATTTCCTCAAGCAGCTTGCTCACGTTCATGTTTTGAGTCCATATCTGTTTCTAGGCGTGATTCATTGGCAAACATTTCACTTGTAGTCTATTGTACTATAAGGGAACGGTTGCCAGAATGAAGACCGTATATTTCATTTACAGTAGCTAAAGTCACTTTAGGTTGACAGCTGCTGTTCTAGGTTCTGTTCACATCTGCTTCGGAGGCTCTGTTGCAAATTCGATGGTTAAAATAGTACATGTAGCTCTATTCTTCACCTGAAAATGATCAATAGTATGATGGAGCCTGGAAAACCTTGTTATAAATCAGTGGGGTCTGTCAGGCATTGATGGGATCCATCATAAATGTAAACCGTAATGCAGATGCGAGCAGAACCATTCAATAATGCCAACGAAAGAAGAAAAAAAACACAAATAGAAATAAGCTATGTGCCTGCTGTAGATAAATACCGATAAAAGGATGCTTGTAAATGTAGCTGAACTGCATGTGCGTATAAAACCTGAACATACCCTGTAACTGTAATATAAGTGATGAATAAAACATTGAAACTAATCAAGAAGACACGTCTTTTAAAGCAATTCAATAAGCAATTGTTTATTCTCACTGAAGAGTACTTGATGCAATTTACATTCTCCAGGGAGTAAATAGAATAAACTGTCCCAAATTAAAGTGGATTTACACGTGCCGATTATTGGGCAGATTATTGGGAATGAATCGCCTGCGAGCGCTCGTTCCTGACAATCTTCCTGTCGAAAGGTGTGGATGAAGGAGTGAAAGGCTTGTTCATCGGGAGATACTGTCGTTTGAACAGGCACATTAATGATCGTTTCTGGGCAGCAGATCATGCGGTCTAAACAGCGATCTGCCACCCAGAAACAATGCCGCTGTATGAGGGAACACAATAGCGATCCTCGTCCTTAGGCTACATTCGGACAAACGTGGTGTTTTTCAGATCCGCAAAACACGGACCCCAGCCCATGGGCGTGCCGCAATTTGCGGACCGCACATGCCGAGGCTGTCATAGAAAATACCTATTCTACCTATAGGACATGTTTGATTTTTTTTTGCGGGGCCGCGGTGCGGAGCAACGGATGTGGACAGCACACGGTGGGCTGTCAGCATCTTTTGCAGCCCCATAGAAATGAATGGGTCCACACCCGTTACGCAAAATTGCGGAACGGATGTGGACTCATTCATACGGTCATGTGAATGTAGCCTTATGCTGTGGAGATGATTGCTGCATGTAAATGCAGCGGTCTCCTCCACTGAATGAGCAGCTGACTATCGGGAAGGAACGCTGGTGCTGCTCCGCGTGTGTAAATGCACCTTCAGGGATGCTTTTGAAACCTAATCTCAATATTATAGGGACCTATGATTGTACCATGACAGAAATTCGAACAGGACTCCAAAGGCTCTTTTCCGTTAATGAGCCTCAAGGGCTCTTGGGGCCCTTGAGGGCAAACAATGATTTTTAGCGCTATACAGGAGTTTGCTTATTTGTAAGGTGATTGCCTCATGTAAAAATGCTGCCAATGATTGGAAATCATTATTCCCAATCATTGGCCCATGTAAAGAGGACCTAAGGCTTGTATGCTCAGCAAAATGACTTTGCTTCACATGGCAACCATAATATGAAGCCGTAAGAACTCTATGTCAGTACGTCAACGCATTATCCAGAAGACTTGTGACTGACATGCGGAGGAACATTTCCCACTTTTTCCTCTCATGGATTCTGTATGAATCTGCAAGAAATCATTGGCCTACAGAGATACAGTATGGGCCATGTTTCCATACTGTGGATCTGTGATAAAGCCCTGTACATTAGTGCTAACTCTAAGAATATACAGTATTCAAGGACAGCTTCAGAAGTGTTTTGCACCAGTAATAATTGCTTGTGTACCGTAGATAATACTTTAATCTGTTTGATAGCGCACTTATGAAACTAGTAGATACGGAGGTAAAAATGGTTTAAGAGCATTTTATTTCTAATATAACTAAATATATTCCTCGCATGTCTGATTTGATGCAAAACTGAACAAAACTGATTCCAAACTTTGCACCAGGTAAGACCCGTCGTACTGAATCCTGTGTCCCTGCATTTTGTACACGTCACAGTTAATTTAAAGGGAATTTGTCACCTGCTTTTACCATTTTAAGCTGTCACCATCGCTATGTTCACTAAAGTACCTTATTTCCAGCAGTCTTCTTTTTACTTTATTTCGTTTTGTCCTTTTGATATAAAAGCCCTTTTTATGATATGCTAATGAGGCTCCAAGGTGCCCAGAGGGGCGTTTTTTTCCCTCTCCGGAGCCCAGTGACGCCCCCCTGCAGCGCCCAAGAACGCCTCCTGATCCTGAAATAACCTCCCACAGCCCGGCAAACGGTTCCGCCCCCTGCCCACGTCATCGTCTACCTTCTAGAAATGCCCCGTCCTTCTTCCTGTCGGAGGCCAGAAAACTCGTGCAGGCGCAGTACCGCCTGCGGCCTGCGCGATCATCAACCTCCTCAGGGCAACAGCGCTCAGGTTACATCACTGGGCTCGGTGCATGCCCAGTGAGACTTTTGAGGCTGTTGCCCTCAGGAGCTTGATGATGTCGCAGGCGCAGGCCGCAGGCGGTACTGCGCCTGCGCGAGTTTTCTGGCCGCCGACAGGAAGAAGGACAGGGCATTTCTAGAAGGTAGACTATGACGTGGGGAGGGGGCGGAACCGTTTGCCGGCTGTGGGAGGTTATTTCAGGATCAGGAGGCGTTCTTGGGCACTGCAGAGGGGCGTCACTGGGCTCCGGAGAGTGAAAAAAACGCCCCTCTGGGCACCTTGGAGCCTCATTAGCATATCATAAAAAGGGCTTTTATATCAAAAGGACAAAACGAAATAAAGTAAAAAGAAGACTGCTGGAAATAAGGTATTTTAGTGAACATAGCGATGGTGACAGCTTAAAATGGTAAAAGCAGGTGACAAATTCCCTTTAATGAGATCAATCTTGATCAGATTGACCAAACTCTGGGAACTGTGGAGGTCAGATCATTATCTCTCTGTCCTCAGATTATTTGATGTACCGTATTTCATAACAGGAATTAGGTTTTGCAAATTGCATAACTATCAGTTTGAATATTAACACACCACATGCATACGCATATGCACAGCATTCAGAGCGGCCGGTTCTGTTTGATGTACCTGATTTTTGTAGTAGCTCTGTAATGACCCAAATTTCCTTAACATATTTTTTAATTATTTTCAATTGACCATTTCTTTTTCGATCATTGAGAATTAGGGAATAAGGAAAATCAATCAATCTGTCTGTATAGCTATGTAATTTAGCTATTTACTTCAGGGGAAAAAAAGATGTAGTATGCAATAAAGCAGGGATGCTCAACCTGTGGCCCTCCAGCTGTTGCAAAACTACAACTCCCAGCATGCCTACAGCTATTAGGGCTTGCTGGGAGTTGTAGTTTTGCAACAGCTGGAGGTCCGCAGGTTGGGCTCCCCTGCAATAAAGCATGGTTTTTGCTGTGTGTTTTCTGGAAAAAGAGCAATAATCGCAACACAAATTCAATGTTTGAACATACCGTACCATTACTAAATCTCAAAAATACACGCCAACAATGTGTTGCCTACTATAAATTAAATGTCTGTCTTAGGCCATCAGAACATCAGGACAGCACACGGCGAGAGGCAGCCGCTCTAAAAAGTACTGCATGTCGTACTTTTAGTCCAGCTGCCTCTTGCCGTGCGCTGCCGTGCCGCCACCGGAACTCCGCCCCCATTATAGTCAATGGGGATGAAGCGGCAGTCCGGGGGCACACGTGAGCTAGTGACAAGACGGATCCGACAGGCTTTTCACCCGCCGGAACAGCCTGCCAGACTCCCCTGCCGCTAATGTGAAAGTACCCTTACAGTCTATAGTTTAACGCTCATTAAAGGAAGCTTACATTTAGTAGGGAGGGTGAGAGGTCAAATAGAATACTAATGAACCTTGTGTTACAGGCCACATATTATCACTTGAGAAGTTGACGACAGTTTAATGGCTCTTTCGATATTACAGCTACTTGTCCCTGTTGAGTTCCAGAAGTCAGCAGCTAAACACTAGGCAGATTTGCTTGATTTGTAAGATGACATGTTTATGGACTATAATATGGTGCCACAAGCAGTGAAAGCTCTTTCCCTGTTCTCACAGTTTTCATGTGCTAATGTTTGCCAGTTCTTAGACAGTGTCAACAACACTTGATGATGAACAGGACCATTTCACTGCTGGTTCTTGGAAAGTAAGCCACAGGAGCATTAGCTCTGCCAAGATATACTGTATGCTGAGAGTGAGTTTATCTCCGAAAACCATTCCGCTCTCTGCAAATTATTCACAATTCATATATGGAAATTAAAAAAATTTAATAAAACTGTGGAAAGTAACAGGGGCTAGCTATGGATCCTAAGGGGCACACCCCAGGGGGGACAATGTCCTGGGGCCACTTTCAGTACCCAGTCCACCTCTGGAAAGTAATGTTAAAACTGAAAATTGAGGGTAATCAGGAAACATCAACAGTGGGTTTGCACCAAATTAACATTGTAAGCCTCATGTATCTGCCTAAAACATAGAATGCATTTAGTTATCTACTGCTAGTCGAGGGCTACAGGTACATGGAGGATTGTTGCCTGTTACAGTGGCCACAACAAAATACCTCACTACAGATCCGTGTTGTAACAACAGTATGAGCTCTTGCCGTTTCTTTCTTATCCCATAGCAGGCAGAAATTTCCACAGCAAACACGATGTAACATTTCACCTCGTATTCAATGCCAATTAGTGCTCGCTGTGATTCCTAATCCTTAGAGATGCCGTATCACAAATAGGCTGCTTAAACTGATGTGACTTCCTAAGTGACACTGTTTCTTCTAAAACCAAAAAATCACCAGTAAATATAACCCAATTTCACAGGAGCCTAATATAGGTGCATGTCTGCTGCCATATTGTGGCCAAGCGTTCCAGTCTTTCTGCTTGTCTAATGACATGACCTAAAAGCATCATAAGGGTCTTTGAAGCTGTTAGTTGGGGTAATTAGACATGCGATTGGGCCAGGACATAAGGCTGAAATACAAATGTAGAAATGTACCCATATTGCCTAAGCAATGAGTTGTCATTCAGTAATTTATTAGTTACATCTGTTTCTGGAAAAGCTGGGTGACAACCAAAATGGCTGTCAATACCACTTCAAACGGGTGACGTCACTAAATTCCCAGAGACAAGTGAATGGCAAATCTGCTAGATAAATTTATATAACCAGGCAGATTTGCCATTCATATCCACAATAATACTGGATATGCTGTTACCAGAGCCCATATAAGATGTCACTCAGCTTTCCCAGAAACAAGAAAGAAGGACTAGACAAAGGGGATTAGATGAGGGGATGTGGCGGCGACTGATGATAATCTTTCAATCATGCAGATTTGTCGGATCCATGGCAAATGAATGATTTATCGCTCGTCGTTTGATCACTACACGCTAGTACATGTGACGATAATTGCTAAATTTCAAACAATTACCCCAAAAATCTAAAGATTATTGCTCTATTTAATGGGCCCTTTGGTGTCCCTATCTACGTATAAAAGACTTTATGACTGCAGAGAGATCACTACTGAGTAAAATGCATATATACTTCTAAATGGTTAACCCTTTAAGTGATATTACAGCCATGAGGCGATCACCTTATCCCTCTTGTATTACAAGTTACTCATTAGCATTCTATGGTTTGCTCTGTACTGGGGATATGCTTGACTGCTCCAGCCAGATCAGCAGTATAGAGGTTAAATGGAGGCACATGTGCTCATTGCATGCACTGGATGCGAGCTGCTGAATCAGCTCATGGAAGTTCACAAGGGTCAAATGATAAGAACAGCAATTTCCACAAAATGAAGAAACTTTGCCAGTGGTTCATACATACCTGTGAAGCTAAAATCATATGTACATGAAATGTAATGACAGATTTTTAATCATTACAATCTCATTGTATTATTATTTTTAGGTATCACCCATTTATACATGACTTTAATAATAATACTGACAGGCATAGCAGTATGGGTGTAAAGGTAGCCGATTCGTCTGGGACCTGGTGTCTTTGTGAAGACACCAGCACATAGCACATTTTAGGTGCCTCAGTACAGATTTTGCATTGGGACACAAGTTACACATCTAAGAACTGTTTTTCACAGGCTGAGGATCAGGCCAATTATCAGGAGTGAACGTTTGTATGAATGGATGTTCCAGATAATTGACCAATGTTTCACTGATCGCCCAACAAATGCTCATACGGCACTTAAAATCTTTGTTTCTTGGCAGCACATCTAAACAGGGGCTGTGCTGCTGACGATATACAAACAATCATGAAAAGAATAGTTTCACTTTACAAAAGTGGCAATCGACTTGTATATCATCGATCGGCACTCGTTATTGGCCTGCCCCATGTAACAGGACCTCAAGTGTACTTCTGGGTGGAAATGTTGACAGACAGGGCAAACAAAGAACCTCTGTGTTGGAAAGACCTGACTTTTTCCAAGCAAAACACAGTAAGTTAATTATCCAGGATGTCCTGTCAAATGAAGGTATGGGGAATAAACTTTACTATTAGTACTGCTGACAATAAAGCATATGAACTGAGCTTCCTGTTCATATACAAGAAAAATAGGGGTTTAGGGTTTTTTCTAAGGCAGAACTAGCTGCCAGCCCACAACTGGGTGAAGGCCCCTCACTCCCTCAAAACTTTCTGTGATGAAATTCCCTAAGATATGCTTATAGCGTCCCTATCACACTATATTACTGGCTTGTGTCTGTAATAGTTTTTTGTAAGACACTGCCACATAACATCGTTCCAGGTCAGAAGCTGAACACAGAATGCTGTTCTGTGATGCTCACAGCAAAGGACTTTCCTCAGTGCCCAGTGGCGTAACTAGAAATGATTGGGCCCTACAGCAAACTTTTGAACGGGCCTCCCCCAGCAACTTCATTGCAACTCCCTTACTTCCGTGCAACTTCTACTCCTGTGACAAGTCAAGATCGTTCTCTCAGAACAGGCCCGGCAGCCAATCCGTCTGTTTCCTACCCCTAATATATGTCATGTTACTCTATATACTGTCACTGTATATAATATCATTGTATAATACTGTTGAGGGGGCCCTGACAAAATCTTTTAGTCTTCGCTCATGATTGTCCCCGTTAATATTCATTTTAAAATGGCAATGGGCTCTGTTTTCACACAGTTCATCTGAAATGAATTTAAAAAAAATTGTAATCTTTTGGTGGACACATTTTTGTGAAATTTGTAACAAATCTGGTTCATTTAGACTCAATTAGCTCATCTCTAGACTGTAGGTAAATCTACCAATGAGTTATCATGGTGCACAAAAGATACCATGCTTATACATTTACAGGCAGCCATAAAATAGGATATGTATGTGTTATTTTTCTAGATAAAAATTATACAGATATGCTGGATAGTGATGTATGACACATTTGCTTATTTCACAGCAGTCACTTCTCTTTGGAAGAAAACTGATTTCAATGACATTGAGAGCAAATTTTCCCTTCGGACTCCAGAAGAACCAGATGAGGACACCTGTTATCTAATACCTGGCCAAGAGCAAACTGTTGAAAACTGCCATTTCAACCAGACGAGCAAAACCTTTGTAGTGATCCATGGATGGACTGTAAGTGCCTAGGGGATGAAAATGCTTACAAAATGTTAATGGTACATCCAATTTGCGAACCATGCATGTCTAACTGTCTTTCAGCAAATGACTGAATCCATGTGTTCCAAATCTGACAACATATATCATGGAACATATAGATATAGTGGAAAGCAAGTACTGTATATTGCAGCCTGAACATCTTTTGCTTGCAGAATTTGATCATAGTGTACATGCTCCATCTTAAGCAAGATGTAGAACTTCTGCTACCTATAGCACAGGGATCAGCAACCTCCGGCACTCCAGCTGTTCTGAAAGTACAAAGTTCCAGAATGCTCCATTCATTTCTATAGGAGATACAAGAACAGTCAAGCAAGTGTGCATGCTGAGAGTTGTAGTTTCACAGCAGCTGGAGTACCAAAGGTTGCTGACCCCTGCTATAGGACCTTCTTCTGTTTATTCATGCACTGATAACTAACAGTATAAAAAATATTATGTGACTAGCTGATAATAAATTGGCTTTTGCGAAACTTGGGGTGCATTGGCGATGTGGCATGCTCGGAACGCCGCCTAATGTACGATCATTTCTGGAATTCACAGGCTCCTGGCAATCATGCCATAAGCAGTGTGTAATGAATTTTCTTGCTGCAGCAGTTCCCCTGGGGGCAATGTGGCTGGTACTGTTATAGCCTCATATAGCAACGTGAATTATACCAGGTATTATCTTAGGTTACATTATTTGGTAGGCAACATATCTGCTGTATCAATTTATCTGTAATTTCCAAGTAAAATTACCCTGGAGAGCACACATTTCAGTTACATAAGGTAAAAAGGTTAATGCTACTCTAGCTTGGCCAAAATGGATTGGAGGAACTTATCATTAAAGAAATGTTTAGGTCATTTCTGTGTCGTACTTCTTTTCAATAGCGCAAATTCTGTCCAGGATTAGAATATTGTATAGATCATCAATATCTCATTATCCCAGCACCCCCAGTGATCAGCCGTTTGAAGACGATGCATTACTCTGGTGAGAGCAGCAGCTCACATGATGAATAGGCCCGGGTTGCAATACGAAGCACAGCCACTATACGATTTATGGCGCTGTGCTTAATAAGCTGAGAACAAGCTACAGCACTTCAAACAGCTGATCGTCAGGGGTGCCAGGAGTCGGACCTCCACAATCACATATCGATGACTTATCCTGATGATAGGTTATACATTTTCTACTTTCTTATAACCACTTTAAGCCCTACCCCTAGGTTCACCCCAAAATGCACAGGAAACTCTCAAAAACCACCCACTTTAAGGTAAATTTGCACAAAACTCGCGCATTCTCTCCCCCTTTGTGGGCATTTTCCCTTGCTTTCTGGGAATGCTGGCAACCAATCACAATGCAGTTTTCATATTTACATAGCATTTCAAGGTATTTATTTTACTGATATTGTGCTGACATATTCCATAGCGCTTTACAGACATTAGTATCGTTTGCTGTCCGGTCTAATCTTCTGTTAGATAAATTTAAAATTGTCTTAATTTGCTATTTATAGATATAGAATAGACAGTTTCCCTACATAAATAGAAGCCTCTTATCGTTATGTAAGTCTATGTATTATATATGAATTACCGCAACTTTCGTACTCCTCCTCGGCTAAAAATACTCCTCAAAAATGTTAAGAGGAGCATTTTCACTCTTCCAAAAAAAAAAATGTAGTGCAACTTCTGAAAGAAACATATTAGACTGCTTGATCATATTTTCTCTTCAGATTATAGTATCATTATGGCTCTTTTACATGGCTTGCAGACGGGGGCAATTATTGGGAATGAACTTTTCCGATAATTGGCCAGTGTAAATGTGATTGCATCTTTCAGCATTGACGGCAACAAATCTCCCTGTGTAAACAGGGATGTGCTAAGGAATTCATTGGGGTCATTTATCAAACTGGTGTCAAGTAGAACTAGCTTAGTTGCCCATCGCAACCAATCAGATTCCACCTTTCATTTTGGACAGCTCCTTCTGAAAATGAAAGAAGGAATCTGATTGGTTGCTATGGACAACTAAGCCAGTTCTACTTTACACCAGTTTGATAAATGACCCCACAGGTTTGTACAAACAATCATAACTACCTTTCAGCCCCACACATCCCCAACCATTGCTGGATGTAAATTCCTATGAACATTGGTTCCTGAGCTTTACTCTTGCTCCATATCAGCACTATCTGTTGCCTTTATCAGGGAGATTTGTAGCCAGTTTCCTGGCTGAAGCATTTATTACTCCTGATAAGGTGATAGAGTTTATGGTAGAACACTAGACATTCCGTCCACTTTCTTTTATGTGTAGTATTTGTTGCCCTTTAATTTAATTTTTAAGCTCTAAATCTTTTTCTAAAGAAACATGTTGTTTAAAGTTTGTAACAGTCACTCAGGAGGTTTATGCGCAATGTCACACAGCCAAGTGGGGTCAGGAATGGAATTGTTCTGTAACATTAATGCCTGGGAAAAAGAACAGTCTGGAACTTTTAGTAGAAATAAATTTGGCCCTGAGCCTTCTAATTCTCGGAAACAATTCTAGTTATACAACAGATCCATATTCAGCTAGGATGTGCTTCTCATTCTAGCAGATGATGTGATTCTTCAGTGCCAGCATTACACATGTAATACCAAGTTCTTTTTAAAAGAACAGTAATGTTTAAGCAACATGCCTTAGATACAATAAAAAACAAATATAAAAAAACAAACACACGTATATATATATATATATATATATATATATATATGGAGAAGCAGCATTATGATTTTCACCAAGCATGTATCATTTCATATGACAACAGGAAGCAGATGGCTTTAGCCACGCAAACATGACCTACAAATGTTTTAGTGACATCCATTACACAGGACATTTTACCTGCCATAGCACTGGCAGCTGCTGCTATACAATTGCTTCCACAAATCATCAGGTAATAAAGAATACCCTCTAAGGGGAGATCCTTGACATGGCATTAACTATAACTCTATATTATATTTAAAGGGGATGTAATGAATGCTTAACTGATTAATTAATTTACAATATTAACATAACCTTTGATATTACTGTTTGGCAATGTTACAGTTAAAATAAAAGTAGTAGTGCAAAATAATTAGTTAGCAGCACCATAATTCAGAAGTGTGTACAAATGAGTAAGATTGGATTTGTTGTTTAGAATAATTTAAAGGGGTTGTCTCACTTCAGCAAGTGGCATTTATCATGCAGAGGAAGTTAACACACGGCACTTCCTAATGTATTGTTATTATCCATATTGCTTCCTTTGCTGGCTGTAATCATTTTTCCATCGCATTATACACTGCTCGTTTCCATGGTTACGACCACCCTGCAATCCATCAGTGGTGGTTGAGCTTGCACAATATAGGAAAAAGCACTAGCCTATGTGCGCTCCCATGGTCCCGGCCACCAGAGAGGCTTTCTCCTATAATGTGCAAGCATGGCCACCACTGATGGATTGCCGGGTGGTCTGCAACCATGGAAATAAGCAGTGTATAATGTGATGTGATGGAAAAATGAATCCAGCCAGCAAAGGAAGCAATATGGCTAATAACAATACATTAGTAAGCACCTTGTATTAACTTCCTCTACATAATAAATGCCATTTGCTGAAGTGAGACAACCTCTTTAATCAAGCAAGAGCAGTAGTGTACTACTAGGGAAATAGTATCTAATCTTAGTCGCCTCAGATTAATCATGCTTTCTCCATGTTAGGCTTTGCTATCTTATCACAGGCTACCAGCTTCATTAACATATTATGGTATAATAAAACACTAAACTAATGTCAAATGTACCACTAAGTAGATATATATAATCTAGAACACTTGCAATTTATTATGTAGGTACTAAAGCAAAGTTGTTGACAATGGTGACCCATTGCTACAAACCTCTGGTGATCAGCATAAGGGCTCATGCATGGAACGTATTTTTTTTTTCCATGTCCATTCCATTTTTTATGCGGCTCCTATGCAGAACTATTCGCTTCAATGGGGCCGAAAAAAATGGAAATCATTCCGTGTCCGTGTGTCCGCATGGCTGTTCCGCAAAAAAATAGAACATGTCCTATAGTCCGTATTACTAACAAGGATAGCATAGTTGTATAAGGGTCCGGGAGTTCCATTCTGCAAAATGTGGAATGTCCACAGCCGGTATCCGTGTTTATCAGATCCACAATTTGCCTTGTGCATCAGCCCTTAAAAATGTCCTGTAAATTCTCCTGACATGCTTATTTTAATAACTACTTGCATTCCCCATGTATTAACCCTTCTGAAGCATCTGTTTTTATGCTTTTATATTGTAGCATTCCTTTATTATTCCTGCTAGATGTTATTAATTAATTACCAGCAGTTTGCAATAAAGGTCCATATGAGTGTTGCCAGTTGGGGGTGTGTCAATGCACAGTCTGACTCTGGCAGCACTGATTGGATATGATCAGGCTCTGTGGGGACACACCCTCAACTGGTAATATCCATCTTGACCTTCAGTGGAAACTTCTAGTAATTCATACATAACGTCTAGCAGGAATAATAAATGAATGACACATCATAGAGTCGTAAGACTAAATGCTCCAAAATTGTTATCACATGGAGAATGCTAGTAGTCACTAAATTACTGTAGATATGTTGTGAGGTTGCACTGTCCATGTCCTATATTTGTGGACCAGGTCCACCACAGGAGGTCTCTGTTCTGAAATCCTTAGGCTAGCTTCACATTTGCGTTTGTCTTCTCCAACAGTCTATTCCGGCATAGAACAACCTGCCGGGTTCTCCAGATCTGGCATTGTCGGATACTGTCGCCTGGCCACCGGACCCCATTGACTATAATAGGATCTGGTAGAGATCCAGCTACCTTCCCACAACGGTTTTTGTCCAGCCGATTCCTGGCATTCTATGCCGGGACAGCTGGCCAGAAAGGACTTATGCTTTAATATGGAACATGGATAGGTGCTGTATTCATGAAACAACCCCTTTACATTTCATGACATCTACACAGTAAATATATAATATTCATAACATATATTATATAGTTGCAACAAACTTTCATTTCACTTTTTCTTTGGCATTTGTTGTGTTAAGCATTAGTTTAAAGTTTGCTACAGTTGTACATACATAGTTATACATGTTATAAATACTGTTTTATTTTCTTTCTCATATAGGTAACGGGTATGTACGAAAGCTGGATTCCCAAGTTAGTAGATGCCTTATATAAAAGAGAACCACACTCAAATGTGATTGTTGTAGACTGGCTGCAACGAGCACAACAGCACTATCCAGTGTCAGCTGGTTATACGCAACTGGTGGGACAGGATGTTGCAAGCTTCATAGACTGGATTGAGGTATGTAAAGACAAATGTAACATAAAGCTCTATGTGATCAGTGACATGGGGTCCATGTGATGGCTGCATTTTCCAGACTAACCACAGCTCATCTGACCTGAACTCCCTCCATCATAGATCACCATGATGTAATGAGTTCACCTCACATAAGCAACATAGGTCCTGAAAATGAGGCTACCACATGGACCACATTACACAGAGCAATGAAAGCAGCCTGTTATTGGCCCATACTTACTGGCAGTTAAACAGGGTAGACACGAAGATAGGTGAATTATTAAATGTGCCAGAATTATCACAGTGGTTCAGGGTGTACGATAAAACCTGGGGCATCTATAGAATGCCTCTGTAAAAGTTTAAGATACTTTTTTACACCAGAAATGTTCATGTGCATTTGGAGCTGAGTCACATTTTCAACCATGTCTCAATTCTCAATATGCCATGCCCCCTTTTGAACATGGTGAAATATCTAGATATAATTTTTCTTTTCAAAATGCACCAAAATTCTACTTCTACACAAAAGGGGCAAATTCAGTATTGAATCTTGGCCATTTAGTCTTTAAGAACTGGAAAAAAGGTGTATGAGTGACAAACAGAAGGCAACAATGAAGGACAGATTATGTATTTAGGTTACGAAAGATATACCAGAATTAGGTTAAGATTTAATTATTTTTACTAATGCACGGTCAAGACTTTATTGCTATTATATTGTATTTTCAAAACTTTACAATGCAATTGGTAAGAATAGTTGTATTATTCTTTATCATGACTTAAAGTGTATTATCTGTACTTTTCTCCCAATAGGAACAGTTTGGCTATCCATTGGATAACATTCATATTTTAGGATACAGTCTTGGCGCTCATGCAGCAGGTGTTGCTGGTAGCTTGACAACTAACAAAGTCAACAGGATAACAGGTAAGAGCGGGTAGGAGGACAATTTGACATTTACATTTAGGCTTATTCAGCCAACAGATACACTCAGCTCAGCCAAGCGTACATGTGTTCTTAATGAGGACAGAGGAGTAAGCTGCTACCATACAGTCCTGGTGATGTCTTATCTCCTTTGAGAATAGGAAGGTGATGACATTTCACATGCCCAATCCTTCTTTTTCCCAAAATCAACTGTTTTGGTGAGAGTCAGCACCCCTCATCCGCATAAGATAATCAACCAGCTTTACACTTAAGTGTATGGGCTCCTTTAGTCTTATTGGGAGATAATGAATGGCTTTGAATTTAAGAAGTGAGGCTAATCCTAAGCCAAAAACAATAAGCCAAGTTTTGACTTGAGTTTGGACCTACGAATTTCTCTAGGTCTAAGGCCTCTTGCACACGAACAATACGGATTAGGTCCGGATGCGTTCAGGGTGCGTTCAGCAAAACTCGCACCATTTTGCAAGCAAGTTCAGTCAGTTTTGTTTGCGATTGCGTTCAGTTGTTCAGTTTTTATCGAGTGGGTGAAATGCGCATTGATGCGTTTTTTCCCGTGCGTGATAGAAAACGGAATGTTTACAAACAACCTCTCTTAGAAACTATCAGTGAAAAATGCATCACATCCACATTTGCTTGTTTTTCACGCAGCCCCATTCACTTCTATGGGGACAGCGTTGCGTGAAAAACTCAGAATATAGAACATGCTGCGATTTTCACGTAACGCACAAATGATGCATGAAAAACAACGCACATGTACACAGACCTAATGAAATTAATGGGCCAGGATTCAGTGCGGGCGCAATGAATTCGCATCACGCATTGCACCCAAGCAGAAAACTTGCTCATGTGAAAGGGGCCTAAGAGAGAATAGTTCTAACTTGAATGTGCAGAAAGTCAGCAGCTCAACTCCTGAGTATTTAAGGATGGTTACAGGGAGTAGATATGACATGTTAGATATTTTTCAGTACAGAACAATTTAAAATGTACCTGTACTTTAGCAAAACTTTTGATATGTCATAGCGACATACTGTATCAAACATTTTGATCGGTGGGGGACAAAGTGCGGAGACCCCCACCAATCACTAGAATGGGGAGATAGTAGTGCTGACAAAGAGCATTTTCTTTCTTTTTTTGCTGCAGGAAACGGACTGAAGACAGGCTCATAGACTTTCTACTGAGTGCATCTTCCGCAGCGATGAGAGAGGGAGCGCTGTGTGTTTTCCCCTCATTCTAGCATTCAATGAGGGTCTTAGCACTCTGATTTTCCATCAGTGAAAACCTTTGCTATGTCATTATAAAATAATAAAATAAAAAAATTGTGAAAGTATAGGTATCCTTTAAAGCCAGAAAAAAATACATGAGTAAGAAAATTCAAGAAGGGGAGTTGGACCATTCAATCTGCATCCAAAATAGAGTGACTGAAGTGTGAATTTATTGTTATGGGCAAAAAATGCAGCCAATAAAACAGAGATATAAAAAAGTCAGTGCCCCATATCTTGCTATATACTGTATCACCCGATGGTTTAAGGTTTTCTGAGCTCATTATGTGTTTCTATGCAGGTTTGGATCCAGCTGGTCCCACCTTTGAATATGCAGAGACATCGGTTACTTTATCTCCTGATGATGCAGAGTTTGTAGATGTTGTACACACCTACAGCGTAGGAACTCCTGACCGCAGCATTGGTATTCAAAGGCCAGTCGGACATATTGACATTTATCCTAATGGCGGAAGTTTTCAACCAGGATGCAGCATTGGAGATACCATACGGCTTATAGCAGAAAATGGAATTCGTGGAATTATAGGTAAAATATGAACAATTAATTTTACTAATCAAGGATGGTTTCAGGAGTTGACTGTGTTCCTTCTTAGCCTATTTTACTCCATATGCTCTTTTGTATAATAAAAATAAGAATGTTTCCAAAAAAGGGTTTAAAGTAACAAATTCCAAAGGTGTATTAACTGTACTGTTAACTTTCTATATAATGTGATTAAAACCCGTAGTGTGTAATAGTAGAATAATAAATTTTCTTATTTTTCAAGACATGGACCAGATTGTGAAATGCTCCCATGAACGTTCCATCCACCTCTTCATTGACTCTTTACTTCATGAAGAGAAGCCAAGCATGGCCTACCGCTGCAATTCAAAGGAAGCTTTTGATAGAGGACTTTGTCTAAGCTGCCGTAAGAACCGCTGCAATACTTTGGGCTACAAAGTCAACAAGGTCAGAGGAAAGAGAAGTGTAAAGATGTACTTGAAAACAAATGCCCAGATGCCATTTAAAGGTAATAACATTAATAACTACTTCTAAGGCAACTGTTGTGCTGATATTTGAGTGAAACCTATCAATTAATTGACAACCAAGTGCTCATTGATATCACAAATCGCTTCACTTATTCTTAAAAAAAAAATAAAAAAAATATTCAGCCTAGAACATAGGTTTACAATTTATAAATGGTTCAATAATAATGTAACCCAGGGCATTAGTAAAGCAGACTATAGTATTTTTACTTACTGTATGATAATAGCTGTATTTCAATTCTTATTTATGTTAGTTTTTCCCTTTTGTGATTTTGTAGTATTTCACTATCAAGTAAAAGTGCACTTCTTTGCAAAGAGGAACTTCACTGTTACCAACCAACCATTCTTGGTTTCTCTGTATGGAACAAAGGGAGAAAGTGAAAACCGACCTCTCACTTTGTAAGTATTATGCAATATGTTGTATTTATACAACTGTAAAATGTCTGTATATACAGTCCTGATCAAAAGTTTAAACCACTTGAAAAATGGCAAAAAAATCATATTTAGGCTACTTTCCCACTTGCGGCAGAGAGATCCAGCAAGCAGTTCCGTCGCCGGAACTGCCTGCCGGATCAGGCAAAATGTATGCTAACTGATGGCATTAGTAAGGGCTCTTTCACACCTGCGTTATTGTCTTCCGGCATAGAGTTCCGTCGTCGGGACTCTATGCCGGAAGAATACTGATCAGGATTATCCTAATGCATTCTGAATGGAGTGAAATCCGTTCAGGATGCATCAGGATGTCTTCAGTTCCGGTACGGAACGTTTTTTGGCCGGAGAAAATACCGCAGCATGCTGCGCTTTTTGCTCCGGCCAAAAATCCTGAAGACTTGCCGCAAGGCCGGATCCGGGATCAATGCCCATTGAAAGGCATTGATCCGGATCCGGCTTTAAGCTAAACGTCGTTTCGGCGCATTGCCGGAGCCGACATTTAGCTTTTTCAGAGTGGTTACCATGGCTGCCGGGACGCTAAAGTCCTGACAGCCATGGTAAGTGTAGCGGGGAGCAGGGGAGCAGCATACTTACCGTTCGTGCGGCTCCCCGGGCGCTCCAGAGTGACGTCAGGGCGCCCCAAGCGCATGGATCACGTGATCACATGGATCACGTCATCCATGCGCATGGGGCGCTCTGACGTCACTCTGGAGCGCCCCGGGAGCCGCACGGACGGTAAGTATACCGCTCCCCCGCTCCCCGCTCCTACTATGGCAACCAGGACTTTAATAGCGTCCTGGGTGCCATAGTAACACTGAACGCATTTGGAAGACGGTTCCGTCTTCAAATGCTTTCAGTACACTTGCGTTGTTACGGATCCGGCAGGCACCTCCGGCAACGGAAGTGCATGCCGGATCCCAACAACGCAAGTGTGAAAGAGGCCTAAGACTGATCAGGATCCTGATCAGTCTTAAAAATGCCTGATCAGTCGAAAAAATGCAGTGAAATGCCGGATCCGTCTTTCCGGTGTCATCCGGCAAAAACGGATCCGGCATTTATTTTTTCACCTTTTTTTCAGTCTGCGCATGCGCATACCGGAAGGACGGATCCGGCATTCCGGTATTCTGAATGCCGGATCCGGCACCAATACATTCCTATGGGAAAAAATGCCTGATCCGGCATTCAGGCAAGTCTTCAGTTTTTTTAGCCGGAGATAAAACCGTAGCATGCTACGGTTTTCTCTTTTGCCTGATCAGTCAAAACGACTGAACTGAAGACATCCTGATGCAAACTGAACGGATTACTCTCCATTCAGAATGCATGGGGACATACCTGATCAGTTCTTTTCCGGTATAGAGCCCCTGTGACGGAACTCTATGCCGGAAAAGAACAACGCAAGTGTGAAAGTAGCCTTAGGCCTCTTTCACACTTGCGTTGTCCGGATCCGGCGTGTACTCCACTTGCCGGAATTACACTCCGGATCCGGAAAAACGCAAGTGTACTGAAAGCATTTGAAGACGGAACCGTCTTCCAAATGCTTTCAGTGTTACTATGGCACCCAGGACGCTATTAAAGTCCTGGTTGCCATAGTAGGAGCGGGGAGCGGGGGAGCGGTATACTTACAGTCCGTGCGGCTCCCGGGGCGCTCCAGAATGACGTCAGAGCGCCCCATGCGCATGGATGACGTGATCCATGCGATCACGTGATCCATGCGCTTGGGGCGCCCTGACGTCACTCTGGAGCGCCCGGGGAGCCGCACGGACGGTAAGTACACTGCTCCCCCGCTCCCCGCTACACTTACCATGGCTGTCAGGACTTTAGCGTCCCGGCAGCCATGGTAACCACTCTGAAAAAGCTAAATGTCGGCTCCGGCAATGCGCCGAAACGACGTTTAGCTTAAGGCCGGATCCGGATCAATGCCTTCCAATGGGCATTAATTCCGGATCCGGCCTTGCGGCAAGTGTTCCGGATTTTTGGCCGGAGCAAAAAGCGCAGCATGCTGCGGTATTTTCTCCGGCCAACAAACGTTCCGTACCGGAACTGAAGACATCCTGATGCATCCTGAACGGATTACTCTCCATTCAGAATGCATTAGGATAATCCTGATCAGGATTCTTCCGGCATAGAGCCCCGACGACGGAACTCTATGCCGGAAGACAATAACGCAGGTGTGAAAGAGCCCTTAGCATGGCTGGATCTTAACAAGGTTCCAAGTAGAGCTTCAACATGCAACAAGAAGAAATGAGAGTGAGACAAAACATTTTTTGACCATTCAATTTAATGAAAACAACGAATAAACTGAAACAGGCTGTTTCAATAACGGTGGAGCTACTCATTACTGAGTTCATATTTGGAAGTTGGATTTCTGTTTATTGGGGGGTTTAGGTTTTTTGGGAGGTGTGGTCGTAAACTTTTAATCAGCTGAAAAACAGCCTGTTCCAGTTTATTCGTTGTTTTCATTAAATTGAATGCTCAAAAAATGTTTTGTCTCACTCTCATTTCTTCTTGTTGCATGTTGAAGCTCTACTTGGAACCTTGTTAAGATCCAGCCATGCTAAATATGATTTTTTGCCATTTTTCAAGTGGTCTTAAACTTTTGATCAGGACTGTATGTCTGAGTAAATTGTAATTCAAGTTTTCAATTTGTCATGTACATTATAGTATGGAGAAGTTATATGGAAACTTGTACAATTGTATGGCCCCATAAAACATGTAGACCAAAAATAACACGTGGATTTGCAGAAAGTTTGTTGAAACATAGGGGGTAATTTATTAAACAGAAATACTCCTATTTTAGGTGTATTTCTGGCACAGATTGCGGTTCAAAGGTCCTTTGAGCCGCAATCTGTGGGGAGCCGCAATCTGGTGGGGTTCCAGCAGATTGACCCACACTATTCTAGCACTTATCAGCCGTCCCATGTGTAACAAATGATGATTATACATTTATTGCATCTAATTTCTTCAGCTGTCAAGTTACAATTTCAAAATGATGTTGTTTTTGGGGGTGGAAAAATGACATCTTATGTCAAATAAATAGATTAGTAGCGCTAAACACAAAAATATATATATATTTGGAAGCAGGACGTGTTTGTAAGAGAAAAGAAAGTTTAATACATTTACAATTCTAAGCCTTGTTTCTAATGAAGACAATATTTCAATCTATTCATATTTAATCATGTTATTTAAAATATCTCCGAACTGGCCCACTGGCTTTATCTGGTGTTGCTTCCAGTTCAATGTAACTGAGCTGTAATACCACACGTATGGTTCTGTTTCTGGGAGAAAGTAGTATTTTTTTTTTAAAATATTCTCAAACAACTCATTTAACTGTTTTATTTTACCATGCTTATATATATTACCAAGGAAATAAGTAATGCTTACAAATAATCAGACAAGAAATGCAATTATTCATTAAATTACGTACATATTAGGAATTTTAACCAAAGTGATTTATTCTTTTAGAGCAGAAATGTCCACCAACAAAACCTATTCCTACTTGATCTACACTGAACTTGATGTAGGAGAACTGCTAATGTTGAAGATTAGATGGGAGAATGAGTCATATTTAGGCTGGGCAAACTGGTTCAAAACATATGCATTTGATGTGCAGAAAATCAGGATAAAATCAGGAGAGCTGCAGAAAAAGTAAGTCATACTATCACTGCATCAATTCACTATTTATAAAACCAATTAAGAGGTTAAAAATTGTGCCAAATTTATAAAGAGGTGCACACCCACTTCTGCTAAGCGCCCAACCTATTTCTTTTAAAAGCAAGAGTAGTGTAAAATCACAAAAAGTCACACTTTTTGCACAAACTGACATGTGCCATATTTTTCAATATGGTCATCATAACATTATAATAAGATCTGTACATAGCACTTATCCTACAGCATATTAATTTCATTGGCCAACTATACATCCTTGGGCAGGTGTTGACTGACTCTTCAGGCAATAGATCAGAGCATGAAACCTCATGGCTAAAAGAGGTCCAAGTGCTGGGCCTGCAAAAAATGTGAGTGATAATTGCTCAATGCAATTTCTTAAACAAAATCAAGTATATTGTGGCTATTATTAATTAGAATAGTGCCCACTTTGGCCTTTAAAGGGTTTCTGTCACCAGAATTAACCCTATTAAACTAGCTGACATTAGCAATGTTCTAATGTCAGCTGAACCTAACTAGCCTATTCCTACTTTTATATATGCCTCCCGTAACTTTTATAATATGCTAATTAGCCTCTAGGTGCATGGGGGGGGGGGGCGCTGCCCCTGCTTCTAGAGGCTCCGTTCCCCCACCTCTGGCCACGCCCTGCTACACTAGATTGACAGGGCCAGGCAGCGTTGTTCTCCTACTGCCGGCCCTGTCTGCGACATTTCCCCAGCGCACAGGGCTGGCAGTTGGAGGTGAACGCTGCCTGGCCCTGTCAATCTAGTGTAGCAGGGCGTGGCCAGAGGTGGGAGAACGGAGCCTCTAGAAGCAGGGGCAATGCTCCCCCCTGCACCTAGAAGATCAGGTTTTTGGTTGTCAATTATATGTCAATGACATATCAATAGTTCTACATTTGGAATCTAGCAAAAATTGACAATGTATGGTTGAGATAAAAACCCAAAGAGTTAATATATGACAATAACATGTTGATTCAAGAGAAATGATTATGTATTTTCAATTTTCAGGCTAATATTTTGTCCTCAAAATGGAGAACGCGCAACTATCACAAGAGGGAAAGGACCCGTGGTATTTGTGAGATGTAATGAACACTCCAACATGAAGAAAGGAGACTGGTATGAGCAAATTTAGTGTTTGTATTTTATGTTTGTATATACAAATTTGACTGTAAGTGAACAATTGGCCTTTTTAATAAACAAAAAGTTTTTTTTATAAGACAGCTTTGATAAATGAAGCCCATTATAGCAATAAAAAGTCAACAAGTCTTAAAAGGATGTTCCCTTAGGACAACCCTTGTCCATATGCCATATTTGGGTATGTGAACATCATAGAGTAAGTCCTCAATCCACCTCACCCCCCCCCCCCCCCCCGTCTTTATAAGCCAGAGTAGAGAGGCACAGATAAGCAGAAGATTTTGCTCTGCCAAATTGTACCCATTTACTGTATAAATATCAGGCTGTATTCACACATCCAGATGTAGTATATATCATATTACTTGAATGTGTCATGGTCTGACCATGGGTTTAACTGACCTGGCTGTTACACATTTATGTAATATGGACATATAATTTGTCTAGAATACAAATGTGGGAATCCAGCCAATTTTGATTGATCTGATTGGGCAGATGGTTTATGAACTGTTACTATTGAGTGCTTTTGAGTTTTGAGCTTATATCTGGGCAATGTTGTTGTGTGGTTGTTCCAGTGTTATCTACAGTGTTAGGGCTCGTTCACACGACCGTGTGAAGCCAGTTGCCATATTGCGGACTGCATTTGCGGATCCGCAATACATGGACACTGTTCCGTGGCCATTCCGCATCACGGATGCAGACCCATTAATTTTAATGGGTCCGCAAATCCGGAGATGCGGAACGGAAGAATGGAACGGAACACTACGGAAGCACTACTGAGTGTTTTCTGGGGTTCCGTGCTTCCGCACCGCAAAAAGATAGAACTTGCTCTATCTTTTTTTCGGAAAGGAAGGATTGAGGACCCATTCAAGTGAATGGGTCTGCGATCCCCATGCGCCTGCCCCACAGACGGTGCCCGTGCATTGCGGACCACAATTTGTGGTCCACAGCACGGGCACGGGCTTCACACGTTCGTATGAACAAGCCCTTATACAAAGGGTTGAATAGTTAAAAAATTTATAATTCAAGCCTTGTTTCTAATAACCAAGACAATCTTGATATTGACTTCTCGTCAAATCCAGACAATATTGGTAGGATCTGAGGACAAAGGAGGTCCACATACAATTTTGTCATGGCTACAGTCAGCTTTAGGGTATAGTCACACTATGAATGTCCTGTTTACCTGAATGAGGCTTGCAAAAATCTGTTTGCTCGACACTGATACAAATTCATTCAAATGAAAGTAAACGAGTTTATGTTGAAGAAATTAATAAGTGATATTTTTTTTTTAGATGTGAAAATGAATTTGCACTTTGAACCACATGTCCAATGTTACTGATGCTGTGAAGAACATTCAAGTGACATTTGTTACTACTAAAACTCTATATGCCCACCTACAATGAAGTTCAATCAAAGGGTATTTCATATTGGGCACTTTTGCATAGACAAGAGTTAACAGTTTCTTCGTAGAACAATAACAGGATCAAAGACTGAGCAACAAAAGTCAACTCTAGATCATCAACCCATTGCAGGCTACCTGTGTATTGTGGATATTTATTTTGGTAAAAACATTCTTTACAGCCAAAAGTATTATTGTATAGTGTATGCTTCTTTCATACTGTAACAGCACCAGTTACACATTTAAATGACTTGAAAGCCATATCTGTGTTAAAGCAGATGAGACATCCACTCAAGTACTGTACTAAAACCAGAGACATTCTGGACTAAACAACTAGTAAACATCTCTACATGGGTACCACCACAGATATAGGGGGGGATTTATCAAAAGTGGTGTAAAATAAAACTGGCTTAGTTGCCTATAGCAATCAATCATATTCAACCTTTTATTTTTCAGAACCCCTTTAGAAAATGAAAGGTGGAACATGATTGGTTGCTATGGGCAACTAAGCCAGTATTCCTTTACACCACTTTTGATAAATCTTCCCCATAGAGTTATATGTTATGCAGAGATATGTTTCTTTATGTACTTTTTTGAAATGTCCATGCTATAAAAAACAAAACTCCAATATAACTGCTTCCTACAAGCACAACTGTATCATTAGGGTATGAACATCAGATTGATTGGATTGGCTCATTTTTTCCCATGCTTTTTTTAATTATCTCTTCTAAATTGCCATACCCACTATATTCATCATTATTCTATAGGTAGGAGCTTAGGTTTTCTTTTTGCCACGTTGACAATATAGTCAATGTTGTTACATATTTTATTCCAGCACATAGCAAAAATGAGAAAAAATGAGAACATGAATAGTAATCACAACTTAAAGGGGTTTTCCCACAAAAAACATATTCCATAGTTTTCACCCCAACACCTGGATCTGAATACTTTTGTAATTACCTGTAATTAAAAATTTAGTATAGCCATTGAGTTATTGAATAAAATGTATCTGTATAGTTTTATTATTTTCCTTATTCCTATGTCCACCTCACTGTGGTGGATGCACATGCTCAGTTCCATCCTGTAACTCTCTCCTGAGCTGTGATAGGGAGACAGCTGAAGCAAAGAGGACACGCCCCCCAAGCTGCAGCAGAAATGCACGCCCCTTCAGCTGCCAGATTGATATAAATATAGTAGAGCAATTGGAGCAATGAATGAGGAGATTTCTGGATCCATGTGAGGTACAGGGCTGGTACAAGCTTTGTTAGAAAGCAATTGTCATGTACTATATGATGTTTTTAATTTTTGACATTAATATTGGGATAACCCCTTTAAGTATAAACCATTCCTAAATCAGTCTACAATTAAATCAATAGTTGAAGCGTTATGGCATTTATCATCTCGCATTTTATTAACTAATGCATCCATTAAATAAATATATAAAGTATATCCAGACTACAAGAGAAAAGAACAATTTTTAGTAAGCGTTAATTATATGGAATACTATTTTGCTGTGACCAGTTTTCAGCAATAGTAATGATGAAATCATGTATAGTTAAGTTTTCTTGTAGTCATCCTATCTACATATGACAAATATCTCAGGTTTTTGGCAAACCCTACCAGCAGATGTAAAAACAACAGTCACAGGAGGAACAGACATAAAAATGTCAAAGCACCGGTAAATAAAGACTGGAACTATAATTTCTAGTAAAAGTAATGCAAATTAAATTTACTACTCCCTTTACCATAGTTTGTTAATGAGATCATTCCGCATATCTTCCACTGAAAACTCTAAATTCCGCTCTAAATTGTTAGGTCTGATGTCACACAGCAAAGTAGAGACACACTCATGGGCATAGCTATAGAAGGTACAGAGGTTGCAGTCAAAGCCAGGTCCTGGTGTCTGTGGGAGGCTAATGACCGCTCTGCCACATCAGGCCACACTAAAATAAGCTATGTATTTGTATTTGGTCTCTTTCACGCAAGCGATACGGATTGTGTCAGTATCATGTTCAATGCGCGTGTTTTTTCTGTCCACATTGGATTCGGATTGTATGCGTTTTTCACATGTGTGAAGAAAACCTAAAGAATAACAATGTACATCTACTGGCAACGGTCAGTGAAAAATGCATTGCATCAGAGCTGCATGAAAAATGTACACTATAGAACATGCTGCTATTTTTCGTGAATGCAAAGATGATGCATGAAAAATGACGCAAATGTACACAGACCCATTGAAATTATGCATCCGGACTGAAAACTCACTTGTGTGAAAGAGCCCTTAGGGTCTCGGAGCCTAAATTTTTCAACACTTCTTGATCAGCTGCCTTTTCCTTTGACAAACAGATTTCTGTAAGTGTGGCACGCTACAAAAATGTGCAAAAGAAATTCTGACTTTCCCAAATACCCATGTTGCTTTTAACTATGAAATTTAAAAGATTTGCTTTATAATTCTTTAAACTGTCTTCTCTAATAACTAAGAAATTTTTCTGATATTAAGGGTTATTAACATACATATAGTATATAAAAAAAATTATATCCAAAATGATACTGCATTAAACCATACATGTAACTAAACCTTTACCTGTTTCTAAAGCCAAGTGAATAAAACCATGGGGCTGGAGCATTTCTAAAGACTGTTACATAAAAAACATATTACACACTATTTATTCACTGTGTATGAATGTAAATTATATTTTGTATATATGTTAGGACTTTTCAACATTTTTTACTCTCAATGTAAATATAGTTTTTTTTCTGAATATTTGGAATCATTTATTTTCATAACATGCAACAATCACTGTATGTTTACAAAAATAAAGATTATGTTACTGCGAAAAATTTGTCTTTTGTATGCTTAAAGGAGCACTAAACATATAAAAAAAAATATCTGTATAAAATTGTTCCTCTTAGATATGCCTGCAAGACTGTCAGTAAGCTGCAAAGCAAACAGTTTTTCTGAAATCTTGCAGGTGGAGTTTCTGCTGGAGACTGACTATGTGAACCAGCATGATATCACAAATCTGGAAGTTTCGGGGAAGCGACAAAGCTTAGTCCTCGTTGGCTATAATGGAGTCCACAGCCTGTATTAGGGCTCATGCACACAACCGTATGTATTTTGTGGTCCTCAAAACACGGATCCGCAAAAAATACTAATGATGTCCGTGTGACATCTGTATTGTGTCGTTTTTTGTTTTTTTTGCGGATCCATTGAAACAATGCCTATCCTTGTACACAATATGTACAAGAATAGGACATGTTTTATCTCTTTTGCAAAACTCCCATGTGGACATATGGAAATGGAATGCACACGGATAACCACTGAGAAAAGAGTGAGACACTGGTCTATTCCATGCACAAACATATCTTTACAACATATGGATATATTGGATATATCAAGACAATATCTAACTATGCTGAAATGAAAGCCAGTGGGTGGTGAGCCACGTAGAGACGGAAACCACGTGATTTGGCAACCAGCGGCTGGTGGAAGCTTACATGAGTAGTGAGTAAGCGGGACACCAAAAGCAGCAAGTAACAGCCGCCGCAAGTTTAGTCTAAAAAGGATGTTAAATGAAACAGTCAGCGTGGTGCTGGTAAGGCCTATTGCACACGACCGTATGGCTTTTTCAGTGTTTTGCGATCCGTTTTTCACGGATCCGTTGTTCCGTTTTTTGTTTCCGTTGTGTTTCCGTTTCTGTTCCGTTTTTCCGTTCCGTTTTTCCGTATGGCATATACAGTATACAGTAATTACATAGATAAAATTGGGCTGGGCATAACATTTTCAATAGATGGTTCAGCAAAAAACGGAACGGAAACGGAAGACATACGGATGCATTTCCGTATGTGTTCCGTTTTTTTGCGGACCCATTAACTTGAATGGAGCCACGGACTGTGATTTGCGGGCAATAATAGGACATGTTCTATGTTAAAACGGAACGGAAAAACGGAAATACGGAAACGGAATGCATATGGAGTACATTCCGTTTTTTTTTGCGGACCCATTGAAATGAATGGTTCCGTATACGGACCGTATACGGAACGCCAAAAACGTCCAGTAAACGGGAAAAAAAAACGTCCGTGTGCAATAGGCCTAAGACAGATATTACAATATATAAGCTCTGCATTGAGCATGCTGTATAGCAAGTGCGCTGAGACGCCAAGTGTTTATGCTGATGTGACCAGCTTCAATCAATATACCTCCAACATACTTTATCCATCATTGTTCTTTGGAGCCATTTCAAGAAAGACGCTACACAGCGATCCATATAGGTTTTGCTCAGTACTGAATACAATATTTGGGATACCATCTACAGCGAGGTGGTTATCATAAAAAGTTCTGGCTACTAATCTCACATATGGTCTGCAACATTAATACTAGTTACACTATCTGGATACCCTATTATATGTCATATTGACAATATATAAATCCTCATACGATATAGGATATATTGTTGCAACTAAGCATTTTTATGTGGTGCACTACAGCAACCATTTCTTATAGTGGAACATTGAATATATTATCCGGATATTTTCAGCATCATATTTTTATCTATTTTTATGATTTGTATATTTTTGGGCATCATATTGTGAAATACCAAAAGAGGGAACAGAAACGAGTTATGCCTCTAAGGGTTTTTAGCGGTGTTATCTTTATCTGATATATTTTTTATTTTTTGCATTTATCCAGAAAGAGCCCTTCTGGAATTACACAGTTGTATTGTATAATAAATCAATTTATTTTAATTTCATTTTTAGTCATTATCAAGTACATTCCAGGTGAAGGTATGCCTATTCATACATGTTATACTAGGTGGCAGTGGGTTAGCCATTTGACAGAACACCTTCTGTAAATCCATAGTGGAAGATGAGTGAGCCTTCTAATTATTTTTATTGTTCTTCTAACTAGAAATTTGTGATTATGTTTTTGAATGGAGACTGAAATGGAGAAGGATTACAGAGATTACTGGCTTCTTTAGGGTAACAAAGTGCTTCTGCATATATTAAACACACAACACTTGCATAAAGTTGATGACAGGTTCCCTTTAAAGTGGTTTTCTGGGTTTTAGATACTGATGACCCAACCTTAGGATAAGTCATCTATTTATAGTGAGCACTGCGCTCCACCTCACCCCTGGCCCTGCCTACTTGCCTCACGAGTACTGATGATAGGGGACAACTGGATGGCAGTCCCTAAAGGATACTTGCGGGAAGGACAGACAAGACAAATAACGGATAGTGAACGGACCGGGTCAAAACCAAGAGGACAATGCAGTACAGAGGGATAAGCAAAGAAAGGTCAGGAGAAGCCGGGGTCATAAATACCAGGAGAGTCGAGAAGTACCAAAGGAGTCCGCAAAGAATAGTCAGGTGGAAGCCGAGGTCAATATACCAGGAAGGATGCGCAGTACAGGAGGCGCAGGCAAAGGATCATCAGGGAACAGGATCAGGTAAGTACACAGGTATCCAACAACTGCCAGGAACCTAAATTAAGAGGCAACCTGTGGCCAGCAGGCTTCCTGTATTTATAGTGGGGAGTGAGGGTCATGTGACGTGGCCAGCGTCACATGACTGACAGACCGACCAGTCGAGCACCGAGTGATCAGCTCGGCACTCAAGGCAGACCTAGGAGCAGGGAGCCTCCCAGCTAGCAAAGCCACCCTGGGAACGAGGTCAAACACAGATCCTCACTCCCGAAGCTAAGCAGCAGGTCTGTGGCTGATGGGAGACCGAGTGTGCCTTCGGCACCCCGTTACATGCTCTTTTCCTGGGTGATTCTTCCCAGTCCTTGAGGTCCACAATTTGTCTTCCTTTTGTATGCTCCTTATACCCTACCTAGCTTGTTGTATGTTAGGTGTGGGTTTATGTTCAGGGTGTGTTGTACGTCTTGATCGTTGTTACATGTCTGGGCTGTTGTTGGTGTTTTTCCCTGCATGTATGTAAGATGTTTTCCCTGTGTGTTGTGTCCTCCGGAAGGGGGTTGGTTTCCTGGAGGGGTGAACCACTAGCCTGTATGCAGTGCTGCATGGGGCTGCCATGCACCTTGCGGCATTGGGGTCCTGGCGGAGTCTGGTGTGCTGGATACCTGTTTGAGTTGGTGGTACGGCGTCCTGTTTGGTGTTAGGGCTTCTGTACGTATGCACGGGTTCCAGTCGTGGAGACTTCGGCAGGTAAGTGTGTTGTCGTGTGTTCTTACCTGCCGATCCTCTTGCTGTGTATGGTCTCTCCTTTTCCCTGCTATTAGGTCTTTAGAGACACTTGTTATTCTGTGTCTTGGACGAACAGGACGTCTCCCCCCTGCTCCTATCTGAGGGACTATCAGGGCGACTCAGGGTCCAAGGTTTACAGGGTATGAGCCGTACTACCATCGGGGTCCGCTCATACAGCGAGGAGTTAGGGAGAGGATTAGGGACGCTATAGGAGGGGACATGCTTCCCTTTTCCTGGCTTCTTGGCCTAGCTGCTTCCACGCATACCATATATCGTACGGTGGGGGTATTCCCCCACTCCCCACCGTGACAATTTGTTTGCGGTTTTGCTGCGTTACCTCAGCTACAGATAGTGACAAACGCCATTGGAACAAATAATTTCTAGTGGTGTGATATACCAGTTGCCCCCCCAAAAAACTATAGTTTCTATAAACTATACTTTCTATATAGTGCATTTGGGTAGTGCAGCATTTGTTTGGAGTTTAGCTCCATTACCTCAGCTACAGGTGCGTTTTTTTGTCGGACAACGCTGCTCTACGGAACAGAAAATTCCTCACTCAGGATTCATTCAGATGTTGGTGGATATAGGAAAGCACTCAGGCCACAGAAAGCCACCTTCTCCTCCTCTTTCCAAACTTCTGTCAAAGACCAAAAGTAGCAACAATAGTGAAGCACTGTCACATAGGTTGACAATGGAGAGGGTTTATTATACTCACAGGGTTAAAAAGATAATGAGCAGTATATAAAGGATCCGTCCCAGCCGATGCTCGTCCATCACTAATGTAGACCTCCTCTTTCCTTTTCTCCTATGTTTGATCCAGAATGCCATGACAAATTCTTTCAGTTGCATCTCGTCTCTACAGAGTTACACAGACACGTTAGACTTCTCAATTTTTCCATCAAACTCCCCATCCTGGTGTTCCAACAATGTCATCCTGCTGCCACTCCCAAAACTGGTGCTTCCCAATGCCCCAGGTACTATACTGCTGAAAAAATAGTGACCTCAGTAGACATAATTGGGGTTATTTATCAAACTGGTGCAAAGTACAACTGTCTTAGTTGCCCATAGCAACCAATCAGATTCCACCTTTCATTTTCCAAAGGAGCTCTCTTACACAGACACGTTAGACTTCTCAATTTTTCCATCAAACTCCCCATCCTGGTGTTCCAACAATGTCATCCTGCTGCCACTCCCAAAACTGGTGCTCCCCAATGCCCCAGGTACTATACTGCTGAAAAAATAGTGACCTCAGTAGACATAATTGGGGTTATTTATCAAACTGGTGCAAAGTACAACTGTCTTAGTTGCCCATAGCAACCAATCAGATTCCACCTTTAATTTTCCAAAGGAGCTCTCAAAAATGAAAGGTGGAATCTGATTGATTGATTGATATGGGCAACTAAACCTGTTCTACTTTACACCACTTAGTGTTTCGTGTGCTAGGGAGGGATTATTGTCATCGTTGTTCGTCTGTAAAAAAAAATAAAAAAATTATTTTGCTTGGTGTTTTAGTGTCATTGTCATAGGGTTTCATGTGCTAGGGAGGGATTATTGTCATCATCGTTCGTCTGTGAAAAAAACAAGAAAAACAAACAAAAAAGTATTTTGCTTGATATTTTAGTGTCATTGTCTTAGGGTTTCGTGTCTATTTTATTGCATTTTTGCCCCATTTTCCCAAACCCAATAAAGTTAGCCCAAATTTCCTCTTCATTTTCTTTTGGCGTTTAAAAACACAGTGTTTGCAGAATCGATCATGAGTGGACGTGAGCGTTCCGGCAGCTGTGGTCGTGGTAGAGGAGTCGGTTCCAGTGCGTCCGCCTCATCAGAGATTTTTTTGGGCCATGTCAGCTGCCCCATTTCATCTCAGGACGCCAAGGCAGTTGTGTCATTCGGCACGGAGTCCTCTGCCCCGACTCTGAGCAACAGCAGCTGTCCGCCTCCTACAGGACCAGCCCCCAGACCCCAAGATTCGTTCCTGATGCTGCTTGACAGCAACAGGGACATCTTGGGGGAGGTAATTCAGGAGAGTGAGCTGCAGCTGGGTACGGATGCGCAGTATCTTTTGGAAGGGATGGAGGAGGAGGAGGAGGAGGAGGAGGGGGTACCGCCCGTCAGTACCCCAGTGACATCCCTTCCAAATTGTGGGGGTGGTTTCAGCCACAGAACCCCTGCACCTAGTCAGACCCAGGCGTCAGCCGGGGGACAGCGGAGCCAGGTTAGGGGCTCAACATCTGCTGTTCCCCTCAGTCCACCACTGGTCGACCTTGGGTCTGACAATGCAGGCGGCGAAGAGGAGGGTGACCAAGAATGGGTGCCACCTTCCTTGTCAGGTGACAGCCGCACTGGTGAGGAAGGTAGGCACCCAAGGCAAATGGTGTGCCAGCTCACCAGGGAGCCCAGTGGCAGTGGCTCCACTGTTAATGATAGCAGGAGGCGGTGGCAGCAGCAGCAGGTCCAGCGGCAGCAGCAGCGCCAGGTGCCACCTCCACCTATGCGCACCGAGCTAGAACAGGTGCAAGCCAGCACCACCCTATCTGACAGGAGGTCGGTGCGTAAGTCGCCTGTTTGGGCTTACTTTACCCTGGCAGAAGACGATCAGACAATTGCCATCTGTCAGCTGTGCCATGCCAGGGTGAGGAGAGGGAGGTCTGTTGTTCGGCTGGGTACCACTGCCCTTACCCAGCACCGGAGAGTCAACCACTGGCGGGAGTGGGACCAGATGCAGGGTGGTCGCAGCAGGGCCAGCAGCAGTGCGCAGGGGACAGCAGCTCCTGCCACTGTCCTGTAGCCACCCCACCCCCTTCCAAAAATGCATTCCCACTCTCCCACTCCTTCTCTTAGAGGTACTGGTACAGGCAGCCAGACCTCTGCCTCCTCTGCACCCTCCTCTGTTGTCTGCGCTGCCGTCCGGCACCAACCGTCGGTCGCCAAGGCATATGAACGCACCACGGCCTACGCACCCTACGTGCGTTCACTCAATGGGCTCCTGGCAAGGGTTATCGCCCAACATCTGCTGCCGAACAATATTATGGACTGCAATCCATTCCGGCAGATGTTGGAGCAGGCCCAACCCAAATGGCGTGTCCCCAGCCGCCATTTCTTTGCCAGGACTGGCATCCCTGCCCTACACCAGCACATTGTGCAGAATGTATACCTGCTGCTGGATCATGCTGTCAGCGACAGGGTGCATCTGACAATGGATGCCTGGACCAGCAGACATGGGCAGGGACGCTATATCAGCTTCATCGCCCATTGGGTGTCCCTCCGAGGTGCCTGGGAGGGATCATCAGATGTGGAGGCATCTCAGTTTGTGATGCCGCCCCGGGGTGTCCAAGGGAGAACTGCTGCTCTCCCTCAACCCACTGTCTCAACCGCTGCTGAGCCCACAGCAAGCGTCCCCGTAGCTACACAAGTGTGGGGCACGTGCGCTGCCAGGCCGTGCTCCAGCTTGTCAGCTTAGAGGAATGGAGACACACTGGACCTGATGTTCTGACCGCCCTCCAGGCTCAGGCCCAGGCGGGCAGCAGCATAACTCCCTGATGTCACGTGCCTGCGCCGCCTACTTTATGAATGAAGCAGGCGGCACAGGCAAGTGACGTCAGTGAGTGATGCGCCGCTCTGCCTGCCTGCCTGGGTTGTACAGAAGCTGTTAGGATGTACGGTAATATTAGGAGCAAGGGGGCATGTTTAATCACTTTTAATTGAATGAGACATTTTATATTTGTATACTGCAGCACTGGAGCGGTGGGGGGGGATCTGTGGATGACAGTTTTATGGGGAACATCTGTGGATGGCACTGTTAAGGGGTGGGGGGTCTGTGGATGGCACTGTTATGGGCTGGGGGGTCTGTGGATGGCACATATATAACAGTGCCTCCCACAGATCTCCCATAACAGTGCTACCCACAGATCCCCCCTGTAACAGTGCCACCCACAGATCCCCCCTGTAACAGTGCCATCCACAGATCCCCCCTGTAACAGTGCCATCCACAGATCCCCCCTGTAACAGTGCCAGCCACAGATCCCCCCTGTAGCAGTGTCAGCCACAGATCCCCCCCATAACAGTGTCCGTCACAGATCCCCCCAAAACAGTGCGTCATCCACAGATCCTCCCATAACAGTGTGTCATCCACAGATCCCCCCATAACAGTGCGTCATCCACAGATCCCCCATAATAGTGCGTCATCCACAGATTTCCCATAACAGTGCCATCCCCAGATCCCCCCATAACAGTGTCCTTCACAGATCCCCCCATAACAGTGCCATCCACAGATCCCTAGTAATAGTGCCATCCACAGACCATCATTAGTTCCAAACCCACCAAAAGCACACCTTTTGGTTAAAAATATTTTTTTATTATTTTCCTCCCCAAAAACCTAGGTGCGTCTTATGGGCCGGTGCGTCTTATAGGGCGAAAAATACAGTATTTATTTGGCGAATAATTTCTTTTTCTTTTTATGAATCGATGAGTTTATTTATCTCTTTTTTCATTAATTTATTAAACCTCTTATTTCTTTATTCATTCATTCAATTCACTTATTATTGAAATATATATATATATATATATTTGTGGTCATGGCTACGGCCAAGAGATATCCGAAGAACCCTAGGGAGAGAAACAACCTAACCCAGCTAGGCGTGTCTTAGCTAACCTGACTAAATGGCTTGTTGTGTGCCCTAAGCCATGATCGTGGGTAGGCCTATAAGTGGGCATACCCTGTGGAAATGAGAAGATAAGGGAGGGAGGGTGGGGTACCTGAGAACCCACGCCTGTGAGTGAGGCTGTGGCTCGTATATGAAGAGCCTCCGCCCCTCCCACAAATGCAGGCTGACTAATCAGCCTTACCAACTTGTGGTCATGGCTACGGCCAAGAGATATCCGAAGAACCCTAGGGAGAGAAACAACCCAGCTAGGCGTGTCTTAGCTAACCTGACTAAATGGCTTGTTGTGTGCCCTAAGCCATGATCGTGGGTAGGCCTATAAGTGGGCAAAAACCAAGCCAAGTAGGGTAGAAAAGGGACTCGAATGGCATGTGCAAACTAATTCCAAAGCCAACTACAAGGCATCATGGATGCGTGGTCCGCGCGTTGTTCTACTGTGTGCCCCTGAGAATTGTTTTAACGCTTGAGACGAGAAGACCGACCTACTATCTGAATGTTCTACCATGAGGAAATGCTGAACTTTGTCCCAAACTCGATTCAACGTGTTTGTCGGGAATCTGAGGTTAGTGCGGAAAGAAGCTACGAAGCCATAATATACAAGATTCTGTCTAAGCCCTCCCATGAGTGAGGGAATGCAATTGCAATGAAGCTACCGGCGAAAATGGATTCCTGGTCGTGGTAAAAAGGCAAAGACTTTGCGCGGGGACCTGGTTGGCAAGATATGATCGACTACGATCAGAGACTGAAATGCTAGAGGGAATTACCCTGCTTGTTTCTCTTCTGGCAGGACCTGAACGAAAGCATGAACAATTAAAGCAAGAGCAAATATCTGCGTAAGGCATGACAATGATGCTATAGGGCGAACCGGACCAGTTTGTGGTCAAAACATAAAGTGAGCGATCAACGTGGATTATTAGGAAATTAGAGAAGCAGGTATGTATGTGATACATACGGGCCAAATCAGCCCAGATGCACAGATGGACAACCAACCAGGCAATCAGCCCAGCAGGACTAAAAACAGTCATCGGGCCCCCAAAGCCGTCATCGGGCCCCCAAAGCCGTCATCGGGCCCCCAAAGCCGTCATCGGGCCCCCAAAGCAATAGGGCCGAAGCAGTCATCGGGCCCCCAAAGCCATGGGGCCGAGAATTCTTTATATATTTTATAGCCGGCTTGATAATTCCTGGCCGTGTTGGAGGAGAGGGAATGTTGTACCAGGTTCCTGGCGTGAGAAAGGAGGGACTCTAATCCATCACCCGGGAATTGAAGGCTGGGAGAGGGGACCCCGCGGGATCTGCTTCTGGCATCACCTGGAAAAAAAGGGGGTGACCCAGAAATACCACACCACGTAGCCCGGTGAAGGACCGACCTGGCAGTGCCAGGAAAAAGTAAACCAGGAAGGGACAGGCATGGGTGAGACGAGTGTGAAAGAGTAGGTGGGCCTGTGCGGATCATGGTGAAGTATCGTAATAGATAGGAGGCTAAGCCTGGATGGATCCGCCGACAGCGGGAGACCCTGGAAAAAACCCGGAATAGTAGACATGCAGGGAGACCAGACCTGAACGTACCAGGCAGAGAAGGAAGAAAAGGGCCTGGACGGACCCGGGGTAATGATACATAAAAAAAAATAACGTACCCGTTCCCAGGAGAACAAAATCTAGTAGAGTCAGAAGGAAACATAGAAACATAGAAACATAGAATGTGTCGGCAGATAAGAACCATTTGGCCCATCTAGTCTGCCCAATATACTGAATACTATGGATAGCCCCCGGCCCTATCTTATATGAAGGATGGCCTTATGCCTATCCCATGCATGCTTAAACCCCTTCACTGTATTTGCAGCTACCACTTCTGCAGGAAGACTATTCCATGCATCCACTACTCTCTCAGTAAAGTAATACTTCCTTATATTACTTTTAAACCTTTGCCCCTCTAATTTAAAACTGTGTCCTCTTGTGGTTGTTTTTCTTCTTTTAAATATGCTCTCTTCCTTTACCGAGTTGATTCCCTTTATGTATTTAAAAGTTTCTATCATATCCCCTCTGTCTCTTCTTTCTTCCAAGCTATACATATTAAGGTCCTTTAACCTTTCCTGGTAAGTTTTATCCTGCAATCCATGTACTAGTTTAGTAGCTCTTCTCTGAACTCTCTCTAGAGTATCTATATCCTTCTGGAGATATGGCCTCCAGTACTGCGCACAATACTCCAAGTGAGGTCTCACCAGTGTTCTGTACAGCGGCATAAGCACTTCACTCTTTCTACTGCTTATACCTCTCCCTATACATCCAAGCATTCTGCTGGCATTTCGTGCTGCTCTATTACATTGTCTTCCCACCTTTAAGTCTTCTGAAATAATTACTCCTAAATCCCTTTCCTCAGATACTGAGGTCAGGACTGTGTCAAATATTCTATATTCTGCCCTTGGGTTTTTACGCCCCAGGTGCATTATCTTGCACTTATCCACATTAAATTTCAGTTTCCAGAGTTCTGACCATTCTTCTAGTTTTCCTAAATCCTTTTCCATTTGGCGTTTCCCTCCAGGAACATCAACCCTGTTACATATCTTTGTGTCATCAGCAAAAAGACAAACCTTACCAGCGAGGCCTTTTGCAATATCACTTATGAAGATATTAAACAAAATCGGTCCCAGTACAGATCCCTGTGGAACCCCACTGGTAACATTACCTTGTTTTGAATGTTCTCCATTGACTACAACCCTCTGTTGTCTGTCACTCAGCCACTGCCTAATCCACTCAACAATATGGGAGTCCATGCTCAATGACTGCAGTTTATTGATAAGTCTTCTATGTGGGACAGTGTCAAAAGCCTTACTAAAATCTAGATATGCGATGTCTACTGCACCTCCACCGTCTATTATTTTATTCACCCAGTCAAAAAAATCTATAAGATTTGTTTGACATGATCTCCCTGAAGTAAACCCATGTTGTTTTTCATCTTGCAATCCATGGGATTTTAGATGTTCCACAATCCTATCCTTTAATAGGGTTTCCATTAATTTGCCTACTATTGATGTCAGACTCACTGGTCTATAGTTGCTCGATTCCTCCCTACTACCTTTCTTGTGAATGGGCACGACATTTGCCAATTTCCAATCTTCCGGGACGACTCCTGTTACTAATGATTGGTTAAATAAATCTGTTAACGGTTTTGCCAGCTCACCACTAAGCTCTTTTAATAATTTTGGGTGTGTCTCATCAGGCCCCTGTGACTTATCTGTCTTCACCTTAGACAGCAAACTTAGAACATCTTCCTCTGTAAAGATACATGCATCAAACGATTTAATAGTCAAGGAGGAATAACTAAGGAGATGACCGCATGGGCGATCCAGCAGACAGAGGTAGGTATGAGCCTGGGCGATCCAGGAGACAGAGATAGGTATGAGCCTGGGCGATCCAGGAGACAGAGGTAGGTATGAGCCTGGGCGATCCAGGAGACAGAGGTAGGTATGAGCCTGGGCGATCCAGGAGACAGAGGTAGGTATGAGCCTGGGCGATCCAGGAGACAGAGGTAGGTATGAGCCTGGGCGATCCAGGAGACAGAGGTAGGTATGAGCCTGGGCGATCCAGGAGACAGAGGTAGGTATGAGCCTGGGCGATCCAGGAGACAGAGGTAGGTATGAGCCTGGACGATCCAGAAGACAGAGGTAGGTATGAGCCAGGGCGATCCAGAAGACAGAGGTAGGTATGAGCCTGGGCGATCCAGGAGACAGAGGTAGTTATGAGCCTGGGCGATCCAGGAGACAGAGGTAGGTATGAGCCTGGGCGATCCAGGAGACAGAGGTAGGTATGAGCCTGGTCGATCCAGAAGACAGAGGTAGGTATGAGCCAGGGCGATCCAGGATACAGAGGTAGGTATGAGCCTGGGCGATCCAGGAGACAGAGGTAGGTATGAGCCTGGGCGATCCAGGAGACAGATGAGCCTGGGCGATCCAGGAGACAGAGGTAGGTATGAGCCTGGGCGATCCAGGAGACAGAGGTAGGTATGAGCCTGGACGATCCAGGAGACAGAGGTAGGTATGAGCCTGGACGATCCAGAAGACAGAGGTAGGTATGAGCCTGGACGATCCAGAAGACAGAGGTAGGTATGAGCCTGGGCGATCCAGGAGACAGAGGTAGGTATGAGCCTGGGCGATCCAGGAGACAGAGGTAGGTATGAGCCTGGGCGATCCAGGAGACAGAGGTAGGTATGAGCCTGGGCGATCCAGGAGACAGAGGTAGGTATGAGCCTGGGCGATCCAGGATACAGAGGTAGGTATGAGCCTGGGCGATCCAGGAGACAGAGGTAGGTATGAGCCTGGGCGATCCAGGAGACAGAGGAAGGTACGAGCCTGGGCGATCCAGTGGGAAACAGGAAAAAACATAGCATATGAATAAATGAACATACACATACAGAACGGCCCTGCTACCACTACATATCAGTACAGATGACGGCAGGCAAATGGTCAGCGTGCAGTGACTGTGCATAGTGTCTAGGCTGAAGCTGTATATTTCCAACCCAGGTGAGTCGTATTCATGTAAAACACAGCCCAGCATGCGCTCCAACGTGAGGATTTTGCACTGTATGACCAGCTCCTAGCAACCACAACAAGGTATAGAGGAGCTGGTTTAGCTGCAAGCCACTATCAAGAGCGATGTCAGTGTGTGTGAACCTGATCTGCAAAATGCCGCTGTAGGAAGCATAGAGGAACAGAGAGGAGTGAGCAACAGTAAGTTTGGGCAGCAATGACACAGTATTAACCAGGACACCACCTGTAATTCAAAACACACAAGTCCGGCAGTGGTTCTCAACATGCGTTCCTACGCTGGAACGCACGCCAACATCGCGACCGGAAGCAGGGAAACATATGAGCGCTGATCGGAGGAGCCCTGTGGAGGGGATGGACTGAGGGAAGGAGCTTACCCGTCCTGGAGACTCGTACAGGCGGTGTACAAGCGGTGGACGACTCGGACTGCAGTAGTGAAAGCGAGTTTTTTTTTTTTTTAAAAGGAGACCAGTCTGAGTGAATATGAACCAGGATTAAAGAAGACCAAAAATAAAAAAATAAAAAATTGCCGAGGTGAACAGAAAAGTAGGCCTATGGAATGTAACAGACCACGAGGAAAGGAACGTAAGCCTGAAAAGAACGCAGTTATGTTTGTTGGGAGAGAGGTACCAGAGCGGTGGGTGCAGACTGCCCCGGTGAGATTATTGAGTAAAACCATGACGTAGCAATGAACAGGAGAATACAGCTTTGAGTGGAAGCAGAGTAGAACACATGATGTAACAACAAATGGGGCTTTGGATGTGAGTGGTACCTAAAAAACATGGTATGGGCCAGGGGCGGACTGAGAACCCTCAGGGCCCCCGGGCAAAATAAATCAAGGGCCCCCTTACAGGCCCCACCCATGTTCTGCTGCAAGCCCCACCCTTGTCCCGCCTCCATGCCCCGCCTCCAGCCACACCCTACACAATCTTTAATAAGATTTCAAAGTTAAAGCGACATAAAAGGCACCCAGACCACTTCAGCTCATTGACGTGGTCTGGGTACAGTGTCCCTTTTGCAAATCGAGCTGCAATGTTCTAGAGAAGCTGCATTGTTTACGTTCCAGCAATAAGTCAGACTCTAGTGGCTGGCAGCCACCTGAGGGCTTCCTGGAGTAAAACAGACCTTTGGTCCGGTATCTGACGCTGGACGTCCTCACACTCTGCATGATGACCTCCAGGGTCAGATTTTTCCCCATAGGAAAGCATTGATTCAATGTCAGTCACTTCGGTGCGCAATCCCATCCTGCGGCGCGTGATCCCACGAGACCCGTGACCTACAGCGGCAGGTCTTGCGGGATCACGCGCTGCAGGACGGGATTGCGCACCAAAGTGACTGAACTTATTCCCGCGCAGCCCACAAGTAGCGGAACAATTACAAGAGGGGTGGGGAATAGCCAAATTAAAAAATATTTTGAACCAAAAGGTGTTATGGGGGCTCTGTGGATGGCACTGTTATGGGGGCTCTGTGGATGGCACTGTTATGGGGGCTCTGTGGATGGCACTGTTGTGGGGGCTCTGTGGGTGGCACTGTTGTGGGGGCTCTGTGGGTGGCACTGTTGTGGGGGCTCTGTGGGTGGCACTGTTGTGGGTGGCACTGTTGTGGGGGCTCTGTGGGTGGCACTGTTGTGGGGGGGGGATCTGTGGGTGACATATATATAGCACCTTATGCTATATATGTGTCATCCACAGATCCCCCCATAACAGTGTCCCTGTGAGTGAATGATCCCCAATACAGGGTCTGGGGGCCGGCATCTGGTGCTGTAATGGCAGTGCGGCCCGGTGCAGTCACTGTATTCTATTACACCGGGCCCCGCTCACTGTAATACTAATATTTATATGTGAACAACTTGAAATCCTCTGCGATCCTCTCCCTCTCTGTACTCACAAACTCAGTAGCAGGCCGGGCGGCAGCAGAACTCACTGACGTCACGCGCCTGCTCCTCCCACTTTATGAATTAAGTAGGAGGAGCAGGCGTGGGACATCAGCGAATTGTGCTACCGCCCGGCCTGCTACTGAGGTTGTGAGTACAGAGAGGGAGAGGATCGCAGAGGATTTCAAGTTGTTCACATATGAATATTAGTATTACAGTGAGCGGGGCCCGGTGCGGGCCCCGCTGCCATTACCAGGCCAGCATAACATTCGGAATCGGGGTGCTGGGCACAGTGCTCCAGACTAAAAAAAATACCTAGTAGCCATTGGCTCCTGAACTGAAAAATTTAGGAGCCAAATTACATTTTTAGTCGCCAAATCAAAACTGAATCAAAATTTTGGTATCGTGACAACGCTACGCCGATCAGATTGGCGTAGGGTTGTTTCGATACCAAAGTTTTGATTCGCTTTCGTCACCATAAAAAAGTATTGCGATACTCAATACCGTGCAAAAAAGAAAACACCAAAAAAAGCCGCGTGCATTTCGCATTTTATGAAACGTTCGGCCCATAATAGAACAGTCCTATCCTATTTTTTGGGGTGACAAGGTGACTAAAAATGGCGAATGCTCACCGCATAGGAGATATTTTTTAATAATTTAATAGTTTGGACTTTTCGGACGCAGCGCTATGTAATATGTTTATTTATTGTTTATATATTTTATATGTAAAATTGGGAAAGGGGGGGATTTAAACTTAATATTTTAGGGTACTTTCACACTAGCGTTTTTCATTTCCGGCATAGAGTTCCGTCACAGGGGCTCTATACCGGAAAAGATGTCTTCAGGTCAGTCTTTTTGACTGATCAGGCAAAAGATAAAACCGCAGCATTCTACATTTTTATCTCTGGCGAAAAAAACTGAAGATTTGCCTGAATGCCGGATCCATCCTTCCGGTTGAACCGTGCGATTTTCACGCATGGTTGCTAGGATGAAAGTCCATTCACTGTATTACTTTCCCTTATAACAACATGGTTATAAGGGAAAATAATAGCATTCTTTAATGCAGAATGCATAGTAGAAGGTCAATATAATAAACATTGGTGGCACAGTGCGCCCCCCCTCCCTAGTATAATAAACATATAAACATTGGTGGCGCAGTGCGTCCCCCCCCCAACATAATAAACATTAGTGGCGCAGTGCGCCCCCCCTCCCTAGTATAATAAACATATAAACATTGGTGGCGCAGTGCGCCCCCCCAACATAATACACATTGGTGACGCAGTGCGCCCCCCCTCCCTAGTATAATAAACATATAAACATTGGTGGCGCAGTGCGCCCCCCCCCAACACCCCAGTAAAATAAACATTGGTGCGCATGGGGGCCCCCCCCAACATAATAAACATTGGTGGCGCAGTGCGCCCCCCCTCCCTAGTATAATATACATATAAACATTGGTGGCGCAGTTCGCCCCCCCCAACACCCCAATATAATAAACATTGGTGGCGCAGTGCGTCCCCCCCAACATAATAAACATTGGTGGCGCAGTGCGTCCCCCCCAACATAATAAACATTGGTGGCGCAGTGCGTCCCCCCCCAACATAATAAACATTGGT
Source organism: Bufo bufo (assembly GCF_905171765.1). Taxonomy (NCBI): domain Eukaryota; kingdom Metazoa; phylum Chordata; class Amphibia; order Anura; family Bufonidae; genus Bufo; species Bufo bufo. The sequence continues at coordinate 515,606,070 of NC_053390.1, read as the reverse complement.
GGCGCAGTGCGCCCCCCCTCCCTAGTATAATAAACATATAAACATTGGTGGCGCAGTGCGCCCCCCCAACACCCCAGTATAATAAACATATAAACATTGGTGGGCAGTGCGCCCCCCCCCCTCCCTAGTATAATAAATATATAAACATTGGTGGGCAGTGCGCCCCCCCCCTCCCTAGTATAATAAATATATAAACATTGGTGGGCAGTGCGCCCCCCCCTCCCTAGTATAATAAATATATAAACATTGGTGGGCAGTGCGCCCCCCCCCTCCCTAGTATAATAAATATATAAACATTGGTGGGCAGTGCGCCCCCCCCCTCCCTAGTATAATAAATATATAAACATTGGTGGGCAGTGCCAATGAGGGTTAAAAAAATAAATAAAAATTAACTCACCTCCTCCAATTGATCGCGTAGCAGCCGGTCTTCTGTACTTTCTTCAGGACGCAGGACCTGTGATGACATCACTGTGCTCATCACATGATACATCACATGATCCATCACCATGGTAATGGACCATGTGATGGAGCTCAGTGACGTCACCACAGGTCCTAAAGAAAACAGGAGACCGGCAGCTACGCGACCAATTGGAGGAGGTGAGTTAATTTTTATTTATCTATTTTAACCCTCATTGGCACTTCCCACTGCGCCACCAATGTTAATTATACGGGGGGGGGGGCGCACTCAATGTTTATTATACTGGGGGGGCGCACTCAATGTTTATTATACTGGGGGGGGGGGGCGCCGCACTCAATGTTTATTATACTAAGGGGGGCGCGCACTCAATGTTTATTATACTGGGGGGGGGGGGGCTCCACCAATGAAGATAACTGAGCTGTTAATACAAATGCAGGAGGCGGGTGCCGGAATCAAATAGCGGCACCCGACCTCTATGACAGGGAGCTGCGATCAGCGGCAGTTAACCCCTCCGGTGCAGCTCCCTGTCACAGAGGTCGGGTGCCGGCTATTTGATTCCGGCACCCGCCTCCTGCATTTGTATTAACAGCTCAGTTATCTTCATTGGCCACAGCCTCTCCCCCTGTCCCTCTTCTTATTGGCCGCGGCAGCAGCAGCACAGGGAGGAGGGAGAGACTCTTCCACTGCGCTGCTGATAATAAATAATATTATTCTGCGGCGGCGGGCCCCCATCCCGCCCGGGCCCCCGGACCATGCCCGAAGTGCCCGACCGGTCAGTCTGCCCCTGGTATGGGCGCAGCTCTGAGTATGGGAATGGAGTATAGGACAAGATGTAAAAGCAGACATGCGAACGCAGCTTTGGATGTGAACAGAATATTAACCTGATGTGACAGCAGACATGGAAAGAACCTGTAGTAGCATAGGACGTGTGAACGCAGCTCTGGGTGTGAGTAGAGTAAACCTGATATATCGATAGACGGATAAATGCAACTCTGGTCGAGGGTGGAGTGAAAAAATGATTTGACAGCGTAGTGTGAATGCACCTCTGGGTGTGGCCGAGAATGAAATTGGTAGAACAGAAGCTCTAAATGTGAGTGGAGCATAAACATGATGTAACAGTGAAAGTGAATGCAGCTCTGAAACAAGCCTAGTATGAACATGTTGTAACAGCAGACATGTAAACACAGCTCTCACAGTGAGCAGAGGAAACATGGTATATCAGTCGACGCATGAACGCAGCTCTGGTTGTGAGTGGAGCAAGGTGTGAACACCAGGGTGGTGCATCCCGAGAATAAAAATGGAGTAACAGTAGCAGCTGTAAGCCGAGTACACAACATGTAATAACAGGCGTGTAATACGGATCCGGCTGTCGGCTGGGTACAGAATGAGATCTAACAGTCAACAGGTGAACGCAGCTTGAATGTGAGACCAATCTGAGTGAATACGAACCAAGAGTAGGAAAGTGCTGGACAGTAAAGACATGCGGATGCAGCATAAGACATGAAATAAAAGCCAAAAGTGTAAATGCCGCTCAGGATAACAGCAGAGCATAAATGTGCGGCAGGGTTTTTAAGTACATGGAGCAGTGAAATACGTGAAGTCTAAGGATGGTGGTAGCGGGGGGAGGGGGAGACACGAAGCGAAAAGAAATAGAAGTATTTAGCCCCAACGAGCAAACCTGAGGTAGCAGATTCTGTGGCGAAGCCTCCCGTTTGCTAGCAAAGTCGCCCCTCCCACAAATGCAGGCTGACTAATCAGCCTTACCAACATATATATATATATATATATATATATATATATATATATACACTCACCTAAAGAATTATTAGGAACACCTGTTTTATTTCTCATTAATGCAATTATCTAGTGAACCAATCACATGGCAGTTGCTTCAATGCATTTAGGGGTGTGGTCCTGGTCAAGACAATCTCCTGAACTCCAAACTGAATGTCAGAATGGGAAAGAAAGGTGATTTAAGCAATTTTGAGCGTGGCATGGTTGTTGGTGCCAGACGGGCCGGTCTGAGTATTTCACAATCTGCTCAGTTAGTGGGATTTTTACACACAAACATTTCTAGGGTTTACAAAGAATGGTGTGAAAAGGGAAAAACATCCAGTATGTGGCAGTCCTGTGGGCAAAAATGCCTTGTGGATGCTAGAGTTCAGAGGAGAATGGGCCGACTGATTCAAGCTGATAGAAGAGCAACGTTGACTGAAATAACCACTCGTTACAACCGAGGTATGCAGCAAAGCATTTGTGAAGCCACAACACGCACAACCTTGAGGCGGATGGGCTACAACAGCAGAAGACCCCACCGGGTACCACTCATCTCCACTACAAATAGGAAAAAGAGGCTACAATTTGCACAAGCTCATCAAAATTGGACTGTTGAAGACTGGAAAAATGTTGCCTGGTCTGATGAGTCTCGATTTCTGTTGAGACATTCAAATGGTAGAGTCCGAATTTGGCGTAAACAGAATGAGAACATGTATCCATCCTCTGATGGCTACCTCCAGCAGGATAATGCACCATGTCACAAAGCTCGAATCATTTCAAATTGGTTTCTTGAACATGACAATGAGTTCACTGTACTAAAATGGCCCCCACAGTCACCCGATCTCAACCCAATAGAGCATCTTTGGGATGTGGTGGAACGGGAGCTTTGTGCCCTGGATGTGCATCCCTCAAATCTCCATCAACTGCAGTATGCTATCCTATCAATATGGGCCAACATTTCTAAAGAATGCTATCAGCACCTTGTTGAATCAATGCCACGTAGAATTAAGGCAGTTCTGAAAGCAAAAGGGGGTCCAACACCGTATTAGTATGGTGTTCCTAATAATTCTTTAGGTGAGTGTATACATTACAGAATGTTGGTGAGAGATACAAAAGTAATGTAAGCATTGTACCTGGGCATATTCTGTCACGGATCTCTCTGATCCGCTCTGAGTTCCTCTTCTTCAAATTGCCATTGCTTGAGTATGGCCATCTTCGTGTGCTTACCATTAAACTTCTGCCATATCTCGAAACGGATCGCCCTCACGATCCTCTGCTTGTCAGACTGGACCCGAGTCCTGTCATAGCCCTGCTCCAACATGCGCTGCAGGATAAAGATGCAACCATATAATCCCAATTTTTTTAAATACAAGTATTGAAAATAATGTCCTCAACAAAACAGCAACAAGTATTTAAGTCTTTGAAGGAGAAATATTAGATTTAATGTTACCGTTATAAAATCGGACTGTATTTCGATTGTATGTGTGTGGGGTCTGAGCAATTGGGTATTGGCCGGCTGAGCAGAGATGTACCTGTCTAGTGAAGGGACGGTACGGTATGGGGAGTAAAGCTGGTTCGCCTCCCCGTGGTGCACCCTGGGTAACTCTAAATGAACCTGCAAATACTGGCGGTTAGACAAAAAAAGCTTCTCCTGAGTCTTGACCAACAGGACACAAACTCGAATCTATAGACTGTGTGTGTGGGGGGGGGGGTATATAGTGTATGGCAGGAAAATGGATGTGCAATGTACATGTGAGAGATATTTCTATGCTGTCCATACATACATGCTACAGACCTAGTGCTATGATGTCACAACAATACTTAGTGCACCAATCAGTAATATCTATTGAGACCTGATAAAATGTGAAGTTGTATGTATTGCCAAAAAACATTTGCATCATTAGCGACGATTTTTGCAATCACGAATATTTTAAAACACTCTATCTGGATATAAAGTGATTATTCTAACATGCATGTGAAATGTAATGCGAAAATTGCTGCCAACCATTTTTTCTAATCTCATCAAACTTCGGGTAGTTTGAAAACAGTTGATAAAATAGACCACGCCCGTTTTGCGCATGTGCAGTACGCGAATATTACATTGCCAATTTTCGCAATGAATAAAATAATGAATGGAGATATTCACCTAAATATTCGTGAAATATCGCAAATTTTAATATTGCCCCAGCCGATCATCACTATGCATAATGATGTCATCATGCTTACCTGTCCTGGAATTTTGCTACCGCATGGCCTTAGCTTATGGAGGTGACCGGCGAGGCAGGGAACTATGCGGTCCCGTTCCCCACCGCATTATGTGGGCGTTTAGGTCTGCTTAGGGCCCCAAAATGCCCCTATTATAATCCGCCATTGGGCTGTGAGCGACTGTTATGGAAAGTTATGACAAGAAAGTCTGGAAAGATTGAGGAGAGATGCCTGAGAGGAGAGTCATCAAGGATAGTGGCATCTAGAGAGAGATAAGACTGAGACCAGAGTTAGAGACAACACAGCTACAGGAGAACGTCCGAAAGTGACTGGGACTGTTACCACTGAGAGGGGCAGTTGGTAGCTGAGGGTAGACCGGCATCAGTGGTTTGTGGAGATCTGCACAGACTGATCTTATGTCACTGTATAAAACAGAGTTATACAGTGCCTTGCAAAAGTATTCACCCCGTTGACTTTTTTCGTATTTTGTTACATTACAGCCTTAAGTTCAATGTTCTGTTAATCTGAATTTTATGTGATGGATCAGAGTCTAAGTTGGTGAAGTGAAATGAGAAAAATATAAAAATAAACCTTGTTTAGGAATAAAAAACAGAAAATTGGCATGTGGGTATGTATTCACCCCCTTTGTTATGAAACCCATAAAAAGCTGTGGTGCAACCAATTACCTTCAGAAGTCACATAATTAGTGAAATGATGTCCACTAGGGATGAGCGAACCCGAACTGTATAGTTCGGGTTCGTACCGAATTTTGGGGTGTCCGTGACACGGACCCGAACCCGAACATTTTCGTAAAAGTCCGGGATCGGGTTCGGTGTTCGGCGCTTTCTTGGCGCTTTTTGAAAGGCTGCAAAGCAGCCAATCAACAAGCGTCATACTACTTGCCCCAAGAGGCCATCACAGCGATGCCTACTATTGGCATGGCTGTGATTGGCCAGTGCAGCATGTGACCCAGCCTCTATTTAAGCTGGAGTCACGTAGCGCCGCACGTCACTCTGCTATGATCAGTATAGGGAGAGGTTGCAGCTGCGACGTTAGGGCGAGATTAGGCATATTAACTCCTCCAAAAGACTTCATTCTGTGATCGATCTGCAGCTGTGGATCATTGAAGTGCTATTATTGACTTGCTCACTTTTTTGAGGCTGCCCAGAGCGTTTTTAGATCACTTTTTTTCTGGGGTGATCGGCGGCCATTTTGTGACTTGTGGTGCGCCAGCACAAGCTATCACCAAGTGTATTTAACCATTGATAGTGTGGTTATTTGGTGCTATATCCTACATAAGCTGCAGGCTGAGCCTGTGTCACCGAAGTGCATTTAACCATCAACAGTCTGGTTATTTTTTGGCCATATACTACATCAGCTGCAGGCTGAGCCTGTGTCACCGAAGTGCATTTAACCATCGACAGTCTGATTATTTTTTGGCCATATACTACATCTGGTGCAGGCTGAGCCTGTGTCACCCAAGTGCATTTAACCATCAACAGTGTGGTTATTTTTTGGCCATATATTACATCAGGGGCAAGTTGAGCCTGTCACCCAGCGCCTAAAAAATAGACCTGACATTTCTATTCAACTAAATCTGTACTGTTTTAGCTGGTCAAGTTATTTGTAGTGACCGTAAAAGCACACTTTTTTTTCTGGGTTGAAAAACCATTCCCAAATTTGCCATTCTCAAAATCACTAGTTTCTGGTATTTGAGGCCTACTTGAAATCTATCCCAAAAAGAATATCTTACATTGAAGCTAGTGATAGTGTCATTCAGAAAAACCTAAGACACACGCTAGCGTGCTGATAGAAATCTGATTCTGTGATTAAACCTATACCTGTCACACAGCGCAAAAAAAAACAGGCCTCACATCTCTATTTAACCAAATCTGTACTGTTTTAGCTGGTCAAGTTATTTGTAGTGACCGTAAAAGCACACTTTTTTTTCTGGGTTGAAAAACCATTCCCAAATTTGCCATTCTCAAAATAACTAGTTTCTGGTATTTGAGGCCTACTTGAAATCTATCCCAAAAATAATATCTTACATTGAAGCTAGTGATAGTGTCATTCAGAAAAACCTAAGACACACGCTAGCGTGCTGATAGAAGTCTGATTCTGTGATTAAACCTTTACCTGTAGCACAGAGCAAAAAAAAAACAGGCCTCACATCTCTATTTAACCAAATCTGTACTGTTTTAGCTGGTCAAGTTATATGTAGTGACCGTAAAAGCACACTTTTTTTTCTGGGTTGAAAAACCATTTCCAAATTTGCCATTCACAAAATAACTAGTTTCTGGTATTTGAGGCCTACTTGAAATCTATCCCAAAAAGAATATCTTACATTGAAGCTAGTGATAGTGTCATTCAGAAAAACCTAAGACACACGCTAGCGTGCTGATAGAAATCTGATTTTGTGATAAAACCTATACCTGTCACACAGCGCAAAAAAAAACCAGGCCTCACATCTCTATTTAACCAAATCTGTACTGTTTTAGCTGGTCAAGTTATTTGTAGTGACCGTAAAAGCACACTTTTTTTTCTGGGTTGAAAAACCATTCCCAAATTTGCCATTCTCAAAATAACTAGTTTCTGGTATTTGAGGCCTACTTGAAATCTATCCCAAAAAGAATATCTTACATTGAAGCTAGTGATAGTGTCATTCAGAAAAACCTAAGACACACGCTAGCGTGCTGATAGAAATCTGATTCTGTGATTAAACCTATACCTGTCACACAGCGCAAAAAAAAACAGGCCTCACATCTCTATTTAACCAAATCTGTACTGTTTTAGCTGGTCAAGTTATTTGTAGTGACCGTAAAAGCACACTTTTTTTTCTGGGTTGAAAAACCATTCCCAAATTTGCCATTCTTAAAATAACTAGTTTCTGGTATTTGAGGCCTACTTGAAATCTATCCCAAAAATAATATCTTACATTGAAGCTAGTGATAGTGTCATTCAGAAAAACCTAAGACACACGCTAGCGTGCTGATAGAAATCTGATTCTGTGATTAAACCTATACCTGTCACACAGCGCAAAAAAAAACAGGCCTCACATCTCAATTCAAGCAAATCTGTACTGTTTTAGCTGGTCAAGTTATTTGTAGTGACCGTAAAAGCACACTTTTTTTTCTGGGTTGAAAAACTATTCCCAAATTTGCCATTCTCAAAATAACTAGTTTCTGGTATTTGAGGCCTACTTGAAATCTATCCCAAAAAGGATATCTTACATTGAAGGTATTGATAGTGTCATTCAGAAAAACCTAAGACACACGCTACCGTGCAGATAGAAGTCTGATTCTGAGATTAAACCTTAACCTGTCACACAGTGCAAAAAAAAACAGGTCTCACATTTCTATTCAAGCAAATCTGTACTGTTTTAGCTGCTCAAGTTATTTGTAGTGACCGTAAAAGCACCCTTTTTTTTCTGGGTTGAAAAACTATTCACAAATTTGCCATTCTCAAAATTGTGGTGAACGGGAACAATGAGGAAAACATCTAATAAGGGACGCGGACGCGGACGTGGACATGGACATGGTCGTGGTGGTGTTAGTGGACCCTCTGGTGCTGGGAGAGGACGTGGCCGTTCTGCCACAGCCACACGTCCTAGTGTACCAACTACCTCAGGTCCCAGTAGCCGCCAGAATTTACAGGGATATTTGGTGGGGCCCAATGCCATTCTAAGGATGGTAAGGCCTGAGCAGGTACAGGCATTAGTCAATTGACTGGCCGACAGTGCATCCAGCACGTTCACATTATCTCCCACCCAGTCTTCTGCAGAAAGCGCACAGATGGCGCATGAAAACCAAGCCCATTAGTCTGTCACATCACCCCCATGCATATCAGGGAAACTGTCGGAGACTCAAGTTATGCAGCAGTCTCTTATGCTGTTTGAAGACTCTGCTGCCAGGGTTTCTCAAGGGCATCCACCTAGCTCTTCACCAGGGGTGGAAGAGATAGAATGCACTAACGCACAACCACTTATGTTTCCTGATGATGAGGACATGGGAATACCACCTCAGCACGTCTCTGATGATGACGAAACACAGGTGCCAACTGCTGCGTCTTTCTGCAGTGTGCAGACTGAACAGGAGGTCAGGGGTCAAGACTGGGTGGAAGACGATGCAGGGGACGATGAGGTCCTAGACCCCACATGGAATGAAGGTCGTGCCACTGACTTTCACAGTTCGGAGGAAGAGGCAGTGGTGAGACCGAGCCAACAGCGTAGCAAAAGAGGGAGCAGTGGGCAAAATCAGAACACCCGCCGCCAAGAGACTCCGCCTGCTACTGACCGCCATCTGGGACCGAGCACCCCAAAGGCAGCTTCAAGGAGTTCCCTGGCATGGCACTTCTTCAAACAATGTGCTGACGACAAGACCCGAGTGGTTTGCACGCTGTGCCATCAGAGCCTGAAGCGAGGCATTAACGTTCTGAACCATAGCACAACCTGCATGACCAGGCAACTGCATGCAAAGCATAAACTGCAGTGGAGTAAACACCTTAAAAACAAGGAAGTCACTCAGGCTCCCCCTGCTGCCTCTTCTGCTGCTGCTGCCTCGGCCTCTTCTGCTGCTGCCGCCGCCTCGGCCTCTTCTGCTGCTGCTGCCGCCGCCTCGGCCTCTTCCTCTGCCTCTGGAGGAACGTTGGCACCTGCCGCCCAGCAAACATGGGATGTACCTCCAACACCACCACCTGCGTCACCAAGCATCTCAACCATGTCACACGGCAGCGTTCAGCTCTCCATCTCACAAACATTTGAGAGAAGCGTAAATTCCCACCTAGCCACCCTCGATCCCTGGCCCTCAATGCCAGCATTTCTAAACTACTGGCCTATGAAATGCTGTCATTTAGGCTGGTGGACACACACAGCTTCAAACAGCTCATGTCACTTGCTGTCCCACAGTATGTTGTTCCCAGCCGCCACTACTTCTCCAAGAGAGCCGTGCCTTCCCTGCACAAACAAGTGTCCGATAAAATTAAGTGTGCACTGCGCAACGCCATCTGTGGACCAGTAAGCACGGCCAGGGACGCTATATCTCTCTAACTGCACACTGGGTAAATGTAGTGGCGGCTGGGCCCCAGGCCGAGAGCTGTTTGGCGCACGTCCTTCCGCCGCCAAGGATCGCAGGGCAACATACTTTGCCTCCTGTCTTCTCCTCCTCCTCCTACTCAGCTTCCTCCTCCTCTTCTTCCACCTGCTCATCCAGTCAGCCACACACCTTCACCACCAACTTCAGCACAGCACGGGGTAAACGTCAGCAGGCCATTCTGAAACTCATATGTTTGGGGGACAGGCCCCACACCGCACAGGAGTTGTGGTGGGGTATAGAACAACAGACCGACGAGTGGTTGCTGCCGGTGAGCCTCAAGCCCGGCCTGGTGGTGTGCGATAATGGGCGAAATCTCGTTGCAGCTCTGGGACTAGCCGGTTTGACGCACATCCCTTGCCTGGCGCATGTGCTGAATTTGGTGGTGCAGAAGTTCATTCGCAACTACCCCGACATGTCAGAGCTGCTGCATAAAGTGCGGGCCGTCTGTTCGCGCTTCCGGCGTTCACACCCTGCCGCTGCTCGCCTGTCTGTGCTACAGCGTAACTTCGGCCTTCCCGCTCACCGCCTCATATGCGACGTACCCACCAGGTGGAACTCCACCTTGCATATGCTGGACAGACTGTGCGAGCAGCAGCAGGCCATAGTGGAGTTTCAGCTGCAGCACGCACGGGTCAGTTGCACTGCGGATCAGACACACTTCACCACCAATGACTGGGCCTCCATGCGAGACCTGTGTGCCCTGTTGCGCTGTTTCGAGTACTCCATCAACATGGCCAGTGGCGATGACGCCGTTATCAGCGTTACAATACCACTTCTATGTCTCCTTGAGAAAACACTTAGGGCGATGATGGAAGAGGAGGTGGCCCAGGAGGAAGAGGAGGAAGAGGGGTCATTTTTAGCACTTTCAGGCCAGTCTCTTCAAAGTGACTCAGAGGGAGGTTTTTTGCAACACCAGAGGCCAGGTACAAATGTGGCCAGACAGGGCCCACTACTGGAGGACGAGGAGGACGAGGATGAGGAGGAGGTGGAGGAGGATGAGGATGAAGCATGTTCACAGCGGGGTGGCACCCAAAGCAGCTCGGGCCCATCACTGGTGCGTGGCTGGGGGGAAACACAGGACGATGACGATACGCCTCCCACAGAGGACAGCTTGTCCTTACCTCTGGGCAGCCTGGCACACATGAGCGACTACATACTGCAGTGCCTGCTCAACGACAGCAGAGTTGCCCACATTTTAACGTGTGAAGAATACTGGGTTGCCACCCTGCTGGATCCCCGGTACAAAGACAATGTGCCCCCCTTACTTCCTACACTGGAGCGTGATAGGAAGATGCGCGAGTACAAGCGCACGTTGGTAGACGCGCTACAGAGAGCATTCCCAAATGTCACAGGGGAACCAGTGGACGCCCAAGGCGAAGGCAGAGGAGGAGCAAGAGGTCGCCAACGCAGCTGTGTCACGGCCAGCTCCTCTGAGGGCAGGGTTAGCATGGCAGAGATGTGGAAAAGTTTTGTCACCACGCCACAGCTAACTGCACCACCACCTGAAACGGAACGTGTTAGCAGGAGGCAACATTTCACTAACATGGTGGAACAGTACCTGTGCACACCCCTCCACGTACTGACTGATGGTTCGGCCCCATTCAACTTCTGGGTCTCCAAATTGTCCACGTGGCCAGAGCTAGCCTTTTATGCCTTGGAGCGTTTTGTCTGAACGTGTATTCAGCACGGCAGGGGGCGTCATTACAGACAAACGCAGCCGCCTGTCTACAGCCAATGTGGACAAGCTGACGTTCATAAAAATGAACCAGGCATGGATCCCACAGGACCTGTCCATCCCTTGTGCAGATTAGATATTAACTACCTCCCCTTAACAATATATTATTCTACTCCAGGGTACTTCCTCATTCAATACTATTTTTAATTTCATTTTACCATTATATTGCGGGGCAACCCAAAGTTGAATGAACCTCTCCTCTGTCTGGGTGCCGGGGCCTAAATGTGTGACAGTGGCCTGTTCCAGTGGTGGGTGACGTGAAGCTTGATTCTCTGCTATGACATGAAGACTTATTCTGTGCTAACATGAAGCCAGATTCTCTGTTACGCGACCTCTCTCCTCTGCCTGGGTGCCTGGGCCTAAATATGTGACAGTGGCCTGTTCCAGTGGTGGGTGACGTGAAGCCTGATCCTCTGCTATGACATGAATACAGATTCTGCGCTGACATAAGGCCAGATTCTCTGTTACGGGACCTCTCTTCTCTGCCTGGGTGCCTGGGCCTAAATGTGTGACAGTGGCCTGTTCCAGTGGTGGGTGACGTGAAGCCTGATTCTCTGCTATGACATGAAGACAGATTCTACGGTGACATAAGGCCAGATTCTCTGTTACGGGACCTCTCTCCACTGCCTGGGTGCCTGGGCCTAAATGTGTGACAGTGGCCTGTTCCAGTGGTGGGTGACGTGAAGCCCGATTCTCTGCTATGACATGAATACAGATTCTGCGCTGACATAAGGCCAGATTCTCTGTTACGGGACCTCTCTCCTCTGCCTGGGTGCCTGGGCCTAAATTTGTGACAGTGGCCTGTTCCAGTGGTGGGTGACGTGAAGCCTGATTCTCTGCTATGACATGAAGACAGATTCTGCGCTGATATAAGGCCAGATTCTCTGTTACGGGACCGCTCTCCTCTGTCTGGGTGCCGGGGCCTAAATGTGTGACAGTGGCCTGTTCCAGTGGTGGGTGACGTGAAGCCTGATTCTCTGCTATGACATGAATACAGATTCTGCGCTGACATAAGGCCAGATTCTTTGTTACGGGACCGCTCTCCTCTGTCTGGGTGCCGGGGCCTAAATGTGTGACAGTGGCCTGTTCCATTGGTGGGTGACGTGAAGCCTGATTCTCTGCTATGACATGAATACAGATTCTGCGCTGACATAAGGCCAGATTCTGTGTTACGGGACCTCTCTCCTCTGCCTGGGTGCCTGGGCCTAAATGTGTGACAGTGGCCTGTTCCAGTGGTGGGTGACGTGAAGCCTGATTCTCTGCTATGACATGAATACAGATTCTGCGCTGACATAAGGCCAGATTCTCTGTTACGGGACCTCTCTCTTCTGCCTGGGTGCCTGGGCCTAAATTTGTGACAGTGGCCTGTTCCAGTGGTGGGTGACGTGAAGCCTGATTCTCTGCTATGACATGAAGACAGATTCTGCGCTGATATAAGGCCAGATTCTCTGTTACGGGACCTCTCTCCTCTGCCTGGGTGCCTGGGCCTAAATGTGTGACAGTGGCCTGTTCCAGTGGTGGGTGACGTGAAGCCTGATTCTCTGCTATGACATGAAGACAGATTCTGCGCTGACATAAGGCCAGATTCTTTGTTACGGGACCTCTCTCCTCTGCATGGGTGCCTGGGCCTAAATGTGTGACAGTGGCCTGTTCCAGTGGTGGGTGACGTGAAGCCTGATTCTCTGCTATGACATGAATACAGATTCTGCGCTGACATAAGGCCAGATTCTCTGTTACGGGACCTCTCTCCTCTGCCTGGGTGCCTGGGCCTAAATGTGTGACAGTGGCCTGTTCCAGTGGTGGTGACGTGAAGCCTGATTCTCTGCTATGACATGAAGACAGATTCTGCGCTGACATAAGGCCAGATTCTCTGTTACAGGACCGCTCTCCTCTGTCTGGGTGCCGGGGCCTAAATGTGTGACAGTGGCCTGTTCCAGTGGTGGGTGACGTGAAGCCTGATTCTCTGCTATGACATGAATACAGATTCTGCGCTGACATAAGGCCAGATTCTCTGTTACGGGACCTCTCTCCTCTGCCTGGGTGCCGGGGCCTAAATGTGTGACAGTGGCCTGTTCCAGTGGTGGGTGACGTGAAGCCTGATTCTCTGCTATGACATGAAGACAGATTCTGCGCTGACATAAGGCCAGATTCTATGTTACGGGACCTCTCTCCTCTGCCTGGGTGCCTGGGCCTAAATGTGTGACAGTGGCCTGTTCCAGTGGTGGGTGACGTGAAGCCTGATTCTCTGCTATGACATGAAGACAGATTCTGCGCTGACATAAGGCCAGATTCTCTGTTACGGGACCGCTCTCCTCCGTCTGGGTGCCGGGGCCTAAATGTGTGACAGTGGCCTGTTCCAGTGGTGGGTGACGTGAAGCCTGATTCTCTGCTATGACATGAAGACAGATTCTGTGCTGACATCAGGCCAGATTCTCTGTTACGGGACCTCTCTCCTCTGCCTGGGTGCCGGGGCCTAAATGTGTGACAGTGGCCTGTTCCAGTGGTGGGTGACGTGAAGCCTGATTCTCTGCTATGATATAAAGACAGATTCTGCGCTGACATAAGGCCAGATTCTCTGTTACGGGACCTCTCTCCTCTGCCTGGGTGCCTGGGCCTAAATGTGTGACAGTGGCCTGTTCCAGTGGTGGTTGACGTGAAGCCTGATTCTCTGCTATGACATGAAGACAGATTCTGCGCTGACATAAGGCCAGATTCTCTGTTACGGGACCTCTCTCCTCTGCCTGGGTGCCTGGGCCTAAATGTGTGACAGTGGCCTGTTCCAGTGGTGGTGACGTGAAGCCTGATTCTCTGCTATGACATGAAGACAGATTCTGCGCTGACATAAGGCCAGATTCTCTGTTACAGGACCGCTCTCCTCTGTCTGGGTGCCGGGGCCTAAATGTGTGACAGTGGCCTGTTCCAGTGGTGGGTGACGTGAAGCCTGATTCTCTGCTATGACATGAATACAGATTCTGCGCTGACATAAGGCCAGATTCTCTGTTACGGGACCTCTCTCCTCTGCCTGGGTGCCTGGGCCTAAATGTGTGACAGTGGCCTGTTCCAGTGGTGGGTGACGTGAAGCCTGATTCTCTGCTATGACATGAAGACAGATTCTGTGCTGACATAAGGCCAGATTCTCTGTTACGGGACCGCTCTCCTCCGTCTGGGTGCCGGGGCCTAAATGTGTGACAGTGGCCTGTTCCAGTGGTGGGTGACGTGAAGCCTGATTCTCTGCTATGACATGAAGACAGATTCTGTGCTGACATCAGGCCAGATTCTCTGTTACGGGACCTCTCTCCTCTGCCTGGGTGCCGGGGCCTAAATGTGTGACAGTGGCCTGTTCCAGTGGTGGGTGACGTGAAGCCTGATGCTCTGCTATGACATAAAGACAGATTCTGCGCTGACATAAGGCCAGATTCTCTGTTACGGGACCTCTCTCCTCTGCCTGGGTGCCTGGGCCTAAATGTGTGACAGTGGCCTGTTCCAGTGGTGGTTGACGTGAAGCCTGATTCTCTGCTATGACATGAAGACAGATTCTGCGCTGACATAAGGCCAGATTCTCTGTTACGGGACCTCTCTCCTCTGCCTGGGTGCCTGGGCCTAAATGTGTGACAGTGGCCTGTTCCAGTGGTGGGTGACGTGAAGCCTGATTCTCTGCTATGACATGAAGACAGATTCTGCGCTGACATAAGGCCAGATTCTCTGTTACGGGACCGCTCTCCTCTGTCTGGGTGTCGGGGCCTAAATGTGTGACAGTGGCCTGTTCCAGTGGTGGGTGACGTGAAGCCTGATTCTCTGCTATGACATGAATACAGATTCTGCGCTGACATAAGGCCAGATTCTCTGTTACGGGACCTCTCTCCTCTGCCTGGGTGCCTGGGCCTAAATGTGTGACAGTGGCCTGTTCCAGTGGTGGGTGACGTGAAGCCTGATTCTCTGCTATGACATGAAGACAGATTCTGCGCTGACATAAGGCCAGATTCTATGTTACGGGACCTCTCTCCTCTGCCTGGGTGCCTGGGCCTAAATGTGTGACAGTGGCCTGTTCCAGTGGTGGGTGACGTGAAGCCTGATTCTCTGCTATGACATGAAGACAGATTCTGCGCTGACATAAGGCCAGATTCTCTGTTACGGGACCGCTCTCCTCCGTCTGGGTGCCGGGGCCTAAATGTGTGACAGTGGCCTGTTCCAGTGGTGGGTGACGTGAAGCCTGATTCTCTGCTATGACATGAAGACAGATTCTGTGCTGACATCAGGCCAGATTCTCTGTTACGGGACCTCTCTCCTCTGCCTGGGTGCCGGGGCCTAAATGTGTGACAGTGGCCTGTTCCAGTGGTGGGTGACGTGAAGCCTGATTCTCTGCTATGACATAAAGACAGATTCTGCGCTGACATAAGGCCAGATTCTCTGTTACGGGACCTCTCTCCTCTGCCTGGGTGCCTGGGCCTAAATGTGTGACAGTGGCCTGTTCCAGTGGTGGTTGACGTGAAGCCTGATTCTCTGCTATGACATGAAGACAGATTCTGCGCTGACATAAGGCCAGATTCTCTGTTACGGGACCTCTCTCCTCTGCCTGGGTGCCTGGGCCTAAATGTGTGACAGTGGCCTGTTCCAGTGGTGGGTGACGTGAAGCCTGATTCTCTGCTATGACATGAAGACAGATTCTGCGCTGACATAAGGCCAGATTCTCTGTTACGGGACCGCTCTCCTCTGTCTGGGTGTCGGGGCCTAAATGTGTGACAGTGGCCTGTTCCAGTGGTGGGTGACGTGAAGCCTGATTCTCTGCTATGACATGAAGACAGATTCTGTGCTGACATCAGGCCAGATTCTCTGTTACGGGACCTCTCTCCTCTTCCTGGGTGCCGGGCCTAAATGTGTGACAGTGGCCTGTTCCAGTGGTTGGTGACGTGAAGCCTGATTCTCTGCTATGACATGAAGACTGATTCTGCGCTGACATGAAGCCAGATTCTCTGCTATGGCATGAAGAGACTGATTCTCTGCTGACATGAAGCCAGATTCTTTGCTATGGCATGAAGAGACTGATTCTCTGCTGACGTGAAGCCAGATTCTCTGCTATGGGACCTCTGTCCAATTGATATTGGTTCATTTTTATTTTTTTAATTTTTATTGTAATTCATTTCCCTATCCACATTTTTTTGCAGGGGATTTACCTACATGTTGCTGCCTTTTGCAGCCCTCTAGCTCTTTCCTGGGCTGTTTTACAGCCTTTTTAGTGCCCAAAAGTTTGGGTCCCCATTGACTTCAATGGGGTTCGGGACGAAGTTCGGATCGGGTTCAGATCCCGAACCCGAACATTTCCGGGAAGTTCGGCCGAACTTCTCGAACCCGAACATCCAGGTGTTCGCTCAACTCTAATGTCCACCTATGTGCAATCTAAGTGTCACATGATCTGTCATTACATATACACACCTTTTTTGAAAGGCCCCAGAGGCTGCAACACCTAAGCAAGAGGCATCACAAACCAAACACTGCCGTGAAGACCAAGGAACTCTCCAAACAAGTAAGGGACAATGTTGTTGAGAAGTCAGGGTTAGGTTATAAAAAAATATCTAACTCTTTGAGGATCCCCAGGAGCGCCATCAAATCTATCATAACCAAATGGAAAGAACATGGCACAACAGCAAACCTGCCAAGAGATGGCCGCCCACCAAAATTCACGGACCGGGCAAGGAGGCCATTAATCAGAGAGGCAGCACAGAGACCTAAGTTAACCCTGGAGGAGCTGCAGAGTTCGACAGCAGAGACTTGAGTATCTGTACATAGGACGACAATAAGCCGTACGCTCCATAGAGTTGGGCTTTATGGCAGAGTGGCCAGAAGAAAGCCATTACTTTCAGCTGAAAACAAAAAGGCATGTTGTGAGTTTGCGAAAAGGTATGTGGGAGACTCCCAAAATGTATGGAGGAAGGTGCTCTGGTTTGATAAGACTAAAATTGAACTTTTCAGACATCAAAGAAAACGCAATGTCTGGCGCAAACTCAACACATTACATCACCCGAAGAACACCATCCCCACAGTGAAACATGGTGGTGGCAGCATCATGCTGGCGGGATGGGACTGGGAAACTGGTCAGAATTGTGGGAAAGATGGATGGTGCAAAATACAAGGATATTCTTAAGCAAAACCTGTACCACTCTGTGCGTGATTTGAGGCTAGGGCGGAGGTTCACCTTCCAGCAGGACAATGACCCTAAACACACTGCTAAAGCAACACTTGAGGGGTTTAAGGGGAAACATGTAAATGTGTTGGAATTGCCTAGTCAAAGCCCAGATCTCAATCCAATAGAAAATCTGTGGTCAAACTTAAAGATTGCTGTTCACAAGTGCAAACCATCCAACCTGAAGTAGCTGTTGCAGTTCTGCAAGGGGGAATGGGCAATAATCAGAGTGGTAAGATGTGGCAAGCTCATAGAGACTTATCCAAGTGACTTTGGGGAGGTGAATAGTTATGCACATTGACTTTTTCTGTTATTTTGTCCTATTTGTTGTTTGCTTCACAATAAATAATAATTTTAAAAAAATCTTCAAAGTTATGGGCATGTTCTGTAAATTAACCACTTTCCGTCCGCCCATAGGATATAAACGTCCTATGGGTGGATCTTTATTTCTGAATGGACGTTCCAGAACGTCCGTTCAGAAACTGCAGCTGCATCTAATCGTGCAGCTGCTGATCGGGTTGCCCGCTGTCAGTGACAGCAGGGCAACCCAGAGAGAAGGCAGGGACAGTGCTCAGGTGTCCCTGCCTTCTGGATTGCTGCATACACAGCGCTCACCAAGCGCTGTGTATGCAAAGCAGGAAGCGCTATGCCTCTCTGGGGGGTGTATTTCTCCTGTAACTGGGGCTACTATGTCAGCCCCAGTTACAGGAGAAATCAACAGTGGAAAAAAAAAGAAAAAGTGAAGTAAATGTCCCCCAGAGGTCTTGTATGACCTTATGGGGGACGAAAAGTGTAAAATAAAAAAATAAAAAATAAAGGGTTGAAAAAATAAAATAAAAAAAAGTTTCACATGTAAAAAAAAAAAGTCCCCAAGTAAGGAATCATTTTTATTTTTTTTAAAATAGAAAAAATTAAATAAAATAGACATATTTGGTATTGCCGCGTCCGTAAAAACCAGCTCTATAAAAATATCACATGACCTAACCCCTCGGATGAACACCGTAAAAAAAAAAAAAAAAAAACTGTGTCAAAACAAGCAATTTTTGTCACCTTACATCACAAAAGGTGCAACACCAAGTGATCAAAAACGCGTATGTCCCACAAAATGGTACCAATAAAACAGTCACCTCATCCCGCAAAAAATGAGCCCCTACATAAGAAAATCTCTAAAAATAATAAAAACTATAGCTCTTAGAACATGGAGACACTAAAACATCATTTTTTTGGTTTCAAAAATGCTATTATTGTTTAAAACTTTAATAAATGAGAAAAAGTATACATATTAGGTATCGCCACGTCCGTAACAATCTGGTCTATAAAAATGTCACTTGACTGAAGCCCTCAGGTGAACGCTGTAAAAATAAACAAATAGAAACTATGCTAAAACAACCAATTTTTTGGTCACCTTGCCCCATAAAGTGTCATAATGAATGATCAAAAAATCATATGTACCCAAAAATAGTACTAATAAAACTGGCACCTTATCCCCTAGTTTCCAAAATGGGGTCACTTCTTGGGAGTTTCTACTGTAAGGGTGCATCAGGGGGCTTCAAATGGGACATAGCATCTAAAAACCATGTGGAGTTCCTTTGCTTCTGCGCTCTGCCGTGTGCCCATACAGCAGTTTATGACCACATGTGGGGTGTTTCTGTAAACCGCAGAATCTGGGTAATAAATATTGAGTTTTGTTTGGCTGTTTTAAAAGCAGAGAAATTGAAATTTAGAAAATTGCAAATTTTTTTAAATTTTTGGGTAAATTTGGGATTTTTTCATAAATTAAAGTGAAATATTTTGACTCAAATTTATGACTTTCATGAAGTATAATGTGTCACGAGAAAACAATCTCTGAATGACTTGGATAAATAAAGGCGTTCCAAAGTTATTACCACATAAAGTGAGATATGTCAGTTTTGCAAAATTAGGCCTGGTCAGGAAGGGGGCAAATGGACCAGATGGCAAGTAGTTAAATAATGCAAATCCTCAAACAACCCATGTTAATTCCAGGTTGTGAGGCACCAAAATACAAAAAAAGTCAAGGGGGGTGGATACTTTTCCAAGGCACTGTATATTTCAGTATTGAAGTAAAGTTGTGTAAAATCTGCCAGCTGTCTGGTTCCTGTGCCCGTATACTACACTGCTTGGGCCATCCTTACATTTTGGCGTCACAAATAGTGTTGGGCACGAATTCGAATATTAATCGCGAATTTTGGCACTTCGAGAATATAGAGATATACAGTTGCAAGAAAAAGTATGTGAACGCTTTGGAATGATATGGATTTCTGCACAAATTGGTCATAAAATGTGATCTGATCTTCATCTAAATCACAACAATAGACAATCACAGTGTGCTTAAACTAATAACACACAAAGAATTAAATGTTACCATGTTTTTATTGAACACATCATGTAAACATTCACAGTGCAGGTGGAAAAAGTATGTGAACCCCTAGACTAATGACATCTTCAAGAGCTAATTGGAGTGAGGTGTCAGCCAATCGGAGTCCAATCAATGAGATGAGATTGGGGGTGTTGGTTACAGCTGCCCTGCCCTATAAAAAACACACACCAGTTCTGGGTTTGCTTTTCACAAGAAGCATTGCTTGATGTGAATGATGCCTTGCACAAAAGAGCTCTCAGAAGACCTACGATTAAGAATTGTTGACTTGCATAAAGCTGGAAAGGGTTATAAAAGTATCTCCAAAAGCCTTGCTGTTCATCAGTCCACGGTAAGACAAATTGTCTATAAATGGAGAAAGTTCAGCACTGCTGCTACTCTCCCTAGGAGCGGCCGTCCTGTAAAGATGACTGCAAGAGAACAGCGCAGACTGCTCAATGTGGTGAAGAAGAATCCTAGAGTGTCAGCTAAAGACTTACAAAAGTCTCTGGCATATGCTAACATCCCTGTTAGCGAATCTATGATACATAAAACACTAAACAAAAATGGATTTCATGGGAGGATACCACAGAGGAAACCACTGCTGTCCAAAAAAACATTGCTGCACGTTTACAGTTTGCACAAGAGCAGCTGGATGTTCCACAGCAGTACTGGCAAAATATTCTGTGGACAGATGAAACCAAAGCTGAGTTGTTTGGAAGAAACACACAACATTATGTGTGGAGAAAAAGAGGCACAGCACACCAACATCAAAACCTCATCCCAACTGTGAAGTATGGTGGTGGGGGCATCATGGTTTGGGGCTGCTTTGCTGCGTCAGGGCCTGGACGGATTGCTATCATCGAAGGAAAACTTTATTCCCAAGTTTATCAAGACATTTTGCAGGAGAATTTAAGGCCATCTGTCCATCAGCTGAAGCTCAACCGGAGATGGGTGTTGCAGCAGGACAACGACCCAAAGCACAGAAGTAAATCAACAACAGAATAACTTAAACAGAAGAAAATCCGCCTTCTGGAGTGGCCCAGTCAGAGTCCTGACCTCAACCCGATGGAGATGCTGTGGCATGACCTCAAGAAAGCGATTCACACCAGACATCCCAAGAATATTGCTGAACTGAAACAGTTCTGTAAAGAGGAACGGTCAAGATTTACTCCTGAACGTTGTGCACGTCTGATCTGCAACTACAGGAAACGTTTGGTGGAAGTTATTGCTGCCAAATGAGGTTCAACCAGTTATTAAATCCAAGGGTTCACATACTTTTTCCACCTGCACTGTGAATGTTTACATGGTGTGTTCAATAAAAACATGGTAACATTTAACTCTTTGTGTGTTATTAGTTTAAGCCGACTGTGATTGTCTATTGTTGTGACTTAGATGAAGATCAGATCACATTTTATGACCAATTTGTGCAGAAATCCATATTATTCCAAAGGGTTCACATACTTTTTCTTGCAACTGTATATTCGTATTTTTGAATATTCTAGATTTTTTTTCATCTGAACCCATGATCCCTCCCTGCTTCTTGCTTGTGGGCCAATGAGAAGGCTGCAATGTCTTACTATATAGGAACCACCCCAGCAGACATTTTCTACAGTTTTTTAAAGTTCTTAGAGAGACAGCAGTGTCATTGCTGTGCTCAGTGCTTTCCACTCATTACATTAGATAGTTAGTTAGTTAGCTTATATATATATATATATATATATATATATATATAATACAGATAGTTAGTGGGAGAGAGTCAGTGTAGGTTATATCCTGATATAGTGTAGCTGATAGGTTCCAGTGCAGTGTGTTAGGTAGTGTGATATGTTCTGCTGTCCATACATACATGCTACAGACATAGTGCTGTGATGTCACAACAGTACATAGTGCACCAATCAGTAATATGTAGTCAGACCTGCTAAAATGTGAAGTTTCACGTATTGCGCCAAAATATGCGCATCATTAATTGCTGATTAACGCAATCGCGAATATATTGGAGCACTCTATCTGCATATAAAGCCATTTTTAATGTTCTGCCGTGCCAACCATTTTCTCCAGTCTCAGGAAACTTCTAGCAGCTTGGAAAGTGTAGCAAAAGTGACCCACGCCTGTATTGCGCAAATATTACATTGACGATTTTCACAATCAAGAAAATAATAGCAAATTCTCGAATTCATGAATATATGACGAATATTCTACAAAATATTTGTGAAATATCGCAAACTCGAATATTGCCCCTGGTGCTCATCACTAGTCACAAACAGGATATATAGCAATTACATGCAAATATGGTGGTAAGCCCATACATACCTACAATGTTATCCCCTATGATGACAAGTACAGGAAGTGTACCTAAATACAATGCTCAAATATGCCACTGAAAGAATGGGCAGAGATACTAAAATGTGCAGCTCGCTTATATGGGGTTCCACAGGCTAATTTAGTGGATCTGGTCATACTGTTCCTGGAAGAGGAAGCTCGGAGAGCTATGCTGCTGGCTCCTGAAGAAATTAGGAAAAGCCTGAGTGATGTAGTGGATTATTTAGACTGCTTATATGGAGACCCCTCATCTGCCCCCTTACTGAGAAGGAAAGTCTCAACCAGGTGTCAGCATGATGGAGAAACTTTACTGTAGTTTGCACTAGCACTGCAGGAGTCAATGGAGAGAATGCAAAAGAAGGACAGCAATAGTCTTGGGCCTGTTGATGAGTTGCTGTGTGGCCAATTTAGTTTAAGACTAAAGTGTATTCCTTTAAAACAGTTTTTGAAGAGAAGAATGAAGTCTCACCCAGATTTTACTTTTCAAAAGTTACTCACAGAGGCAATTGAGTATAGCAAAGAGGAGTGGTTTCAGAATGAACGTAGGGGGCAAGGACAAACCACAAAGACCCCCCAAGATTGTCTCGTGAGTTTTTAAATGCAGAGAAGAGACAAATTTATTGAAGAAATAATGACTTCTCTTGCCAGCCTCATAGCTAAATTGTCTAACCTGAAGGAAGGAGCAGTTATGCCAAAGGATAGTTAAAGGCCACCATTGTGGGTGTCTAAGCATGGTGCTGTCAGTGGGCAGAGTTGCCTCCCTAAACATCTGGGATCTATTTTGCAAGATAGCTCAAAGAATATGAAAGGTGGATCTGCCATATTTACCACTGACCAAAAGATGGACGGTCAAAGTACACAGACCGCTTGTACAGTGAGAGCAACAACTGCCAAGCCAAGGGCAGCTCCATTGTCTGAGAGGAACTTGCCAACAATAAAGGTGTCAGGGACTGTGCAATGGTTTAATACAGTATATGCAAAGGTTATGGCCTTGTCAGGAGACATGATACCAACAACGTGTTTGTGCATTACAGTAGAATTGTAAAGAGTTGCCCTGATCAGCTATTTCACTATCTGGAAAATAAAGAATCTGAGGAATTCAACAATGTCGGTCGACTGCAAGGTCCAAAAGCGGTAAATGTAACTGGTCCTATTGTTGTCCGATTAAAGGCAATTAAGAATCCTGTGTAACGTGTGTGGCATACTCTTCCTACCAGGACTCCAATATTGCTGCAGCCTTGTAGAAGACAACAATGGACAAACAGGGGGAAGTGTAAGAGAGAAAACATGTCTGTAGTATACCCTGTATTCCACTGTTTGCTATGTTTGATATGTAACTGAGGTTGGTTTTAAGTTATATATTTCTCTATGTAGAGTAAATATATTACTATATGTGACTGAGTGTACTGAGCATTGTAGAAGATGCTAGAAATGAAGGGGCGGAGCTTGGTGCTGACAGGATGTAGGGCTGTGAGGGACTGTTATAGAAAGTTATAAGCAGAGAGTCTGGAAAGATTGTCGAGACCTGAGAAGAGAGTCATCAAAGAGAGCAGCATCTAGGGAAAGATAAGACTGAGACCAGGGTTAGAGACAACACAGCTACAGGAGAACGGCCAAGAGCGGCTGGGACTGTTACCACTGAGAAGGGCAGTTAGAAGCTAAGGGAAGTCTAGTGTCAGTGGTTTGTGAAGAACTGCCCAGAGTTCTATATTTCATTATTGAAGTAAAGTTGTGTAAAATCTGCCACTCGCCTGGTTTCTGTGCTTGTATACTACACTGGTTGTGCCACCATTACAAGGGCATGGCAGAGGGGCATTATACTTACTAGTTGAACTACAGGGATCATTACGCCTATTGGGGAACTACAAGAAGCCATTATAATTACTGGGGCACTATACAGGGCATTAGGAGACACTACAGGGGCCACTGAGGGCATTATATCTACTGAAGGTTCTAGAGGAGGCATTATAACTACTGGGTCTATATACGGAGCATTATAACTAGTGGGGTCTCTACAAGAGCGTATTATAACTACTGGGGGCTCTACAAGGCTTTATGGAGGGGTCTTATTACTACAGGGGGCACTTAAGGGGGCGTTATCACTACTCAAGGCACTGTGGAGAATTATCTCTACTGGGGCTTCCATGGATGCATTATTATTATTGGGCACCATATGGGGACCTTACTACTATCAGGCACACTTTAGGGGAGCATTAACACTATTAAGGGCACTGTAAGAAGCACTATTACTAATTAGGGCACTCTGGGAGAGAATTATTACTATTGGTGGGACTTTTGGGATCATTTTGGGGACTATCTTTATGGCACTGTTATTTTGAAAGCAGTGGCGTACCGCCAATAGCGGCAAACCATGCAACTGCTACGGGGCTCGTGGCGCAGGGGGGTCCTGGAGTGGATGGAAGGCTCCACCCCCTACAATGTCTGCTGTATGGCTCTTCTTCTGTCCCAAGCCCCTATCTGGGGTGTGGGCGGGTCCTGCTTCTCCTGTGCTCAGGTCTTCTTCTTTTACATACATTTTGTTGTGTGCACTGCAAACACAGTGCACGGACCGGAGCCCATGTCTTCAGACAGGTGAGCATGCCACTCGCTCTCATCTGTCTGATGGGCGCTGCACTGGCTAATCAGCTTTTAGCAGTGCTGGGCTCCTGCTGCTGATTGGCTAGTGTATCGCAGCAGCAGGAGAAAGAACTGAGTGGGGAGGATGTGCTCACTGTCTTTCTCAGTCAGACATCGGACTCCAGCCCCCACAGACAGAGTAAGTAACTCCTGGGCTGCAAATTCATGACCTGGTGGTGAGGTAGGAGGGGGACAGCGATTCTGCCTTCCACAGCAGCAGGGACCAGAGTTTATTTAGGTGGGGAGGGGCACACTGTTCTCTATATAGGCATCAGCAGCAAGCAGAGTTCATGGGAGGGAACCCCCCCATGAACTCTGTTTGCTGCTGATGCATATCATAGAGAGAATAGTGTGCCCAAGGCCCCCCCCCCCCCCCCCATAAGCTCTGATTGCTGCTTATATATAGGACAGTGTGTACTCTAGGCAGCCTCCCCATCTCCCCAGGCAGCAGAAGCAAGCAGAGTTCATGCGGGGGTCTGCTTGGGGTACACACTGTCCTCAATATGAGCGTCACAAATATATATATACAGTTGTGTTCAAAATTATTCAACCCCCAATGCTGTAAAGGGTTTTAGGGAATTTAGTGTACATTTGTAATTGTGTTCAGAATGAAATCTTACAAGGACTTTTTAAAGAACCAAATGCAACTAAAATGACATCAATTGTTTTTGTAATACAGTATTAAATGTTCTTTTTGTGATTTCTTCATTGACACAATTATTCAACCCCTTAAAGACTACCACTCTTAAGAACAGAGGTTCATTCAAGTGTTTTCGATCAGGTATTGAAAACACCTGTGGATGTCAAGGAGCAGCAATCAAGCATAATAAGCACCAATTAGGCAGATTTAAAAGGACTGTGATACTCAGCTCCTTCTAGACATACTGTATATACCCCTGTGAGACACCATTTTGTATGCTTGATAAAGACTGCATTGAGCGGTTGAAACGTTGCAGAGGGGTCAATAAAGGCTCCATAGTTTTTCACCTTATCTATTGGAGTGCTGCCTCATCTTTTGAATATATACCGTTCCATTCGCCATTGAGCTTGCGGCTGGGAGGATTTTGCACCCGTACTATTGGACTAGTGCTGCTGTCCAAATTTTTGTTTGTTGGATATATGGACTAACACAGCATGCACCCAGTTTTTTATTAATCTTCAGTTTCACAATTATGGATCTCCCCGATGTCTTAACATATATCAGGGCGGATGAGGAAAGAATTTTACAGGGCTTGGTGAGTGAACCCACAGTTTTGTCTATTCCTACTCTGATTGTGTCACGACCGCTATCCCAGCAGCAGTCGTGTCGCACCAGACGGAGGGGAAGGGGGACCCTTATCTACGGATGGGAATAGTATGGCCACCCCTGACTAACCCTAAGCTGGCACCTGTCTGCCCTGATACCCTAGACGGGGTGTGAACCCGTGCGGCGAGCAGGATGCCTAAACCCTCAGTCACCCTAACAAGCCTAGAGTGGGGAAAGGCTGATGGGAGCACTAGTCACCATCACTCATGTCTAGGAGAACAGCAGGGGAAGACAGCAACAAACAAACTATAGCAGAGATAGACTTATCCAGTCACGAGCAGAGTAGGCGATCCCAATCACGACAGTCCACGCCGGACAAGAGCTCCACAGCAACACCATCAAACGATCTCCTTCAAAGGTCAGAATAGAACTGGAAGTAAAGACTATATCTGGCAATGACTGCAAGTGAAACTGAAACTAATATAGTAGCTGGGAGTGGCAGACAGGACTCACCTGAGAAGGATGCCTACAAACTCCCAGTCAGGACAAAAAGGTTCACAAGGCAAAACCCGGATGACATACCCTGAACCATGGAGCAAACTCACAAGCTATCGCGAGTAGCAAGTCGCTGCGACCTTCTCCTCCCAGACCTGTCTGGATCAGTCACAGTCGTGACAGTACCCCCCTTTCTACGAGGGGCCCCTGGACCCTCAAGACCAGGCCTCTCCGGATGGGAGCTATGAAAAGCCTGAATGAGTCTGTCCGCTTTTATCTCTGAAGCTGGAACCCACATTCTCTCTTCGGAACCATAACCTCTCCAGTGCACCAGGTACTGAAGAGAGCGGCGAACATATCGTGAGTCAACAATCTTTTCTACCTGAAACTCAAGACTGCCATCAACAACCACCGGTGGAGGCGGTAGTGGCAATGGTTCAGGAGGTTCTACATATCTCTTAAGCAGAGATCTGTGGAAGACATTATGGATCCTTAGAGTCTGAGGTAGCTCCAGATGAAAAGCCACCGGGTTAATGATCTTAATTACCCTATAAGGACCAATAAATCTCGGACCTAATTTCCACGAGGGAACCTTCAACTTGATATTTCTGGTAGACAACCACACCAAGTCATTCACCCCAAGGTCCGGACCTTCAGAGCGCCTCCTATCAGCCGCACGTTTGTATCTACCACCAATTCTCTTCAAACTTTCTTGCACACTCTGCCACACCGAAGAAAGTGAAGACGCAAATCGTTCCTCCTCGGGAATCCCAGACGGCCCCCCCTCACTAAACGTACAAAACTGAGGATGGAAACCATACGCACCAAAAAATGGTGACTTATCGGTGGATTCTTGACGACGATTATTAATGGCAAACTCGGCTAACGGTAAATAAGATGACCATTCCTCCTGATTTTCGGAAACAAAGCATCTCAAATATGTCTCTAGGTTTTGATTGGTACGTTCAGTCTGACCGTTGGACTGTGGATGGAAAGATGAAGAAAACGACAGATAAACCCCTAAACGAGAACAAAAAGCTTTCCAAAATTTAGAAACGAATTGGGTACCACGATCCGAAACAATATCGGAAGGGACCCCGTGAAGCTTCACGATGTGGTCAATAAAAACCTGAGCCAGTGTGTTAGCATTAGGCAATGCGGCAAGAGCAATAAAGTGCACCATTTTACTGAATCTGTCAACAACTACAAGAATAACAGTCTTCCCCGCTGATACTGGTAGATCTGTAATGAAATCCAAGGCTTGTTGGGGATGGCTAGAGGTAAAAGACGCCCTGCCGGACGAGTATGATCTACCTTAGAACGAGCACAGGTAGCACATGCAGACACAAAATTCAACACCTCCTGGCACCACTTAGGCCACCAGAACCGACGAGACACTAATTCAGAGGTTTCCCTACTACCTGGGTGTCCTGCCAGTGTGGAGTTATGGGGTTCTTTTAGTATCTCCAGGCGTAAATTTTCTGGCACAAACTGTTTACCCAAGGGGCAGGAGGCCGGGGCGTCCCCTTGAGCTTCCAACACCCTCCCCTCTAAACCTGAGTGTAATGCAGAGACCACCACCCCCTTTTGCAAAATGGGCTCTGGTACCTCAACATCACCCCCTCCAGGAAAACTTCGAGACAATGCATCCGCCTTAGTATTTTTTGCCCCCGGGCGATAGGTTATTACAAAATTAAACCTAGTAAAAAATAACGACCACCGAGCCTGTCTAGGGGTGAGACGTTTAGCAGACTCCAGATATAATAAGTTTTTGTGATCAGTAATCACCGTGACGGGATGAACCGCCCCCTCCAAAAAATGACGCCACTCCTCAAAAGCCAACTTAATAGCCAAAAGTTCCCTGTTGCCAACATCATAGTTCCTTTCTGCAGTAGACAATTTCTTCGAAAAGAAAGCACACGGACGCCATTCACCAGGGGACGGGCCCTGAGATAGTACCGCTCCCACCCCCACCTCTGATGCGTCAACCTCTACAATAAAAGGAAGCGAGACATCTGGCTGTACGAGAATAGGGGCCGAGGTGAATCTCTCCTTCAGAGATGCAAAGGCAGTTTTGGCTGCATGTGACCATTTGGAAAAATCGGATCCCTTTCGGGTCATGTCCGTCAGTGGTTTGACCACCAAGGAATAGTTCTTTATAAACTTTCTATAAAAATTGGCAAACGCCAGGAAGCGTTGCAATGTCTTCAGGTTCTCAGGCAGATCCCAGTCTATAATCGCCCGGACTTTCTCTGGATCCATGCGGAAACCTGAATCTGACAACACATACCCCAGAAATGGCAGTTCTTTTACGGCGAACACACATTTTTCTAACTTAGCAAACAATTTGTTGGCCCTTAATATCTGCAGCACTCACATGGATCTTATGTGTATCCAGATCCGGGGAATAGACCAGGATGTCATCAAGATATATCACAACAAATCTCCCGATAAGGTGACTAAAAATATCGTTGACAAAATGTTGGAATACCGCAGGCGCATTAGTAAGACCAAATGGCATGACCGGATTTTCATAATGCCCTTCCGGAGTATTAAAAGCCGTCTTCCCTCATCCCCCTCTTTGATGCGAACCAGGTTATAGGCTCCTCTGAGATCCATTTTGGAGAACCATTTAGCACCAGCAACCTGATTAAAGAGGTCGGGAATGAGAGGAAGAGGATAGGGATCTCGGATAGATATCCGGTTTAATTCCCGGAAATCCAGGCAAGGACGTAGGCCCCCATCATTCTTTTTAACGAAAAAGAACCCTGCAGCCACAGGTGAAGAAGAGGGTCTGATGTGTCCCTTAGCCAAACTCTCCGAAATATAATCTTTCATAGCCTTCCTCTCCGGGCCGGAAAGATTGTATAACCGGGTTTTAGGTAGTTTTGCCCCAGGTAATAGATTAATCGGGCAATCATATGGACGATGAGGTGGTAACCCCTGACAACCCTTCTCAGAGAACACATCCATAAAATCTGACAGAAAGGCAGGTAAAGATGTTACAGAGAGTGTAGAGCACCTACTACTCAAGCAGTTGTCCTTACAATGTTCACTCCACTCCACAATCTCCCCGGCCTGCCAATCCACCACTGGATTGTGAGTCACCAGCCAGGGAAGCCCCAATACCATAGGAGCCGGAAGACCGTCCAGGACATAACAAGAGATATGCTCTTTATGGAGGTCCCCTACCTGCAGATGGATATTATGGATGATCTGAGTTAGCTCTCTCTGAGTAAGAGGGGAGGAGTCGATGGCAAAAACAGGAATAGTTCTGCGTATCGGTTCCGGAGTAAAACCCAGAGCCTGAGCAAACCGTGAATCCACCAAGTTGACCCCCGCCCCACTGTCCAAAAAGACGGAACAGATCTCAGTCTTATTGCCCGCCTCAACGGTAGAGGACAACAAAAACTGAGACATGCATATGGAGGAAACGAATATGCCCAGACTGTTATCCTCCGCACAATCTGGGGACTCTAGTTTTCCGGCGGCTCCTTTGTTTGTGGTCTCTTGGGTTCTGAGGGACAAACCTTTACAAAATGACCCCTCCCCCCACAACGTAAAAAACCTCTGACCTACGGCGGTACTTAGGAGGATTCACCCGTCTAGTGGCGCCCCCTATTTGCATTGGTTCGACTGGATCATAACAAACCGATCCCTGCCCTATAGAGGCCTCCGTAAAATTTAATAGTCTCTCCCTGAGTCGTCTGTTGATTATTATGGACAGAGACATAGCAGCCTCCAGAGACCCAGGGACCTCGTATACCGCCAGCGCGTCTTTAAATTTTTCAGACAACCCCTGGCAGAACTGACTCCTAAGGGCCGAGTCGTTCCATAACGTATCAGTAGCCCACCTACGGAATCCGGAACAATATAGTTCAGCAGACCGGTTCTCTTGCCGAAGCCTACGTAGCTTAGACTCAACCAGTGAGACCCTGTCCGGGTCATCATATACGAGACCCAGGGCTTCAAAAAACTCCTCCACTGATCGTAAGGCCAGAGAGTCTGATGGTAGGGAGAAAGCCCAGGCCTGCGGATCTCCTTGCAGGAGAGAAATTACAATGCCCACCCGTTGTTCCTCACCGCCGGAGGATCTAGGGCGTAACCTGAAGAACAATTTGCAAGCTTCTCTGAAGGTTACAAATTGGTCTCTCCCTCCTGAGAACCTATCAGGTAAAGCCACTTTTGGCTCAGGAGTACCTTGGTTTCCTGTAGCAACGGTGGAACCCAAGGATTGCTGCTGCTGCTGCTGCTGCACTGTTGCTTTTAATCCTGCCACTTCAAGGGATAATCCCTGTAATTGTTTCGCCAAAACCGTAACCGGATCCATAGTGGAACAGAAAAATACAAAGCAAAACAGCAAGCAAAAAAAAGAAATGTCACTTTTTTTTAATTTTTTTTAAAGGCCAGATATACTGTCACGACCGCTATCCCAGCAGCAGTCGTGTCGCACCAGACGGAGGGGAAGGGGGACCCTTATCTACGGATGGGAATAGTATGGCCACCCCTGACTAACCCTAAGCTGGCACCTGTCTGCCCTGATACCCTAGATGGGGTGTGAACCCGTGCGGCGAGCAGGATGCCTAAACCCTCAGTCATCCTAACAAGCCTAGAGTGGGGAAAGGCCGATGGGAGCACTAGTCACCATCACTCATGTCTAGGAGAACAGCAGGGGAAGACAGCAACAAACAAACTATAGCAGAGATAGACTTATCCAGTCACGAGCAGAGAAGGCGATCCCAATCACGACAGTCCACGCCGGACAAGAGCTCCACAGCAACACCATCAAACGATCTCCTTCAAAGGTCAGAATAGAACTGGAAGTAAAGACTATATCTGGCAATGACTGCAAGTGAAACTGAAACTAATATAGTAGCTGGGAGTGGCAGACAGGACTCACCTGAGAAGGATGCCTACAAACTCCCAGTCAGGACAAAAAGGTTCACAAGGCAAAACCCGGATGACATACCCTGAACCATGGAGCAAACTCACAAGCTATCGCGAGTAGCAAGTCGCTGCGACCTTCTCCTCCCAGACCTGTCTGGATCAGTCACAGTCGTGACAGTACCCCCCTTTCTACGAGGGGCCCCTGGACCCTCAAGACCAGGCCTCTCCGGATGGGAGCTATGAAAAGCCTGAATGAGTCTGTCCGCTTTTATCTCTGAAGCTGGAACCCACATTCTCTCTTCGGAACCATAACCTCTCCAGTGCACCAGGTACTGAAGAGAGCGGCGAACATATCGTGAGTCAACAATCTTTTCTACCTGAAACTCAAGACTGCCATCAACAACCACCGGTGGAGGCGGTAGTGGCAATGGTTCAGGAGGTTCTACATATCTCTTAAGCAGAGATCTGTGGAAGACATTATGGATCCTTAGAGTCTGAGGTAGCTCCAGATGAAAAGCCACCGGGTTAATGATCTTAATTACCCTATAAGGACCAATAAATCTCGGACCTAATTTCCACGAGGGAACCTTCAACTTGATATTTCTGGTAGACAACCACACCAAGTCATTCACCCCAAGGTCCGGACCTTCAGAGCGCCTCCTATCAGCCGCACGTTTGTATCTACCACCAATTCTCTTCAAACTTTCTTGCACACTCTGCCACACCGAAGAAAGTGAAGACGCAAATCGTTCCTCCTCGGGAATCCCAGACGGCCCCCCCTCACTAAACGTACAAAACTGAGGATGGAAACCATACGCACCAAAAAATGGTGACTTATCGGTGGATTCTTGACGACGATTATTAATGGCAAACTCGGCTAACGGTAAATAAGATGACCATTCCTCCTGATTTTCGGAAACAAAGCATCTCAAATATGTCTCTAGGTTTTGATTGGTACGTTCAGTCTGACCGTTGGACTGTGGATGGAAAGATGAAGAAAACGACAGATAAACCCCTAAACGAGAACAAAAAGCTTTCCAAAATTTAGAAACGAATTGGGTACCACGATCCGAAACAATATCGGAAGGGACCCCGTGAAGCTTCACGATGTGGTCAATAAAAACCTGAGCCAGTGTGTTAGCATTAGGCAATGCGGCAAGAGCAATAAAGTGCACCATTTTACTGAATCTGTCAACAACTACAAGAATAACAGTCTTCCCCGCTGATACTGGTAGATCTGTAATGAAATCCAAGGCTTGTTGGGGATGGCTAGAGGTAAAAGACGCCCTGCCGGACGAGTATGATCTACCTTAGAACGAGCACAGGTAGCACATGCAGACACAAAATTCAACACCTCCTGGCACCACTTAGGCCACCAGAACCGACGAGACACTAATTCAGAGGTTTCCCTACTACCTGGGTGTCCTGCCAGTGTGGAGTTATGGGGTTCTTTTAGTATCTCCAGGCGTAAATTTTCTGGCACAAACTGTTTACCCAAGGGGCAGGAGGCCGGGGC
The DNA here is from genome assembly GCF_905171765.1 of Bufo bufo. Lineage (NCBI taxonomy): Eukaryota > Metazoa > Chordata > Amphibia > Anura > Bufonidae > Bufo > Bufo bufo. Next base: position 515,573,191 of record NC_053390.1, on the reverse strand, counting down.
GTCCCCTTGAGCTTCCAACACCCTCCCCTCTAAACCTGAGTGTAATGCAGAGACCACCACCCCCTTTTGCAAAATGGGCTCTGGTACCTCAACATCACCCCCTCCAGGAAAACTTCGAGACAATGCATCCGCCTTAGTATTTTTTGCCCCCGGGCGATAGGTTATTACAAAATTAAACCTAGTAAAAAATAACGACCACCGAGCCTGTCTAGGGGTGAGACGTTTAGCAGACTCCAGATATAATAAGTTTTTGTGATCAGTAATCACCGTGACGGGATGAACCGCCCCCTCCAAAAAATGACGCCACTCCTCAAAAGCCAACTTAATAGCCAAAAGTTCCCTGTTGCCAACATCATAGTTCCTTTCTGCAGTAGACAATTTCTTCGAAAAGAAAGCACACGGACGCCATTCACCAGGGGACGGGCCCTGAGATAGTACCGCTCCCACCCCCACCTCTGATGCGTCAACCTCTACAATAAAAGGAAGCGAGACATCTGGCTGTACGAGAATAGGGGCCGAGGTGAATCTCTCCTTCAGAGATGCAAAGGCAGTTTTGGCTGCATGTGACCATTTGGAAAAATCGGATCCCTTTCGGGTCATGTCCGTCAGTGGTTTGACCACCAAGGAATAGTTCTTTATAAACTTTCTATAAAAATTGGCAAACGCCAGGAAGCGTTGCAATGTCTTCAGGTTCTCAGGCAGATCCCAGTCTATAATCGCCCGGACTTTCTCTGGATCCATGCGGAAACCTGAATCTGACAACACATACCCCAGAAATGGCAGTTCTTTTACGGCGAACACACATTTTTCTAACTTAGCAAACAATTTGTTGGCCCTTAATATCTGCAGCACTCACATGGATCTTATGTGTATCCAGATCCGGGGAATAGACCAGGATGTCATCAAGATATATCACAACAAATCTCCCGATAAGGTGACTAAAAATATCGTTGACAAAATGTTGGAATACCGCAGGCGCATTAGTAAGACCAAATGGCATGACCGGATTTTCATAATGCCCTTCCGGAGTATTAAAAGCCGTCTTCCCTCATCCCCCTCTTTGATGCGAACCAGGTTATAGGCTCCTCTGAGATCCATTTTGGAGAACCATTTAGCACCAGCAACCTGATTAAAGAGGTCGGGAATGAGAGGAAGAGGATAGGGATCTCGGATAGATATCCGGTTTAATTCCCGGAAATCCAGGCAAGGACGTAGGCCCCCATCATTCTTTTTAACGAAAAAGAACCCTGCAGCCACAGGTGAAGAAGAGGGTCTGATGTGTCCCTTAGCCAAACTCTCCGAAATATAATCTTTCATAGCCTTCCTCTCCGGGCCGGAAAGATTGTATAACCGGGTTTTAGGTAGTTTTGCCCCAGGTAATAGATTAATCGGGCAATCATATGGACGATGAGGTGGTAACCCCTGACAACCCTTCTCAGAGAACACATCCATAAAATCTGACAGAAAGGCAGGTAAAGATGTTACAGAGAGTGTAGAGCACCTACTACTCAAGCAGTTGTCCTTACAATGTTCACTCCACTCCACAATCTCCCCGGCCTGCCAATCCACCACTGGATTGTGAGTCACCAGCCAGGGAAGCCCCAATACCATAGGAGCCGGAAGACCGTCCAGGACATAACAAGAGATATGCTCTTTATGGAGGTCCCCTACCTGCAGATGGATATTATGGATGATCTGAGTTAGCTCTCTCTGAGTAAGAGGGGAGGAGTCGATGGCAAAAACAGGAATAGTTCTGCGTATCGGTTCCGGAGTAAAACCCAGAGCCTGAGCAAACCGTGAATCCACCAAGTTGACCCCCGCCCCACTGTCCAAAAAGACGGAACAGATCTCAGTCTTATTGCCCGCCTCAACGGTAGAGGACAACAAAAACTGAGACATGCATATGGAGGAAACGAATATGCCCAGACTGTTATCCTCCGCACAATCTGGGGACTCTAGTTTTCCGGCGGCTCCTTTGTTTGTGGTCTCTTGGGTTCTGAGGGACAAACCTTTACAAAATGACCCCTCCCCCCACAACGTAAAAAACCTCTGACCTACGGCGGTACTTAGGAGGATTCACCCGTCTAGTGGCGCCCCCTATTTGCATTGGTTCGACTGGATCATAACAAACCGATCCCTGCCCTATAGAGGCCTCCGTAAAATTTAATAGTCTCTCCCTGAGTCGTCTGTTGATTATTATGGACAGAGACATAGCAGCCTCCAGAGACCCAGGGACCTCGTATACCGCCAGCGCGTCTTTAAATTTTTCAGACAACCCCTGGCAGAACTGACTCCTAAGGGCCGAGTCGTTCCATAACGTATCAGTAGCCCACCTACGGAATCCGGAACAATATAGTTCAGCAGACCGGTTCTCTTGCCGAAGCCTACGTAGCTTAGACTCAACCAGTGAGACCCTGTCCGGGTCATCATATACGAGACCCAGGGCTTCAAAAAACTCCTCCACTGATCGTAAGGCCAGAGAGTCTGATGGTAGGGAGAAAGCCCAGGCCTGCGGATCTCCTTGCAGGAGAGAAATTACAATGCCCACCCGTTGTTCCTCACCGCCGGAGGATCTAGGGCGTAACCTGAAGAACAATTTGCAAGCTTCTCTGAAGGTTACAAATTGGTCTCTCCCTCCTGAGAACCTATCAGGTAAAGCCACTTTTGGCTCAGGAGTACCTTGGTTTCCTGTAGCAACGGTGGAACCCAAGGATTGCTGCTGCTGCTGCTGCTGCACTGTTGCTTTTAATCCTGCCACTTCAAGGGATAATCCCTGTAATTGTTTCGCCAAAACCGTAACCGGATCCATAGTGGAACAGAAAAATACAAAGCAAAACAGCAAGCAAAAAAAAGAAATGTCACTTTTTTTTAATTTTTTTTAAAGGCCAGATATACTGTCACGACCGCTATCCCAGCAGCAGTCGTGTCGCACCAGACGGAGGGGAAGGGGGACCCTTATCTACGGATGGGAATAGTATGGCCACCCCTGACTAACCCTAAGCTGGCACCTGTCTGCCCTGATACCCTAGATGGGGTGTGAACCCGTGCGGCGAGCAGGATGCCTAAACCCTCAGTCATCCTAACAAGCCTAGAGTGGGGAAAGGCCGATGGGAGCACTAGTCACCATCACTCATGTCTAGGAGAACAGCAGGGGAAGACAGCAACAAACAAACTATAGCAGAGATAGACTTATCCAGTCACGAGCAGAGAAGGCGATCCCAATCACGACAGTCCACGCCGGACAAGAGCTCCACAGCAACACCATCAAACGATCTCCTTCAAAGGTCAGAATAGAACTGGAAGTAAGGACTATATCTGGCAATGACTGCAAGTGAAACTGAAACTAATATAGTAGCTGGGAGTGGCAGACAGGACTCACCTGAGAAGGATGCCTACAAACTCCCAGTCAGGACAAAAAGGTTCACAAGGCAAAACCCGGATGACATACCCTGAACCATGGAGCAAACTCACAAGCTATCGCGAGTAGCAAGTCGCTGCGACCTTCTCCTCCCAGACCTGTCTGGATCAGTCACAGTCGTGACAGATTGATTTAAAAAGATGTTATGAGGCTGATGCTAAGAAAATAGCATCTACTGATTTACACCTGATGACCCTTGGGCAGTACTTCAAAGATCACAGGATCCCTACAGGGATCCGTTCACAATTGAGACCCAATCTATTTCCTACAGACTCTGTTTTTGCTCAAAAGTTTGTTCAGATCTCAAACAAATATGCATTTGATGTGATCCTTCTCAATTTGGAATATTTACAACATGAATTATTTGAAAGGAAGAATCGCCAGTCGCAGACTAAGACAGCACTGCAGTCAATGTTGGGTCCTGATGAATGGAAGCAAAAAGCATGATGAAAATTGTATGGTCTATGTGACCAAATTTTTTAAAGAACAGGAAGCAACTAAAAGGAAAAAATGGCAACGGGATGCTGATGATTATGTAAAAGGAAAAGTAAGTATATACGTGGCAGAATGAAGGTGCAAAGAAGCTGATGCCCTCTCATCAGCCTGTGAATAAAAAATATCAACAGTCTGGACAGTCTGTGCCTGTTGTTACTCCTACTTCATCTTCTTCACAGTCTTTTTTAGAGATGGGCTCATCAACAATAAAAGAACCAGGCGGGGAGGCAAAAGACACCACAGATGGAGGAAACTCGAGGTCCCAAAGATCAATTAAATCAATGGCACTTCGCAAGAAAAGCAACCAGTCCTGATGGACAATGATTCAGTATGTAAATCTACTGTGGTAAATATATCTTCTGTATACCTGTCTGATATGCAAATCGATCTATCGTCGAAGGCTCTTTCTTTCTGTCCCTCTAACAAAATTGATTGGTTCAAGTTGGAGGTTGATCTGTAGCGCCTATATAGGAACATCGAACTTAAGGTGTGGTTTGCAGATCGGCCCCCTCCAGGTCAATCAGTTGGTACAGTGGCACAAACTGAGCTGAGGTTGGGGTCATTCAGATTATTTACTAAGAGTGATTTCACACCTCAAAGTAATTTAGCTGCACTTGATAACTTCATTAAAGCAATCTCTGTGGATATGATTGCATTACGCGATAAGGTTGTGTCACGGCGGACAGGATCTAAGATACACAGATAACTAAACAAACAAGTTTCTAGGCGAGAAATTGGGGAAATTGGGGATAAGGTCACCTCCTAGCAAATCCCCTAACAGCTCTCCCTATGCTGCTAAGCCCACATTCACATTCAATGGTGGGAATAATGTGTCCTCGTGGCTGGGCTGAAAATACCCTAGAATCCCTGAGATGGTGAAAGGGGAAAAGGGGCAGCCTGCTCCCTCAGAACCAGGAGGGGACAGACATCACTCAAACAGCCTAGACAGCAAACTAAAGAAATAAGAAACCAACTTATCTTATCAGAGCAGGAACAGCCAATCCTTCCTTCCTTGCTTCCACAGCCTGACAGAAGCTATAACCCGCACGGAACCCTGGGAGTAAGAGTAATTTAAACCAACGACCCCCACCCAGAGCACCTGAAGGGAGGCGGATCTAGCACGACTCCAAAACAAAACAAATGACTAGACACGTGCTGCTAATCTGGCAGACCTCCGCACATCGTCTGAGCAGGGCATGACAGTACCCCCCCTTCTACGGGTGACCTCCCTACACCCCAGACCAACCTTATCCGGGTGGGATCTGTTAAAAGCCCTAACCAGTCGGCTGGCACTGACATCCAGTGCCGGAACCCACATCCTTTCCTCAGGGCCGTATCCCCTCCAGTGTACCAGGTACTGAAGGGAACCCCGAAGAACTCTAGAGTCAAGAACCCTAGAGATCTCGAACTCTAAATTTCCATCGACCAGAACAGGAGGAGGGGGCAATGGCGATGGTTCCACCGGTTTCACATATTTTTTCAATAAAGACCTGTGGAATACATCATGGATCCTCCAAGTCTGCGGAAGATCCAGCCGAAACGCTACTGGATTGATCACCGCAGATATTTTGTACGGACCAATAAATCTTGGACCCAGTTTCCAAGATGGCACTCTCAGTTTAATATTTTTAGTGGACAACCACACCAGATCACCCACACACAGGTCCGGGCCAGTCACACGTCTCTTGTCAGCCATTCGCTTATACCTCTCACCCATCTTCTCCAAATTCACTTGGATCCTCCGCCAGATAGAAGACAAAGCAGAAGAAAATCTCTCCTTCTCTGGCATCCCAGAGGAACTAGTCCCAAAAAAGGTACCAAACTGAGGATGAAAACCGTATGCGCCAAAAAATGGCGACTTACCCGTGGACTCCTGCCTACGGTTATTCAAAGCAAACTCTGCTAGGGACAAGAACCTCAAGTAGGTCTCCAGGTTTTGATTAGTACGCTCTGTCTGTCCATTCGACTGCGGATGAAAAGCCGAAGAGAACGAAAGTTGAATGCCAAGCCGAGAGCAGAACGCCCTCCAAAACCTGGAGACAAACTGCGTGCCCCTATCAGAAACCACATCCGAAGGAATACCGTGCAATTTCACGATATTATCAACAAAAATCTGCGCAAGAGTCTTGACATTAGGCAGACCAGTTAACGACATAAAGTGAGCCATTTTACTACCACCAAAATTACTGTTTTCCCGGAGGAACTCGGCAGATCCGTAATAAAGTCCATAGACAAGTGCGTCCAAGAACGAGACGGAATAGACAAAGGAAGGAGTGAACCAGCCGGTCGAGTATGAGCAACCTTTGACCGCGCACAGGTTTCACAAGCTGCCACGTAATCCTCAATGCTCTTACGTAACACGGGCCACCAGAACCTCCGGGACACAAGGTCACAGGTGGACTTACCACCAGGATGTCCAGCAAGGACAGATGTTCCTTGAATACCTTGTATCGCAGTCCTTCAGGAACAAACAACCTCCCTGGGGGACAAGAACCAGGAGCCCCCTCCTGGGCTCCCAACTCCTCCATCTCCAATTCGGGGTACAGAGCGAAGACCACCACCCCATCAGCCAAAATCGGAGCAGGATCCTCTGAATCACATCCCCCAGGAAAACTGCGAGACAACGCATCCGCCTTGAAGTTTTTAACCCCCGGGCGAAAAGTAACCACAAAATTGAACCTGGTAAAAAACAGTGACCATCTGGCCTGTCTAGGGTTCAGACGCTTGGCAGATTGTTGGTAAGCCAAGTTCTTATGATCCGTATATACTGTAACGGGGTGAGACGCCCCCTCCAACCAGTGACGCCATTCCTCAAAGGCCAACTTGATGGCCAGCAACTCTCTATCTACCACATCATAATTCCTCTTGGCGACCGAGAGCTTCTTGGAAAAAAAAGCACACGGGACCCACTTGCCAGGAGATGAACCCTGCGACAGCACCGCTCCAACCCCCACTTCTGATGCATCAACCTCCACCACGAATGGCTGAGACACATCGGGCTGCACCAGAATGGGAGCAGACGCAAAACACTCCTTAATAGTCGAAAAGGCCTGCAATGCCTCATCCGACCAGACAGAGACGTCTGCGCCCTTCTTAGTCATATCAGTCAGAGGTCTTACAATGGTAGAATAGTTCAAAATACATTTTCTATAATAATTAGTAAACCCCAAAAACCGCATCAAAGCTTTCTGATTCTCTGGTCGGTCCCATTCCAGAACCGCCCAGACCTTTTCGGGGTCCATACGAAAACCAGAGTCAGAAAGCAGATATCCCAAAAACGGGAGCTCCTGCACAGAAAACACACATTTCTCCAATTTGGTATATAATTTATTCTCCCGAAGAATCGTCAAAACCTGTCTCACATGATCCTGATAGGTCTTCAGATCAGGAGAGTAAATTAAAATGTCATCCAAGTAAACTACCACGAACCTCTCCACCAAATGATGGAAAATGTCATTGACGAATCGCTGAAATACTGCTGGCGCGTTCGTCAACCCAAAAGGCATAACCAGATCCTCAAAATGACCCTCGTGCGTATTGAAGGCCTTTTTCCACTTATCCCCTTCCTTGATTCTGATCAGATTGTAGGCCCCTCTCAAATCCAACTTGGAAAACACCTTGGCTCCAACAATCTGATCAAAAAGGTCGGAGATCAAAGGAAGGGGATACGGATCCCGGACCGTAATACGGTTCAATTCCCGGAAATCCAAACAAGGTCTCAGCGATCCATCCTTTTTCTTTACAAAGAATAAACCTACTGCCACCGGAGACTTAGATGGCCTAATATGACCTTTTGCCAAACTCTCGGCGATATACTTCCGCATGACCTCTATTTCGGGTTGAGAAAGATTATAAAGCCGAGACTTTGGCAATTTAGCTCCTGGGATGAGATTAACTGCACAATCATAGTCACGATGAGGGGGCAATTCCTGAGCCCCCCCCCCCCCCTCCGAAAAGACATCTGCAAAATCTGAGAGGTACTGAGTTAGAGCCGTAGTGGACACACCAGAGATAGATGTGCCAAGACAATTATCCGAACAGAATTCACTCCAACCAATGATTTGTCTTGCTTGCCAATCTATAATTGGGTTATGTTTTGTCAACCACGGTAACCCTAAGACTATAGGAGCGGGCAAATCCTTCATGACAAAACAAGACATAATCTCCACATGTGAATCACCTACCCTTAACTGAATACCATGAGCAATATGAGTGAGACTCCTTTGAGAAAGAAGGGAAGAATCAATTGCAAAAACCGGAATCTCTCTTTCTAAAGTGCAAGTACTTAGACCCAGATTTTGAAGAAAAAGAAAGTCAATAAGGTTTACCCCAGCACCACAGTCAATGAATACTTCAACAAAAAAAATTCTTGAGTCTAGCGCCACCATAGCTGGAAGGAGAAAACGAGTATTACAGGGAGCTTGCATATCTGCTTGCTCCACCACTCCATTCACACTACCAAGAGTCAGGACGTTTTTTTTTTTTCTCTTTCTTATCAACATGCGGTTTGACAAAAGGACAAGCAAAAATAAAATGACCACTTTTCCCACAATAGTAACATAGTTTATGCAATTTCCTAAAGTCTCTACTACCAGAACGGAAAGATACCTGACCCAGCTGCATGGGTTCCTCCCCTACCCCAGAGTTACCTGTAACATCACCCTGGGAAGCAGTAGAGACAAAAGCACTCACAGAAGGGATCCCTTGCGCGGAGGGAGCCTTACACCTCTCTCTAATACGTCTATCTAACCGTACTGCCAAAGACATAGCATTCTCCAAAGAATCTGGATACTCATGAAAGGCAAGGGCATCTTTCAATCTCTCAGATAATCCCTGACAAAACTGACTACGTAACGCAGGGTCATTCCACTCTGACTCGGTAGCCCATCTCCTAAACTCAACGCAGTAAACCTCTGCAGTATGTTCACCCTGTAATAAATTACGCAATTTAGATTCCGCCATCGAGACCTGATCTGGGTCATCGTAAATTAATCCCAGGGCTTTGAAAAATTCTTCCACCGACCGGAGGGCCAGAGAACCGGGCGGCAGAGAAAAGGCCCAGGATTGTGAGTCCCCTTTAAGCAGAGAAATAATTATACCAACCCTCTGACTTTCATCACCTGACGAAGATGGACGCAGCCGAAAATACAACTTGCATGACTCTTTAAAATGGATAAAGTCATCCGCACCCCCTGCAAATCTCTCAGGAAGAGCGACTTTAGGCTCCCCACAAATTTGACCTGCACCTGTTGCCAGAGCATTCTGACACCGTGTGACCGAACTGCGCAGATCCGCAACCTCTAGAAATAATCCCTGCATGCGGTCAACCAGCGCATCAATTGACGCCATTACAAAACCGCTGAACAATGGCAGTCACAGTTATGGCGGGTTATAATGTCACGGTGGACAGGATCTAAGATACACAGATAACTAAACAAACAAGTTTCTAGGCGAGAAACTAGGGATAAGGTCACCTCCTAGCAAATCCCTAACAGCTCTCCCTATGCTGCTAAGCCCACATTCAGACCTTTATGGTGGGAATAATTTGTCCTCGTGCCTGGGCTGAAAATACCCTAGAATCCCTGAGATGGTGAAAGAGGAAAAGGGGCAGCCTGCTCCCTCAGAACCAGGAGGGGACAGACGTCACTCAAACAGCCTAGACAGCAAACTAAAGAAATAAGAAACCAACTTATTTTATCAGAGCAGGAACAGCCAATCCTTCCTTCCTTGCTTCCACAACCTGACAGAAGCTATAACCCACACGGAACCCTGGGAGTGAGAGTAATTTAAACCAACGACCCCACCCAGAGCACCTGAAGGGAGGCGGATCTAGCAGGACTCCAAAACAAATGACTAGACACGTGCTGCTAATCTGGCAGACCTCCGCACATCGTCTGAGCAGGGCATGACAGGTTGCCAATACACCACTTAAATACCCTAATATGACTACTTCTGATATTGAATTGCTTGAGGGGTTTTGTCGTGACAACAACCTCACTATCAAACCCGCTGATAAAGGGGGTGCGGTTGTTGTCATGGACACCTCCAAGTATATCCATGAAATCAAGAGACAACTGGGTGATCAGAATGTGTACAGAGTATTGATGGGTGATCCGAGATTTGAAATTGCTCGACGTATCTAGGAGGTCCTTGATTTTGCTTTGAGTCGGGACATTATTGATAGGGAATAATATAACTTTTTGGTTATACTATTCATTCTTACTTTACATCATTTTCCCACACTTGCACAAAACTTGCACAGTATTGTATACATAAAGATGACTGTGTCCCAGACAAAAGGAGAAACATTTTTTTTGCTTTTACCCCAAAATTAAGTTAAATCCTAAAGCCTTATTCACACATTAGTGTTTTGGTTAGTGATTTCCATCAGTAATTTGTGAGCCAAAACCAGGATTGGGGCCTCCAAGGAGGTCAGGTATAAGGGAAAGATCTGCACCTGTTCTGTGTTTAGAGCAGCATCTGGTTTTGGCTCAAAATCACTGACCACAACACTGACGCGTGAATAAGCTCTCATGCACACGGCCATTGTGCGGCCATTCTGTGAATCGGGGACCACAATTTGCAGTCCCCAATGCACGGCAACGTCCATGCGGCAGCCAGGACGGATCGAGACTCATTCAACTTGAATGGGTTAGTGATCCGTCCGCACCGCAAAAAAATAGAACATTCAAGTGAATGGGTCTGCTTCCGTGATGTGGGGAGCACACGGCCGGTGCCCGCATATTGCGGACCCGCTGTTTGCGGGCTGCAATACGGCCGGACAAAGCCCGTGTGCATGAGACCTCAGGCATAAGGGCACCTGCTCCCCATTAAAGGGACTCTGTCACCACTTTCTAACCCCCCCTTTTAAAAGTATTGTTCTCTCCATGGCGCCCTTGTGATTACAAAGGTGTTGTTATAACATAAATTCGCCGTCTCGTTTTGATAAAAATACCTTTTATCTAACCTGTCAATCTTGTGGATAAGGTGCCCAGGGCGTTTCTGAAGGTCTGAAGCTGCCGCTCGCCGCCACCGCCGTTGGTGCCCGGCTCCTCCCCTGATCCTTTCAGCGCCGCCTGAATGTAAAGAAATCCGCCTCCGGCTCTCGCTCAGTGCCCCCTCCTCCTTTTCAAAGATCCCGCGCGTGCGCACAGGCCTGTGCCTGATGCGCCCGTGCGGACATTTAGATTCAGCCTCATTGAGCGAAGTGCGCATGCGCGCACTTCGCTCAACCTCCTCATAAGACGAGCACTGCAGCCAGCCACTCAGAGCCTGCGGCTCCATACAGCGCTTGGCAGGCTCTGAGTGGCTGGCTGCAGTGCTCGTCTTATGAGGAGGTTGAGCGAAGTGCGCGCATGCGCACTTCGCTCAATGAGGCTGATTCTAAATGTCCGCACGGGCGCATCAGGCACAGGCCTGTGCGCACGCGCGGGATCTTTGAAAAGGAGGAGGGGGCACTGAGCGAGAGCCGGAGGCGGATTTCTTTACATTCAGGCGGCGCTGAAAGGATCAGGGGAGGAGCTGGGCACCAACGGCGGTGGCGGCGGGCGGCAGCTTCAGACCTTCAGAAACGCCCTGGGCACCTTATCCACAAGATTGACAGGTTAGATAAAAGGTATTTTTATCAAAACGAGACGGCGAATTTATGTTATAACAACACCTTTGTAATCACAAGGGCGCCATGGAGAGAACAATACTTTTAAAAGGGGGGGTTAGAAAGTGGTGACAGAGTCCCTTTAACTTTTATGGGATTTCTGAAAATAGCTGAGCAAACATCTTTGACTAATTTCAGGACTCCTATAGAGGTGAATGGAGGGTCTGATATCCTTCACTTTTAGTGGGCCCATTCTGAAGATAGGACGGACTCACACCTATCTGACATAAATGGCATATCATAACAATATGCCCTCAATGTCTGAGAGGTCAATACCCCTTTAAGTGCATTGCAATTTAAATAAATTGAGTTAAAATGTTCCCCAATGTTCCTAAGTAGGGATGAGCTAACCCGAACTGTATAGTTCGGGTTCGTACCGAATTTTGGGGTGTCCGTGACATGGACCCCGAACCCGAACATTTTCGTAAAAGTCCGGGTTCGGTGTTCGGCGCTTTCTTGGCGCTTTTTGAAAGGCTGAAAAGCAGCCAATCAACAAGCGTCATACTACTTGCCCCAAGAGGCCATCACAGCCATGCCTACTATTGGCATGGCTGTGATTGGCCAGTGCAGCATGTGACCCAGCCTCTATATAAGCTGGAGTCACGTAGCGCCGCACGTCACTCTGCTATGATCAGTGTAGGGAGAGGTTGCAGCTGCTGCTGTTAGGGAGAGATTAGGCAGGGATTTACTCAGCAAAAACACTTAATTCAGTGATGGATCTACAGCTGTGGATCATTGAACTGCTGCTATTTAATTGCTCACTGTTTTTAGGCTGCCCAGAGCGTTTTTATGTCACTTTTTTCTTGGGTGATCGGCAGCCATTTTGTGTCTTGTGGTGCGCCAGCACAAGCTGCCACCAAGTCCATTTAACCATCAATAGTGTGGTTATTTTTTTGCTATATCCTACATCAGGGGCTTGGCTGTGCTTGCTATTTTATTGAGGGGTAAAATACAATTGGCCAAAATAGCAGTACCCTAAATCTGGTGTTTCAGCTGTGGCTAGCCAATTGTAATACTGTCTGCTGTCTGCCGAAGCACAGTTTTTGTTCTGGGTTGAATACAATTCCCAACTTAGCAATCCCCTAAATATTTTTTTTCTGCTGTATCAGGCCAAGTTTAAATTGATCCATAAAAGGGTATATTAGATTGAAGGTGCGGATAGGGTCATCCTCAATAACTTCACACGCTACCGTGCATCTCCAAGTCTAATTCTGTCCATAAACGTATACCGGTCTTCCAGCGCCTAAATACTAGGCCTACAATTTATATTCAGCTCAATCTGTCATTACTGTTGTGCCTGTATTAGTGTAATACGGTACCTAAATAGATAGCCATATAGTGTTAGGTGCCTGTAAAAAAAGGCTTCAATTTGAATTCAATACATTGGGCCAAATAATTTTTTTATTATTGTGGTGAACGGTAACAATGAGGAAAACATCTAGTAAGAGACGCGGACGCGTACATGGTCGTGGTGGTGTTAGTAGACCCTCTGGTGCTGGGAGAGGACGTGGCCGTTCTGCCACAGCCACACGTCCTAGTGAACCAACTACCTCAGGTCCCAGTAGCCAGCAGAATTTACAGCGATATTTGGTGGGGCCCAATGCCGTTCTAAGGATGGTAAGGCTTGAGCAGGTACAGGCATTAGTCAATTGCGTGGCCGACAGTGGATCCAGCACGTTCACATTATCTCCCACCCAGTCTTCTGCAGAAAGCGCACAGATGGCGCATGAAAACCAAGCCCATCAGTCTGTCACATCACCCCCATGCATGTCAGGGAAACTGTCTGAGCCTCAAGTTATGCAGCAGTCTCTTATGCTGTTTGAAGACTCTGCTGGCAGGGTTTCCCAAGGGCATCCACCTAGCCCTTCCACAGGGGTGGAAGAGATAGAATGCACTAACGCACAACCACTTATGTTTCCTAATGATGAGGACATGGGAATACCACCTCAGCACGTCTCTGATGATGACAAAACACAGGTGCCAACTGCTGCGTCTTTCTGCAGTGTGCAGACTGAACAGGAGGTCAGGGAGGAAGACTGGGTGGAAGACGATGCAGGGGACGATGAGGTCCTAGACCCCACATGGAATGAAGGTTGTGCCACTGACTTTCAGAATTCGGAGGAAGAGGCAGTGGTGAGACCGAGCCAACAGCGTAGCAAAAGAGGGAGTAGTGGACAAAAGCAGTACACCCGCCGCCAAGAGAGTCTGTCTGCTACTGGCCACCACCATCTGGGACCCAGCACCCCAAAGGCAGCTTCAAGGAGTTCCCTGGCATGGCACTTCTTCAAACAATGTGCTGACGACAAGACCCGAGTGGTTTGCACGCTGTGCCATCAGAGCCTGAAGCGAGGCATTAACGTTCTGAACCTTAGCACAACCTGCATGACCAGGCACCTGCATGCAAAGCATGAACTGCAGTGGAGTAAACAACTTAAAAACAAGGAACTCACTCAGGCTCCCCCTGCTGCCTCTTCTGCTGCTGCCACCTCGGCCTCTTCCTCCGCCTCTGGAGGAACGTTGGCACCTGCTGCCCAGCAAACAGAGGATGTACCACAAACAGCACCACCACCTCTGTCACCAAGCATCTCAACCATGTCACACGGCAGCGTTCAGCTCTCCATCTCACAAACATTTGAGAGAAAGCGTAAATTCCCACCTATCCACCCTCGATCCCTGGCCCTGAATGCCAGCATTTCTAAACTACTGGCCTATGAAATGCTGTCATTCAGGCTGGTGGACACAGACAGCTTCAAACAGCTCATGTCGCTTGCTGTCCCACAGTATGTTGTTCCCAGCTGCCACTACTTCTCCAAGAGAGCCGTGCCTTCCCTGCACAACCAAGTATCCGATAAAATCAAGTGTGCACTGCGCAATGCCATCTGTGGCAAGGTCCACCTAACCACAGATACGTGGACCAGTAAGCACGGCCAGGGACGCTATATCTCCCTAACTGCACACTGGGTAAATGTAGTGGCGGCTGGGCCCCAGGCGAAGAGCTGTTTGGCGCACGTCCTTCCGCCGCCAAGGATCGCAGGGCAACATTCTTTGCCTCCTGTTGCCTCCTCCTCCTACTCGGCTTCCTCCTCCTCTTCTCCCACCTGCTCATCCAGTCAGCCACACACCTTCACCACCAACTTCAGCACAGCCCGGGGTAAACGTTAGCAGGCCATTCTGAAACTCATATGTTTGGGGGACAGGCCCCACACCGCGCAGGAGTTGTGGCGGGGTATAGAACAACAGACCGACGAGTGGTTGCTGCCGGTGAGCCTCAAGCCCGGCCTGGTGGTGTGCGATAATGGGCGAAATCTCGTTGCAGCTCTGGGACTAGCCGGTTTGACGCACATTCCTTGCCTGGCGCATGTGCTGAATTTGGTGGTGCAGAAGTTCATTCACAACTACCCCGACATGTCAGAGCTGCTGCATAAAGTGCGGGCCGTCTGTGCGCGCTTCCGGCGTTCTCATCCTGCCGCTGCTCGCCTGTCTGCGCTACAGCGTAACTTCGGCCTTCCCGCTCACCGCCTCATATGCGACGTGCCCACCAGGTGGAACGCCACCTTGCACATGCTGGACAGACTGTGCGAGCAGCAGCAGGCCATAGTGGAGTTTCAGCTGCAGCACGCACGGGTCAGTCGCACTGCGGAACAGCACCACTTCACCACCAATGACTGGGCCTCCATGCGAGACCTGTGTGCCCTGTTGCGCTGTTTCGAGTACTCCACCAACACGGCCAGTGGCGATGACGCCGTTATCAGCGTTACAATACCACTTCTATGCCTACTTGAGAAAACACATAGGGCGATGATGGAAGAGGAGGTGGCCCAGGAGGAGGAGGAGGAGGAAGAGGGGTCATTTTTAGCACTTTCAGGCCAGTCTCTTAGAAGTGACTCAGAGGGAGTTTTTTTGCAACAGCAGAGGCCAGGTACAAATGTGGCCAGCCAGGGCCCACTACTGGAGGACGAGGAGGACGAGGAGGAGGAGGAGGTGGAGGAGGATGAAGCATGTTCACAGCGGGGTGGCACCCAACGCAGCTCGGGCCCATCACTGGTGCGTGGCTGGGGGGAAACGCAGGACGATGACGATACGCCTCCCACAGAGGACAGCTTGTCCTTACCTCTGGGCAGCCTGGCACACATGAGCGACTACATGCTGCAGTGCCTGCGCAATGACAGCAGAGTTGCCCACATTTTAACGTGTGCGGACTACTGGGTTGCCACCCTGCTGGATCCATGGTGCAAAGACAATGTGCCCACCTTACTTCCTGCACTGGAGCGTGATAGGAAGATGCGCGAGTACAAGCGCACATTGGTAGACGCGCTACTGAGAGCATTCCCAAATGTCACATGGGAACAAGTGGAAGCCCAAGGCGAAGGCAGAGGAGGAGCAAGAGGTCGCCAACGCAGCTGTGTTACGACCAGCTCCTCTGAGGGCAGGGTTAGCATGGCAGAGATGTGGAAAAGTTTTGTCAACACGCCACAGCTAACTGCACCACCACCTGATACGGAACGTGTTAGCAGGAGGCAACATTTCACTAACATGGTGGAACAATACGTGTGCACACCCCTCCACGTACTGACTGATGGTTCGGCCCCATTCAACTCCTGGGTCTCCAAATTGTCCACGTGGCCAGAGCTAGCCTTTTATGCCTTGGAGGTGCTGGCCTGCCCGGCGGCCATCGTTTTGTCTGAACGTGTATTCAGCACGGCAGGGGGCATCATTACAGACAAACGCAGCCACCTGTCTACAGCCAATGTGGACAAGCTGACGTTCATAAAAATGAACGAGGCATGGATCCCACAGGACCTGTCCATCCCTTGTGCAGATTAGATATTAACTACCTCCCCTTAACAATATATTATTGTACTCCAGGGCACTTCCTCATTCAATCCTATTTTTATTTTGATTTTACCATTATATTGCGGGGCAACCCAAAGTTGAATGAACCTCTCCTCTGTCTGGGTGCCGGGGCCTAAAAATATCTGACAGTGGCCTGTTCCAGTGTTAGGTGACGTGAAACATGATTCTCTGCTATGACATGAAGCCTGAATCTCTGCTATGGGACCTCTCTCTTCTGTCTGGGTGCCGGGGCCTAAATATCTGACAATGGACTGTTCCAGTGGTGGGTGACATGAAGCCTGATTCTCTGCTATGACATGAAGACTGATTCTCTGCTGACATGAAGCCTGAATCTCTGTTATGGGACCTCTCTCCTCTGCCTGGGTTCCGGGGCCTAAATATATGACAATGGACTGTTCCAGTGTTGGGTGACGTGAAGCATGATTCTCTGCTATGACATGAAGACTGATTCTCTGCTGACATGAAGCCTGAATCTCTGTTATGGGACCTCTCTCCTCTGCCTGGGTGCAGGGGCCTAAATATCTGACAATGGACTGTTCCAGTTTTGTGTGACGTGAAGCCTGATTCTCTGCTATGACATGAAGACTGATTCTCTGCTATGGGACCTCTCTCCAATTGATATTGGTTCATTTTTATTTATTTTATTTTTATTTTTATTCATTTCCCTATCCACATTTGTTTGCAGGGGATTTAACTACATTTTGCTGCCTTTTGCAGCCCTCTAGCCCTTTTTCCTGGGCTGTTTTACAGCCTTTTTAGTGCCGAAAAGTTCGGGTCCCCATTGACTTCAATAGGGTTCGGGTTCGGGACGAAGTTCGGGTCGGGTTCGGATCCCGAAGCCGAACATTTCCGGGAAGTTCGGCCGAACTTCTTGAACCCGAACATCCAGGTGTTCGCTCAACTCTATTCCTAAGCCAAATACCCCTAATTTACTTATATTACCTAAAAGTACTCAAAAAGTTATAATTATGCAGTAGCAGAGTGGCATTCTACTGTATAATTATAATGTTTTGAGTAAGGAATATAGCACAGTTTGAAAACCTGGTTCTAGGAGATGTATTTCTTTACTACTACACTACAAGGTTTAGCCTGTTACGGACACAGGGCGTACAGGTACGCCCTCATGTCCTGGTACTTAAGGACACAGGGCGTACCTGTACACCCTGTGCATTTCCGATCACCGCCGCGCGGCGGGCGGTGATCGGAACCCGGTGCCTGCTCAAATCATTGAGCAGGCACCTTGGCTAAATGCGAGGAGGGGTCCCGTGACCCCCCGTGTCAATTTAGACCTGCAGTTTGCGGCTTCTACATGCTTCGGCTGTTGCGGATGGCTGTGCCATCGGGTCTCCGTGGGGCTGTAGGGGGGACCCGATGGCATGGAAGGCAGCGCAATGCCTTCCTTAGGCATCGGCGCTGACTTCCGGTGAAGAACCTGTGAGATCCAGCCCCCTGGATCTCACAGGCCGGAAGCTGTATGAGTAATAAACACAGTTTTACTCATACAGCAAATGCATTTCAATACAGAAGTATTGGAATGCATTGTAAACGGGATTAGACCCCCAAAAGTTAAAGTCCCAAAGTGGGACAAAATATAAAGTAAAAAAAAGTTGAAAAAAAAAAGGTTTCCCCCCAAAAAATTTAAAGTTCCAAGTAAAAATAAACAAAAACTTAATTTTCCCCAAATAAAGTAAAAAAAATAGGAAAAAAGAAAAAGTAGACATATTAGGTATCGCTGCATCCGTATCGACTGGCTCTATAAACATATCACATGACCTTACCCCTCAGATGAACACCGTAAAAAAAAAAAAAACTGTGCTAAATAAACAATTTTTTTGTCACCTTACATCACAAAAAGTATAACAGTAAGCGATCAAAAAGGTGTATGCCCACCAAAATATAGCCAATCTAACCGTCACCTCATCCCGCAAAAAATAAGACCCTACCTAAGACAATCGCCCAACAAAAAAAAAAAACTATGGCTCAGAATATGGAGACACTAAAACATAATTTTTTTTGTTTTAAATAAGCTACTATTGTGTAAAACTTAAGTAAATTAAAAAAAGTATACATATTAGGTATCGCCGCGTCCGTATCGACCGGATCTATAAAAGATAATCGCCCAAAAACTGAAAAAACTATGGCTCTCAGACTATGGAGACACTAAAACATGATATTTTTTTAGTTTCAAAAATGATATTATTGTGTAAAAAACAAATAAATAAATTACATAAATAAAAAAAAAGTATACATATTAGGTTTTGCCGCGTCCGTATCAACCTGCTCTATAAAAATATCACATGAACTAACCCTTCAGGTGAACACCGTAAAAAAAACAAAAAAAAAACGGTGTAAAAAAATACTTTTTTGTCATCTTAAATCACAAAAAGTGTAATAGCAAGCAATCAAAAAGTCATATGCACCCCAAAATAGTGCCAATAACACCAACATCTCATCCCGCAAAAAATGATACCCTAACTAACATAATTGCCCAAAAACTGAAAAAACTATGGCTCTCAGACTATGGAGACACTAAAACATGATTTTATTTTTTTGGGTTTCAAAAATGAAATCATTGTGTAAAACTTACGTAAATAAATAAAAAAAAGTATACATATTAGGTATCGCCGCGTCCATATCGACCGGCTCTATAAAAATATCACATGATCTAACCTGTCAGATGAATGTTGTAAAAAAAAATAAAAAAACGGTGCAAAACAGCTATTTCTTGTTACCTTGCCTCACAAAAAGTGTAATATAGAGCAACCAAAAATCATATGTACTCTAAACTAATACCAACAAAACTTCCACCCTATCCCGTAGTTTCTAAAATGGGGTCACTTTTTTTGGAGTTTCTATTCTAGGGGTGCATCAGGGGGGCTTCAAATGGGACCTGGTGTCAAAAAACCAGTCCAGCAAAATCTGTCCTTCCAAAAACCGTATGGCATTCCTTTCCTGCTGCGCCCTGCCGTGTGCCCGTACAGCAGTTTACGACCACATATGGGGTGTTTCTGTAAACTAAAGAATCAGGGCCATAAATATTGAGTTTTGTTTGGCTGTTAACCCTTGCTTTGTAACTGGAAAAAAAATATTAAAATGGAAAATCTGCCAAAAAAGTGAAATTTTGAAATTGTATCTCTATTTTCCATTAATTCTTGTGGAACACTTAAAGGGTTAACGACGTTTGTAAAATCAGTTTTGAATACCTTGAGGGGTGTAGTTTCTAGAATGTGGTCATTTTTGGGTGGTTTCTATTATGTAAGCCTCACAAAGTGACTTCAGACCTGAACTGGTCCTTAAAAAGTTGATTTTTGAAAATTTTTGAGAAATTTCAAGATTTACTTCTAAACTTCTAAGCCTTGTAACGTCCACCACAAATAAAATGTAATTCCCAAAATGATCCAAACATGAAGTAGACATATGGGGAATGTAAAGTAATAACTAATTTTGTAGGTATTACTATGTATTATAGAAGTAGAGAAATTGAAACTTGGAAATTTGCTAATTTTTTTAAATTTTGGGCAAATTTGCTTTATTTTTATAAATAAAAAAGATTTTTTTTTACTCCATTTTACCATTGTCATGAAGTACAATATGTGACAAAAAAACGAACGGTCTCAGAATCGCCTGGATAAGTAAAAGCGTTGTAAAGTTATCATCACTTAAATTGACACTGGTCAGATTTGCAAAAAATGGCCTTGTCCTCAAGGTGAAATAAGGCTGTGTCCTTAAGGAGTTAATGGTACTGTAAAAATATTTTTAGAATTTAAATATTTTGGCGGTTTGCCACAGTAGTATAAGACCTTTGTGGGTGTTGGTCCCAGATCTTTGATTTCATTGGACAGAAAGTATCACACAATGAGAACAATATTTCTGTACAATACAAACACAGCAGTTAAATTACCATCTAGATTGCAAATGTCTTGTTAGTGCCAATTACCTTCCTCAAAGGTCATACGCAGAGAAATTCCTTTCTCCAATCATATGACAGTCACAAGAGTCACTGGCAAATGAACAACATGACATTGAGGTGTACACTATGTAAGCATTCTCACAAAATAGCTTGAGGCCATTTTCACACAGTAGTACTTCACATCCAGGAATTATTTATTACTAATTTATCATGGAAAGATTTGTACTTCTTCCATGTTCTGAAATCTTTATTAGTTTTGACTACATATACTCAAGCAAGATAATGACCAAAATACTATCATGTGAAAGTCACCTTATATAAGGTAGGAACATTTTGTATTCTTTTCACTTTCTGTAATAAAGCTGCCCATACACTTTAAATACATGTCAGCCAAAAGAACATTCAACTATCTCTCAAGACCTACATACAAACTCTGCTCAGCTGAGATTGTATGTGTTGTTGATGGGGACAGAGGAAAAATACACATATAATGTGGCATCAAAAATTGACCTATTGTTTAAATCATTTTTTATGTTTCATGTGATGTACATTTTTTTTTAACAGGCATCAGACATTTTTCAAAAGTTTGATTTGGCTGATTCGGCGAATTTTTCAAAAAAATTAGCTTTGTCACGAAGCACATTTTTTTGTAAGTAGTGGGTGCAATGACAGGGAGCTGGAATAGCGCCACCCCCGTCATTGTACCCCTCAGATGCCGCGTTCAAAGTGTAAAAACTTGAAATTAACATAAAAAAAATATTACATCAAACTTACAGTGTCTATTTGCTTGCAACAGGCCGGCCGCCGCCATCTTTCTTGAAGATCTGGAGCGGCACGAGATTATGTCATCACGCATGGGATTTTGGCCAAGATCTTCAATCAAGATGGTGGCCCATCGCGAGCAAATGGAGGAGGTAAGAATGAATTTTTTTGTTTTTTATACTATTTCAGGTTAAATGGATTCGCTTACACGAAGCATGAGGAAATTCGGCGTCGAGGTGAATCGAATTTATCCTGAAATTCGGATCGAATTCCACTTTGTAGGATTCGATTCGCTCATCTCTAATTCTGCTTGTGATGATAATGTAATAGCTACTGAAAAGTTACCTGTACGGAGCAGGAAGTCTTGACATATTTTAAGCCCAGTGGCCAGTTTCAAAATGTTACAATTTTAGGTATTTTTTAATAGAGATTGTGACATGAAAGAATAAACACATTTCTAAAAAAAATCTGTTTAGCATAAAAATGTGATTTAACCCCTTTGGGACATGGTCTAGTTAAATTTTTTTATTTTAATTTCCGAGCATTCCAGGTACCATCATTTTTTTTTGTTTTCTGTTCACATAGTCGTATAAGTCTTTGTTTTTTGCAGGACACGTTGTACTGTTTAATGGCCCTTTTTATTTTACCATAGTTTGTAATGGAAATGGTAAAAAAAATCTTTGTGAGGTGAAACTGGAAAGAAAACACACTTCAAAGGCTTTTTAAGCATTTATATTATGACGTTCAGTGTGCACTAAACAGACATGACGTCAGTCTGTGAGTCAGTATTATGAAAATACCAAATTTGTATATTTCTTTCTTTTCTTTTACAACTTAAAAAAAATTACAACCTTTGAAAAAAAATAAGCATTTTCTTTGCATTACCTTTTTCTGACAGCCATAGCTTTTTATATTTCCATCTACAAAGCATATTTGGGCTTGCATGGTGAACTATAATTTTCATTGGTACCACATTTTTGGGTATATATGGCTTTTTAATCACTTTTATTACATTTTTTTGCAGGGATAATGTTACAAAATGGCGAATTGCAAGTTTTTATTTCATTTTTTCCCACTGCAATGTTCACCATGCATGAAAAATATTTTTATATTTTGATAGTTTGTGCATTTTAGGACATGGTGATATCTGTTATATTTATTTTTTATAATTTATTTTTATACTAGCAGAAGGACCTGGCTTTGCATGGGTATATTTCATCTATTTAATTTAATGTTTGTGTGTGTCGTTAAAAGATATCGACAGTATCCACTATAACAGTGACATCTACAGTACCCCGCCCCTTTAACAGTGACCTCCACAGTGGCCTTCCCCTTAACAGTAACATCCACAGCACCCTCCCCTTTATTAGTGACCTCCACAGTACCCCGTCTTGTTAACAGTGATTTCCACAATAACCCACCCCCTTAACAATGACCTCCACAGAGCTCCTTTCCCTTAAAATGTGACCTCCACAACACTCCACCCCATTAAATTAACAGTGACCTCTACAGTTCCCCACCACTTAACATTTACCTCCATAGCAGACTGTCCCCTTAACTGTGACCTCTACAGTTCCCTTCCCCCTTAACAGAGACCTCCACAGCGCCTGTCCCATTAACAATGACCTCCACAGCATCCCGCCCCCTTAACAGTGACCTCCACAGCGGCCGCCCCTTTATTAGTGACCTCCACAGTACCCTATCTCTTTAACAAAGATTTAGACAACACCCCGTTCCCTTAAAAGTGACCTCTACAGCAATCTGCCCTTAACACTGATCTCCATAGCAGACCGCCCCTTAACTGTAACCTCCACAGCAGCCTGCCCCTAGGGTGGAAAGAGGTTTTAGGCCAGACAGCTTTCAAATTCCCTGTCCTCCATCCGACTCAGGGCCTGGACGGACACAGGCATGTCCTCTTGATCAGCTCACACTCAGACAGAAGCACTGTGCTGTCTGAGCGTGGGCTACAGGGAGAAACTTCACCCTCCCTCCCACCCCTACAGCTGACAGAAGTTGATTTTTACCTTCATTTTTTTCAATCCCCATCAGCTGTGCAGTGGGAGGGAGCATGGCCTCACCGGGTCAGGGGTGTGGCTTAGCGGGACCTGGGGGCAGTGTTTTTAAGTCCATCTTTTGAGGGTGGCCTGAATGGCCACCCTAACTTCCCTCTGAACTGTGACCTCCACAGCACTCCGCTCCCTTAACAGTGTCATCCACAGCGCCCTGCCCCTTTAAAGCTGACCTACAGCAGTGAAGAAAAATGTCTGGGTTGTTATGGAAATCTCGTGTAAAACTGTGTGTATGTGGAGACTAATGCATTTTTTGGGAATATCTCAGGAACAGTACGTGCTAGAGAGCTGAGACCCCGTCTAAAACCTTCCCGGACACCTGATGTACCCGTATGCCAAATTTCATGATTGGGAATGCGACGGTGCGGATTCCTTTAGCGGACATACACACATACATACACTCAGCTTTATATATTAGATGAATACTTGAGAAAGGAGGTGATTTGAATTAATATTTTTAAAATATTTGTTTAAACTTTTTTCCCTTTTTTAAAGTCCTTCAAGGGGACTTAAAAAGGCGAGCCTCTGATTGCTTATTTCATAAAAGGCAATGATTTACCATTAAAGTCTATGGAAGATTCCTTATGTATCAGACAGGGTTCCAAATTAATGCATTACTGTGGTAGCCTCAAGCTTTCCTAAAGCTTGAGGCTACCACAGAGAATGAGCAGCTTCCCAGATCTCGGCATAGTGTAGTCATTTAGGCCCCAAGGAGCACAGTACTCCTAGGGAAATCTGTCTCAGATGGTGTAGTCCCAATTGATCACAGCATCTGAGGGGTTAAAGGACCATCATCACCGATCTTAGTCATTGAGGTCAAGTGCCACTGTATTACACAGCTGGCCCCTGAAGCTTATAGATCAGGCTTAGCTGTACGTTGTGGTGTGTTTAATGGTTAAACAATAGGTCGTGCCACATTCAAACTGTAAAACCGCAGGAGGATTTCTGCCATGGAATTGTCAAAATCCACTACGGTACACAGCTTTATTTTTTTGTTGGATGAATTGTACTTTTTAATAGCACCATTTAAGGTTCCATATACTGTATCATGAAAATGTAAAAACATTATTTGTAGGGTGGAATAGGGAAAAAACTAAATTCTGGCATACTTTTAATGAATTAAAAACTTTTTATGTCTTTTTGTCACCATATGGTTGTTAATTTTCTGCTGAGCAGTTTCGAGGGCTCGTTTTTTGGGGTGATCTGCAGTTCTTACTGTTACAATACATAAGACTTTTTTTTTTTTTACTTTATTCAATATTTTTGGGGAGGTGAGGTGATCAAAAGTTACAATCCTGGCATTGTGAGTTTTTTTTGGTTTATAGCATTCAATGTGTGGGATAAATAGTGTCATATTTCTATAGTTTTATAGTTTCAATTGTTAATATGATAAATAAGGAAAAGGGGTGTGAGGAAAAGGGGTGTTTTAAATCTTTAATATTTTTAAAAACTTTAACTGATTTTTTTCTTTTTTAAGTCCCCTAAGAGGACTATAATCATTTGATTGTTTGTGCTATACACTGCAATGCTTCTGTATAGTGATTTTACCAATTTCCTTTTACACTCTGCTTCGGGCATGGTTTAATAGAAGCAGTAACATGGCAGGCCTTGGGAATCAGGCTCTTCACAAGGCTTCCAGCTGCCATGTCAACTGATCAACACCTCATGATTGCATCAAAGAGGAGTCAAGTGGACAACAGAGGAGACCCCTCTTTCTAGCCACTTAGATGCTGTAGTCACTATTGACCATGGCATCTAATGGGATAAAGGACCGGGATCAAAGTTATGTCCCATCCTATTCACTGTAAGTGGGTGTATGCTGTATAACACTGCTGTGTATGGAGTTGGCTCAGCTAAATAAAACTGATTTCAGTCACAGAAATTTCAACAAAATCTGATATGTGGGAAAAAAAGCACACTGAGGCCATGTTCGCAGAGCAAAATACACTGCTGTTTCACTGTGTAATATGCTTCTTAAATGCTTAAAAACTGCTTCCCATTATTTTCAAAGGGAAATAAGCACCAAAGTTACCTGCTGTTTTCAAACGTGCTTCAAGAATTAGCATGTCCCCTTGAAGTAATCTTACTAGTGACTGTATTTGTGAGTTATAACTTCCCTTCTGATCCTCAGCTGTGTCATGCGATCAACTCTCTGATCTCCAACTGACACAGGACAGGAAGTCAGTTACTTCTCTATTCATTCCTATGAGACTGACATTGAGGCTACCATAGGAAAACATAGAGAAACGGACTTCCTGTGCACACATAAGATGTTGTGTTATTTCGAAAGTCTGATTGCCGGCCACTTGACACAGCTGAGAAGCAGAAAGGATGGGATAGCTCACAAATACAGCCACTGGTAAGAAGATTACATTCACTACAGATTACATCCTAGCGAAAAAGTTGCAGAGCAGCACAAATGGACCTCTCGACCAAACCCGGAATGCACCAACCGTGATGGGACCACAGATCCACAGCAGTCCTAGGAACAGTAGTAGATAGCATAAAGGGTCACAGCAGCTTATCCAGTATATCTGTTTATTGGAAACCAAGAGTGCACACACAAAGAGGTACGAAGTTTCGGCTACGCAGTAGCCTTTATCAAGTATTGATAAAGGCTACTGCGTAGCCGAAACGTTGCACCTCTTTGTGTGTGCACTCTTGGTTTCCAATAAACAGATACGATAAAGGCTACTGCGTAGCCGAAATGTCATACCTCTTTGTGTGGGCACTCTTGGTTTCCAATAAACAGATACACTGGATAGGCTGCTGTGACTCTTTCTGCTATCTACAGATTACATCCTGTCTCTTTCTAACAGGTTAGATAATATTTTTTACTTATGGAAGTTCTTCTTTAATACAGTATAACCAGAATACACCTTTAAGCAACAGTTATCATAATTTCAAAAGGACAAATGATAAATGAAGATTCATCTTTGAAGCGGCATTTGCATATTTGCAACTGTTATTAGTCCAAAGGAAAACAAAAAGTATATCAGAATTTTGTGTCAACATCTACAGTATAGATTTATATTTCTCCATGGTAACAGACTGAAAAAAAAAAAAACTGTTTAGTCTCATCTTGCAAGCATACTCCATTTGAATTTCTGGCTTTAGCTATCCTACAAAATGTACAGTAATTTAGGATATAGTAGGGGAGTTCAAATGGACTCACCATAACCATGGAGTTATAAGCATGGAGATATACACATCTGCATGCAAGCTGTAGAACAATAGAAGAGTGTTAATACAACGTTGCTTCAATTTTATATTTTAAAAGCATTGGAGCAATAAAAGTAAAAAGAATAGTAGCAATGCAGACACAACCTTCTCCTAATACAATCCTGTTTTACAATACGAATGACAGTTTATGAGCTTGTCGCGTTCAGCTCTTCTACTGCTTCTCTGCTATGGTTGCTATTAACATGGTGATAGTCTCAGGTTTAGGCCGCATGCACACGACCGTTCAGTTTTTTGCGGTCCGCAAACTGCGGATCCACAAAAAACGGAAGCCGCCCGTGTTGCCTTCTGCAATTTGCAGAACGGAACGGGCGCTGGCAATATAAATGCCTATTCTTGTCCGCAAAGTGCGGACAAGAATAGGACATGTTATATTTTTTTAGCAGGCAACGGAACGGAGCCACGGATGCGGACAGCACACGGAGTGCTGTCCGCATCTTTTGCGGCCCCATTGAAGTGAATGGGTCCGCATCCGAGCTGCCAAAACGGCGGCTCGGATGCGGACCCAAACAATGGTCGTGTGCATGAAGCCTTATGAAGTGACTACAGTATCAAAAATATGTTAAAAAGGTCATAAGAGAAAATTAAAAGTGAGGCAGTCATGCTTTTACTTTTTTTAACACAAAGACATTATCAAGTATTTGGATTTAAAGAGGACCTTTCACCGATTCTTACCCTATGAACTAACTATACAGACATGTAGAGCGGCGCCCGGGGATCTCACTGCACTTACAATTTTCCCCGGGCGCCGCTCCGTTCTCCCGTTATGCCCTCCGGTATCTCCGCTCACTAAGTTATAGTAGGCGGAGATACCAGTCCCTAAGTTATGGTAGGCGGAGTCTTCCCTAGCGCTGGCCAATCGCAGCGCAGAGCTCACAGCCTGGGAGGTTATTTTCTCCCAGGCTGTGAGCTCTGCAATGCGATTGGCCAGCGCTAGGGCAGACTCTGCCTACCATAACTTAGGGAACGGAGATACCGGAGGGCATAGCAGGAGAACGGAGCGGCGCCCGGGGATAATAGTAAGTGCAGAGAGATCCCCGGGCGCCGCTCCACATGTCTGTATACTTAGTTCATAGGGTAAGAATCGGTGAAAGGTCCTCTTTAATGTAGGAGTCAGTGCTTAATCAATCTAAGGACACTGGATAAAGTACAGTACATACTGTAATCACATACTGCCCTTGCTACAGGAAAAAAAAAACTGATTTATTGTCCTTTGTAGACAACATTTGATGGGATTTCATACTGTGTGCAAATCAAACCTGTAAAATTTATTTGTTCTAAGGTCAGAATGCGGCGTTTACTACAGCTGAGCAAAGAGATGAGTCCAATTCGCACAAATCAGTCATCAGGTTAAATATGAGTCTGAATAAATTCAACCCAAATCAAAAGTGCCTCAATTGCCCTGAAAAGTCACATTTTACATTCGGAAGTCACTTAAGATTGTATCCAACCCGTTTCAAGATCTTTAATGCCAAGACAGCATTAGTAATGTCAAAATGACAGTGACATACTGTATGAACTTATGGGTAAACGGATGGTAGCCGGTGGTAAACAATCTGTTTAAAAACACTCTGCACTGTCTGATTTTCAGTTCAAAAACAAAAACAAGGCCGTTGTCATGGCAGATGCCTTCTTTGCATTTTAAAGGGACTCTGTCAGCCAGATTTTAGCTATAGAGCTTTTTATATCATCATATCAGTCTCCTTTATCTAAATAAAAATATACTAGTCTTACCCCACCTGTCTTTTCATTTTTGATAAAAATTCCTTTTATTTATATGCTAATTTCCTTCGTAAGGTGCCCAAGGGGGTGTACCTTCGGCCGTTGGAGCCCAGCCGCGCCCCTTATCTTGGAGCCCAGTGCCGCCCCGCTGTTAATTATTCACTCCTCTCGTCAGCTTTTTTTTTTGCAGTGCGCCGTAATCTCGCGCATGCGCCATTGATACATAAGTCCGAGCACGCGGAGTGTCCTGGCAGCAGCCTCATCCAGGGGAATTGCACATGCGCCAGCTTTATGCACACTTCGCTCGACCCGGAAAGGAAGAGCGGAGTGGCGCGAGTGAGACGGTCTGACCAACTCTCATCGTCACTGGTTCCCCTTTTCTTCAGCCGGACCGCAATTAAGCCATACAGGTGGACTAGTATAACCCCCACTACGTAGAGCCAGCGAGATACGGTATGGTCACTGGTTACCAAGGCGTGACGTTACACCCTCATGGAGGAGCAGGTAAGGTCAGCTTGATACAGTTTACACAGATACCTCCTGTCCACGCGGGCACAGAGAGGCAACAAGCTGAGAGAACCTTTTCACTTCCCCAGTGAAACAGCGCTTTCTCAGCCTGGGTAAACTGCCTCCAGTTTCTTGTTTGATATAAGCCCGGTCCTCTAACGGGATTATATAGGGTAAGAAACCAACCCGCGGTAGCGTCTAACTAGGCTTAAACATGGACGTGGGGATTCGTGATCGAGATACAAGGACAGCACAAGATTAAATTATATTTTTAATTGCCTTAAGGGAGCAATAGATGTAACACAATATACACACAAAGAATATATACAGTGGAATGAGGTTACAAATACAGATGGCGTGGTACAAACTGTCACGGGGTTCTGAAGGTGCACTCGGTCCCCCATTGCCCGCAGGACTGTTGCTTAGCTTTTGGAATGAGGTTCTGTGTTTGACCTCATTCCCAGGGCGGCTTTACTAGCTGGGTGGCTCCCTGCTCCTAGTCTGCCTTGAGTGCCGAGCTGATCACCTGCTGGCTACAGGTTGCCTGTTAATTTCTAGGTTCCTGGCTATTTGTTGGACTGCTGAATACTTACCTGATCCTGTTCCTTGACCATCCTTTTGCCTGATCCTCCTGTACTGCACTTCCGTCCTGGTATTGTGACCTCGGCTCCCACCTGACTACTCTCTTAGGACTCCTCTTGTACTTCTCTGCTCTCCTGGTATTTATGACCCCGGCTTCTCCTGACAATTCTCTGCTTGCTCCATTTGTACTTTGCAGCTTTCCTGGTATTGACTCGGTCCGTTCATGTCCTGTTGTTTGTCTGTCTGTCATCCCTGCACTTATTCCTAGTTAGGGATTGCCGTCCAGTTGTCCCCTGTCATTAGGACTCGCGAGGCAAGTAGGCAGGGCCAGGGGTAAGGGTGGAGCGCAGTGGTCACTTCCCTCCCCCCTGTGTGTGTGTGTGTACGCGACCGTTACACAAACAGGGTTAAGCAGAACAAAAGTCAGCTTACCAGTTATAGGAGTCCTTTGGGTTGTGATGAGTTCTTATCTGTGGTCACAGGGGAAGCAGTGATGTCAGCTGGTTGCAGGTCCCTCTAAACACATAGCACAATGTGATCTCCCTTCAGAGAAAGACCTGCTCGCTTGATGGCACAAGCCTTTTAACCTATAGCCGGCCCCTCCCCTCCCGGCCTCTGGGAGGGGTCCACTCCCCCCTCTTCTGGGCTGGCAGCAATTGAGCCACAAAACTGATTAGGGCTCATGGCTCCAGAGGTGGTTCTGGGCCTGTTCATCATGGCCACAGGGACACACATATGCATCTGGTTTATGTCTGTGATGGACGGGCAATTCATAATTCCTTATGAACCGCCGGTTGCATGATGTCTGATAATGTTCATTGAACTGGGGAATGGCCCCTGCAGATAGGTTTTTCCTGTTCCATTAGCTGGGTACCGGGCTGGCTAAATGGAGGTGAGAAATTGTAAACAAAGGTGGCCTGCAAGAAGTTCTCTGCCGGTTGGCTGGGCTTTAAAGCAGGGCCCCCCTGTGGAGTTCACTACCTTTGCTATCTAACAGCTGGTTAATGTGGGAACATGGCTGACATAAAATAATAATCCATATTCCTCACAACTCTTTTGATGTGATTTTCCTGAACAGATGCAGGGTTATTGGCATTCCAGGGGGAGGGGGATCTCCGCTCGTGGACAGAACAAACAGCTGAAATGAAGGAAATAAACAAACAAAAAGGTGCGAACGAATCCATAGTGAAAGCGCTGTCCTTCGCACTGCTCCCGCCTTGTTTACAGCTCCAGCAGACACAGTTGGACCATTTTTGGTTGCATTTCCGTTCAGCTTGCCAGGCTGGTAGTGTATAGTAAAGTCATACGGTTGTAGGGCTAGACTCCACCTGAGAAGACAGGCATTATCCCCTGCGACTCGTTTGAGCCAGACTAAGAAATTATGGTCGGTGATGAAGGTGAATGCACGGCCATAGAGATAAGGTGTCAGTTTTTTCAGTGGCTATACGAGAGCTAGGCACTCTTTTTGGATAGCTGCATAACAGACCTCCCTGGGAAATAGTTTCCGGCTCAAATCAGCTACTGGGTGCTCCCCCCATCCTCTCCGATCTGGCTTACCATTGCCCCCAGTCCAAACATGGAAGCATCTGTATGGACGATAAAACGTTTGTTAGGATTAGGGGCAGCGAAAACAGGTGCATTTACACAAGCTTGTTTCGAGGTTTGGAAGGCTGTCTCACACTCCGGGGACCACAGGACCTGTCGGGGTAAGTTTTTCTTCGTCAGGTCTGTCAAGGGTTTGGCCATGGCGCGATAGTCAGGGACAAAGAATCTATAGTAACCGGCTGTACCTAAAAAACCCATAACTTGTGTCTTGGTACGAGGAGTGGGCCAATTGGCAACAGCCTCAATTTTAGCAGGCTCCGGGCGTTGTTTCCCACATATTACCCTGTGTCCCAGATACTGAACTTCCACCATACCAATGTGACACTTCTCGGGTTTTAAGGTCAAACCAGCTGCTCTGATCCTGTTCAATACGGTCCATATGTGTTCTAAGTGGGCTTCCCATGAGTCGATGAAGATTGCTATGTCATCCAGGTATGCGCACTGTGACACAGTGAGAGGTTTCATCTAGGAAAACAGGTATTTTCCTCCCAGCATGTGTTGCTGGGCTGAATTACAGCCGGGTGAGGTCAAATACTGGACCGGATTTTAAATGCTGGTCTGGGTTTTGGCAGCACTGACTGTCCTTAAATAGGCAGCTGGGCTCAGAAGCCATGTCTCTGTGTTGGGATCTGGGAGCCTTGTGTCTGGATTAAGGTTTGCTACCTGTTTGGCGTATAAACAGGTTGGTGCTGCTATCAGCAAGGACTCTTTGAGGCAGAATTGCCGCATGGTGTGAATTACCACCAACACCGCAAGGTAACTTTTTGATTTGAATATGACTGCCTGTTTTGTCACTTGCCTAAAGTGTGAATAAAACACTGAACTGTTTGATCCAAAGAACTTGTTGTTGCCTCTATGCTGTGTCCGCTAATTCTGTCTACCAGAGCGAGTCCCCACAGCACGCATAATCCTGGAGACCATCTAGGAGACCATCTACCATTCTTTGGAATGTAGAGTCAGAACTATTGGGCGGAAAGAAATGCATATTATAAAAGCCTTTATATAGATTACATTTAAAGATGGTTATATGGACATTCGGGTAGCCATCTTTTCTGTTTTCTGAATGGGCAGTGTGAGTTCAAGTGCTCTCAAGACTAAAAAGTTAGGAATGCTTGCATAAACAATTCTCAGGTCGTAACTTGAATAGGGAAAATAGAGACGTAACATAAAACATGCAGGCCAGCCTTTGCATACAATAGACATAAGAATTGTGTGAACGGTGTAAGAAACAAACTGATCCAAACACTTATGGGGGATCTGTGGCTGACACTGCTATGGGGGGATCTGTGGATGGCACTGTTATGGGGGGATCTGTGGATGGCACTGTTATGGGGGGATCTGTGGATGGCACTGTTATGGGGGATCTGTGGATGGCACTGTCATGGGGGGGATCTGTGGATGGCACTGTTATGGGGATCTGTGGATGGCACTGTTATGGGGGATCTGTGGATTGCACTGTTATGGGGATCTGTGGATGGCACTGGTATGGGGGATCTGTGGATGGCACTGTTATGGGGATCTCTGGATGGCACTGTTATGGGGGATCTCTGGATGGCACTGTGATGGGGGGATCTGTGGATGACACATATATAGCATCTTATGCTATGTGCCATCCACAGATATCCCCCATAACAGTGTCCCTGCAGTGTGAATGACCCGCAATACAGGGGCTGGGGGCTGGCATCTGGATTAGGAATGACAGCGGGGACCGCTGCAGTCCCTGTATTCAAATGCACCAGCCCCGCTCACTGTAGTATAATCTTATGATTTAACCTGCATTGTTAAGACATAATAATCCATCTGTATTACTTACATTACAACATTAAGTTCTGTAGCAGAGAGGAGAGAGGAGGCAGGCCGGGAGGACGCGCGGGCTGCGCGTCACTCATTACGTCATGCGCCCGTGCCGTCTGCTTCATTCATAAAGTGGGCAGCGCAGGCACGTGACGTAGTGAGTGACGCGCAGGCACGTGACGTAGTGAGTGACACGCCGCCCACCCTTCCTCCCGGCCTGCCTCCTCCCTCCTCTCTGCTACGGAACTTAATGTTGTAATGTAAGTAATAGAGATGGATTATTATATCTTAACAATGCAGGTTAGATCATAAGATTATACTACAGTGAGCAGGACCAGTGCATTAGAATACAGGGACTGCACCGGTCCCCGCTGTCATGGATTCGTCGGATTCAAATTTAGTAAATGAGGTCGGGATTTGAGCCAACGAATCCCTCGAATCCAACAAGATTCGAGGGATTTGTGAATTCGACGGATTCGTCGTCCCACCTCTAGTGATATTATATGCATAATCTCAGATGATTAAGTTTAAATTAAGCATAATCTTGTAATCAAAATATATTCTTTAAGTGTAGAGAATAAGGTAAGATTTCCAATATCGTCCCTGAGTGTGTGAAAACATTGGGAGTTAATTACCTTAGATCAAAAAATGTGGAGAAAAGGGAGTTACGTGTTTTGATAGAAGTTGTCCCAGGTCGTATATTTTTGAAGGAGACTGAATTTCTGATGGTTAGTATAACTAAGTGTCTTCTTTATCTTATTTATAACATGGTCTTAGATTTAGGTCAGAGGTTATCTTTTACAAAATTAAAAGAAAATAGAAGAGTTGATTTGTAATTACACCAACTCTTACATAGAACCCTAGTGCCCGCTTGTTGTAGAGTGGAGGTAAGAAAAAGGGAATGATATAATACAAAATGATGTCATAGTCACGTGGAAGACCAAGTCAAGCTCCTCTTCAGGAGAGAGATAGACAATAGTATGAGGGGACACAGGGGAGAAGCCACTAAAACCAGAAGTAAAGAAAGAAAGCCATTACAACACCCAAGAAAAAGACACACAAAATAGAGGAAAGATCAGAGGAAAAAGAAGACTTGACCTGACTATATTGCTGAACCTTGATGCTGATTTCTTCCCGACAGATTAATCCAGAATAGCTGATATAGTATACATTTTCATCTGTATATTAGGCAACTGATTGCTATATATATATATATATATATATATATATACAGTACAGACCAAAAGTTTGGACACACCTTCTCATTCAAAGAGTTTTCTTTATTTTCATGACTATGAAAATTGTAGATTCACACTGAAGGCATCAAAACTATGAATAAACACATGTGGAATTATATACATAACAAACAAGTGTGAAACAACTGAAAATATGTCATATTCTAGGTTCTTCAAAGTAGCCACCTTTTGCTTTGATTACAGCTTTGCACACTCTTGGCATTCTCTTGATGAGCTTCAAGAGGTAGTCCCCTGAAAGGGTCTTCACTTCACAGGTGTGCCCTGTCAGGTTTAATAAGTGGGATTTCTTGCCTTATAAATGGGGTTGGGACCATCAGTTGCGTTGAGGAGAAGTCAGGTGGATACACAGCTGATAGTCCTACTGAATAGACTGTTAGAATTTGTATTATGGCAAGAAAAAAGCAGCTAAGTAAAGAAAAACGAGTGGCCATCATTACTTTAAGAAATTAAGGTCAGTCAGTCAGCCGAAAAATTGGGAAAACTTTGAAAGTAAGGGCTATTTGACCATGAAGGAGAGTGATGGGGTGCTGCGCCAGATGACCTGGCCTCCACAGTCACCGGACCTGAACTCAATCGAGATGGTTTGGGGTGAGCTGGACCGCAGAGTGAAGGCAAAAGGGCCAACAAGTGCTAAGCATCTCTGGGAACTCCTTCAAGACTGTTGGAAGACCATTTCAGGTGACTACCTCTTGAAGCTCATCAAGAGAATGCCAAGAGTGTGCAAAGCAGTAATCAAAGCAAAAGGTGGCTACTTTGAAGAACCTAGAATATGACATATTTTCAGTTGTTTCACACTTGTTTGTTATGTATATAATTCCACATGTGTTAATTCATAGTTTTGATGCCTTCATAGTCATGAAAATAAAGAAAACTCTTTGAATGAGAAGGTGTGTCCAAACTTTTGGTCTGTACTGTATATATATAAATATATATTATTATTTTTTTTTATTTTTTAAATAGACCATATTGTTTTTTGTATGATCTGGGATTCTTTGGAGATAATTGTACCTGCAGCATCAATTATGTCTATCCAATCTAGGGAGATAAATCGATACAATTGATATATCTACAATTGTGTGATCTCCAGAGAACTGATTACAGTTCTATTCAGCTGGTCTAATTGAATTGATATACACTGCTAAAAAAAAAAAGGGAACACAAAAATAACACATCCTAGATCTGAGTTAATTAAATATTCTTCTGAAATATTTTGTTTTTTACATAGTTGAATGTGCTGACAACAAAATCACACAAAAATTCAAAAATGGAAATAAAATTTTTCAACCCATGGAGGTCTGAATTTGGAGTCACACTCAAAATTAAAGTGGAAAAACACACTACAGGCTGATCCAACTTTGATGTAATGTCCTTAAAACAAGTCAAAATGAGGCTCAGTAGTGTGTGTGGCCTCCACGTGCCTGTATGACCTCCCTACAACACCTGTGCATGCTCCTGATGAGGTGGCGGACGGTCTCCTGAGGGATCTCCTCCCAGACCTGGACTAAAGCAGCTGCCAACTCCTGGACAGTCTGTGGTGCAACGTGACGTTGGTGGATAGAGCGAGACATGATGTCCCAGATGTGCTCAATTGGATTCAGGTCTGGGGAACGGGCGGGCCAGTCCATAGCATCAATGCCTTCGTCTTGCAGGAACTGCTGACACACTCCAGCCACATGAGGTCTAGCATTGTCTTGCATTAGGAGGAACCCAGTGCCAACCGCACCAGCATATGGTCTCACAAGGGGTCTGAGGATCTCATCTCGGTACCTAATGGCAGTCAGGTTACCTCTGGCGAGCACATGGAGGGCTGTGCGGCCCTCCAAAGAAATGCCACCCCACACCATTACTGACCCAATGCCAAACCGGTCATGCAGGAGGATGTTGCAGGCAGCAGAACGTTCTCCACAGTGTCTCCAGACTCTGTCACGTTGGTCACATGT
Organism: Bufo bufo; assembly: GCF_905171765.1. Lineage (NCBI taxonomy): Eukaryota > Metazoa > Chordata > Amphibia > Anura > Bufonidae > Bufo > Bufo bufo. The sequence goes on along the minus strand of NC_053390.1, from coordinate 515,537,383 downwards.
GCTCAGTGTGAACCTGCTTTCATCTGTGAAGAGCACAGGGCGCCAGTGGCGATTTTGCCAATCTTGGTGTTCTCTGGCAAATTCCAAACGTCCTGCACGGTGTTCAGCTGTAAGCACAACCCCCACCTGTGGACGTCGGGCCCTCATATCACCCTCATGGAGTCTGTTTCTGACCGTTTCAGCAGACACATGCCAGTAGCCCTTGCATAAGTCAATAGTAGTTAGATACTTCCCTCTAGCAATATGATCCAATAGTTCATCTACCTGGGGCATCGTGTAGGCACCTGTAACCGTTTTATCATTAAGTCTCCGATAATCTACGCAGAAGCGGGTCGTACCGTCCTGCTTTGGTATTAGAACCACCGGTGAAGCCCAAGGGCTTTCCGAATGCTCAATGACTCCTAAGTGGAGCATCTCCTTTATTTCTTTATACATCCCTTCCCGGACTGCCTCAGGGATGCGGTAGGGGGGGTTGCCTCAACGGAGCCTGGCCTGGAGTCTCTAGCCTTTGGATTGCTAGTCTAGTGTACCTGGGCTTCTGCGAGAACATGGCGTGTTTGGCTTCCCGAAGGTTGATCGCCTGTGTCCGCTCCTGCAATCCCAGCCGTTCCCTCAAGTGCACCAACTCTATGGCCCTTTCTCACTGGTCACTCCCTAGTAGATCAGGTAACAGTAAGTTATCCGTATCCTCAGAAGCTGGGGTACATACGGCAGCCACTTCTTCCTCTCTCCCTTTGTACTCCTTGAGCATGTTGATGTGAAATATGCGCTTCACATCCTCATTCTTACAACTGGCTACAGTGTAAGTAGTGTCACATGCCAGGCAGCCTGTAGTTTGTCATGCTGGACCGGTTTAAGTACCATAACCTTCTGTCCAATTTGAAAACTACGGTGTCAGGCTTTCTGGTCATACCATACCCGCTGGCATCGCTGGGCCACCTGAAGGTTCTCGTGTACCATCTAAGTCAATGCCTCCATATGGTCTCTCAACTCCAGCACATATGGTACCACCGGGGTCCCTGCTGACTCTGTGGCCCCCTCCCAGTGCTCCTTAATAAGATTTAGGAGCCCCCTCGCTCGCCTCCCGTATAACAGCTCAAAGGGTGAGAAGCCAGTTGATTCCTGCGACACCTCCCTATAAGCAAAGAGGTGAGGCAGAAAATGCTCCCAGTCTCTGTAAGCGGCCGTGAACGTCTTCAGAATTTGCTTCAGAGTTCCATTAAATCGCTCACAGAGACCATTAGTCTGGGGGTGATACAGGGAGCTCATCAGGGGTTTTATCCCACAGACCTTCCATAGCTGATGTGTTAAGGTAGCCGTGAATTGGGTACCCTGGTCAGATAGCATTTCTCGAGGAAATCCAACTCTTGAGAATACCTTAACCCGGGCATCTGCTACTGTCTCAGCCTCAATATTGGGCACCGCTACTGATTCTGGGTACCTAGTGGTATAATCCACTATGGCTAGGATATAATGTTTACCTAAGCGACTTGGTTGAGCTATTAAATCCACTGCTACCCGACTAAAAGGTCCTTCAATGATGGGCATGGAAATCATTTTAGCTTTAGGGTGGTCACCTCTCTTACCCACCCGTTGGGATACTTCACAAGTTTGACAACATCGTCGGACATCATTAGAAATTCCTGGCCAGAAAAAGTTTTGGGTCACCAGGTATGACAACCGCCGAATGTCCAGCTAAGGGGATGTTGTGCCCAATTCTCAACAGCTCCTGCCTATACTTTTGGGGAACTACTAGCTGACATTTCAGTTTGGGCCCTGAGGCATTTGTCCTAGAATTGGTTAGCCTATACAATCTGCTACCTTCCCACACATACTGCTCCCCCTCCTGTCCCCCTTGATCAGTTACAGCTTTTCACCGGTACTTTAGTAAGTTGGAGTCTCCCACTACCTCTTTCCCCAAATCCTCAGGGGTATTCCAAGGTTAGGGGCTCTACTGTTGAGATGGCCTTGAAGTTCTCCTGGCGGTCGTTTTGCAGCAAACTTTGCTTGTTCACTGAACAGTGAACATATTGCGATGTTCGCCGGCGCCATATTCTTTTGCATTGTGAAAAACTTTGACCCATGACACATCCATCAGGTGGTACATGAAAGCCAATTGAGACGTTTCAGCACATGGATATACCCCCTACCTTATAAATAAACCTGATCTGGCCACCATTTTACATTCAGTCTTTTGCCAGTGTAGGGAGAGGCCTCGGAGGAATTTTGGGTCTGTAGTAGACTGGCCTGCTGGAAAATTGATATCCAATGACCGTGTAATCTACCTCCAGCCACATACTTACTTGTTCTTTTATATATACGCTGAATGAATAATTGTTGCGGCCTCAGAGGAATTCAACACCATTGAGGACCACGTGTTATCGAATTTCAACTATTATCATTAGGTTTTTTTTTAAGAGGGGGGATTTCGTTAGCCATGTTTTTTTTCCATTTTTAGATTTTTTGTTCTTTTAAACATATGTATTTGACCTGTATTTGTACTGGCCTGCAGTAAAATTGATATCCATTGACCGTGTAATATACCTCCGGACACATAATCACTTGATCTTTTGTGTCATGTGAATGCTTAATGTTTGGGGCCTGTAGTCCAGTGCCCTACAGTAAAATTTTTATCCACTGACCGCATAATTTACCTAGAGCCACATAATCAGAATGTCTTTTATGTCAGGTGAATACCTAATTTTCAAGGCCCGTACTCCTGTGGCCTAAAATAAAAAATTTCTAGGCTCCAACAGGGCATATTTCTGAGAATTTCCCTTTAAGATGCATTAAAATGTCCCCTGATTAAGATACATATTTTGGGTTGGAATTTTTGTCATTGATCCCCCTCTAGTATGTCACTATCCATGTTGTGGGACTAATTGTACACTTCTACTAAGTATTTGGTGGCTGCAAATATGAGCTGAAGGTTTTTCAGGTTCGCCTGCCATTAAAGTGAATAGGGCCCGCCGCAAACGTGCGGTTCGCGAACATTTGATTGCGTTTACCGTGATGGTGGCCCCAGTTAATGGCCTTGGACAGTTTGGCCATTAAGCATCACCAGTTGATGCTGGCGTTGTCGGTTGCCCTCACTGGCTGCCTGTACCAGATTGTCTTCATAAAGGAACCCCATGGGCTCTTCTCTGGTTAACTCCCGGGCCTCCCAAGTAGTTGGGACCGGGTAATTGAGTGAACTGCTGCCCTAGCATTTGTACCTGCTGGACGATTCCAAATCAGTCAGGGTTGTTCCAGCGGACAGTCCCTGCGGTAGTGTCCCACTTTCTTGAAACGGAAACAGCGAGGTCCAGTAGTCTGTGGAGGTCGATAGGCCTCTGCTTCAGGTCGCTGAGGTGGTTGATGGCTCCCTACTGGTGGTTGTGCTGGGGCCTCATCCCGAAGTGGTTGGGGTTTGGGGAAAGGTCGTTCTGGTTTCCTGGCCTTCGTGTATTCATCTACTATCCTGGCCATCTCTTGCAAGGTGAGAGGGTTATGGTCCCTCACCCACTCCTTTACATCTGTCTGGAGCCATGTGAAGAATTGTTCCAGTAGTACCAATTGTAACAAGTCCTCCAGGGTGGTAGCCTGACAGCCATTCACCCAGTGGGTGGCTGCCCTATGCAACTTGCAAGCCCACTCTGCGTTCCTGGAATTTCAAAATTTTGCAATGATGCCAAAGATAATCTCAGGCGAAGGGTTTAGCCCAAACAGCACTAGCCGTTCCCTTATTTATCTGTCCACTTTGCTTTCCTCCGTACAAACAGTCGGGATTGCAGTGACCAAGTGCTCCCAGTCTAGCTCCATTAGCTCACTGATGATGAGATGCTTGGCTTTATTGCTGGCACTGCCGCAATGTACTTCCAGTATTTCTTTCAAAGTGTTGAACTTGAGTTTGATATAGCAGCCTTCCATGCATGCTGCTCTGGTTCCCGCCTGGAATTATGGATCCAGGGAAAAGGGACAATCCCAGTGCTGCCACCAAATGAGACGGTCTGACCAACTCTCACCATAACGGGTTCACTTTTCTTCAGCCGGACCGCAATTAAGCCATACAGGCGAACTAGTATAACCCCCACACATGAGCCAAGGCTTAATGCTGGGTAAAGCAAGTCTGAGTTTATTGGCACACACACATCCAATTCTGCAGTGCACAGAAACGCCCCCTCCCCCCCCCCCATCCCCAGCCTGGGAGATGATTGAGTTACAAACTAAGCCAACTTTACCAGGACAGAACAATACAGTATTGTAAAACACTCCTTTGATGTGATTTTCCTGAACAGATGCAGGGTTCTTGGCATTACAGGGGGAGGGGGGTGCGAACAAATCCATAGTGAAAGGGCTCTCCTTCACAGCGAGCTCCCCTGACAGGCAGAGGACGGATATGAAGCAGCGCGACATTACGGAGCACTGCGGAAAAAAGCAGAGGAGAGGAGTGAATGATGGGCTCCAACGGCCAGAGGGACAGCCCCTTGGGCACCTTATGAAGGTAATTAGCCCTTAAAGAGGACCTTTCACCAGAGGAAAGCCTCTAAACTAACTATACAGAGGTGTAGAGCGGCGCCCAGGGATCCCCCTGTACTTACTGTTATCCCCGGGCGCCGCTCCGTTCGCCCGGTACAGCCTCCGGTATGTAAGTAGTTAGGCTCCACCCACTTGATCCTGCCGGCGTCTTCTTCTCCTATGCTGTAGCGCTGGCCAATGGCAGCGCTCAGCTCATAGCCAGGCTACTTGTATTGTGCAGCAATGAATATAAATTTTATTTCCGTTAGCATTATCTTGGCTTTGTACTGTAATCTTTCTGGCCTTTGTGGCCAGAGAGAATGCTGAGCTGCCACGCAAACTGTTTTATTATACAGTTGCAAGAAAAAGTATGTGAACCCTTTGGAATGATATGGATTTCTGTACAAATTAGTCATAAAATGTGATCTGATCTTCATCTAAGTCACAACAATTGACAATCACAGTCTGTTTAAACTAATAACACACAAATAATTAAATGTTACCATGTTTTTATTGAACACACCATGTAAACATTCACAGTGCAGGTGGAAAAAGTATGTGAACCCCTAGACTAATGACATCTTCAAAAGCTAATTGGAGTGAGGTGTCAGCCAACTGGAGTCCAATGAGATGAGATTGGTGGTGTTGGTTACAGCTGTCCTGCTCTATAAAAAACACACACCAGTTCTAGGTTTGCTTTTCACAAGAAGCATTGCCTGATGTGAATGCACAAAAGAGCTCTCAGAAGACCTACGATTAAGAATTGTTGACTTGCATAAAGCTGGAAAGGGTTATAAAAGTATCTCCAAAAGCCTTGCTGTTCATCAGTCCATGGTAAGACAAATTGTCTATAAATGGAGAAAGTTCAGCACTGTTGCTACTCTCCCTAGGAGTGGCCGTCCTGTAAAGATGACTACAAGAGCACAGCACAGACTGCTCAATGAGGTGAAGAAGAACCTTAGAGTGTCAGCTAAAGACTTACAAAAGTCTCTGGCATATGCTAATATCCCTGTTAGCGAATCTACAATACGTTGAACCCTAAACAAGAAGGGATTTCATGGGAGGATACCACAGAGGAAGCCACTGCTGTCCAAAAAAAACATTGCTGCACGTTTACAGTTTGCACAAGAGCACCTAGATGTTCCACAGCAGTACTGGCAAAATATTCTGTGGACAGATGAAACCAAAGTTGAGTTGTTTGGAAGAAACACACAACACTATGTGTGGAGAAAAAGAGTCACAGCACACCAACATCAAAACCTCATCCCAACTGTGAAGTATGGTGGTGGGGGCATCATGGTTTGGAGCTGCTTTGCTGCATCAGAGCCTGGATGGATTGCTATCATCGAAGGAAAAATTTATTCCCAAGTTTATCAAGACATTTTGCAGGAGAACTTAAAGAGGACCTTTCACAACTGTACAAAATAAAAACTAACTAGATCAGTGGGCAGAGCGGCGCCCAGGGGTCCCCCTGCACTTACTAGTATGCCTGGGCGCCGCTCCGTTCGCCCGGTATAGGCTCCGGTGTCTGCGCTCCCTCTGACTGATTTTTTTGTATGAGGCGTGTCTTGCTGCAGCGCTGGCCAATCGCATCGCACAGCTCATAGCCAGGCTATGAGCTGTGCGCTGCGATTGGCCAGGCATACTAGTAAGTGCAGGGGGACCCCTGGGCGCCGCTCTGCCCACTGATCTAGTTAGTTTTTATTTTGTACAGTTGTGAAAGGTCCTCTTTAAGGCCATCTGTCCACCAGCTGGAGCTCAACAGAAGATAGGTGTTGCAACAGGACAACGACCAAAAGAATAGAAGTAAATCAACAACAGAATGGCTTAAACAGAAGAAAATACGCCTTCTGGAGTGGCCCAGTCAGAGTCCTGACCTCAACCCGATTGAGATGCTGTGGCATGACTTCAAGAAAGCGATTCACACCAGACATCCTAAGAATATTGCTGAACTGAAACAGTTCTGTAAAGAGGAATGGTCAAGAATTACTCCTGACCGTTGTGCACGTCTGATCTGCAACTACAGGAAACGTTTGGTTGAAGTTATTGCTGTCAAAGGAGGTTCAACCAGTTATTAAATCCAAGGGTTCACATACTTTTTCCATCTGCACTGTGAATGTTTACATGGTGTGTTCAATAAAAACATGGTAACATTTAATTATTTGAGTGTTATTAGTTTAAGCAGACTGTGATTGTCTATTGTTGTGACTTAGATGAAGCTCAGATCACATTTTATGACCAATTTGTGCAGAAATCCATATCATTCCAAAGGGTTCACACACTTTTTCTTGCAACTGTAAATTGCTATATGTACAGTAACAATAAGCATATTTGAAAGTCTGCAGTACATCTTACATTGGTTATTGGTTCTAGTGAGGTCCTGCAAGTAATCAGATCCCACTAAGACAATTTTTTAAAAGTAATACTGTTACAGTTTATGACGTTTTAAGATAAAATGGACAGTATCAGTAAAGAATATAAACAGACAGACAGCAAACACTGTAAAGTATAGCCTAAGAGTGGCAAACCTTTTTGGCAAAATGCACCAAAATGCAAAATAATAGTAGGGTTGTAGTCACACAGAACACAGTGGCATGACATGGTCTAACATGCAAGGCCTAGATTATATAGTATATTAGGAAAGATATTACATCAGTGTCCCATGTCCGTTGCTGCCCCACTACTACTGCTACTCCTATTTTTGCCATCACCACCATGCCGTTTAATTCCTTGTGCAGTGTCCTGAAATCTACTGCAAAGCACTAAAAGTGCTAATGTAACTGTATTTCATGTATTATATGCATTTGCTACTATTTCATAAGGTTGTATGGGGAGTGGGAGGTCCCAAGTGGCTAGTTAGGGTTGGCTCCACCTTTCCTCTCAAGGGGGAAGTGTCTAGAGCAGGGGTAAACAACCTTTTCTGGTTCAGGGTCACATTGTCAGCCTGTACCAATTCCAGGGGCCAAAAATAAAAACTTAAAGGGGTATTATCAAATGAAATAATATCTTTTTAGGATATTGAACATATATATCATAAATGTCTAGTTACACTTCCAGTACTCCCATCTAATGGGAGAATAAATTAACTATACATGTGAGCAGCCACAAGACCTAGACTCACATGTCTGTTCCCAGATAGTTGGGGGCCTCACAGAATTGTATTGAGTGCCGCATGTGGCCCCGGGCCACAGGTTGCGCACCCCTGGTCTAGAGAATATACCTACACAGAATAGACTGAGACTAAACAGGTTGCAAATAAAAAAAAACTTTATTAAATACATGATATGACATAAATAAAAAAAGACATGATACATCAAATGTAAAGTGCGGTCTACTCCTGAGGAGATAATATCAAAATACATATATAAGGGAAATGCCAGGGATTATAAAGATGCTGTATCCCAATAAAAAAACATGATTGATGAAATAATAAATTGATTCATATGAGTTCATACATAAAAGAGCATAAATACATAGTCCCCAACATAATGCTAATGTTAAAGTGCATGTGCAAATACACTCACCTAAAGAATTATTAGGAACACCATACTAATACGGTGTTGGACCCCCTTTTGCCTTCAGAACTGCCTTAATTCTACGTGGCATTGATTCAACAAGGTGCTGATAGCATTCTTTAGAAATGTTGGCCCATATTGATAGGATAGCATCTTGCAGTGTATGGAGATTTGAGGGATGCACATCCAGGGCACAAAGCTCCCGTTCCACCACATCCCAAAGATGCTCTATTGGGTTGAGATCGGGTGACTGTGGGGGCCATTTTAGTACAGTGAACTCATTGTCATGTTCAAGAAACCAATTTCAAATGATTCGAGCTTTGTGACATGGTGCATTATCCTGCTGGAAGTAGCCATCAGAGGATGGATACATGTTCTCATTCTGTTTACGCCAAATTCGGACTCTACCATTTGAATGTCTCAACAGAAATCGAGACTCATCAGACCAGGCAACATTTTTCCAGTCTTCAACAGTCCAATTTTGGTGAGCTTGTGCAAATTGTAGCCTCTTTTTCCTATTTGTAGTGGAGATGAGTGGTACCCGGTGGGGTCTTCTGCTGTTGTAGCCCATCCGCCTCAAGGTTGTGCGTGTTGTGGCTTCACAAATGCTTTGCTGCATACCTCGGTTGTAACAAGTGGTTATTTCAGTCAACGTTGCTCTTCTATCAGCTTGAATCAGTCGGCCCATTCTCCTCTGACCTCTAGCATCCACAAGGCATTTTTGCCCACAGGACTGCCGCATACTGGATGTTTTTTATTTTTCACACCATTCTTTGTAAACCCTAGAAATGGTTGTGCGTGAAAATCCCAGTAACTGAGCAGATTGTGAAATACTCAGACCGGCCCGTCTGGCACCAACAACCATGCCACGCTCAAAATTGCTTAAATCACCTTTCTTTCCCATTCTGACATTCAGTTTGGAGTTCAGGAGATTGTCTTGACCAGGACCACACCCCTAAATGCATTGAAGCAACTGCCATGTGATTGGTTGACTAGATAATTGCATTAATGAGAAATAGAACAGGTGTTCCTAATAATTCTTTAGGTGAGTGTATATCAACAAATTGTTCCCTCAAATATAGTAACAATACAATATTATATACCCATTATAGGGAAACATACAGTACAGACCAAAAGTTTGGACACACCTTCTCATTCAAAGAGTTTTCTTTATTTTCATGACTATGAAGGCATCAAAACTATGAATTAACACATGTGGAATTATATACATAACAAACAAGTGTGAAACAACTGAAAATATGTCATATTCTAGGTTCTTCAAAGAAGCCACCTTTTGCTTTGATTACTGCTTTGCACACTCTTGGCATTCTCTTGATGAGCTTCAAGAGGTAGTCCCCTGAAATGTAGTCCCCCTTGAGAGGAAAGGTGGAGCCAACCCTAACTAGCCACTTGGGACCTCCCACTCCCCATACATCCTTATGAAATAGTAGCAAATGCATATAATACATGAAATACAGTTACATTAGCACTTTTAGTGCTTTGCAGTAGATTTCAGGACACTGCACAAGGAATTAAACGGCATGGTGGTGATGGCAAAAATGCCGCTCTACAGAGCACTAGTGAGACCTCATTTGGAGTACTGTACTCAGTACTGGAGACCATATCTCCAGAAGGATATTGATACTTTGGAGAGAGTTCAGAGAAGAGCTACTAAACTGGTACATGGATTGCAGGATAAAACTTACCAGGAAAGATTAAAGGACCTTAACATTTATAGCTTGGAAGAAAGACGAGACAGAGGGGATATGATAGAAACTTTTAAATACATAAAGGGAATCAACAAGGTAAAAGAGGAAAGAATATTTAAAAGAAGAAAAACTGCTACAAGAGGACATAGTTTTAAATTAGAGGGGCAAAGGTTTAAAAGTAATATCAGGAAGTATTACTTTACTGAGAGAGTAGTGGATGCATGGAATAGCCTTCCTGCAGAAGTGGTAGCTGCAAATACAGTGGAGGAGTTTAAGCATGCATGGGATAGGCATAAGGCCATCCTTCATATAAGATAAAGCCAGGGGCTATCCATAGTATTTAGTATATTGGGCAGACTAGATGGGCCAAATGGTTCTTATCTGCCGACACATTCAATGTTTCTATGTTTCTATGTTTCTATGAGGGAATCAACAGGGGTCCTATTAGTATAAAACCCCACAAAAGAGCCGTAATTGGCAAAATTAATAATTAAATCATATGAATTCATATATAGGAGAGTATAAATGCAGAATCCCCAACATATTAATGATGTTGAGGAGCATGTACAAATATATTACAAATATATATGACATTCATTGAAACTCCACTCTAGCCACCTCAAATTTGAAGGGCAATTTCTAAACTGCGACTGTGCCTTCATTTTTAACATTTCAGAGACATACTTTTCAGACAGACATACATCAAAATGTAGGTCTGGGTCTTGTGATTCTCACAATATAAAGTTCTTCGCTGTAGGATTTATAATTTTTAAACTACAACTGTTTGAAGATGGCAACCGCCAGTGAAGTGAGCAAGTTGGAGCAGTTTGTTTTAACCGCTTTTCTCTGCCCTTACTGTAGAGTGAGTTGCCATAGAAACCCAGGTGTGTGAGCAGCCAGAAGAGTGACAAAAGCTAGAGTGTGAGCTGAAAAATCAGGACATGATTTCTAAACTGCCACCACTCCCTCATTTTCAAGCCCACCTACACAAATCGGCTGCTAATGTATTTATAAATGTATGTTTTAATGTAACAATGAAGCAGTTTGGGAAACAACATTTCAATTAAATGTGCTAAATAATTAAATAAAAGTTGAAATAATTAAATGAAAGTTGATCAATCAATTGGTTAGTGTAATGTTTACTATCTTTACTCACTCCAAACACTCCACACAGTTACTCTGCCCACTCCATAAAGTTACTCTGCCCAGTCCAACCTTTTCACAGTTACTCCAGCCAATTCAACCACACAACAGTTACTCAAGACACTCCACCCAGTTACTCCGCCCACTCCAGTTGTAGACTACTGGTGGAGGCAAGAACACTAGTTACTCTAGTTACCATATGTCATATTACCAAATAGATACACCTGCTTCCACAAAATACTGATTGATGGGTGCCATATACCTGTTTCTGCCAAATACTGATTGAGGGGTGCTATATACCTGTTTAAGCCCAATACTGATTGAGGAGTGCCATATACCTTCTTCCACAAAATACTGATTGAGGGGTGCTATATACCAGTTTCCACCAAATACTGATTGAGGGGTGCCATATACCTTCTTCCACTAAATAATGATTAAGGGGTGCTATTGCTATATACCTTCTTCCACCAAATACTGACTGAGGGATACGATACACCTACTTCCACAAAATACTGATTGAAGGGTGCCATATACCTGTTTCCGCCAAATACAGATTAAGGGGTGCTATATACCTGTTTTTGCCAAATATTGATTTGGGGGTGCTATATACCAGTTTCCGCCAAATAATGATTGAGGGTTGCTACCGTACCATATTTTATGTTGGAATCATTGTTCAGTTGTACTTTTATTTTCATTTTTTATGGAGTTCTCCATGCAGTACACATGATTTGATAATGTTATTATATGGTTCAATAAGAATATGGCATTACCAAATTTATATACCATATTTTTCAAACTATTGGACAGAATTTTTTCCCCAAAATGAGGGAAAAGTGGCACTGTGACCAGAAACAGTGAATTGCAGTGGTGTCTGGAGCAAGTGAGGTAAGTTTTTTTCTGATCCAGCTCCGATCTTAGGCTGATCGGGTCTGTTCTGAGGCTGATGAAATATTTGTAATCTTATTTTCCTCCTCCAAATCTTAGTTGCGTCTTATAGTCCGGTTCTGACTAGAGCGCTGTGTTCTCTTCAAACAGCTGATCAGCAGGGGTGCTGGGAATTGGACATACTATTTATTGATTTACATTATGCGCTTATATATAGCACTACTATATTCCACAGTGTGAGAGAAAACCAGAGGAAATCCACACAAACACAGGGAGAACATACAAACTCCATGCAGATGTTGCCCTTGGTCAAATTCAAACCTAGGACCCCAGCGCTGCAAGGCACTAGTGCTAACAACTGAGCCACCGTGCTGCCCATACTACATACTAAGGACCTATTCTGAGGATAAACCATCACTGTTGAACTACCTGAAGAGCCATTAAAGTTTCTTGTGCTCAAGGAGCAGATGTGACATTACATTTTGTATTATTTCACTTATATTGGAAAGTTTTTTTCTGTGTCCAGTTTACAGTACAGTACATTGCAATAAAGTATTAGTTAAAACATATTACCTATACACTAATGCCCAGGCTCGGACTGGCCCACAGCGGTACAGGGGAATCCCCCGGTGGGCCCCTAGACTCCCACCCCCTGCACAAGTGGAACATAACACATTAAACTTACTGCACTACATACATATATTCAATGTACAGTACTTCAACCAGCCTATGATCATATAGCAAACTTGTTAGATTATTTATTATATTTGAATGTATCTGTACGATGGGCCCCCAAAATAAATTTCATTGGTGGGCTAGTATTAATGAGCTACTGTATATCCACGCAGGAGACAACATTGAATTCCTATAGTATTTTACTGGCTAACTATGTTTCTATTAACATTTGCTAAGCATATTCATATTGCTTATTTTTATAGAGCAACAATTTCATAAACTTTGCCATACTTTTCTGAAGGAAAATGTTTTGTTATCATGGAGACATGACAATAATGTTTAATGGCCATATATCAAGGGGAGAAAAACAGAACTGGATCGCACATCCACAATGCTATGCTTTGATCTAATTAAACTTGCTAATCAGTGCTATATTAACGTGTACAGCCCCCCATACTTCATGCTGTACAATAGGCATTAGTGTACATTTTGATCAAAAGGCATAAGCCCACTCACCACGCCAAGGTTGCCTCTTTGAGTGGGACCTACTCTGACAAAAAGGCACAGTACAATGCGGTGACAAAGTGGCACTGCCCTAGTAGGCAGCAGGATCCAGGAGTCAAACAACAACCCTGCTGTCTGACAATGCCACCCATGGCACTGGGTCCCACCAACCCACCAGCACAGCGCCACAAAAACAAAGGCCACCACGCAGTACTGCACCATGTGAACAGTTGTCTAACACAACATGTCCATTGCTATCAGGAACTGCAGGTCCCACTCAAAGAGGCAACCTTGGCGGGTGAGTGGGCTTATGCCTTATGATCAAAATGTACACCAATGCCTCTTGTACAGCATGCAGTATAGGGAGCTGTACATTTTAATATTGCGCTGATAAGCGAGTTTAATTAGATCAAAGCATAGCATTGTGGATGTGCGATCCAGTTCTGTTTTTCTCCCCTTAATATATGCATGTTGAATCTTTCTTCTTTAATACTGGTATCAGTACTCCTCTCATTCGGCACAGGTGGTTTTAATTTTGCAGAAGTCTGCATATAAGTGGAAATTGACCTGCAGTTCCTGATAGCAATGGACATGTTGTGTTAGACAACTGTTCACATGGTGCAGTATTGTGTGGTGGCCTTTATTTTTGTGGCACTGTGCTGGTGGGTTGGTGGGACCCAGTGCTATGGGTGGCATTGTCAGACAGCAGGGTTGCTGTTTTACTCCTGGGTCCTGCCGCCTGCTAGGGCAGTGCCGCTTTGTTACCGCATTGTGCTTTTGTTACCGCATTGTGCTGCGCCTTTTTGTCAGAGTAGGTCCCACTCAAAGAGGCGACCTTGGCGTGGTGAGTGGGCTTATGCTTTTGATCAAAATGTACACTAATGCCTCTTGTACAGCATGCAGTATATGGGGCTGTACACTTTAATATTGCGCTTAGAAGCGAGTTTAATTTGATCTAAGCATAGCATTGTGGATGTGCAATCCAGTTTTGTTTTTCTCCCCTTGATATACGGTAATAACGTTTAATGGACATTTATCCTGATTTGAAAACCTTGGGTTCTGACACACTGCTGGGAATGACAGTGCAATACTGTCCTTGGCATTTGCTAATCATTGCTGTTGGTTATTTTGAAATACAGACTCCTTTCTTGGCCTGGATAACACATTCCAATTTCTTTATGGAGCATTTAATGCAATAATGGAAGTTAATGTAATTGCTTTAAAAACTTTTTAAAATAATTCTATTTAGCAAAAATATGATGATAATTTATGTATAGGGTTGAGCAAAACCGAACTGTAAAGTTTGGGTTCGTACCGAACTTTAGGATTTTTGGACCCCGGACACGAACCCGAACATTTCAGTAAAAGTTTGGGTTCGGGTTTGGTGTTCGGCGCTTTCTTGTCGCTTTTTGAAAGGCTGCAGAGCAGCCAATCAACAAGCGTTTAACTGTGTGACCTTAGAAGCCATCACAGCCATGCCTACTAATGGCATGACTGTGATTGGCCAGTGCAGCATGTGACCCAGCCTTTATATAAGCTGGAGTCACGTAGCGCTGCACGTCACTCTGCTGTGCTTAGTGTAGGGAGAGGATGATGCTGCTGCTGTGAGGGAGAGAATAGGACAGAATATGTTATCAGAACTGCAATTGAACTCAGCGATCTACATAGATTTAGTTGTGTGGGTGCAGTGCACAATCTTTTTACCCTGCCCTGAGCCCAGTGACAGAGAAAAATAACTTTTATCCATCTGTTACTTAGGCCTCATGCACACGACCGTATTTTGTTTCCGTGTCCGTTCCGTTTTTTTTGCGGAACTGTGCTGTCCGCATCAGTATGTCCGTTCCGTTGCTCCGCAAAAAAAATAGTGCATGTCCTATTTTTTTCTAGTTTGCGGACAAGGATAGGCATTATTACAATGAATCCGCATAAAAAACGGATCCGCAAAAAAAACGGATGCCATACGGAACTGCATCAATTTTTTGTGGGTTCCGCAATTTGCGGACCGCAAAACACATACGGCCGTGTGCATGTAGCCTTAGGTGGGCGGCGGCGGCCATTTTATGCAAGCTCAGTGCACCAGCACTGCATCTGTGCTATTGTGACATTCAAATCCAAGCTTGAAATACTGCAATAATAATCTGTGGTTTTTTTTTAAACTACTTTTTTTGGCAATCTGGTGCCTTTGCAGGATTAGTCAGTGTGCAATTTAAGCTAGAAATACAGCCATAATTTCCTGGGTTTTTAAAAAGCACCCTTTTTTGTCAAAATACACAATTTTACAGCTCTTGTACGTGTGAAATTCAAGCGTTATATACAGCTTTCATATTCTTAGTAAAAAGAACACCCTTTTTTGCAAAATACTTAATATTGCAGCCCATGCTGCATCTGTGATTGTTAAAAACAAGTTTTAAAAAATTAAATCATTTTCTGTCATTGCAAAAACACCCATTTTGGTGCCTTTGCAGGATTAGTCAGTGTGCAATTTAAGCTAGAAATACAGCTATAATTTTCTGGGTTTTTAAAAACACCCTTTTTTGGGCAAAATGCACAATTTTACAGCCCTTGATGCATCTGCATGTGTGAAATTCAAGCATTATATACTGCTGTCATATTCTGTTTGTTTAAAAAAACACCCATTTTGGACAAAAAACTAAATTTTGCAGCCTTTGCTGCATATGTCTTTGTGAGATACACCCTTTACATACTGTGGTTCTATTCTGCTCTTAATAAAACTCCTATTTTGGCCAAAAATCTTTAATTGCGGCCTAGTCTGGATCTGTACGTGTGAGATACACCCTTTGCATACTGTGGTTCTATTCTGTTATTAAAAAAACACCCATTTTGGGCAAAAAACTAAAATTTCGGCCTAGTCTGGATCTGTACATGTGAGATACACCCTTTACCTACTGTGGTTCTATTCTGTTATTTGAAAATCAACAATTTTAGGCAAAAATCTTTAATTGCGGCCTAGTTTGCATCTGTACGTGTGAGATACACCCTTTACATAGTGTGGTTTTATTCTGTTATTTGAAAAACAGCCATTTTGGCCAAAAATCTTTAATTGCGGCCTAGTCTGGATCTGTACGTGTGAGATACATCCTTTACATACTGGCTTTCTATTCTGCTATTAATAAAACACCCATTTAGGGCAAGATCCTAAATTTGAGAAATATGAGGAGAGAGTCAAATAAGGGACATGGCCCAGGTCGTGGTGCTGCTGGTGGAGCTCCTGTTGCAGGGAGAGGACGTGGTCGATCTGTGCCAGCTACATGCACAAGTGAAACAACTTCCTCAGGTGCGAGTAGGCGACAGAACCTGCAGCAGTATTTGGTCGGGCCTAATGCGGCTCTACGAATGGTGAGGCCAGAACAAGTACAGGCGATAGTAGATTGGGTTGCTGACTGTGCCTCCAGTTCCTTCACATTGTCTCTCACCCAGTCTCCTGCTAAAAGATCAGAGTTGGCACCTGCAGCCCATGTCCATCAGTCTTTCACCTCACCCCCTTGCAAATCAGCCAAGCAGTCTAAGCGCCAAGTCATGCAGCAGTCTCTTCTGCTTTTTGATGACTCTGTTAGCAGGGTTTCCCAGGGCCATCCACCTATCCCTGCCCCAGAAGTGGAAGAGACTGAGTGCACCGATGCCCAACCACCTATTTTTCAAGATGAGTACATGGGAGGACATTCGCAGCACATCTCGAATGATGATGAAACACAGGTGCCAACTGTTGTGGCTTTCGAAAGTGTGCAGACCGACAAGGAGGGCAGGGGTGAAGATTGGGTGGAAGATGATGTGGAGGACGATGAGGTTCTCGACCCCACATGGAATCAAGGTCATGCGAGTGACCTGTGTAGTTTGGAGGAAGAGGCAGTGGTCCCACAGAGTCACCAGCACAGCAGAAGAGGGAGCAGGGTGCAAAAGCAGAGCGGCCGTCGCATAGACAGTATGCCTGCTACTGCTCACCGCAACAAGGAACCGAGCACACCAAAGCCAGCTCCAAGGAGTTCCCTGGCGTAGCAGTTCTTCAGACAATGTTTGTCACGGTGGGGAGTGGGGGAAACTCCCCACCGTACAATGAGGAGGCAACAAGGCCAGGAGGAGTAATAAGGGAGCAGGTCACCTCCTACAGCGTCCCTAATTCTGGCCCTGACTCCTAACCATATGAGCCAACCCAGATGGTAGGAGGGCTCATACTCCAGGACCTCGGGCCCTACTTACACTCAGGAAATCCCTGGACTAGGAGCAGGGTAAAGACGACCTGTTCCTCCAAAACACGGACGAACAGGAGTCTCCACCAGCCAAGCTGCAAAGAAAGGAGACCGTATACAGCATATGGAGTTGGCAGGTAAGCGAAACCCATAACACACTACCTGCCACAGCCACACTGACTGGAACCCGTGCACAAGTGTTGCTGTCCACACCAACATTAAAGGACACAGCACAAACCACAACTACACAGGAACCCAGCACACCTATAGCTGCAATAAACGTGAGACAGGGGAATGTCTAGCAATCATGCTGGAAACCAAACATCACCAGCCATGTAACACAACACAAGACATACAACTCCCTGAACATAACCCACGCAAACCAAAAGATAAGAAGAGAAAGAGACACCACAATAACATCAATGACCACAAGGGTGACCCTCACTGGACAGATGGTAAAAGTCAGGAACAGTGAACCACCAGCATACACCAAGGCTGGAGAAACACACTGAGCTTCAGGCATCCAGCAGAGGATAAATAGCCCAAGCAGCCACACCCACACACACATAAATCCAGTGTTCACAAAACAATAGGAAGGGGGTTAACCCTTCCAACACAAGACAGAGGAAGGAAGCCACTTAAAGGGGAAGTGCATACACAAGCATACCAAACCACACGTTACCCCCGGCAACAGCATGCATGGCAACTAGTGTTGATCACGAATATTCGAATTTCGAATTTTTATCGCGAATATAGGTACTTCAAAAATTCGCGAATATTTCGAATGTAGTTATATATATTCGTAATTTCGAATATTCAAATTTATTTTTTTTATTTTTTATTTTTTATTTTTTATTATATTTTTTTTTTTATCAGTACACATGATTCCTCACTGCTTCTAGCTTGTGGACCAATAATAAGGCTGCAATATACTTGACTTTAGGAGTAGTAGTGTTTGCGAATTTTGCTCTATATTCGTTTTTTTTGAATATTCGCTATATTGCTATATATTCTTGTTTTAGAATATTACGAATATTCGAAAAAACTAAGTTATAGCACTATAGAGAATATTCGAAAAAAATTGAATACAGAGAAATTTAGCTAATATAGTGCTATAATCTTCTTTGTCTAATAGTTGTAAGTTGAAAAATTCTCAATAAAAAAATTCGAATCCGAAAATTCGAATTTTGAAAATTCGCATATTACACAATCATTACCTTTCCGATTTTTCTAGTAAAAATATTCTGCGAAATATCGCGAATTCGAATATGACCCCTGCCGCTCATCACTAATGGCAACCTGAAGTGAGGCATAAACGTTCTCAACCTGAGCACAACCTGCATGACCAGGCATCTAAGTGCAAAGCACGAGCTGCAGTGGAGTAGACACTTTAAAAACCAAGAAAGGTCTCTGTGTAAATTACGTGTTGGCTCCTCCTGCTTCCTCTTCTGCTGCACTCGGCCTCTTCATCCACCTCTGGAGTGACAGTGCCACCTGCCACCCTGCAAATAGAGGATCCGCCAGCAACACCACCACCTGGGTCACCAAGCATCTCCACAATGTCCCACGGAAGCATTCAGCTTTCCATCTCCCAAACACTGGAATGGAAGAGGAAGTACCCCCCTACCCACCCGCGATCCCTGGCCCTGAATGCCAGCATTAAAAAATTACTGGCCTTTGAAATGCTGTCATTCCGTCTGGTGAAGATGGAGAGTTTTAAAAGCCTTATGGCAGTGGCTGTCCCACAGTACATCGTGCCCATCCGCCACTACTTTTCCAGGCATGCCATTCCTTCCTTGCACAACCCAGTAGGGGAAAAAATCAGGTGTGCACTGCGCAACACCATCTGTGGCAAGGTGCACCTCATTACGGATACGTGGACCAGTAAGCACGGTCAGGGCCTTTATATCTCTAAAACAGCAGCACACTGGGTAAATGCAGTGGCCTAAGGCGGATAGCAGTTTGGCTCATGTCCTTCCACCACCGAGCAGGGTGCTTCAGTTCCTCCTGTTGCTTCCTCCTCCTACTCCGCTTCCTCATCCTTTACTGGCTCCTCATCCGGTCAACGTAACACCTTCACCACCAACTTCAGCACAGCCAGGGGCAGGGCCGGCGCCACAAGTAAGGCGAATTAGGCAGTCGCCTAGGGCGCCATTTAGCAGGGGGTGCCCATTGCAGTGTAAAAAAAAGAAAAAAAAAAGGTGGTTATATAAGGCCGGCCGGCAGCGCCCCTCATGCTGCGCCGGGTGAGCGCTCGCCGCTCTAAAGAATCTCCGGCCGCCGGCTCAGTGCTGCGCAGCCTGCCTGCGCCTGCTGTCTGTCACGGCCATGCCCATGACCGTGACTCCTTTACCGCATGCATGTATGGGTGTTCAACCACGGGTGAGGGCCGCTTGTCTGTGGCCTCACTTGTGGTTGCCGCGGGCAACCAGTGTTGTATTTTGCAGCAGAGCAGCCTGAGCGTCGCTAGGCAGCTTGCTGCCCTGGCATGCGGTCACACCTAGCTACCTTTATGTTAGGTGTGTGTATGTTATGCACGTTGTATGTTTTGTGTGCACTTCCCATTTATGTGTCTTTCCCTTCTGTGGTACTGGAAGGGTTAACTTCCTTCCCAGTGTGTGTGTGATGTCACTGGGTGTGTCCAACCCTTGGGTGTGGCCACTTGGGCCTATATAGACCCTCTCTCGAGCAGGGCTCAGGAGGTTGCTTCAGTCTTGCTAGCTGAAGCAGCCTCCTGTGTTTTCCATCCGTCTGTGAGAGCCACCACTGTGGTCATACTGTCACGGCTGAGGATGGGGGAAATCCTCAGCCGTGTGGAGCCAGGTGATGTTATGGCTGCTTGACCAAGAAGACAGGATTAGGGAGCAGGTCACCTCCTAAACGCATCCCTAACCTGACCCTGACTCCTAGCTACATGAGCCAACCTTGATGGTAGGAGGGCTCATGCTCCGGAACCTAGAAGTCCCTGCTAGCCCTCAAGATGGCCCTAAGCTAGGAGCTGAGTAAGACAACCCACTCCTCCTAAGCACGGAGGAGCAGGAGTCTCAACGGCCAAGCTGCTGGAAAAGGAGAAACATAAACAGCCTATGTATATGGCAGGTGCTGCACTAGTTCCAGCTACCTGCCACAGCCTTGCTGACTGGATCCGTGTGCAGGAAAGCTGAAGTCCACAAATAGCAGACAGACGTCAGCACAAACTCATCCACACACCGGAACCCAGATACATGGCAGCACTAAATAGTACAGGAAAACATAAACTATGACCACAGTGGTGGCTCTCACAGACGGATGGAAAACACAGGAGGCTGCTTCAGCTAGCAAGACTGAAGCAACCTACTGAGCCCTGCTAGAGAGAGGGTCTATATAGGCCCAAGTGGCCACACCCAAGGGTTGGACACACCCAGTGACATCACACACACACTGGGAAGGAAGTTAACCCTTCCAGTACCACAGAAGGGAAAGACACATAAATGGGAAGTGCACACAAAACATACAACGTGCATAACATACACACACCTAACATAAAGGTAGCTAGGTGTGACCGCATGCCAGGGCAGCAAGCTGCCTAGCGACGCTCAGGCTGCTCTGCTGCAAAATACAACACTGGTTGCCCGCGGCAACCACAAGTGAGGCCACAGACAAGCGGCCTTCACCCGTGGTTGAACACCCATACAAAACCGCAGGCAACTGCAAGCGGTAAAGGAGTCACGGTCATGGGCATGGCCGTGACACTGTCATTCTGTGTCTGCTCTCTGCTCTGTTCGGTCCGCGGTACAGGAGCTTTTGTTTCCTGTACCCGGCCGGACTGACAGGAAGTGCTCACAATAATGAGAGTGACAAGGAAGGGGGGGGCTGCAATAATATGAGTGACAAGGAAGGGGGGGGGGCTGCAATAATGAGCGTGACAAGGGAGGGGGGGGCTGCAATAATGAGAGTGACAAGGAGGGGGGGCTGCAATAATGAGAGTGACAAGGAAGGGGGGGGCTGCAATAATGAGAGTGACAAGGAGGGGGGCTGCAATAATGAGAGTGACAAGGAAGGGGGGGCTGCAATGAGAGTGACAAGGGAGGGGGGGGCTGGAATGAGAGTGACAAGGGAGGGGGGGGCTGCAATAATGAGAGTGACAAGGGAGGGGGGGCTGGAATGAGAGTGACAAGGGAGGGGGGGCTGCAATGAGAGTGACTAGGAAGGGGGGGCTGCAATAATGAAAGTGACAAGGGGGGGGGGGGCTGGAATGAGAGTGACAAGGGAGGGGGTGGGCTGGAATGAGAGTGACAAGGGAGGGGGTGGGCTGGAATGAAAGTGACAAGGGAGTCCCCAGAGCCAGACTGCAGCCAGAGACCAGATCATCTTATTGTCCTGGTGGTAAGTAGACAATGCAATATGTTTATTATGTAATTGTTTAGTTATTAATACTACATTGGAAACTAATTTACCTCACATTTAGGGTCCATTCACACATCCGTGTGTGTTTTGCGGATCCACAAAACACGGACAGCGGCAATGTGCGTTCCGCATTTTGCGGGCACTAAGAGAATATGCCTATTCTTGTCCGCTATTGCAGACAAGAATAGGACATGTTAAATTTTTTTCAGGATCGGAATTGCGGATCCCATAGAAATGTATGGGTCCGCAATTCCGTTCCGCAAAAAGAGACAGCTACAAGAAGCTGGATTAACCCTAAGGGAAACATAGCAGTTCTTTTAATTTAAAAGCTGAGAAAGGGGTGGAACATATGTGATGTCATGATATGGGCAGATCATCTGATAAGGGGGGGGGCGGCAATTTTTATCTTGCCTAGGGCGGCAAAAATCCTTGCACCGGCCCTGGCCAGGGGTAAACGACAGCAGGCAGTTTTAAAACGTATCTGTTTGGGGGACAAACCCCACACCGCGCAGGAGCTGTGGCCGGGCCTTGAACAACAGACCGATGAGTGGTTTGTGCCAGTCAGCCTCAAGCCCGGCCTGGTGGTGTGCGATAATGGGTGAAATCTCGTAGCAGCTCTGGGACTAGCCGGTTTGACGCACATCCCTTGCCTGGCGCATGTGCTGAATTTGGTGGTGCAGAGATTCCTTCTAAATTACCCCAATATGTCAGAGCTGCTGCAGAAAGTGCGGGCCGTCTGTGCGCGCTTTCGGCGTTCTCACCCTGCTGCTGCTCGCCTGTCAGCGCTGCAGCGTAACTTCGACCTTCCCGCTCACCGCCTCATATGCAATGTGCCCACAAGGTGGAACTCCACCTTGCACATGCTGGCCAGACTGTGCGAGCAGCAGCAGGCGATAGTGGAGCTTCAGCTGCAGCACGCATGGGTGAGTCGCTCTGCGGAACAGCACCACTTCACCACCAATGACTGGGCCTCCATGCGAAACCTGTGTTCCTTGTTGTGCTGTTTCGAGTACTCCACCAACATGGCCAGTGCCGATAACGCTGTTCTCAGCGTTACTATCCCACTTCTATGTCTCCTTGAAAAAACGCTCCTGGCGATGATGGAAGAGGATGCGGCACAGGAGGAGGAGGAAGAGTGATCTTTTTGTAGGGTTTCCGGCCAGTCATTCCCAAGTGGCTCCGAGGGTGGGTTCCGGCACCCACAAACGCCAGGTACACAATTGTCCAGCCAGGGCACAGTTCTGGAGGATGACGAGGTGGAGGATGAGGAGGAGGAGATGGAGGAGGAGGAACCTTGTTCACAGCAGGGTGGCACCCAGACCAGTTCATGGCCATCACTGGTGCGTGGCTGGGGAGATACAGAGGGCACAGACGATACACCTTCCACAGAGGACAGCTTTTCGTTGCCTCTGGGCAGCCTGGCACTCATGAGCGATTACATGCTGCAGTGTCTCCGCAACGACCGCCGAGTTGCCCACATTCTAACTTGTGCTGATTACTGGGTGGCCATGCTTCTGGATCCCCGTTACAAGGACAATGTACTGTCCTTAATTCCGTCACTGGAGCGTGATCGTAAGATGCGCGAGTACAAGCACACGCTTGTAGACGCGCTGCTGGTGGCATTCCCACCTGACAGCACGGGCACAGTGGAAGCACAAGGCAAAGGCAGATGAGAACGAAGAGGTCCCAACGCAGCTGGGGCATCGCCAGCACTTCAGAAGGCAGGGTTAGCATGGAAGAAATGTGGAAAAGCTTTGTCAGCACGCCACAACAACCAGCACCACCAGCTGATATGGAACATCTTAGCAGGAGGCAGCATTTCACTAACATGGTGGAGCAGTATGTGTGCACACGCCTACACATACTGGGTCTGCCCCCTTCAATTTCTGGGTCTCCAAATTGGGCACATGGCCTGAGCTTGCCCTTTACGCCTTGGAGGTGCTCGCCTGCCCTGCAGCCAGTGTATTGTCTGAACGTGTGTTTAGTATGGCAGGGGGCGTTATCACAGACAAGCGCAGCCGTCTGTCCACAGCCAATGTGGACAAGCTCAAATTCATTAAAATGAACCAGGCATGGATCCCACAGGACTTGTCCGTACCTTGTGCAGAATAGACATGCATACCGGCCTTACCCAGCCATTGTTATACTACAGCCCAATTTTTGATATTTTTGATATTTTTGATATTTCCCACTCTTTTGGGGTGTACCCTAATAAAAAATTTAAAAAATTTAAACCAAAAACCAGTGTTGGCTACCTCGTCCTCCTCCACCGCCGCTTCCACCTACACCGCTACATCCACCGCCTCCTCAAACTCCTACTCCATATGGATCTCCACCTCAACAATTTTTGGCTGTGATAGACCCCTGCTCTACCTAGTAGACAGGTTAATGAATTTCCATTCTTGGGTTGACATTTTACTATTTTTGACGTGAATAAACCCCTGCTCTGCATAGGTGACAGGGACCGAATTTTTTTTAAATAATCTGTTCCATTGGTGGGTGACATTAACCCATTTCTGGCGATGAAAAACCCCTACTCTGCATAGGTGACAGGGACTTAAATTTTTTAAATTCGTCTTTAATTGGCCCTTTCCTTCGATCCTTCTGCTTTAATAACTTTTCCCATATTTCCGCTCAATCAAAATTACATTTCATCCATTTATCTCCCTTGGATGTGGTCTCTCTTTCTCACGCTCCCTCTCCGGAGTGGAACCCTGATTCGCTGATAACCGTGATCAACATGGTAGGCTCAGAAAAAAACATCGAAAGTTGATAGAGAAGATATCCAAATAGATGGTGGACATCACGGGGTCACCTCTGAATAGGTGACAGGAACATAAATTTCAAAAAATCGTCTGTTACATTGTCAGGTGACATTTTACTAATTTTGCCGGATAGAAACCCCTGCTCTGCATAGGTGACAGGGAATAAAATGTCAGAAATTCTGCATTTATTGATGCGCGCCACCTCCTTTCATTCAATGCTTAAACTTTAACAAGTTGTCCCACATTTGCGCTTCAATAATTTGTCCCACATTTACGCTTTAATAATTTGTCCCACATTTCCACTCTATCATATTTAATTTAAAACAATTAACCTCCTTCGGATGTGGTCTCTCTTTCTCACGCTATCTCTCCTGCGTGGAACCCTGATTTGCCGCTAACCGTGATCAACATGGTAAGTGCAGAAAAGAACATCGAAGGTTGATAGAGCAGATATCGAATTGGATCGTGAACATCACAGGGACGTGCAACATGGTGGGGCAATATGTTTGCACACGCCTACACGAACTGACTGATGGTTCTACCCCCTGCAACTTCTGGGTCTCCAAATCGGGCACATGGCTTGAGCTTGCCCTTTACGCCTTGCAGGTGCTGGCCTGCCCTGCAGCCAGTGTATTGTCTGAACATGTGTTTAGCATGACTGGAGGGGGTTATCACAGGTTGTATTTCCCACTGTTTTGGGGTGGATCCTAATTTAAAAAAATAAAAATAAATTTAAAACCAAAAAGCAGTTCCACCTACACTGCCACATCCACTGCCTCCTCAACCTCCCACTCCATATAGACCTCGTCCTCCTAGATCAAGATTATTATTTTATATTTTTACGTATTTTATGTTATTTAAAGTAATTTCCTTATCCACATTTGTTTGCAGAGCACTTGCCATGCTCTTAACCACATTTTGATGCCATTTGCAGCCCTCTAGCCCTTTCCATGACATTTTTACAGCCATTTTAGTGCTCAAAAATTTGGGTCCCCATTTACTTCAATGGGGTTCGGGGTCATGTTCGGGTGAAGTTCGGGTCCCGAACTCGAACTTTTTTGTGAAGTTCGGCCGAACCCGTCGAACCCGAACACCCAGGTGTCCGCTCAACTCTATTTATGTATCATAACAATCTGCTTATCCAGAATCTTATGAGTCTAGAACCAGAAGTAGGCTCTGTTCACATGAACATTCAGGCTTTTGTTTGCTGTGCCTTATCTGTGGCATTGCCCTACAGACTGCATTAACTCATAATGGGGTCAGTCAGATTCCGTAGAGGTGTCCTACAGAGATGCCTACCGGAGCCTCTGATGTATTTGTGAATATAATCTAATTGTATATATTCACACGCAGCAGATTTGCTGCCTAACATGTCTGCATCTCTCCCATAATCTTCATTCAGATGTACAGTAAGTACTGTATTTTTTGGAGTATAAGATGCACCGGACTATAAGACGCAGCTAGGATTTGCAGGAAAATAAGAAAAAAATATATTATTAATCAGTTTTCAGATCAGATCAGACCCCCAATCCTCATCAGACCCCCACATCAGACCTCCATTCTTCATCAGACCTCAGATCAGACCCCAATATCAGACCCTCAACCTCCACACGCCTCAGATCAGACCCTCATGCTCCCAAGCTTCATCAGCCTCAGATTATACCCTCCAAACTCCATCAGCCTCAGATCAGCGTCCATCAACACCCCCCAGCCCTTATCAGCCTCAGATCAGCTCCCCATCAGACCCTCCAACTTCCTTTACACTCAAATCAGACCCCGTCAGACCTCAGATCAGATGTTAAAAAAAATAAAAATTAAACTTACCTTGCTTGCTTTGTATGGCACTTCCACTCACTCACTCACTGCTCCTTGGTCTTCATGCAGCCTGCGCTGTATTGTGACCTGATGTCACACAGTGCACGTGCACTACATCCTAATGCCATAAGCAGTCAGGACACAGTGCATAGTGAGGCTCGGAAGAAGACCAAGCAGGGTGAGTAGAGTCAGCATAGCGCCTCCTTCACTGTACCTGGCGCCTGCATGCTGATGAACACTTCCATAATGGGAGCTGTCATTAGTATTTGGACTATAAAATGCACTGCCATTTTTCCCTTATAGTGTAAAAAAAATAGTAGTTATCTTCCCATTTATAGTTATCTTCCTAGTTATACTTCCTAAAAGTAATTATCTTCCAATTTTCTTTGTTTATACAACATCTACTGTAGAATGTTTGATAACTTACAATATTTAATTATGGGAAACACTGGACAATTATGATTTCATAAGGTTTTTATGGTTTCATGATAAAAAGTAACCACTAGCCAGAGACAGTGACCAGAAATCAGCTGCAGTTCCACTGTATGTGTAACATGATAACTTCTTGATACTGAATAAGAAAGGAGAGGTCTCCAATACAAATGGCTAAGCTTTGAAGAGAAAGTCCTTACAAAGGTACTGCATCTGAGGAGTAAAATTTCTCCTTGTGGAAAGTGTATAGTTGATGTAAGCCGGAGTATTGTAAGTGCTCCTCTGGGAAAAAAGTATGCAAATATGCAAATTATCTCATTTCTAAAAAGAAAAGAAAGCTGTGCCTCTAGTGCATCAGTTTTTTTCTGTGGTGGTAAGCTTTAAAAAGAATCTGTCAGCTCCAAAATAGCACCAAAACTAGAGTAAACTGTGTATAGTCTAAGTGGTGCTGAATCAGAATATACAGTACTGTAAAATGTTTATCTTCATACTCAATTGCATTTTGACGCTGTGCTCTGACAAACAACCACTGAAATCCATTGAAAGGACTCCAGTGATCACGCACATAATGGAAAATACTCAAAGAGGAGTCCTCTCAATGCATTTTATAGCTGGTTTGTTGGAGCACAGCATCAGAATGCAAGCGAGTATGAAGATAAAATTACATATTCTGAATCAGCACCACTTACTTTATACACAGTTTTGGAGCTGACAGATTCCCTTTAAATTACAAATAATAAACATAATCCACTAGGATGTCACCCCACCCCCATCTCCGAATTTAAAGGGACACTTCCGCCAATTTCCATCAGTTTTTCAATCACATATTAATTTCTTATATGTGACTATTCTACATTTTTTATGTATGTTTTTTTAATTATAAAAAATGGGTGTATGGCTTTTCATGTATATTAGCTTCTGTCCTATCTTATAAGGCGTACAATGATTCTCTTGTGAAATAATTTATTCAAATTAGCTCTAAAAAGAAAATAAAGCTATGCCTCTATTATTAATGTATAGACATTGTCTTAATGCCCCCTTCCCCCAGAATTTAAAGGGACACCCACCAACTTGCATACATTTTAAACACACAAGGAAAAGACAGAGATTGTGCTTGCTGATCTCTGGGGACAGCAGAACCCAATTCCTTACAACAAATTTCAATGCTTGGCTCCCCAACAGACCACCCATCCGCCATGGCACAGTTGGCAAATTGCCTGCAAAATTTCACCAAACAGGTTCTGTGTTGCCAAAAATTGGACGTAACAAAACTGCCACAGACATAGCAACAATGACCATCCTGGGGTCCTTCAACAAAAGCCCATATTGTAGCGCCCAGCATCTATCACAGGAGAATGGGGGAGTCAAACCACCATACAGGGGATACTGACTATGCACAAATTGCACATGTACAAGATCCAGTTGCTGCATCATCTCAATTAGTGATGGATGAACATCAGCCGGGATGGTTCGTGAACGCGATCGAGCAAACGCTATCAAACGTTCGCGAACCGCAAGTTTGCAGCGGGCCCCATTCACTTTAATAGCAGGCGAACCTGAAAAACCTTCAGGTCATATTTGCAGCCACCAAATACTTAGTAGAAATGTACAAATAGTCCCACAACATGGACAGTGACAAATTCCAACAAAAAATATGTATCTTAATCAGGGGACATTTTTATGCATCTTATAGGGAAATTCTCAGAAATATGCCCTGTTGGAGCCTAGAATTTTTTTTATTTTAGGCCACATGAGTACGGGCCTTAAAAATGTGCATAAGAAATTGTGATTATGTGGCTCAAGGTACACGTGCGTTCACTGAATAACAATTTTACTGTAGCCCACTTTTTTTCTCTCACTTTTTTGGGGGGGGCAACTGGTATATCACACCAGTAGAAATTATTTGTTCCAATGTCGTTTGTCACTATCTGTAGCTGAGGTAACGTAGCAAAACCGCAAACAAATGCTGCACTACCCAAACCCTATACCAGTCCTTAAAAGGACTTTTGTGGCCCTATTAGCTATTAGTGAATGAGCAAAGTTCGCTGCAAAACGACCGCCGGGGAAACCGCAAGGCCATCTCTAATCTAAATAAGGATGATACCAATCTCTGTGTTGAGATGGATGTCACAGGAATTTTAACGGGACCCTCATTTGACAGCGATGGCACGGTTCGGTGATGTAGCAAACTTCTACTTGAATAGGGAAGTGAACAAACAAAACCATCGATGTTGGTTCAACATAAATCCGCACTGGACAGATCCCTCTAAGATGGTTGGTCACAGAAAATTGTATGTCTGTGTGGGACAAAGATAGTGGGCCCATTCTTGACAATAACATTACTGCTGCCAAGTATCTGCAATTATTACGTGATGAGTTACTTCCGTCATTGTGTAACAAAGATGACACATTCCAAGTGTTCTTCCAGCAGGATTATGCCCCCTACTTTATGAAAGTGATGTCCACAAGTGTTTGGATCAGCAGTTTCCAGTGAAGTGGATTGGGAGTCGTAGCCTGGTGGAGTGGCCCCTATGCTCACTGGATCTCACGCCCTTAGACTTCTACCTGTGGGATGATGTCAAGTCCAGGGTTTACGTAGTGAAAATCCAGAGTGTGGCACACATGCAACAGCAGATCCTGGATGCCTGTGCAAGCATTTCTGCTCAGGTGTTGCTCTTAGCACATCATAAATGGGAGAAATGGAGCACCTTGACGATTCAGTACAACAACGAGGAGCACATTAAGCATATCCTGCATTGGATCATTGTTTTGTTTCATGTCACAGAAAATTGTTGATAACTTTGGCAGGATCAGAGGTACTGTACAACACATTTAAGCAAAGATTTGGATTCCTCCTTCAATTCTCTGTCTTGTACATATGTCACATACACCCCTTCCCATTTGAAAATGTGAACTTGGTTCCAAGATAGAGGCTTTCAAAATGTCCACCATGTTGGACACTGCCCCTTACAGATCTGCCCCCTTAGCAACATGCTACACACAGGATGGTATTCCTAATCACCGTTTTGCATTTATTCAGGTGTCCCCATACTTTTGGACCAGTGACTGATATTGACTGGTTTCATTTGGGCATAGATGCTGACAGGTTTTTGAGATGTTTGAGGTGAATATGAATAAACATAAATAAAGTTTGAGGAGTGACCCCTGGGAAAAAGGAATGTGACCTGTGTTTGAGGGATTTTAGGATATTTCTAAAGAATAACCATGGTGTTGAGGTCTATACTGATGTACTGACTTTGCATAAATTGAGAGAAGAAAGTAAACAAAGAGGGGTTGGTGTAATATATCCAATGCTGAACAACAGGCTATTAATTACATAGTAACATCCTTATCAATATAAAGCCAATGGATAAGGGGCTGCCATCATTGCAAAACTATCTGACAAGCAATAAAGCCAATGGATAAGGGGCTGCCATCATTGCAAAACTATCTGACAAGCAAGCAAGCGGCCACCCTTCATTCACTTCTATAGGAGTACTGAAAATTGCTGGCTTGGCTATTTCCGGAAGACCCGTAGAAGTGATAGGAGAAGTTCCAGTGCTTGCACGGTGTGCTCTCTATTTACTTCTATGGGAGTTCCAGAAATAACCAAGCACACTTGGCTCTTGTCGGAACTCCCATAGAAGTGAATAGAGAGCACTCAATAAATGTGCGGTGCACTTTCCTTAGCTTTGGGGGCCCTGTTCTAGAGATAAAATATTGGACATTGGTGGCATATACTGGCGATATGTCACCAAAGAGATAGGTCATGGAGTCATAAACTCCAATTAGTAATACCTGTACAAAACTCGAAATAAACAACCACTCAAAATTAATAATTATTTTTATCAATGGATTATAATTGGCCATGGTGTCTAATGTTACCCAATAATCATTAAAAGTAAACCACAATAATCTACTAACAACGTTAGGTATTACCAACAATTAACAAATCCTTAGTCCACTCAGAGAGTGACTATTACCCCAACTGCCATATAGCAAGCTACCTGGCTAACCAACACCGCAGACCTTTTTCATCAAATTTTGTAATCCAACATTGTCCAATTCAATATCAGATAAAAAACATTTTAAATTATCGTATAAACTTTCCACAAATCCTTCCAATTCAACATGTCTGTAAGACAATTATCACACACACAGGGGGTAGCGTAGTGACCACTGAACTCCACCCTCACCCCTGTCCCTGCCTACTTGCCTCGCAAGTCCTAGTGACAAGGGACAACTGGTCGACAAACCCTTAGCTAGGATAGTGCAGGGAAGACAAACAGCACATAAACAGAAAGTTCAAACAAGCCGCATCAAAACCAAGAGAGCAGAAAAGGTACCGGAGGAGCAAGCAGAGAATTGTCAGGACAAGCCGAAGTCAAACCAGGAGAGCACGCCAAGACCAGAGGATGAGACGGATGGGAATTTGGAAGCCAAGCAGGAACAAACAAACCAGATGAGTATTATGCAGGAAGGACCTCAATAACCGGCAATCTGTGGCCAGCAGATTGCCTGTTTAAATAGAGAAATAAATAAAAGTATACATATTATGTATTGCCACGTCCGTAGCGACCTGATCTATAAAAATATCACATGAACTAACATCTCAGGTGAACACCGTAAAAATAAAATAAAATAAAAGGTGTCAAAAAAGCCTTTTTTTGTCACCTTACATCACCAAAAGTGTAATGGCAAGCAATCAAAAAGTCATATGCACCCCAAAATAGTACCAATCAAACCGTCATCTCATCCCGCAAAAAATAAGACCCTACCTAAGACAATCACCTAAAAAATAAAAAAATATGGCTCTCAGAATATGGAGACACTGAAACATGATTTTTTTAAATAAAAAAATGCTGTTATTGTATAAAACATAAATAAATAAAAAAAGTATACATATTAGGTATCGCCGCATCCGTAAGAACATGCTGTATAAAATTATCACATGAACTTACCCCTCAGGTGAACACCGTAAAAAAGGGTAAAAAAGCAATTTTTTGGTCACCGTACATCACAGAAAGTGCAATAGCAAGCGATCAAAAAGTCATATGCACCCTAAAATAGTACCAATCAAACCGTCATCTCATCCCGCAAAAAAAGGAGCCCCTAGATAAGACAGTCACCCAAAAAAAAAGAAACTATGGCTTTCAGAATATGGAGATACTAAAAAAATTATTTTATAGTCATATTTGGTATTGTTGCATCCGTAACAACCTGCTCTATCAAAATAGCACATGATTTAACCTGTCAGATGAACACTGTAAAAAACAGAAAATAAAAACGGTGCCAAAACAGTACCAACAAAACTGCCGCTTTATCCCATAGTTTCCAAAATGGGGTCATGTTTTTGGAGTTTCTACTCTAGGGGTGCCTCAGGGGGGTCTTCAAATGTGACATGGCAGCTTAAAATTATCCCAGTGAAATCTGCTTTCCAAAAACCATATGGTGTTCCTTTGCTTCTGCGCAATGCCGCGTGCCCGTACAGTAGTTTACTACCACATATGTGGTGTTTCTGTAAACTACAGAATCAGGGCAATAAATATTGAGTTTTGTTTGGCTGTTAACCATTGCTTTCTTAGTGGAAAAAAAATTATTAAAATGGAAAATCTGCCAAAAAAGGCAAATTCAGAAATTTCATCTCCATTTTCCATTAATTCATGTGGAACACCTAAAGGGTTAACAAAGTTTGTAAAATCAGTTTTGAATACCTTGAGAGGTGTAGTTTCTAAAATGGGGTCATTTTTGGGTGCTTTCTATTAATGATGAGCGGCAGGGGTCATATTCGAATTCACGATATATTGCGAATATTTTGTAGAATATTCATTGAATATTCGCAAATTCGAATATTCGTTATATTCTACATTTTTATTACTCTAAAAATTGGCATGCGAATATTACGTGATCAATACAGGCGTGGGTCAAAAACGAATATAGAGCACTATAGAATTTAGTGCTATATATTTGTATTTTTTGAATATTCATCTTTTTTTTTCCATCTGAAGTCATGATTTCTCCCTGCTTAAGTAACTTAAGCAGGGAGGAATCATGACTTCAGATGGAAAAAAAAGACAAATATTCTAAAACAAGAATATAAGGCAATATAGCGGATATTCAAAAAAACTAATGTAGAGCAATTTAGCTAATATAGTGCCATAATCTTCTTTGTCTAGTAGTTGTAATTTTTTTCTCATCTGAAGTACAGATTGGAAAAAAATTACAACTATTAAAAAAAATTATTATAGCACTATATTAGCTAAATTGTTCTATATTAGTTTTTTTCTGAATATTTGCTATATTGATATATATTCTTGTTTTAGAACATTACAAATTTTTGAAAAACAAATATATTCATTTTTAAGAATATTCATAATATTCTAAAACAAAAATACATAGCAATATAGCAAATATAAAAAAAACAAATGTAGAGCAATTTAGCTAATATAATGCTATAATCTTTTTTTTATAGTTGTAATTTTTTTCCAATCTGAACTTCAGATGAGAAAAAAATTACAACTATTAGACAATGAAGATTATAGCACTATATTAGCTAAATTGCTTTACATTAGTTTTTTTGAATATTCGCTATAATGCTATATATTCTTGCTTTAGAATATTACGAATATTCGAAAAACGAATATATGAATTTTTTAGAATATTCGTCATTTTTCCCATCTAAAGTCATGATTCCTCCCTACTTAAGTTGCTTGTGGGCCAAACGGCACGGTCGTGTGCATGAAGCCTAAGCAAAGTTCCATTACCGTGTTTGTCGGTTTTGGATCTTTTTAAAAAAAATTGGATTCTTTTTGGATAAATTAATAAGTCGTTAATTAGTAATGCTGCTTTTGTTGTTCTATTAGCAGCTGCAAAATCACTGATGCGAAGTGCACCGAAAAAATAAAGTAGAAAGGCCGCTTATGGCTTTTTCAGTGTTTTGCAGGCCGTTTTTTCCAGATCCGTTTTTCCATTTTTTGTTTCCGTTGTGTTTTCGTTTCGGTTCAGTTTTTCTGTTGTGTTTTTCCGTATGGCAAATACAGTATACAGTAATTACATAGAAAAAATTGGGCTGGGCATAAAATTTCAATAGATGGTTCTGCAAAAACGGAACGGATACTAATGACATACAGATGCGTTTTTGTATCAGTTTTTTGTTTTTTTGCAGACCCATTGACGGAACGTGATTTGCAGGCAATAGTAGTACATGTTCTATATTTTAACGGAACAGAAAAAAGGAAATATGGAAACGGAATGCATACGGAACACATTCCGTTTTTTTTTGCGGAACCATTGAAATGAATGATTCCGTATACGTAACAGAAAAAACGGCCCGTAAATGAAAAAAAAAAAGATGAGATGAGCAAATGGTAGGTGTTAGTAGGTATTCAACGAATTTCTGTAAAGATTCTAGAGATAATGGTCTGGTTCTATTGTTTTCAGGGATAATTTTTTTAGATCCTTTGATTATTTATTTTAACTGAAAATTGGACGTAAAAGGGGGGATATTAAGATTTTTGGGGAAAAAAGCTATGCCGGATACAATTTTTTGAATGTAATCTCCTTTTTTGCCCATTTTAAAAGATTTGCAATAAAAAGGATAACTTGAAAATATTATTTTTCTGCTCTTTGAAATTATTGACTGAGCAGAATGTACTCCACTTATTCCATGCTGCTGAATAAGCAGCCCATGTAGACGGGGCTAGTGCGTTACAAACTAAGGCCTCATGCACACGACTGTTGTTGTATTCCGTTCTGCAAAATGGGGTTCCGTTGTTCCGTGATCCGTTTCCGTTTTTGTTTCCGTGTGTCTTCCTTTATTTTTGGAGGATCACCAGACATGAAGGAAAGTAAAAAAATAATCTAAGACAGGTTTGCCATGCGGACGCGGATGACAATCTTGTGTGCCTCTGTGTTTTTTAGCGGTCCCATTGACTTGAATGGGTCCGCAAACCGTTTTCCGCGAAAATAATAGGACAGGTTATATTTTTTTGACGGACTGGAACCACGGATCACGGACGCGGATGACAAACGGTGCATTAGCCGAGTTTTCAACGGACCCATTGAAAGTCAATGGGTCCGCAGAAAATCACGAAAAAAACTGCACAACTGACACGGAATAAAACAACGGTCGTGTGCATGAGGCCTATACCGTTGATCAATTCCAAATTCCAAGGTATTTGGAATTTGACAGGTATTTGGAATTTCTCCCAATTCAGTACCAGCTGTCTGAATTGGGAGAAATTCTGCCTGGGTGCCGGGGCCTAAAAATATCTGACAGTGGCCTGTTCCAGTGGTGGGTGACGTGAAGCCTGATTCTCTGCTATGACATGAAGACTGATTCTCTGCTGACATGAAGCCTGAATCTCTGTTATGGGACCTCTCTCCTCTGCCTGGGTGCCGGGGCCTAAAAATATCTGACAGTGGCCTGTTCCAGTGGTGGGTGACGTGAAGCCTGATTCTCTGCTATGACATGAAGACTGATTCTCTGCTGACATGAAGCCAGATTCTCTGTTACGGGACCTCTCTCCTCTGCCTGGGTGCCTGGGCCTAAATATCTGACAATGGACTGTTCCAGTGTTGGGTGACGTAAAGCATGATTCTCTGCTATGACATGCAGACTGATTCTCTGCTGACATGAAGCCAGATTCTCTGTTATGGGACCTCTCTCCTCTGCCTGGGTGCCTGGGCCTAAATATCTGACAATGGACTGTTCCAGTGTTGGGTGACGTAAAGCATGATTCTCTGCTATGACATGCAGACTGATTCTCTGCTGACATAAAGCCAGATTCTCTGTTACGGGACCTCTCTCCTCTGCCTGGGTGCCGGGGCCTAAAAATATCTGACAGTGGCCTGTTCCAGTGATGGGTGACGTGAAGCCTGATTCTCTGCTATGACATGAAGACTGATTCTCTGCTGACATGAAGCCAGATTCTCTGTTACGGGACCTCTCTCCTCTGCCTGGGTGCCTGGGCCTAAATATCTGACAATGGACTGTTCCAGTGTTGGGTGACGTAAAGCATGATTCTCTGCTATGACATGCAGACTGATTCTCTGCTGACATGAAGCCAAATTCTCTGTTACAGGACCTCTCTCCTCTGCCTGGGTGCCTGGGCCTAAATATCTGACAATGGACTGTTCCAGTGTTGGGTGACGTAAAGCATGATTCTCTGCTATGACATGCAGACTGATTCTCTGCTGACATGAAGCCAGATTCTCTGTTACGGGACCTCTCTCCTCTGCCTGGGTGCCTGGGCCTAAATATCTGACAATGGACTGTTCCAGTTTTGGGTGACGTAAAGCATGATTCTCTGCTATGACATGCAGACTGATTCTCTGCTGACATGAAGCCAAATTCTCTGTTACAGGACCTCTCTCCTCTGCCTGGGTGCCTGGGCCTAAATATCTGACAATGGACTATTCCAGTGTTGGGTGACGTAAAGCATGATTCTCTGCTAGGACATGCAGACTGATTCTCTGCTGACATGAAGCCAGATTCTCTGTTACGGGACCTCTCTCCTCTGCCTGGGTGCCTGGGTCTAAATATCTGACAATGGACTATTCCAGTGTTGGGTGACGTAAAGCATGATTCTCTGCTATGACATGCAGACTGATTCTCTGCTGACATGAAGCCAGATTCTCTGTTACGGCACCTCTCTCCTCTGCCTGGGTGCCGGGGCCTAAATATATGACAATGGACTGTTACAGTGGTGGGTGACGTGAAGCCAGATTCTCTGCTATGGCATGAAGAGACTGATTCTCTGCTGACGTGAAGCCAGATTCTCTGCTATGGGACCTCTGTCCAATTGATATTGGTTAATTTTTATTTATTTTATTTTTATTTTAATTAATTTCCCTATCCACATTTGTTTGCAGGGGATTTACCTACATGTTGCTGCCTTTTGCAGCCCTCTAGCTCTTTCCTGGGCTGTTTTACAGCCTTTTTAGTGCCGAAAAGTTCGGGTCCCCATTGACTTCAATGGGGTCGGGTTCGGATCCCGAACCCGAAAATTTCCGGGAAGTTCGGCCGAACTTCTCGAACCCGAACATCCAGGTGTTCGCTCAACTCTACTCAGCAGATTTACAGAAATAATTTTTATAATGCAATTAAGTTTCAAAAATGTTAACAGAGTGTTGTACAAGTGTTTTTCTATTGTATTCTATTGTATTTTTACATGATAATAATATAATACAAGATTTGTTTATTGTACTGTTTTTTGTCTTCATTCAGAAAATGTTTTGGAATTGAATACTATACATTTTTTAACGTAGTGGATTATATTTGAAATGCATTGGAAATATATTATAAAAATTCTTAGAAAGGCCTCTTTCACACGGGTGTTCCGGATTTGCTCCGGATGCATCCCGGGTGCATTGCGGGTGCAAGTGCGTACACAATTCAGTCAGTTTTGACTGCGATTGCGTTGTTCAGTTTTTTCAGTGCGAGTGCAATGCATTTTGCACACGCGTGAGAAAAAAACTGAATGTGGTACCCAGACCCGAACTTCTTCACTGAAGTTCGGGTTTTGATTCGGTGTTGTGTAGATTTTATTATTTTCCCTTATAACATGGTTATAATGGAACATAATAACTTTCTTAATACAGAATGCTTACTAAAATGTGCCTTGAGGGGTTAAAAATAAAAATAAAATTTACTCATCCACTTGATCACACAGCCAGGCATTGTCTTCCTTCTTCTTCTTTGAGGACCTTCAAAGGGACCTTTGATGACGTAAGGTCCTTCTATCTTCATTCAGCAGGACCTGCGCTGATGTCACCACGCTCACCACGTGGTGAGCACGATTAAGTCATCAAAGGTCCTTTTGCAGGTCCTTTAAGAAGAACAAAGAAGAGGATCACAGGTGCGCAAACAATTGGATGAGGTGAGTAAAAAAAAATTAACCCCTCAAGGCACTTTTTAGTAAGCATCCTGTATTAAGAATGTTATTATGTTCCCTTATAACCATGTTTTAAGGGAAAATAATAAAGTAAATGGGGTCCCAAGTCACTCATCCTTCATCTCCTTAGCAACCATGTGTGCAAATCGCATTGCATCTGCACTTGCTTGCAGATGCTATAGATTTTCACGCAGCCCCATTCATTTCTAGGGGGCCTGCGTTGCGTGAAAAATGCAAAATATAGAATATGATGCAATTTTCACTCAATGTACAAGTGATGCGTGAAAAAACACCGCTCATCTGCACAGCCCCATTGAAGTGAATGGGTCCGGATTCAGTGTGGGTGCAATGCGTTCACTTCACGCGCGGAATTCTTTCCCGTGCGAAAGGGGCCTAATACTTGACTATTTTATAGGCCTATGATATATAAAATACATTACAAATGCATTTCAGAATATAATAGTAAAGTGGTTTTTTTTTTATTTCTCCCTCACATATTTTGCATTCAGAAGTACATTTAACATAATATTCCAGAACATATTCACAGTACAGTCCAAAATACATTTTGATATATATTTATGGCCAAAGTAATATATTACTAAATGCATTTATAAATGCATGTAATATATATTCTATAACATATTTACAGCATATTTCACAATGTCTTCCAAAATACATTTCAAAATATATTTATGGCCGCAGTAATATATTACTAAATACATTTTTAAATGCATGTGATATATATTCTATTATATATTCACAGCATATTTCGCAATGCATTCCTACATACATTTAGAAATATATTTATGGCCACAATAATATATTACTAAATGCATTTATAAATGCATGTAATATATATTCTAGAACATATTCACAGCATATTTCACAATGTCTTCCAAAATACATTTCAAAATATATTTATGGCCACAGTAATATATTACTAAATACATTTTTAAATGCATGTGATATACACTGCTCAAAAAAATAAAGGGAACACAAAAATAACACATCCTAGATCTGAGTTAATTAAATATTCTTCTGAAATACTTTGTTCTTTACATAGTTGAATGTGCTGACAACAAAATCACACAAAAATAAAAAAATGGAAATCAAATTTTTCAACCCATGGAGGTCTGTATTTGGAGTCACACTCAAAATTAAAGTGGAAAAACACACTACAGGCTGATCCAACTTTGATGTAATGTCTTTAAAACAAGTCAAAATGAGGCTTAGTGGTGTGTGTGGCCTCCCCGTGCCTGTATGACCTCCCTACAATGCCTGTGCATGCTCCTGATGAGGTGGCGGACGGTCTCCTGAGGGATCTCCTCCCAGACCTGGACTAAAGCATCTGCCAACTCCTGGACAGTCTGTGGTGCAACGTGACGTTGGTGGATAGAGCGAGACATGATGTCCCAGATGTGCTCAATTGGATTCAGGTCTGGGGAACGGGCGGGCCAGTCCATAGCATCAATGCCTTCGTCTTGCAGGAACTGCTGACACACTCCAGTCACATGAGGTCTAGCATTGTCTTGCATTAGGAGCAACCCAGGGCCAACCGCTCCAGCATATGGTCTCACAATGGGTCTGAGGATCTCATCTCGGTACCTAATGGCAGTCAGGCTACCTCTGGCGACCACATGGAGGGCTGTGCGGCCCTCCAAAGAAATGCCACCCCACACCATTACTAAACCAATGCCAAACCGGTCATGCTGGAGGATGTTGCAGGCAGCAGAACGTTCTCCACGGCGTCTCCAGACTCTGTCACGTCTGTCACATGTACTCAGTGTGAACCTGCTTTCATCTGTGAAGAGCACAGGGCGCCAGTGGCGAATTTGCCAATCTTGGTGTTCTCTGGCAAATGCCAAACATCCTGCACGGTGTTGGGCTGTAATCACAACCCCCACCTGTGGACCTCGGGCCCTCATATCACCCTCATGGAGTCTGTTTTTGACCGTTTGAGCAGACACATGCACATTTGTGGCCTGCTGGAGGTCATTTTGCAGGGCTCTGGCAGTGCTCCTCCTGTTCCTCCTTGCACAAAGGCGGAGGTAGCGGTCCTGCTGCTGGGTTGTTGCCCTCCTACGGCCTCCTCCACGTCTCCTGATGTACTGGCCTGTCTCCTGGTAGCGCCTCCATGCTCTGGGCACTACGCTGACAGACACAGCAAACCTTCTTGCCACAGTTTGCATTGATGTGCCATCCTGGATAAGCTGCACTACCTGAGCCACTTGTGTGGGTTGTAGACTCCGTCTCATGCTACCACTAGAGTGAAAGCACCGCCAGCATTCAAAAGTGACCAAAACATCAGCCAGGAAGCATAGGAACTGAGAAGTGGTCTGGGGTCACCACCTGCAGAACCACTCCTTTATTGGAGGTGTCTTGCTAATTGCCTATAATTTCCACCTGTTGTCTATCCCATTTTCACAACAGCATGTGAAATTGATTATCACTGTCTGTTGCTTCCTAAGTGGACAGTTTGATTTCACAGAAGTGTGATTGACTTGGAGTTACATTGTGTTGTTTAAGTGTTCCCTTTATTTTTTTGAGCAGTGTATATTCTATTATACAGGGTGGGCCATTTATATGGATACACCTTAATAAAATGGGAATGGTTGGTGATATTAACTTCCTGTTTGTGGCACATTAGTATATGTGAGGAGGGAAACTTTTTAAGATGGGTGGTGACTATGACATTGGTGGTGACATTTTGAAGTCGGCCATTTTGAATCCAACTTTTGTTTTTTCAATAGGAAGAGGGTCATGTGACACATCAAACTTATTGGAAATGTCACACGAAAAACAATGGTGTGCTTGGGTTTAACGTAACTTTATTCTTTCATGAGTTATTTACAAGTTTCTCTTTGTTTACAGCCATTGACATGTCACCGAGGGTTAACACGTGAGGAGCGGATAGAAATTGTGTTGATGTCTGGTGAACGCAGTAACCGGGTCATTGCAGCAGATTTCAATGCAAGACACCCTACGAGACCACCCATCTCCCATGCTACAGTTAGCAAACTGCTTGCTAAGTTTCGTGAAACTGGTTCAGTGTTGGATTTGCCAAAATATGGACGCATGAAATCTGTCTCTAATGAAGAAACATCAGTGGCTGTCTTAGCTTCATTCAGCAAGAGCCCACAGCGTAGCACTCGCCGCATGTCACTTGAGAGTGGCATTAGTCGAACATCCCTTCGGCGGATATTAGCTACTCACAAATGGCACCCTTACAAACTCCAGCTACTGCAGCATCTCAACGAGGATGACCCAGATCGGCGCACTGAATTTGCAGAATGGGCAAAACAAAAATTGGAACAGGACCCTCAGTTTACGCAGAAGATTTTGTTCAGTGATGAGGCAAACATTTATGTGAATGGTGAAGTTAACAAACAAAACCACCGCTATTGGTCTGACACTAACCCACATTGGATAGATCCCTCCAAGACTGTTGGAACAAAAAAATTGATGGTATGGTGTGGTATATGGGGTACAAAGATAGTGGGCCATTCTTCATCAATGGAAACCTCAAGGCCACTGGATATGCGAAATTGCTCCATGATGATGTGTTTCCCTCTTTATGCACTGAAGCTGGCACGTTCCCTGAGTTTCTCCAGCAAGATGGTGCACCACTACATTATGGGTGTCAGGTCCGAGCATTCCTTAGATGAACAGTTTCCTGGAAAGTGGATTGGTCATAGTGGGCCAGTTGAATGGCCTCCAAGGTCTCCCGATATGACCCCCTTAGACTTCTATCTTTGGGGTCATCTGAAGGCAATTGTCTATGCTGTGAAGATACGAGATGTGCAGCACCTGAAACTATGGATACTGGAAGCCTGTGCTAGCATTTCTCCTGCGGTGTTGCTATCAGTGTGTGAAGAGTGGGAGAAGAGGGTTGCATTGACAATCCAACACAATGGGCTGCACATTGAACACATTTTATAAGTGGTCAGAAACTTGTAAATAACTCATGAAAGAATAAAGTTACGTTAAAACCAAGCACACTATTGTTTTTCTTGTGAAATTCCCAATAAGTTTCATGTGTCACATGACCCTCTTCCTATTGAAAAAACAAAAGTTGGATTCAAAATGGCCGACTTCAAAATTGCCGCCATGGTCACCACCCATCTTAAAAAGTTTCCCCCCTCGCATATACTAATGTGCCACAAACAGGAAGTTAATATCACCAACCATTCCCATTTTATTAAGGTGTATCCATATAAATGGCCCACCCTGTATATTCACAGCATATTTCACAATGCATTCCTACATACATTTTGAAATATATTTATGGCCACAATAATATATTACTAAATGAATTTATAAATGCATGTAATATATATTCTAGAACATATTCACAGCATATTTCACAATGTCTTCCAAAATACATTTTGAAATATATTTATGGCCACAGTAATATATTACTAAATACATTTATAAATGCATGTGATATATATTCTATTATATATTCACAGCATATTTCACAATGCATGCCTAAATATCTTTTTAAAATATGTTTCAGCATGCATTGGAGCATGTATTGAAAAATATATCCACAAATATATTGCAATATATTTTTGAAATATATTTAAAACGGCCAAAATTGTAGTATTTAAAATATATGTCAATATATTAGAAAAAAATATATTAAGATTTTTTTTTTTTACATATATTTAAAATATATTTTTCTTCCATGTGGGTTACTACTGTGAGGGGACACTAAATCTGTCATAACCACTCTGAGGGGGCACATAATCTGGCATAACTACTCTGAGGGGGAACATATCTGGGCATATCTACATTGAGGGGGCACATAATTAGGCATAAATACTGTGAAGGGGCACATATTCTGGCATTACTACTGTGAGGGGACACAAAATCTGGCATAACCACTCTGAGGGGGCACATATCTGGGCATAACTAGTTTGAGGGGGCACATAACTACTTTGAGGGGGCACATAACTGGGCATAAATACTGTGAAGGGGCACATAATCTGCCATAACTACTGTGAGGGGCACATAATCTGACATTACTACTGTGAGGGGGCACATAATCTGGCATTACTTCTGTGAGGGGACACATAATCTGGCATTACTACTATGAGGGGACACATAATCTGGCATTACTACTGTAAGAGGACACATAATCTGGCATAATCACTCTGAGGGGGCACATATCAGGGCATATCTGCTTTGAGGGGGCACATAACTGGGCATAAATACTGTGAAAGGGCACATAATCTGGCATAACTACTGTGAGGGGCACATAATCTGGCATTACTAGTGTGAGGGGCACATAATCTGGCATTACTACTGTCAGGGGGCACATATTTGGCATTACTACTGTGAGGGGGCACATAACTGGGCATTACTACTGTGAGGGGACACATAACTGGGCATTACTACTGTGAGGGGACACATAATCTGGCATTACTACTGTGAGGTAGGCACATATCTGGGCATAACTACTGTAAGGGGACACATATTTGACATAACTACTATGTGAGGGCACATATCTGGGCATAACTACTGTGACAGGAACAAAGGTGATAATGATGATAATTTAAGCCTAAAGGTTGCATTGTGTTCAGCCTAAAGGTCCACTAGGCTTCTTTCCGGAGGAAATTGCCTCCTCTCGGAGATGGTCTTATGATCTCAATCCCTTGAAATAGGATCGAACGTACATCTCCAGAGTGATGTAAATTGATATGGCGTGCGATAGGAGTATCTGCATTTTTCTTAATATAATTTAGATGTTCGCCAATCCTCCGGCAAAATTTACGAATCGTTTTTCCAATGTATTGCAAGCCAGAAATACATATGGCCAAGTACACAAGGCCAGAGGATCTGCAGTTTACAAAACATCTAATACTGTATGATCTGTAGGTGGTCGTGCTCATAATAGAGCGGCCTGGTTTAATTGAATCACATGCCAAACAGCCACTACAACGGAAAGTCCCTTGCATGGGGTTGGTCAGCCAAGTATCTGGAGGCGGAGTCTGAAAGAAGCTATGAACTAGTCTATCCCTCAAATTGTGCCCCCTATGATAAGTTAGAGTTGGCCGATCACCCACAAGATGTGAAATGTCAGTATCTATTTTAAGGCAACACCCAGTGTTTTTGTAAAATGTCCCGAACCACACCGCTGCATCAAAAGTTGCTATAAGTAGAATCTGTTCATCATCCCCCTGTCTCTTTCTTGGATTAAGGAGGGACTCACGGGCGCATGCGACCAAGTGTTGGTAAGCAGATGCAAGAACCTTGTGAGGGTATCCTTGTCTCAAAAACCTACTCACTGGGTCTTTAGCTTTTATGCAAAAAATCTGAGATGGAAGAACAATTGAGTCTAACCCTGAGATACTGTCCCTTTGATATCCCTCTCTTTAGAGGAAGAGGGTGGCAGCTATCCCAGTGCAACAGGCTGTTAGTTGATGTTTGTTTACAAAATAGACTGGTATAAATTTTACCATCCTCAGTCTTCATAATATTTAAATCGAGAAAGCCACATTTGTTAGTATTTAGGGCCTTGACAAATTCACTGTATTGTTCCACTGTCCCTGTCCAGAGGATCCGCACATCATCGATGTACCTAAGCCACATCGAGTTATAAGAGGACCATGGCAAAATTTCATCTCCCACCAGCCCAGGTACAGGTTGGCATAAGATGGCGCACATGGACACCCCATGGCCACGCCCTTGAGCTGGTGGTAGAAACGGCGATTTAATAAAAACACGTTGTGATAGAGAATTACCCTAATGAGGTTGATGACAAACTCATTATGTGGGAAAAATTATGTCCCTCTTTGCGGTAAAAAATACCGTACCGCCTCTATTTCACCCTCATGGGGAATGGAGCTATAGAGGGCCTCCACATCAAGAATGGCAAGCAACGTATGGACCTCGACGTGGAGGCCATCCAGCTTGTTAACAACCTCCACAGAATCACCCACATATGAGGGGAGAGTTAGGACGAAGGGTCTGCTGTGTGAGGCTATTGATCCCTGAAACAATTGGCCTGCCCTTTAAAAGAGTCCACAGGCTAGTGTTTGCTTCACATGCGCCTTGCAGGGTGTGAACTGCAGCCTCTCACACAACAGACACACCCTGCCTCATGCTGCTGACTTTTAAACGCAATCGTGGACATGGGCCACGTATAAACCCCGGAGTGGATCATGGGGACTAAGCACCCACCCAGCTCTCTGCTTACTCCCAGTAAAAACTAGGCCCAGATTAGCTGTTACCAGCTATACTAGGTAACAACAGTGTCCACTATCTATCTTAGTGGACACTCTAGATTCTGGATTCCTCTCCACCAAGGCCGGGTACCTTGGCACATCTCAGGTGCACCACAGCAAATGACGATATACATCTCCTTAATAAAAAAGAGTTTCAAGGAATCCAGCTCCACTTTGATAAA
Organism: Bufo bufo; assembly: GCF_905171765.1. Taxonomy (NCBI): domain Eukaryota; kingdom Metazoa; phylum Chordata; class Amphibia; order Anura; family Bufonidae; genus Bufo; species Bufo bufo. The sequence goes on along the minus strand of NC_053390.1, from coordinate 515,492,546 downwards.
GGAATATTATTTATTTTGCTTGCGGTGAAATGTCATCCATAAGTTACAAAAATAGCAGTCTTGTCAAGACTGCTATTTTTGTAACTTATGGATGAGATTTTACCGCAAGTAAAATAAATAATATTCCTTTATCAAAGTGGAGCTGGATTCCTTGAAACTCTTTTTTGCATACTGCCGCCCGGTACCTGCCCACGGGTAATCCGTGCTCACAGCTGAAGGAGGGGCAGGTGAGAGCTGCTGAACTTTCCTTTATCTTTACATCTCCTTAAAGGGTTTCTATCACTTGGTATGACATAATTAGCTGTCAGACACTAGCGATCCGCTAGTGTCTGCTCTGGCCAACCATCCTACTATAATCACTTGTGGGGCAGCGGTTTTGCTAAAAAACTAACTTTTATAAATATGCTAATGAGCCTCTAGGTGCTATGTGGGCGTCATTAGCACCTAGAGGCTCCGTCTACCTTCATACACAGCCGCCGCCCAGCGCGTCCCTCCAGCCCGCCCATGTCCTCCTCCGTGTGACGCAGCGGACGAGTTCTCGCGCATGCGCCGTGCGCGGCTGTATTCGGGCATTTGAGATCTCAGCTCGGAGCGGTCAGACATTCAATGCGCATGCGCGGCTGTATTCGGCGCATGCGCATTGAATGTCTGACCGCTCCGAGCTGAGATCTCAAATGCGCCGAATACAGCCGCGCACGGCGCATGCGCGAGAACTCGTCCGCTTCGTCACACGGAGGAGGACATGGGCGGGCTGGAGGGACGCGCTGGGCGGCGGCTGTGTATGAAGGTAGACGGAGCCTCTAGGTGCTAATGACGCCCACATAGCACCTAGAGGCTCATTAGCATATTTATAAAAGTTAGTTTTTTAGCAAAACCGCTGCCCCACAAGTGATTATAGTAGGATGGTTGGCCAGAGCAGACACTAGCGGATCGCTAGTGTCTGACAGCTAATTATGTCATACCAAGTGATAGAAACCCTTTAATAGGTTTCTTGCAGCATTCTTGGATATACATACCTTCCTTCATATATGAGGCCTGTCACTGCCTCACATACCTCTGTTCAAACCTGTGGGGGTGAACATTTGCACCAAAACATGATGCTCGTGACAGGGCATCCACATTACCCTGTAGTTTTCCCACTCGATGTTCCACTGAGAAATTTAAATTCTATAAGGAGAGAAACCACCTGGTGACCTGAGAATTTCTCATTCAGACCAACGGTGAATGATCCGTCACCAGGCGAAAATGACGCCCCAGCAGGTAGTACTGTAAGGACTCCACTACACTATAGTTCTTTTCTGCTGGGGTAAACATTCTACTCAAATAAGTGATGGGATGTTCATCTCTGTTCACTTTTTGAGACAGAACGGCTCCTAGCCCTACTTCAGATGCGTCCATTTGGGAGATTAATTCTCCCTTAAAGTTGGGGCTGGACAGGATGGGTTGTTCACATAGGGACAATTTCAGGGCCTGAAATGCTTATTTTCCCTGAGGATTCCACCGAATCCTGACTGATTTCCTTCCTTTCAGCAGATCGGTCAGGGGTGAAGCCCTCCTGGCGAAATTGGGTACAAACCGCCTATAATACCCAATTATGTCGAGAAACGTGTTGACTTGCTTCATCGTGACAGGTCGGGGCCAATTTTGAATGGCCTTGACTTTGTTTATTTGAGGTTTGATGATCCCACAGCCAATCACATACCCAAAATAATGAGCCTCCTCTAGCCCTATGGTACACTTTGGAGAATTTGCAGTCAAGCCCGCATCACGGAGTGAGTCCACGACTGCCTGCAGATAGGACAAATGCGACTGCCAGTCGCCAATATGGATAATGATATCATCCAAGTAGGCGGATGCGTATTTCCAATGAGGTTTTAAGACTATGTCCATTAGCCTCTGGAACATGGCAGGAGCAACATGTAACCCAAAACGCAAAATGACATAGTGGTAAAGTCCCTCTGGTGTGACAAAGGCGATCTTTTCCTTTGCTGACTCTGTCAGAGGTACCTGCCATTAACCCTTGGTTAAATCCAGCTTCATAAAGAACTGGGCCTGGCCCACTCTTACAATCAGCTCGTCAACCCGGGGCATTGTATAAAGGTCAAACTTTGACACTTCATTCAATTTCCAGAAATCGTTACAAAATCGTAACGATCCATCCGGCTTTAGAATCAACACAATGGGACTAGCACACTTTCTATTGGATTCCTCAATAACTCCTAGGCTAAGCATATTCTATACCTCTTCTGTAATGGCTTGTCTCCGGGCCTCTGGCACATAGTACGGTTTCACTTGTACCCTTACCCGCGGCTCGTGACAATGTCATGCTGGACCACTAATGTACGATCAGTACGATTCTGCTGCACTAATTTCCTGTCCTCCGGTTTCTGTTGTTTGGACAGGGTTTCTGCTATTTTTTACTCTGAACTCTGTTTGGACTGATGTTGGAGGGTCTACAATAGTACCAACCAGCGCCTCAGTGGTCCACAGGGATTCTTGGTCCTTTAGCAAGTTTACGTGATATATTTGTTCTGGTTTTCTCCGCACAGGCTGATATATTTTATAATTACCTTCGCCCACTTTTTCCCAAACTTCATAGGACTCTTGCCACTTGGCCAGAACCTTACTCTCAGCAGTGGGTACGAGCTCAAGAACTCTATCTCCTGGGGAAAAGGTACTGACTGTGGCCTTTCTGTTATACCCATGGCTCTGAGCCTGTACAAGATGTTATCTCACAATGGGTATTACTGATGCAATCCTGTCCTGCATATCAGCAATGTGCTCTATTGCACTCTTTTGGGGAGTAGGCTCCTGCTCCCATGTCTCTTTGGCAATGTCCAGCAGGCCTCTGGGATGTATGCCATATAACAGTTCGAACGGGGAAAACTTTGAGGACTGGGGTACCTCTCGGACAATAAACATCAAATATGGCAACAAGATATCCCAGTCCTTGCCATTTTGGGATACTACCTTTTTAACATACTCTTTAGGGTTTTATTAAACCTTTCCACCAGCCCATCTGTTTGGGGATGGTACACTGATGTACATAACTGCTTGATTCGAAGCAGCTTGCACAACTCATTTGTCACTTTGGATATAAAAGGAGCACCTTGATCCGTAAGGATCTCTATGGGCAACCCAATGCGGTGGCCCAAAACATGGCAAATAGTTCCCTGGCAATAAGTTTGGCTGAGGTATGGCGGAGAGGAATGGCCTCCAGATACCAAGTCGCATAGTCCAACTTCACTAATATGTGCTGGTGGCCCCGGGCTGACTTTACCACGGGCCCCACAAGATCCATAGCGATCTGCTCAAAAGGTACCAGTGGACTACAGAAATTCGCTGTGGGAGCAGTAATCTGACACTCTGGACACGACTCATAAAACCTCTTCATAGACACTAGGTTAAAAGAACCGCTGGAGTAAATGCTCTTGTGTCTTTTTGAACCCAAGATGACTTCCCATTACATGTGTGTGAGCCAAGTCTAATACTGCCCGGCGGTAGGGCTGTGGTACTACTAGCTGCTCCACTACCTCCTATCAGACCTTGTCGACGCAGTACAGTAAGTCCTGGGAAACAGCCATATGGGGAAATACAGCTTCTGTGCCTGGTTGTTAGGCTACCCCATTTAATGCAGTCAATTTCTCCCTCGCCTGTACCAGATTGGGGTCCTGAAGTTGGGCGGTCCCAAATTGTCCGGGAACACCTCCAGCTCCGGGATATATGTGGCCTCTGTGGCCTCACAGCCAATACCTCTAGGGGAAACCTATTGGGGTTATACTCTGGCCCTTTGATGAGTAATAGTGTTGGTCGAGCACCAAAGTGCTCGGGTGCTCAAGTAGAACACCTCGGGATGCTCGGGTGCTCTACCGAGCACCCAAGCACAATGGAAGTCAATGGGAGAACCTGAGCATTAAACCAGGCACCCCTTGCTCTGAAGAGGGGAGGGTGTCTGGTTCATAGGAAAAGGTCAGAAATTGATGGAAACACCACTTAAATGGTTCGGGAACAGCATGGGGAGGATGTCTGGATGCATCTTGGACTCCCAGGTCACTGCTGGGAACAATGTTGTCCAAGTAGTACGCAAATTTTACAGACTGACAATAATACGCACAAAAACCGAAGATAAAATCGATTTTAGAGGAAAAATTGTTTGGAAACATTCTTTCCTGTATATTTACTTGTATATAAAGTGCAAGTGCTGCCAAAAATTACAAGGAAGAGGCACTCCGATACAACCTGTATATCACATAAAGGAGAGCTTCATTCACATTGTGGTACAATTGTTCAGGTAGTGGGACTCCTACACTCATAAACCCTATGCACTTAGGGAAAGGGCTGCCAAAAATTACAAGAAACCGGCACTCCAATACACCCTTTATTACACATAAAAGAGGGCACCATACACACCCTTGAAAAATTATGATTGCTGGCCTGCTGTTGACCCTCAAAAACATTAGGAGTAGAGTTGAGCGAACACCTGGATGTTCGGGTGCGAGAAGTTCGGCCGAACTTCCCGAAAATGTTCGGGTTAGGAATCCGAACTCGACCCGAACTTCGCCCTGAACCCGAACCCCATTGAAGTCAACTTTTCGGGAACTAAAAAGGCTGTAAAATAGCCCAGGAAAGGGCTAGAGGGCTGCAAAAGGCAGCAAAATGTAGGTAAATCCCCTGCAAATAAATGGATAGGGAAATGTGGATAGGGAAATGAATTTAAAAAAATAAATAAAAAATTAACCAATATCAATTGGAGAGAGGTCCCATAGCAGAGAATCAGGCTTCATGTCACCCACTACTGGAACAGGCCACTGTCAGATATTTTTAGTCCCCGGCACCCAGACAGAGGAGAGGTTCATTCAACTTTGGGTTGCCCCGCAATATAATGGTAAAATTAAAAAAAGAGGATTGAATGAAGATGTGACCTGGAGTACAAGAATATATGGTTAAGGTAAGGTAGTTATAAATGTCTAATCTGCACAAGGGATGGACAGGTCCTGTGGGATCCATGCCTGGTTCATTTTTATGAACGTCAGCTTGTCCACATTGGCTATAGACAGGCGGCTGCGTTTGTCTGTAATGACGCCCCCTGCCGTGCTGAATACACGTTCAGACAAAACGCTGGCCGCCAGGCAGGCCAGCACCTCCAAGGCATAAAAGGCTAGCTCTGGCCACGTGGACAAATTGCAGACCCAGAAGTTGAATGGAGCTGAACCATCAGTCAGTACGTGGAGGGGTGTGCACAGGTACTGTTCCACCATGTTAGTGAAATGTTGCCTCCTGCTAACACGTTCCGTATCAGGTGGTGGTGCAGTTAGCTGTGGCGTGGTGACAAAACTTTTCCACATCTCTGCCATGCTAACCCTGCCCTCAGAGGAGCTGGCCGTGACACAGCTGCGTTGGCGACCTCTTGCTCCTCCTCTGCCTTCGCCTTGGGCTTCCACTTGTTCCTCTGTGACATTTGGGAACGCTCTCAGTAGCACGTCTACCAACGTGCGCTTGTACTCGCGCATCTTCCTATCACGCTCCGGTGCAGGAAGTAAGGTGGGCAGTGTCGGACTGGGGTACCTAGGGCCCACCAGTAAAATGTATTTTGGGGCCCACCGTACAGATACATTCAAATATATTAAATAATCTAACACGTTTTTTTATATGAACATAGGCTGGTTGAGGTGCCGTAGATTGAATATATGTATGTAGTGCAGTAAATCTAATGTGTTATGTGCCACTTGTGCAGGGGTTTGGAGACTAGGGGCCCACCTTGCTCAGGGGCCACCAGGGGATTCCCATGTACCCCTGTGGGCCAGTCCAAGCCTGAAGGTGGACACATTGTCTTTGTACCGGGGATCCAGCAGGGTGGCCACCCAGTAGTCAGCACACGTTAAAATGTGGGCAGCTCTGCTGTCGTTGCGCAGGCACTGCAGCATGTAGTCGCTCATGTGTGCCAGGCTGCCCAGAAGTAAGGACAAGCTGTCCTCTGTGGGAGGCGTATCGTCATTGTCCTCCGTTTTCCCCCAGCCACGCACCAGTGATGGGCCTGAGCTGCGTTGGGGGCCACCCCGCTGTGAACATACTTCATCCTCCTCCACCTCCTCCTCATCCTCGTCCTCCTCGTCCTCCAGTAGTGGGCCCTGTCTGGCCACATTTGTACCTGGCCTCTGCTGTTGCAAAACACCTCCCTCTGAGTCACTTCTAAGAGACTGGCCTGAAAGTGCTAAAAATGACCCCTCTTCCTTCTCCTCTTCCTCCTGGGCCACCTCCTCTTCCATCATCGCCCTAAGTGTTTTCTCAAGGAGACATAGAAGTGGTATTGTAACGCTGATAACGGCGTCATCGCCACTGGCCATGTTGGTGGAGTACTCGAAACAGCGCAACAGGGCACACAGTTCTCGCATGGAGGCCCAGTCATTGGTGGTGAAGTGGTGCTGTTCCGCAGTGCGACTGACCCGTGCGTGCTGCAGCTAGAACTCCACTATGGCCTGCTGCTGCTCGCACAGTCTGTCCAGCATGTGCAAGGTGAAGTCCCACCTGGTGGGCACATCGCATATGAGGCGGTGAGCGGGAAGGCTGAAGTTACGCTGTAGAGCAGACAGGCGAGCAGCGGCAGGATGTGAACGCCGAAAGCGCGAACAGACGGCCCGCACTTTATGCAGCAGCTCTGACATGTCGGGGTAGTTGTGAATGAACTTCTGCACCACCAAATTCAGCACATGCGCCAGGCAAGGGATGTGCATCAAACCGGCTAGTCCCAGAGCTGCAACGAGATTTCGCCCATTATCGCACACCACCAGGCCGGGCTTGAGGCTCACCGGCAGCAACCACTTGTCGGTCTGTTGTTCAATACCCAGGCACAACTCCTGCACGGTGTGGGGACTGTCCCCCAAACATATGAGTTTCAGAATGGCCTGCTGACGTTTACCCCGGGCTGTGCTGAAGTTGGTGGTGAAGGTGTGTGGCTGACTGGATGAGCAGGTGGAAGAAGAGGAGGAGGAAGCCGAGTAGGAGGAGAAGGCTACAGGAGGCAAAGAATGTTGCCCTGCGATCCTTGGCGGCGGAAGGACGTGCGCCAAAGAGCTCTCCTCCTGGGGCCCAGCCACCACTACATTTACCCAGTGTGCAGTTAGGGAGATATAGCGTCCCTGGCCGTGCTTACTGGTCCACGTATCTGTGGTTAGGTGGACCCTGCCACAGATAGCGTTTCGCAGTGCACACTTGATTTTATTGGATACTTGGTTGTGCAGGGAAGGCACGGCTCTCTTGGAGAAGTAGTGGCGGCTGGGAACAACATACTGTGGGACAGCAAGCGACATGAGCTGTTTGAAGCTGTCTGTGTCCACCAGCCTGAATGACAGCATTTCATAGGCTAGTAGTTTAGAAATGCTGGCATTCAGGGCCAGGGATCGAGGGTGGCTAGGTGGGAATTTAGGCTTTCTCTCAAATGTTTGTGAGATGGAGAGCTGAACGCTGCCGTGTGACATAGTGGAGATGCTTGGTGATGGAGGTGGTGGTGTTGGTGGTACATCCTCTGTTTGCTGGGCGGCGGGTGCCAACGTTCCTCCAGAGGCGGAGGAAGAGGCCGAGGCAGCAGCAGAAGAGGTAGCAGGGGGAGCCTGAGTTACTTCCTTGTTTTTAAGGTGTTTACTCCACTGTAGTTCATGCTTTGCATGCAGATGCCTGGTCATGCAGGTTGTGTAACATCCCAGAGTATGTCACTAAAATTCTGTCACCCTGCTATATGATGTTAAAGTGTAAATGTGTTAACATCCTGTGTAATCTGACATTGCATTTGTATTATATGTATTTGCTGTAATTTCCATGTACACCAGCAGGTGGCAGCAATATCTAAGTAGACCATAGCTAGTTAATAGACCTAGACTGGAATTGTCCATTCCAGTCTAGTCTCCCCTACATGAGGAGGAGTGGAATGTTTCCACATCCTACTTCAGATGGAGGAAAGAAAGTTCTAGGCAGTGTGAGCCGCCCCCTGCTGGGGTAGGCTGTGTTAGTAGAAGCTCCCAGAAACAGGGACCCCAACCATGGATCCAAGCATCGGCTGAGGCCCCAGATCAACCTTCCCAGCCTGTGTCCCTTACCTCAGCTGGTAGACCAAGGAAGCAGCCATCTACAGAACTATCAGACGATTCTGCAACTTCAAGCACTTTCAGGAAAAAGGACTCAAGTTATTGTTGAGCCCCGCCTGACATTGATATTTGCACTAATAAATTTGCACTATTTTATAAAATGTTCTATCGCAACATAAAAGCTTGCATATAATTGTCATGCTATTTAATAATTTATGTCATTGTAACCAGTTTACAAATGTTATGCAACGTTCAAGATATCATGCCCATTGTGTGTATTATCCTTCCAGGTGCCGCAATGTGACTTTATGCACTGTTTATGATGATTGCACTTAACCATTGCACTTAACAAAAAATGTAGCAACTTACTTAAGTGTGCCTTTTTTACAGCTCTTGTTCTCTCCCCCCTTTATACGGACTGTCTTCATACGGACGCTGAATACTAATGGCCTACACCCGGTGATATATACCCATAGGTACCCAGGGTAGGACCAAGTGGTAAGTCCAGCCAGGTCCAATTACTTCACAGGTACCCCTGCTGCTTCGGGAATCGTTAGAAGCCCTAGGCTGCTCCTTCCCGCTTGTTAAATGTTCCGGATTGTTCCCATCCGGAGGTGTCTCATTTCCAGGAGCACACGGGAATAAAGGCCCTCCTCCTGTGACTTGCCAGAAGATACGGAGACGATAAATACCTCCCCTTCTGAGCCTTTTGCCTAAGGTACGGGCCCTCAAACCTTAGAGCCACAATTTAGCTACCCTTATAGTCACCAATGTGATCGTGCTTTAAGCCAAATTTCTCAGGCTTTGGTGCAGGGAAGGGAATACAGGATAAAGCCACCCTTTCATTTGCGGGCATTTCATTACACAATGGTGGGACTACAGAGTAAAGACACCCCCATGCTTTCTTTGGTGTTTAAAGGATCCAGAACATTTCAAAGTCAGTCGGTAATGTTTGCTTAGTGCAGTATTAGGTTACCTGGTTATACCAAGATAAGGAAACTGTGTGTTGGACACCTTATGCTAGCGGGCAGGAACCTCGAGGAAACAGTTATGTGTTTTGTCTTTGTATGTCCTTATATGTATATTCACGCAGCACTTTGTATTTTATTGGGTAACCAGAGCTCACTCCTCACCATCTATCATGCGCCGAGGACGGCTTATCTTAAAGTAACGGGGTATGTAACATCCCAGAGTATGTCACTAAAACTCTGTCACCCTGCTATATGATGTTAAAGTGTAAATGTGTTAACATCCTGTGTAATCTGACATTGCATTTGTATTATATGTATTTGCTGTAATTTCCATGTACACCAGCAGGTGGCAGCAATATCTAAGTAGACCATAGCTAGTTAATAGATCTAGACTGGAATTGTCCATTCCAGTCTAGTCTCCCCTACATGAGGAGGAGTGGAATGTTCCCACATCCTACTTCAGGAGGAGGAAAGAAAGTTCTAGGCAGTGTGAGCCGCCCCCCTATTGGGGTAGGCTGTGTTAGTAGAAGCTCCCAGAAACAGGGACCCCAACCAAGGATCCAAGCCTCGGCTGAGGCCCCAGATCAACCTTCCCAGCCTGAGTCCCTTACCTCAGCTGGTAAACCAAAGAAGCAGCCATCTACAGAACTATCAGATCTCCAGGAAGCCACCATCATACCCTGCGAGCAGTCCTGTAAGTAAAGATCCCAAAACAAGGAGAAGATAAGTACCTCACCAGCTAGTCAGACCCAAACTAAGCAGACCTCAGACAGAGCAGAAGATAGATACCTGCCAGATTCTAATAGGCATATGATCAGATGCAGAATACTTATAAATTCCTGCCACATATTGCCAAAACCTGCTGGGACCCTAGACTATTGCTGTAACTTGTATGGATCCAAGCTGCATATCATAACATCAAGTAAAGACAAGTTGGACCCTATTATCTGTGTGGAAATTCCATCATTCCTCAGTTACTCCTATTAACCACACCCAAATTTGTTGCATGTGAGCCGGGATACAGGAGTCCAGCCGTACCACAGGTAGGAAACACCGTTGACACTATACAGAGACATTATCCCCCTCTGGCATTTCTTACCTAGTACGTGAGCTCATAACATCTTAAAGGGCCCTGCTACAGTACCTGCGCAAGCTGCAACTGGCATCACAAACTTATACACATATATACTGACTCACTGCATAGCATGCCCACTGACCGAGTGTCCTGCTCATTGCAGTTGTGCTAAGGTTCAGAACGTTAATGCCTCGCTTCAGGCTTTGATGGCACAGCGTGCAAACCACTCGGGTCTTGTCATAAGCACATTGTTTGAAGAAGTGCCACGCCAGGGAACTCCTTGAAGCTGCCTTTGGGGTGCTCGGTCCCAGGTGGCGGTGGCCAGTAGCACCATGGGCGGGTGTTCTGCTTTTGCCCACTGCTCCCTCTTTTGCTATGCTGTTGTCTCGGTCTCACCACTGCCTCTTCCTCTGAACTCTGAAAGTCAGTGGCACGACCTTCATGTGGGGTCTAGGACCTCATCGTCCCCTGCATCGTCTTCCACAAGGTCTTCCTCCCTGATCTCCTGTTCAGTCTGCACACTGCAGAAAGACGCAGCAGTTGGCACCTGTGTTTCATCATCATCAGAGACGTGCTGAGGTGGTATTCCCATGTCCTCATCATCAGGAAACATAAGTGGTTGTGCGTCAGTGCATTCTATGTCTTCCACCGCTGGGGAAGGGCTAGGTGGATGCCCTTGGGAAACCCTGCCATAAACCCTGCCAGAGACTGCTGCATAACTTGAGGCTCAGACAGTTTCCCTGATATGCATGGGGGTGATGTGACAGACTGATGGGCTTGGTTTTCAGGCGCCATCTGTGTGCTTTCTGCAGAAGACTGGGTGGGAGATAATGTGAACGTGCTGGATCCACTGTCGGCCACCCATTTGACTAATGCCTGTACCTGCTCAGGCCTTACCATCCTTAGAACGGCATTGGGCCCCACCAAATATCGCTGTAAATTCTGGCGGCTACTGGGACCTGAGGTAGTTGGTTCACTAGGACGTGTGGCTGTGGCAGAACGGCCACGTCCTCTCCCAGCACCATAGGGTCCACTAACACCACCACGACCAAGTCCGCGTCCGCATCCCTTACTAGATGTTTTCCCCATTGTTATCTGGCTATCTATTTATGTACCGTATTACACTAATACTGTCACGGGGTTCCGAAGGTGCACTCGGTCCCCCATTGCCCGCAGACCTGTTGCTTAGCTTTTGGAATGAGGTTCTGTGTTTACTAGCTGGGTGGCTCCCTGCTCCTAGTCTGCCTTGAGCACCGAGCTGATCACTCGGTGCTCGACTGGTTTGTCTGTCGGTCATGTGACGCTGGCCACGTCACATGACCCTCACTCCCCACTATAAATACAGGCAGCCTGCTGGCTACAGGTTGCCTGTTAATTTCTAGGTTCCTGGCTATTTGTTGGACTGCTGAATACTTACCTGATCCTGTTCCCTGACCATCCTTTTGCCTGCTCCTCCTGTACTGCGCATCCGTCCTGGTATTGTGACCTCGGCTCCCACCTGACTACTCTCTTAGGACTCCTCTTGTACATCTCTGCTCTCCTGGTATTTGACCCCGGCTTCTCCTGACCATTCTTTGCTTAATCCTCTGTACTGCGTAGCTCTCTTGGTTCTGACCCGGTCCGTTCATGTTCCGTATTTTGTCTTGTCTGTCTTCCCTGCACGTATCCTAAGTTAGGGACTGTCGTCCAGTTGTCCCCTGTCATCAGGACTCGTGAGGCAAGTAGGCAGGGCCAGGGGTGAGGGTGGAGCGCAGTGGTCACTATCCTTTCCCCTGTGTGTGTGTGGACGTGACCGTTACAGATTAACAGGCCCAATAACCACTGTATCATGAATCCGCTTACTACCCTGACTGACCATGTCTCTAGCTTGACACAGGTGGTGCAGGAGCTAGGAGAGAAACTCCGTTCTTTTGAGTTAGGGCAATGTTCTTCCACTCCTCTGCCCTCCAGTCCACATTTTGAACCCCAGATCAAGCTCCCAGAACCCTTTTCTGGAGACCGGAAGAGGTTTCTCTCCTTTAAGGAGAGTTGCAAACTCTACTTCCGTTTGCGCCCCGTGTCCTCCGGTCCCGAGAGCCAACGCGTGGGGATTATCATTTCTCTTCTACAGGGTGATCCCCAGGCCTGGGCATTCTCGTTACCTCCTGGGGCCAGTTGTCTGACTTCTGTGGAGGGTTTTTTTCAGGCCCTGGGTACCCTCTATGAGGAACCAGACAGGGCCCTGGTAGCCGAGACGGCACTTAGGGCACTGGTTCAGGGCCATCTCCCTGCAGAGGAGTATTGCACCCAATTCAGACGGTGGTGTGTCCCCTCAGGATGGAATGAACCAGCCCTGAAGAGTCAGTTTAGGTCTGGTCTGTCTAATAATTTAAAAGATCTATTTGTCAGTTATCAAATTCCAGAGACCTTAGAGGAGATGATGACCCTAGTTGTCCGACTTGACCGACGAGTTAGAGAGAGACGACAAGAACGACAGTTCTGTTCTCAGATGGTGTTCCAGCCAGAGGCCTTTTCCAGGGACAACACTGAGGCCTCCACCGGGGAACCCATGCAGGTTGGCATGACCCGGGGTAATCTTCGTCGCAGACGCGGAGAGTGCTTCTACTGTGGAGATCCTGGCCATTGGATCAACAAGTGTCCTAAGAGGGTCCTCTCTGACAAATCTCCTAAGGCAAGACAACCTAAAGACCAGGTACACCCTGATTTTTCTAAATATAAGCTTTTGGTACCCATAACGATTTCTCTGGGGGTTAATAAGTGGCCGGGTAAGGCCTTTATTGATTCCGGTTCAGCGGCCAGCTTTATTGACTTTGAATTTGCTAGTAAATTGGGTATTCCAATGTTTGCTTTACCTACACCTATCCATGTCATGGCTATTGATGCTACTCCCCTGATGGGTGGTACGGTGAGGTCATGTACCTCTGAAATTTCTCTGACCATGGTTGTGTGCCACTCCGAGAGATGTTCTCTTTTAGTCCTGGAGAACCTACCGGTTGAGGTGGTACTAGGGTTGCCTTGGCTCCGTTTACATAACCCCACAATTGATTGGTCCAAAGGAGAGTTGATGAAATGGGGACCTAAGTGTGACTCATGCTTGTCCGTGGTCCAGGCTGGGGTTTCAGTAAGGTCTAATACATTACCCTCAGTTATTAAAGAATTTTCTGATGTATTCTCATCCCCTACTCCAGAGGTTCTACCCCCCCATAGACCTTATGATTGCTCCATAGAGCTAATAGAGGGTGCCGAATTTCCTAAAGGGCGAATTTATAATCTTTCAGGGCCCGAACGCAAGGCTATGGAAGATTATATTAAGGAGAGCCTTGCTAAAGGGCATATTAGACCTTCAGTCTCTCCTATGGGAGCAGGGTTTTTCTTTGTTAAAAAGAAGGATGGTGGTCTTAGGCTTTGTATTGATTACCGGAGATTGAATAAGATCACTGTCCAAAATAGATACTCTCTCCCATTGATTCCGGATTTATTTAACCAGGTTCTGGGGGCAACCTGGTTTTCCAAGATTGACCTGAAAGGGGCATACAATCTAATCCGAATCAAGGAGGGAGACGAATGGAAGACAGCGTTCAATACTCCGATAGGACACTTTGAATATCAGGTAATGCCTTTTGGACTCAGCAATGCCCCAGCTGTGTTCCAAAACTTAATGAACGATATTCTCAGGGAGTTCTTAGGTAAATTTATTATTGTCTATCTTGACGACATTTTGATATTCTCTCCAGATTTCGAATCTCATGTGTCTCATGTCAAACAAGTATTAGAGGTGTTGAGGGAGAACCAGCTATCCGCTAAGCAAGAGAAATGTGTCTTTGGTGTACAGGAGATACTGTTTCTAGGGCATGTTTTGACTCCTCACGCCTTTAAGATGGATCCTGGTAAGGTTTTAGCAATTAAGGAATGGGTAAGGCCTTCATCCTTAAAGGCTTTACAACGGTTTTTGGGTTTCGCTAATTACTATCGTAAATTTATCATGAATTTTTCTGTAATTGCTAAGCCATTGACCGACCTTACGAAGAAAGGGGCGGATTTGGAGAATTGGTCTACCAAGGCCATCTCTTCATTTGAAACCTTAAAAAAGGCATTTAGTAGCGCTCCCATTCTGATCCAGCCTGATCAGGAGAAACCTTTTATTGTGGAGGTGGATGCGTCCGAGGATGGCGCAGGAGCAGTCCTTTCACAAGATCCTGCTAGCCTCACTAACCTAAGACCATGTGCCTTCTTCTCCAGGAAATTCTCTCCCACGGAGAGAAACTACGACATAGGGAATAGGGAGCTGCTGGCTATTAAATGGGCATTTGAGGTGTGGAGGCATTTTTTGGAGGGGGCAAGGCATCGAGTAACTGTTGTCACTGATCATAAAAACCTAATGTTTCTCGAGTCAGCTAAGAGGTTGAATCCCCGACAAGCCCGATGGGCTCTGTTTTTTACCCGTTTTGATTTCTCCATTACGTTCAGGCCGGGAAGTAAAAATGTGAAAGCAGACGCATTATCTCGGAGCTTCCATGCTTTTCAACCCACTGAGACGCCGCCTAAATCCATCCTACCAACAAACATCTTCTTAGCAGCTCTAACCCAGGATATCTCGGCTCGCATTAAGGCTGAACAACATCTGGCACCAGCATCCACCCCAACAGATAAGTTGTTTGTTCCCATACAATTTCGTCTCCAGCTGTTGGGGGAGTGTCACGATTCTGCCTTTTGTGGACATCCGGGTTTTGAGGGCACTAAGGATCTGGTTTCTAGTTCTTATTGGTGGCCCACTCTGACCAGGGATGTTAAGTCCTACGTGTCAGCCTGTGAGGTTTGTGCCAGGTCTAAGACACCTAGGACTCGCCCTGCTGGTAACCTACGACCCCTACCCATTCCCAGTAGACCCTGGTCCCATATCTCGATGGACTTTAAAACTGACCTACCGCTGGCGGAGGGTAAGACTGTGGTTTGGGTAGTGGTCGATAGGTTTAGCAAGATGGTTCATTTCATTCCCCTGTCTAAACTTCCGAATGCTAAAACCCTGGCGTCTATTTTTGTGAGAGAGATTGTTCGTTTACATGGCATCCCGGAAAATATTGTCTCTGACAGGGGTGTGCAGTTTGTGTCCAAATTCTGGAGGTCCTTCTGTCAAAGATGTAAAATTTCATTGTCTTTTTCTTCCGCCTACCATCCTGAGAGTAATGGACAGACTAAACGCCTTAATCAGTCTGTGGAACAATTCTTGAGGTTGTATGTTGCTGATGACCAGCAATTATGGGTCAAATTCCTTCCGTTGGCTGAATTTGCTTTGAATAACCGTGTCAATTCTTCCGCTGGGGTCTCCCCTTTCTTTTGTAACCATGGTTTTCATCCCCGTTTTCATTCTGGGTCGTCCATCTCCTCCTCTAACCCTGAAGCGGATAAACTCTCCTCCGAACTGTGCACAGTTTGGGCCCGGGTTCAATCAAACCTAGAAAAGGCTCAATGTTCTCAAAAACTCAAGGCCGATAGGAGACGTTCAAGGGGGGTAAACTTTCAGGTTGGGGATAAAGTATGGTTGTCCTCCAAGAATTTATCTCTCAAGGTAACTTCTAAAAAATTTGCTCCTCGTTTTATTGGAACATATAAGATCACGGAAGTGATTAACCCGGTATCTTTTAGGTTGGAGCTGCCTGAGTCATTCCACATTCATAATGTGTTCCATAAATCTCTGCTTAAAAAATATTTTGAACCGGTAGTACCATCAAAAGCCTCGCCTCCGCTGGTTCTTGTTAATAATGCTGTCGAGTATGTGGTGTCTAAAATAGTGGATGTCAGGAAGGTGCGTAATTCCTTGCAGTACCTGATTCACTGGAAGGGGTATGGACCTGAAGAGAGATCTTGGGTACCTGCCAGGGAGGTTCATGCTCCTAGACTTGTTTGTAAATTTCATTTAGAACACCCTGAAAAGCCATCGCCTGAAGTCTTGGGTCCGGTGGCCCCTCGTAAAAGGGGGGGTACTGTCACGGGGTTCCGAAGGTGCACTCGGTCCCCCATTGCCCGCAGACCTGTTGCTTAGCTTTTGGAATGAGGTTCTGTGTTTGACCTCATTCCCAGGGCGGCTTTACTAGCTGGGTGGCTCCCTGCTCCTAGTCTGCCTTGAGCGCCGAGCTGATCACTCGGTGATCGACTGGTTGGTCTGTCGGTCATGTTACGCTGGCCACGTCACATGACCCTCACTCCCTACTATAAATACAGGCAGCCTGCTGGCTACAGGTTGCCTGTTAATTTCTAGGTTCCTGGCTATTTGTTGGACTGCTGAATACTTACCTGATCCTGTTCCCTGACCATCCTTTTGCCTGCTCCTCCTGTACTGCGCATCCGTCCTGGTATTGTGACCTCGGCTCCCACCTGACTACTCTCTTAGGACTCCTCTTCTACTTCTCTGCTCTCCTGGTATTTGACCCCGGCTTCTCCTGATCATTCTTTGCTTAATCCTTTGTACTGTGTAGCTCTCTTGGTTCAAACCCGGTCCGTTCATGTTCCAGATTTTGTCTTGTCTGTCTTCCCTGCACGTATCCTAAGTTAGGGACTGTCGTCCAGTTGTCGGCTGTCATCAGGACTCGTGAGGCAAGTAGGCACGGCCAGGGGTGAGGGTGGAGCGCAGTGGTCACTATCCTTTCCCCTGTGTGTGTGTGGACGTGACCGTTACAAATACAGGCACAGCAGTAACCACAGATTTAGCTGAATATAAATTGTAGGCCTAGTATTTAGGCCCTGGATGAAAGGTTTCCTTTTACGAACAGAATTACACTTGGAGATGCACGGTAGCGTGTGAAGTTATTGAGGATGACCCTATCAGCACTTGAATTTGCACCTTCAATGTAATATACCCTTTTACGGACAGAAATACACTATGTGATATGCACAATAGTGCGTGCAAATTTAAAGGCTTATGCTTTCAGCAATTGTAATTTAACAGTTTGTGTAATATACCCTTTTACGGAACAAAAATACAATTGGAAATGCATGCTGAGTGTAATATACCCTTTTACGGACAGATTTACACTTGGCCTGCAACAGCAGAAACCGCTGATTTAGGGTATTGCTATTTTGGGAATTGAATTTCAACCCGGAATAAAAACTATGCTTTGACGGACACTATAAAACTTGTCCAGACACAGCTGGAACACCAGATTTAATGTATTGCTATTTTGGCAATTTAATTTCACCCAGAAAAAAAAATATCTTTTGCCAGACAGCAGAGAGTATTACAATTGGCTAGCCACAGCTGAAACACCAGATTTAGGGTATTGCTATTTTGGCAATTGTATTTCACCCCTCAATAAAATAGCAAGCACAGCCAAGCCCCTGATGTAGGATATAGCAAAAAAACAACAACACACTATTGATGGTTAAATGGACTTGGTGGCAGCTTGTGCTGGCGCACCACAAGGCACAAAATGGCCGCCGATCACCCCAGAAAAAAGTGACAGAAAAATGCTCTGGGCAGCCTAAAAACAGTGAGCAATTAACTAGCAGAAGTTGAATGATTCACAGCTGTAGATCGATCACTTGATTAAGTGTTTTTGCTGAGTAAATCCCTGCCTAATCTCGCCCTAACAGCAGCTGCATCCTCTCCCTACACTGATCAGAGCAGAGTGACGTGCGGCACTACGTGACTCCAGTTTAAATAGAGGCTGGCTCACATGCTGCACTGGCCAATCTTGGGGCAAGTAGTATGACGCTTGTTGATTGTTTGCTTTGCAGCCTTTCAAAAAGCGCCAAGAAAGCGCCGAACACCGAACCCGAACTTTTACGTAAATGTTCGGCTTTGGGTCCGTGTCACGAACACCCCAAAATTCGGTATGAACCCGAACTATACAGTTCGGGTTCGCTCATCCCTAATTAGGAGCAAGGGCCTGCTGGTGACGCTCTAAAACATTAGGTGCGAGGGCCTGCTGCAGATCTGACCATCTAAAACATTAGGGGTGAGGGTCTGCTGCTGAGCTGACCATCTAAAAAAAAAAAGTGGGCGAGGGCCTGCTGCCAAGCTGACCATCTAAAAAACTTTGTGGGCGAGGGACTGCTGCCAAGCTGACCATCTAAAAAACTTTGTGGGCGAGGGCCTGCTGCCGAGCTGACCATCTTAAACCTGATGGGCAAGGGCCTGCTGCCGAGCTGAGCATCTAAAGAAATTTGTGGGTGAGGGCCTGTTGCCGAGCTTACCATCTAAAAATTTAGGGGTGAGTATCTCCTGCTTAACTGAACCTCTAAAACATTATGGTTGAGGGCCTGATGGTGACCCTCAAAAACATTATGGGTGAGGGCCTTCTGGTGACCCTCTAAAACATTATGGGTGAGGGCCCGCTGCTGAGCTGACCCTCTAAAACATTAAGAGCGAGGGCAGCCTAATAAGCATGTTGATATGAAGGAGAAGGAGGACAAGAAAAGGGAGATTAAACCATATACCGTTTTTAGTGGTGGAAGGGGTGGATGAAAATACTGTGTATTCAATAAACCATAAAAGCCACATTTAGAGTGCCTTTATGTTCAGCTGCTACTTCCTGGTGAAGTAGAGAAGTCAAGGGCAATCCAATCCTTGTTCATTTTTCTGTTTCAATAGTTTTTATTGGTTTAGTATCAATAAAAGATAATAGAGGACAATAAAATGCAGTTCCACCTGCTAAACATTGCAGGTGGGAGAAACTATATGTTTGTCTTTACAGCATGAGACAAACAGCCAACTGGATAATATTATTATAGTAAAGACGCATTATCAAGAATATTAACAGTTTCCTCAAATATACCTTATTCTAGTCTATATGGTTTGTTCATTTTTGTGAGAGTCAACCGCTCAGCATTTTCAGTTGACAGGTGGATGCGCTTATCAGTTATTATGCCCCCAGCAGCACTAAATACCTGTTCTGACAAAACGCTGGCGGTGGGGCAGGCAAGCACCTCCAAGGTGTAGAGCGCCAGTTCGTGCCACGTGTCCAGCTTGGACACCCAATAGTTGTAAGGCACAGAGGGATCATTGAGGATGCTGACATGGTCTGCTACGTACTCCTTCACCATCTTCCAAATTTTTTTCCTCCTTGTGACACTAGGCCGCCCATCGGGTTGAGGGTGCTGGCAGGGTGTCATAAAACTGACCCAGGCCTTAGAGAGTGTTGCCCTTCCTCTGTTGGAACTGTTGTGTGTTCCCTTTGTCTACCCTCCTTGGTTGGCCAAGGAACTACGTACTCTGCCGCCAGCGTTGTCAGCTGGAAATTATTGGAGAAATTGTTTCCACAAGGACCTTCTGGTATTGCATCATTTTGCTCGTCCTCTCCACCACAGGAATGAGAGATGAGAAGTTCTCTTTGTAGCGGGGCTTGTGAAGGGTGAACAAACAGTAATCGGTGTTGGCCAAAATGCGTACAACACGAGGGTCACGGGAAAGGCAGACTAACATGAAGTCAGCCATGTGTGCCAGAGTCGCAACAGACAAGACTTCGCTATCCTCATCAGGAGGATGACTCTCAATCTCCTTATCCTCTTCCTCCTCTTCTACCCATCCACACTGAACAGATGGAATAAAACTTCCATGGGTACTACCCTCTGTAGCGGAGGCAACCGCCTCCTGCTCACCATCCAATTTGCGCTGAGAAGATGAACTGAGAGTGGTCTGGCTATCACCCTGTGTACTTTCTTCCCCCATTTCCACTTCTTCCACATGCAAAGCGTCCGCCTTAATTGTGAGCAGCGAGCGTTTGAGTAGACACAGAAGTGGGATGGTTACGCTGATAATAGCGGCATCGCCGCTCGCCATCTGTGTTGATTCCTCAAAGTTTCTTAAAACCTCACAGAGGTCAGACATCCATGCCCACTCGTCGCTTGTGAAGAGCGGAAGCTGACTGGAAAGGCGACGACCATGTTGCAGCTGTTATTCCACTGGCCAACATGTGGAACGTGGAGTTCCAGCGTGTGCTCACATCGCACAACAGTCGATGAGTTGGCAATTGCAAACGCTGCTGCAGCATTGCCAGACCGGCGGAAGCTGTCGATGACTTGCGGAAATGTGTACACACGTGGCACATGTTCACCAGTAGCTCAGGCAAATTGGGGTAGGTTTTGAGAAACTGCTTAACCACTAGGTTGAACACGTGGCCTAGGCATGGTATGTGTGTAAGCTTGCCGAGCTCCAAAGTCGCCACCAAGTTACAGTCATTATTAGACACAACCATGCCTGGCTCTAGGTTGAGTGGTGAGAGCCACAGCTCAGCCTGGTCCCTTATCCTCTACCATAGCTTTGCGGCGGTGTGCTGTTTGCCACCTAAGCAGATCAGTTTAAGAACGGCCTGTTGCCACCTTCCCACTGCAGTGCTACACTGCTTACAGCTACTGACTGATGGCTGACTGGTGCTGCAAGATGACAATTCAAAGGTGAAAGTGGAGGAGAAAGCAGAGGACGAGAAGGAGGGGGGGGGGGGGTTGCAGCCACTAACGTAAGTGGTGATGGAAACCCTGATGGAAGTAGGGCCCGCAATCCTTGGCGTCAAAGTATTACAGGAGAGGTCAATTTAAGTAAGGGAGAGTAATAGATATATTGTAATGTATAAAATAGCTCATGTGTGCCAAACGTGACCAGATATCAGTCCCATATAGAGGGCCCAATCGATAAACAGGACACATATCTGAAACAGGTGTCACTCAAGTATGTAATAGCCAGACATGTCTTTGATGTATATGAGACATGTGGACCGAATAAGACTGGGATCCGTATTAAATCAGGGCAAGATGAATGCCTGTCTAGGGACTATGGGGAGAGTGCACCTGGCTGCTCCAGTCATACAGATGCATGAGCCATCCCTTTATTCTCTTGACCGCTCCTAGGATTCCTCCCGTGCCGATGTGATGTGCTTTGATGCCATGTGACGGATCGTGCTGGTGGTGGTGATGTTGCTAGTGCTCACACCCCTGCTCCTTTTGGTACGGAACAGGTTGCAAATGACAATTCTTTTATCGTCTGCACTTTCCACAAAAAAGCGCGAAACTGCAGAACACCTACCCCTTGGCAAAGGAGATTGCCGCAAGGGGGTGCTCCGGGGAACAGTTGCGGGCCTATTTGGTGTGGCCCGCCTTATCCCTTTTGCCACCCCACTTCCAGCCTTTTGCAGTGCTGTGGATCCCTCCCCCTCTGTACTGCTGTCCTCGCTCGGCTTGTTACCTTCCCAGATTGGGTCAGTGACTTCATCGTCCAGCATCTCCTCTTCCACTTCCTCACTCTGGTCATCCTCCTGACTTGTTGACCTAACAACAACCTCACTTATTGACAACTGTGTCTCATCTTCATCACAAACCTCTTGAGACACTAATTGCAGTTGACTTATTGGCAACTGTGTCTCATCATCATCATCCATTTTCCTCTGACTGTGGATGCTCCAGAGATGTGGAATCAGGGCGCAAGATCTCATGTTCCTCTTCAAGCGGGCTTGGCGAGAGGCCCAAATTAAGGAATGGCGATGAAAACAGCTCCTTGGAATATCCGAGTGTGGGATCACATGTTTGCAAAGATTCTCCAAGGTGGGTGGAAGGAGTATCAGGGTGAGGATTCTGTTGACCAGACTCTTGGCTACTGAGACTGGACTTTGTGGAAGGCAGGGTGGTGCTTAACCGACTGCAAGCATTATCTGCTGCACTCCAACCGACCACCTGGTCGCACTGGTGTGACTTCGAGAGTGGTGTCCTGCGCCGCCCCGCAAACTGGGACATGAAGCTAGGTATTGTGGATGAGTGTGTTTCTTGTGCTCTGGCAGCATGCACAGTTTTACCGCGCACAGGGCCATGGCCTCTGCGTGCACCATCAGCAGCACAGCCACTTCCCCATCCCTTACTGCTCGCCTTGCGCATATTAAATGCAAGTATGTCACACGTACAGTAGCGCAGGTTTTGTAAGTGTACACAAAAATAAATACACAGAATGTCACAGATATTTTTAGGATCTGCACACGTTAAACAGGATATATAGCGCAAGTAATGTCGCTGTCACCACCGCCTATTAAAAAATGACTCTGAATGAATGTCACTGATATTTAGGATGTGCACACGTTAAATGAGAGGTATAGTGCAAGTAATGTTGCTGTGACCACCGGCTAATTAAAAATTAGACTGAATGAATGTCTCTGATATTTAGGATGCGCACATGTTAAACAGGAGGTATAGCGCAAGTAATGTCCCTGTCACCAGCGCCTAATAAAAAATGACACTGAATAAAAGTCACTGATATTTAGGATGCGCAAACATTAAACAGGAGGTATAGCGCAAGTAATGTCGCTGTCACCACCGCCTAATTGAGATGGCCTTGCGGTTCACCCGGCGGACGTTTCGCAAACTTTGATTGTTCGCGGTTTGCCGAACATGCAAACATATGGCGATATTCGCACGCACCATATTTTTTTGCATAGCGCCAAACTTTGACCCATGACACATCCATCAGGTGGGACAGGACAGCCAATTGAGACGTTTCAGCACATGGACATATCCTCTACCATATAAATAAACCCGATCTGGCAGTTATTTTACATTCAGTTTTTTGCCAGTGTAGGTAGAGGTTGCTGTGTGGAGCAGGGACAGACTGTTAGGGGCACCAAACGCTAGCTAATAGGGCCATAAAAGTCCTTTTAACGACTGGTATAGGTGTGCTATTGATAGGTGTGACATACTGAGGGGTTTGATATAATTATAATTTACTTTCTAACATAGAAACTATATTATAGTGCATTTGTATTGTGCAGCAGTTGTGTGCGGTTCTGCTGAGATACCGCAGCTAGATAGAGGGACAAATGCTATTGGAATAAGTAATTGGAACAGGTGTGATATACCTATTGCCCCCCCAAAAAAAACTGATAGAGGGGTGTGATATACCTATAATATATCTTCTAACATAGAAAGTATATTATAGTGCATTTGTATTGTGCAGCAGTTGTGTACGGTTCTGCTGAGATACCGCAGCTATATATAGGGACAAACGCTATTCAAATAACTAATTGCAACTGGTGTGATATACCTGTTGCCCCCAAAAAAACGGATTAAGGGGTGCAATATACCTGCTTCCACAAAATACTAATTGAGGGGTGTGATACACCAGCTTCCACCAAATATAGATTGAGGCCTGCGATACGCCAGCTTCCACCAAATATTGCTTAAGGGATTTGATATACCAGCTTACAGCAAATACTCATTATTGGTTTCTATATACTTGTTTCCACAAAATACTGATGCAGGGTATTGATATACCAGCTTCCACCAAATATTGATTAAGGGGTTTGATTTACCAGCTTCCAGCAAATACTCATTATTGGGTTCTATATACCTGTTTCCACAAAATACTGATAGAGGGGATTGATATACCGGCTTCCACCAAATATTGATTGAGGCCTGCGATACACCAGCTTCCACCAAATAGGGGTTTGATTTACCAGCTTCCAGCAAATACTCATTATCAGTGATGAGTGGCAGGAGCAATATTCAAATTTGCAATATTTTGCGAATATTTGGGCGAATATTCGTCATATATTTGCGAATTCGAGAATTTGCGATCTCCAGTAATAATTTTCTTGATTGCAAAAATCGGCAATCTGAAAATTCACGATACGAAAATTCACTATCAACACTACTCCTATAGTGAACTTTCCTATTGGTTGCTAGGGATGTTGCTAAGTGCCGATATTCGCAATAAATTTGCAAAAAAAAAAATTAGAATATTCGTGAATACGAATATATAGCACTAGCCTGCCAACTACTGCCATATAAACTGGTGGACTAGGAGGCTTTTAATAAATTTGTGGCTGTTGGCACACCGCAATGGAAGGTCCTCGGAAGGAAATATTTCTCCCAGTAGGGCATCCCAGAGCTATATGGCCATGTTCAGCTGCAAGTGAATGTATCTCTGGCACACAGTGTTGATGCCAAGATACATCTGACCAGAGACACGTGGTCTATCAAACATGGGCAGGAAAGGTACGTACATAACTTTTACTGCCCACTGGGTGAACCTTCTGATGGCTTTCAAGCATGCATTCCGTGGAAACCGTGTGGATTTGGTGTTACCGCCACAGATTGCATGCAGGTATGCTTTTCTTCTCCTCCTCCTACTCCATCATTCGTCTCCTCCTCAGCTGACTCCTCCTTTTCCACTGCTACCGCCTCTTCCGCTACACCCCCCAACTAACCAGAACCTATTTGACGTGCCAGGTGAGACGTTGCCATGCTGTGCTGCGGCTGTTGAGGAACATGTTGAAGTAGCGATGCTGAATGAATTCCCAGGGGAACTACTCCATCTGAGGCAAGTCAGCAGGAGTCTGAAGAAGAGTCAGAGGAGGATGGTGCCTGGGGGGAGGAGGAAGAGGAAGAAGAGCAGGCTTTAAACTTTTCTGGGATCCCTGGTGTTGTCCGTGGCTGGGGGGAGGAGACCGAGGACAACATTCTTCCGGGCGATGAGTAGGAGCCAGGCCGCTCCACGGCTTCCAATTTAGTGCAAATGGGGGCCTTCATGCTCCAGTGTTTAAGAGGGACCCCCAAATAAAAAGCATAAAGGGGAAGGACCAGTACTGGGTGGAAACGTACTTAGACCCCCGGTACAAACACAAAATGGCGGACATGTTACCAGCATCAAAGAGGGCTGTCAGAATGCAGCATTTCCATGCGTTGCTTCGAGAGATGCTGCATTCTGCTGTTGCGTGTGCTGGGGGAGGAATTTCCACCCTCAGAAAAACAGTTGCGGGTACCAATCCTACAGCACATGCAAGAAGAGGGCGGTTTGAAGATGTGTTGGTCACTTCGGATATGAAATCATTCTTGCAATCAACCCATCGACAGCCGCCCTCCGGATCCAGCCTCAGGGAATGCCTAGACCGACAGGTGTCCGAATACATCGGGTTAACAGCCGATGTGGTCGCTCTGAGAAGCGAGGAACCCCTTGACTACTGAATGTGCAGGCTTGACCTGTGGGCAGAGCTGGCACAATTTGCCATGGAACTCTTGGCTTGCCCCTCGTCGAGTGTCCTGTTCGAAAGAACATTCAGCACAGCAGGGGGGATCGTGACCGATAAGCGCACTCGACTAGCTCACGACAGTGTGGACTACATCACATTTCTAAAAATTAATGAGGCATGAATCTCGGAGGAATTCAACACCTGTGACGACCACGTTTAAAGGAATTTCCTCATGCCAGCCCAAAAATATCCGCCACCATGCAGAACAAATAATGGTCCCTGTCTTTAGTAAATACAGCGGCATAAAAGGCCTTTTATGTCTGGTGAATGCCTAATGTTTAGGGCCACGGAGGAATTTAACACCTGTGACGACCACGTGTTATCGTATTTCAACTATTATCATTTGGGGTTTTCGTTAGCCATGTTTTTAATCCAATAGTTCTTTTATATATATGTATTTGACATGTATTTGTACTGGCCTGCGGTAAAATTGATACTCAATGACCGTCTAATATACCTCCAGCCACATTATCAATTGTTCTTTTCTAAATGGTGAATGAATAATTTTTAGGGCCTGTAGTCCACTGGCCTACAGTAAAATTTATATCCATTGACCGTCTAATATACCTCCAGCCACATAATCACTTGATGTTTTCTGTCCGATGAATGCCTAATGTTTAGGGCCTGTACTTCACT
Organism: Bufo bufo; assembly: GCF_905171765.1. Lineage (NCBI taxonomy): Eukaryota > Metazoa > Chordata > Amphibia > Anura > Bufonidae > Bufo > Bufo bufo. The sequence goes on along the minus strand of NC_053390.1, from coordinate 515,466,787 downwards.
GGCCTGCTGTAAAATTAATATCCAATGACCGTCTAATATACCTCCAGCCACATAATCACTTGATCTTTTCTGTACGGTGAATGCCTAATTGTTGGGGCCTTGGAGGAATTCAACAACTGTGACGACCACGTGTTATCGAATTTCACCTATTATCATTTGGGGTTTATTCAAGAGGGGTTTTTTCATTAGCCATGTTTTTAATTCAATTTTATATTTTTAGCTCTTTTAAACATATGTATTTGACATGTTTTTGTACTGGCCTGCAGTAAATTTGATATCTAATATCCCTCCAGCCACATAATCACTTGTTCTTTTCTGTACGGTGAATGAATAATTTTTGGGGCCTGTACTTCACTGGCCTGAAGTAAAATTGTTATCCATTGACTGTCTAATATACCTCCAGCCACATACTCACTTGATCTTTTCTGTACGGTGAATGCATAATTTTTGGGGCCTGTAGTCCACTGGCCTGCAGCAAAATTGATATCCAATGACCGTCTAATATACCTCCAGCCACATAATCACTTGATGTTTTCTGTCCGATGAATGCCTAATGTTTAGGGCCTGTACTTCACTGGCCTGCTGTAAAATTAATATCCAATGACCGTCTAATATACCTCCAGCCACATAATCACTTGATCTTTTCTGTACGGTGAATGCCTAATTGTTGGGGCCTTGGAGGAATTCAACAACTGTGACGACCACGTGTTATCGAATTTCACCTATTATCATTTGGGGTTTATTCAAGAGGGGTTTTTTCATTAGCCATGTTTTTAATTCAATTTTATATTTTTAGCTCTTTTAAACATATGTATTTGACATGTTTTTGTACTGGCCTGCAGTAAATTTGATATCTAATATCCCTCCAGCCACATAATCACTTGTTCTTTTCTGTACGGTGAATGAATAATTTTTGGGGCCTGTACTTCACTGGCCTGAAGTAAAATTGTTATCCATTGACTGTCTAATATACCTCCAGCCACATACTCACTTGATCTTTTCTGTACGGTGAATGCATAATTTTTGGGGCCTGTAGTCCACTGGCCTGCAGCAAAATTGATATCCAATGACCGTCTAAAATACCTAAAGCAACATAATCAATTGATGTTTTCTGTCCGGTGAATGCCTAATGTTTGGGGCCTGTACTCCCTTGGTCTAAAATATAAATTTTCTAGGCTTCAGCAGGGCACATTTTTGACAGTTTCCTTTTAAGACGCATAAAAATAGCCCCTGATTAAAATACATATGTTTTGTGGAAATTTTTGCTATTGATCCTATTCTGGTATGTCACGGTCCATGTTGTGGGATGATTTGTGCACTTCTAGTAAGTATTTGGTGGCTGCAAATATGACCTGAAGGTTTTTCAGGTTCGCCTTCCATTAAAGAGAATGGAGCCCGCCGCAAACTTGCGGTTCGCGAACATTTGATCGCATTCGCGAATCGTCCCCGCCGATGTTCGTCCATCACTACTGCCTAATAAAAAAATCACACTGAATGAATGTCATTGATATTTAGGATGTGCACACGTTAAACAGGAGGTATAGCGCAAGTAATGTCGCTGTCACCACCGCCTAATAAAAAATTACACTGAATGAATGTCACTAATATTTAGGATGCGCACACGTTAAACAGGAGGTATAGCGCAAGTAATGTCGCTGTCACCAGTGGCTAATAAAAAATTACACTGAATTAATGTCACTGATATTTTGGATGGGCAAACGTTATACAGGAGATGTAGCGCAGGTACTGTAACTGTCCGCAGCAGACACCGTCTACAGACAAAGTACACTGGATGTCACTGATATTTTTAGGCTGCACACACATTACACAGGAGATGTAGCGCAGATAATGTCGCTGTCACCAGATGCAAAAAAAATTACACTGAATGTCACTGATATTTCGGATGCGCTAACGCTATACTGGAGATATAGCGCAGGTAATGTCGCCGCTACCAGCAGCAAAAAAATTTGACTGAATGTCACTGATATTTTGGATACACAAATGTTATACAGGAGATGTAGCGCAGGTAATGTAACTGTCCGCAGCGGACACCATCTACGGAAAAAGTGCACTGGATGTCACAGATATTTTTAGGCTGCGCACACGTTACACAGGAGATGTAGCGCAGATAATGTCTAAAATGTCAAAATAAAATTACACTGAATGTCACGAATATTTCGGATGCGCTAAGGTTATACTGGAGATGAAGCATAGGTAATGTCTACATACAGTCAGGTCCATAAATATTGGGACATCGACACAATTCTAACATTTTTGGCTCTATACACCACCACAATGGATTTGAAATGAAATGAACAAGGTGTGCTTTAACTGCAGACTGTCAGCTTTAATTTGAGGGTATTTACATTCAAATCAGGTGAACGGTGTAGGAATTACAACAGTTTTCATATGTGCCTCCCACTTGTTAAGGAACCAAAAGTAATGGTACAATTGGCTTCTCAGCTATTCCATGGCCAGGTGTGTGTTATTCCCTCATTATGCCAATTACAATGAGCAGATAAAAGGTCCAGAGTTAATTACAAGTGTGCTATTTGCATTTGGAAACTGTTGCTGACAACTCTCAAGATGAAATCCAAAGAGCTGTCACTATCAGTGAAGCAAGCCATCATTAGGCTGAAAAAACAAAACAAACCCATCAGAGAGATAGCAAAAACATTATGCTTTGGGAAAATGAGGATGCAGCACACTGTAAGATGCGGGTGCAAATCAAGCCAATGTGAACCGGCACCTGGGTCCAATGCGATACAAAGATGAAAGAAGGCCAGCAGCACACCACGGATTTCGACGGAAAACATGTAGTTTATTCACCGAGTGTCAGCAGCGACGTTTCAACAGCTTGTTGCTGTCTTTCTCAAGCTATGCAAAAACATTAGGCATTGCCAAAACAACTGTTTGGAACCATCCTTAAAAAGAAGGAACGCACCGGTGAGCTCAGCAACACCAAAATACCCGAAAGAACACGGAAAACAACTGTGGTGGATGACCGAAGAATTCTTTCCCTGAATAAGAAAACACCCTTCACAACAGTTGGCCAGATCAAGAACACTCTCCAGGAGGTAGGTGTATGTGTGTCAAAGTCAACAATCAAGAGAAGACTTCACCAGAGTGAATACAGAGGGTTCACCACAAGATGTAAACCATTGGTGAGCCTCAAAAACAGGAAGGCCAGATTAGAGTTTGCCAAACGACATCTAAAAAAGCCTTCACAGTTCTGGAACAACATCCTATGGACAGATGAGACCAAGGTCAACTTGTAGAAGAGTGATGGGAAGAGAAGAGTATGAAGAAGGAAAGGAACTGCTCATGATCCTAAGCATTCCACCTCATCAGTGAAGCATGGTGGTGGTAGTGTCATGGCGTGGGCATGTATGGCTGCCAATGGAACTGGTTCTCTTGTATTCATTCATGATGTGACTGTTGACAAAAGCAGCAGGATGAATTCTGAAGTGTTTCGGGCAATATTGTCTGCTCATATTCAGCTAAATGCTTCAGAACTTATTGGACGGCACTTCACAGTGCAGATGGACAATGACCCAAAGCATACTGCAAAAGCAACCAAAGAGTTTTTTAAGGGAAAGAAGTGGAATGTTATGCAATAGCCAAGTCAATCCCCTGACCTGAATCCGATTGAGCATGCATTTCACTTGCTGAAGACAAAACTGAAGGGAAAATGCCTCAAGAACAAGCAGGGACTGAAGACAGTTGCAGTAGAGGCCTGGCAGAGCATCACCAGGGATAAAACCCAGCATCTGGTGAGGTCTATGCGTTCCAGACTTCAGGCTGTAATTGACTGCAAAGGGTTTGCAACCAAGTATTAAAAAGTGAAAGTTTGATTTATGATTATTATTATGTCCCATTACTTTTGGTTCCTTAACAAGTGGGAGGCACATATGCAAACTGTTGTAATTCCTACACCGTTCACCTGATTTGGATGTAAATACCCTCAAATTAAAGCTGACAGTCTGCAGTTAAAGCACATCTTGTTTGTTTCATTTCAAATCCATTGTGGTGGTGTATAGAGCTAAACATGTTAGAATTGTGTCAATGTCCCAATATTTATGGACCTGACTGTATATAGAACCCGATGACGCGTTCCGGCCAGTCAATCACTGTAATGCTAGCAGCCAACATGGCTACTGCATTACATTCAATGGCAGTACTTACCTGCACGTTTATTGGCTGCGTAGCAGCCAACAAACGTGCAGGGAGGAGACTCGAGCTGAACTAGTGTTTGGCTGAGCATGCTCGCTCAACACTAATAGGGACCTCTACAGACGATACCGCCATCGGGGTCTTTTGGTTCAGGACCCGGGGAGTCTTTCTTCACAAGAGATCGCGCTCCGCCCTTCCATAAGGACCAGAATATGGGTAAGTGTCTTCCAAAATAGCCCCATATGGAAGATTCTTTACCACTCCCACCACGTGCTGTACCTCCCTGCCTGGTGTGGCCATGACAACCATCACCGTCGGATACTTTCGGATATCCCCATGGACATTGATAACAGAGAACTTTGATTCAGAGGGATTTTTCTGAAAAACCAGTGACCCGTGCACTAGGGTCACTAGACTCCAGGAGTCTAACAGTTCGTTAATCCGGTACCTATTAATGGACACCTGGCACATGGGAGGTTCACCAGCGCTCAGCAGGGTGTCTGCAGTACAGACAGGCCTGGAGTAGAATGAGGACTGCCGACCAAACCCGCAGTCCATGGGTTCAGTGGTCATGGGGCAGTTAGCAGCCCTATGTCCAGGCCCCTGGCACTGCCAGCATTGGATAAATATGTCCTCACAACCACACGGGGTGCGCTTAAGGGGCCTTTGGGTTGCATTATCCCCTGCTTGGGATCGTGACTTTTTCCCAGTCTCTATAAGTGGGCCCGGGGGTCAGGGTGTCACCCTATTTTGAAAAGTGTCCCGCACCAAATCCTGGGTGGCCATGAAACGCTCGACCAAGCTGACCAACTGGTCAAGGTTGCCCGGGTCCCCCTGACCGAACCAACGCTGAATGGCCACTGGCATAGTACGCACAAACCGATCAACCACCACCCGCTCTATCATCTTGGCTGGGCCCAAAGTCTCAGGCTTTAGCCACTTCTTCACCAGGTGCAACAAATCATAAGCCTGCGACCTAGAGGTCCGAGATTCTACAAATGCCCACTGGTACACTCGCTGGGCCCGCACATATGTTTTCACCCCCATGCGGGCCAGGACCTCCCCTTTAAGCTTTCCATAGTTCTGGGTGCCCTCACGGTTGAGGTCTAAGTAGGCCTTCTGTGCGTCCCCCACCAGAAACTGAGCCACCACTTCAGCCCACTGGTCAGACGGCAGAGTCTCCCGCTCTGTGGTTCTTTCAAAAACCGCGTGGAAGGCCTCCACGTCATCTTCCAGGGTCATTTTCCTCAAAGCTGACCGGACATTATCCCAAGCCCCTAGCTCGAGGCGAGTTGCTGCTGGTGGTGTCTCCCTCAGAGCCGCAATCTGCTGTAGCAACAGGCTGTTGGTCTCTTGCTGTTGTGCATAGGCCTACTGTTGCTGAACATTGGTCTATTGTTGCTGGCAATTGGCCAGCACCAGCTGCATACTTTTAAACGCAATTGTGGACATGGGCCACATATAAACCCGACAGCGGATCGTGGGGAGTAAGCACCCATCCAGCTCTTTGCTTACTCCTAGTAAAAGCCAGGCCCGGATTAGCTGTTACCAGCTATACTAGGTAACAACATTGTCCACTATCTCTCTTGTGGACACTCTAGCTTCTGGCTTCCACTCCACCAAGGCCAGGTACCTTGGTGGCACGTCTCAGGTGTACCACAGCAAATGACGTTATACATCTCCTTAATAGGTTTCCTTCACCATTCTGGGAGATACATACCTTCCTTCATATATGAGGCCTGTCACTGCCTCACAGTACAGTAAAGACAGGTAAATCCAATACATGCAGAGGTATACAGTAGGTATTGCTCTCATCTTTAATGGTTGTGAACAGTCACAACCTGTCACATTCCCTCAGGTAACTGATGTCAGGAAATCAAGGAGATTGGCTGAGCGTGGAGGAATCTAACAGCCTCTTTGATTTCTCTTGATCCAGTGTTGATAGGGTTAATGACCACTTCCCTTTTCTCAGCTGTTGCTCAGTGGTCATCACTTCTACCCTTTATAGTCTTACCCCACCCTTCTGATTATGACTAGCTTAACCACCTCCGGACCGCCTAACGCAGGATCGCGTTCCGGAGGTGGCAGCGCTGCGCAGAGTCACGCATATACGCGTCATTTCGCGAGACGCGAGATTTCGCTCAAAGCCGGCCCGCGCATGAGCATCGCGGGCCGGCAAAAGTTAAAGAAGAAGTTCGTCACCAGCCTGCCAGCAACGATCATTGGCTGGCAGGCTGGCGATTTTTTAAAAATCCAATCACAAGCCATATAACAGATCATATTAGTAAATATGATCTGTTATATGGCTTGTCTGCTCCTCTGCTGGTCCTTTTCGTCGGTTGGATCCAGCAGAGGAGCAGACTGAACTGTGAGTACACCAAACACTTCACTGTAGCCCCTGATCACCCCCCTGCACCCCAATTAACCCTTTGATCACCCCTTTGATCGCCCCTGTCAATCACTAGTGAAAGACAAAAAGTGATCAGTGTAAACTGTCACTTTTTTTTTTCACTAGTATTGGCTGTTAGGTTTAGGATTAGTTTAGGCCCCTTGGTTAGGTAGTTAGCGTCAGTTAGCGCCCACCGCACCGCAGTCACTTTTATTCGCTGTTTAGCGTATCGCTAATCAGCATTTGTACTTTTATAGTATCTGTAAGTGATCAAAACTGATCACGGTCAGATCTATAATAGTATTAGTGTCACCTTAGCTCGCCCTCCATCCAAAACGCAGTGTTTTCCCGATCAGGCCTGATCGGTCGCCCACACGTGCGTTCACCCACGCCCGCCCCACCGCAGTGACAAAAAAATTATTTTTTTTGATCACTGCACATTCACTTTACACGCACTGCGGCGATAAAAAAATCAGTTTTGATATTTTTTATCAACCGCAGCAGCCTCCGGTACTTCGCTAGCCTCCCCTTTGTAAGACAGGTTTGCTTTTTTTCTTGGGTAGTCTCAGGGAATACCCCTAAATTCAGTAGTCCAAAATGTCAAACAGGGGGTATTCTTCTGAAGAGGCCTACAGGATTCTGACCCAGTCGGATGAGGAGTGGGAACCCTCATCTGACGAATCTAGCGGGTCAGAATATGAACCTGTGGAAAGCAGTGGCTCTCTGACCCAAAGTTCGGATGAGGAGGTGGAGGTCCCTGGCAGCACCAGGCGTACCCGGCCCCATGTCGCTAGACCACAGGTTGCGCAGGATCCGCTTCAAGAGCAGCAGAGTGGGGCTGTCGCTGCCGGATCACGTGGTGAGGCATACACCAGCAGCGCAGCCCTTCCTGGACCTAGTACCAGCACTGCCGTACAACATGGTGAAGTAGCGAGCACCAGAAGGGCAGTTGAAGCTGGTACGGTGGCACGTGCAATAGTTACCCTGTCGCAGCCACCGCACAGACAGGCCCGTAGACCCCCTAGAGTCCCTGAGGTGCTGGCAAATCCTGATTGGCAGTCACCAACTTCAGCCGCACCAGTAGTTCCCCCTTTCACCGCCCAGTCTGGAGTTCGGGTTGAGACGGCTCAAATCGGTTCGGCCCTGGGATTTTTTGAGCTGTTCTTGACTGCGGAGCTCTTGGACTTAGTCGTGGCAGAGACAAACCGGTATGCCACACAATTTATAACCGCAAACCCGGGAAGCTATTATGCCCAGCCTTTCCGGTGGAAACCAGTCCAAGTTTCCGAACTTAAAATTTTTCTGGGCCTTCTCCTCAACATGGGCCTGACAAAAAAGCATGAATTGCGGTCATATTGGTCAACGCACCCGATTCATCACATGCCCATGTTCTCTGCTGCTATGTCCAGGACACGATTTGAGACCATCCTGCGTTTTCTGCATTTTAGCGACAACACCACCTCCCGTCCCAGAGGCCACCCTGCTTTTGACCGGCTCCACAAAATTCGGCCCCTCATAGACCATTTCAACCAGAAATTTGCAGATTTGTATACCCCTGAGCAAAACATCTGCGTAGACGAGTCCCTAATACATTTTACCGGGCGCCTTGGCTTCAAACAATACATCCCAAGCAAGCGTGCCCGGTATGGGGTCAAATTGTATAAGCTCTGTGAAAGGGCCACAGGCTATACCCACAAATTTCGGATCTATGAGGGAAAAGATCAGACCCTGGAGCCGGTCGGTTGCCCTGACTACCTGGGGAGCAGTGGGAAGACAGTCTGGGACTTGGTGTCACCCTTATTCGGCAAGGGGTACCATCTTTATGTGGACAATTTCTACACAAGTGTGGCCCTCTTTAGGCATTTGTTTCTAGAACGGATTTGCGCCTGTGGCACCGCGCGAACTAGTCGCGTGGGCTTCCCCCAACGGCTTGTAACCACCCGTCTTGCAAGGGGGGAGAGGGCTGCCTTGTGTAACGAAGAACTGCTCGCGGTGAAATGGAGAGACAAGCGTGACGTTTACATGCTCTCCTCCATTCACGCAGACACGACAATCCAAATTGAGCGAGCAACCCGTGTCATTGAAAAGCCCCTCTGTGTCCACGACTATAATGCGCTCATGGGAGGGGTGGACTTCAATGACCAGATGTTGTCTCCGTATTTAGTTTCCCGCAGAACCAGACGCTGGTATAAGAAGGTGTCTGTATATTTAATTCAATTGGCGCTGTACAATAGTTTTGTTCTCTACAGTAAGGCTGGGAGAACACGATCTTTCCTCAAATTCCAGGAAGAGATCATCGAGAACCTCCTTTACCCAGGAGGTTCCGTGGCCCCATCCACCAGTGTAGTTAACCGTCTACACGAGCGACATTTCCCCAGTGTCGTTCCTGGTACCTCAACCCAACCGTCACCCCGAAAAAGATGTCGTGTCTGTAGCAGGAGTGGAATAAGGCGTGACACCCGCTATTTCTGTCCTGACTGTGCTAACCACCCTGCCCTATGCTATGGAGAGTGTTTCTGGAAGTACCACACACAGGTACACCTAGCATAGGGATTGCATCTCACAGGACAGGCACACAGGGCTATTAGGGCCCTTTTACTCTCAGCTGCTGCAAACCTCTCCTTTCACCTGGGATAAAGTGCATGACGTACTTTGCCACATCTTTGGGCGATTTGCGCTTTGCACATTGTCCCATGGGGAAGAAGAGGTTTGTTTTATAAAGGTAAAAAAAATTACCGGTAAGTAAAAAAAGTTAAAAAAGTTTAAAAAAAGTTAATATGTTCTGTTCTAAAGTTAATAAAGTTATTGCTTTGCGGCCTGGTTTTTTCTTTTTTGTTTTGTTTTTTTTACCTTCCAGGTGGACCAACCGATCGACTAGCTGCAGCACTGATGTGCATTCGGACAGAAGCATTGCGCTACTGTCAGATTACACGCAAGTATGTGTATGCGGCGCTGCAAGACGAGATTTCTCCTCTGCAGTAAAAGATGCGTTTGACGAGGCATATGAGCTGAGGAGGTGGCGGTGTTCATATACTTTGGCAAACACTTTGTATATATAAAAAAAAAAAATCCCGGCAATGATTTATTCATCCACATCGATTGATGTGAATGGAGAAATCTGGTTTGCCAGGGCATACGAGCTAAGTGGGTATGGATGTTGGGCGGAGATCCTATGTCCTGGCAGACGCCTTTCCCCTCCTTTTTCTTTTTTTGGCAGAGATTTTTTCATCCACATTGATCGATGCGAATGAAGAAATCTGTGCCGTTCATTTTTTTCTTTCAGCCCAGAGGCTGAACGGAAAAAAAAAATCTCATTACCCGTATGCTCAATATAAGGAGAATAGCAGAAACTCCTAATGCTGGGCATACATGTAATGATTGTGGAGACCCTCAAATGCCAGGGCAGTACAAACACCCCACAAATAACACCATTTTGGAAAGAAGACACCCCAAGGTATTCGCTGAGGGGCATATTGAGTCCATGAAAGATTGAAATTTTTGTCCCAAGTTAGCGGAAAGGGAGACTTTGTGAGAACAAAATCAAAAAAATCAATTTCCGCTAACTTGTGGCAAAATTTTTTTTTTTCTATGAACTCGCCTTGCCCCTCATTGAATACCTTGGGGTGTCTTCTTTCCAAAATGGGGTCACATGTGGGGTATTTATACTGCCCTGGCATTTTAGGGGCCCCAAACCGTGAGAAGAAGTCTGGTATCCAAATGTCTAAAAATGCCCTCCTAAAAGGAATTTGGGCACCTTTGCCCACCTTGGCTGCAAAAAAGTGTCACACATCTGGTATCTCTGTATTCAGGAGAAGTTGAGGAATGTGTTTTGGGGTGTCTTTTTACATATACCCATGCTGGGTGAGATAAATATCTTGGTCAAATGCCAACTTTGTATAAAAAAAATGGGAAAAGTTGTCTTTTGCCAAGATATTTCTCTCACCCAGCATGGGTATATGTAAAATGACACCACAAAACACATTCCCCACCTTCTCCTGAGTACGGAAATACCACATGTGTGACACTTTTTTGCAGCCTAGGTGGGCAAAGGGGCCCACATTCTAAAGACCACCTTTCGGATTTCACAGGTCATTTACCTACTTACCACACATTAGGGCCCCTGGAAAATGCCAGGGCAGTATGACTACCCCACAAGTGACCCCATTTTGGAAAGAAGACACCCCAAGGTATTCCGTGAGGGGCATGGCGAGTTCCTAGAATTTTTTATTTTTTGTCACAAGTTAGTGGAAAATGATGATTTTTATTTTTTATTTTTTTTTCATACAAAGTCTCATATTCCACTAACTTGTGACAAAAAATAAAAACTTCCATGAACTCACTATGCCCATCAGCGAATACCTTGGGGTCTCTTCTTTCCAAAATGGGGTCACTTGTGGGGTAGTTATACTGCCCTGGCATTCTAGGGGCCCAAATGTGTGGTAAGGAGTTTGAAATCAAATTCTGTAAAAAATGACCTGTAAAATCCGAAAGGTGCTCTTTGGAATATGGGCCCCTTTGCCCACCTAGGCTGCAAAAAAGTGTCACACATCTGGTATCTCCGTACTTAGGAGAAGGTGGGGAATGTGTTTTGGGGTGTCATTTTACATATACCCATGCTGGGTGAGAGAAATATTTTGGCAAAAGACAACCTTTCCCATTTTTTTATACAAAGTTGGCATTTGACCAAGATATTTATCTCACCCAGCATGGGTATATGTAAAAAGACACCCCAAAACACATTCCTCAACTTCTACTGAATACAGAGATACCAGATGTGTGACACTTTTTTGCAGCCTAGGTGGGCAAAGGGGCCCATATTCCAAAGAGCACCTTTCGGATTTCACAGGTCATTTTTTACAGAATTTGATTTCAAACTCCTTACCACACATTTGGGCCCCTAGAATGCCAGGGCAGTATAACTACCCCACAAGTGACCCCATTTTGGAAAGAAGAGACCCCAAGGTATTCGCTGATGGGCATAGTGAGTTCATGGAAGTTTTTATTTTTTGTCACAAGTTAGTGGAATATGAGACTTTGTATGAAAAAAAAAAAAAAAAAATCATCATTTTCCGCTAACTTGTGACAAAAAATAAAAAGTTCTATGAACTCACTATGCCCATCAGCGAATACCTTAGGGTGTCTACTTTCCGAAATGGGGTCATTTGTGGGGTGTTTGTACTGTCTGGGCATTGTAGAACCTCAGGAAACATGACAGGTGCTCAGAAAGTCAGAGCTGCTTCAAAAAGCGGAAATTCACATTTTTGTGCCATAGTTTGTAAACGCTATAACTTTTACCCAAACCATTTTTTTTTTACCCAAACATTTTTTTTTATCAAAGACATGTAGAACAATAAATTTAGAGCAAAATTTATATATGGATGCCGTTTTTTCTGCAAAATTTGACAACTGAAAGTGAAAAATGTCATTTTTTTTTTTTCAAAAAAATCGTAAAATTTCGATTAATAACAAAAAAAGTAAAAATGGCAGCAGCAATGAAATACCACCAAATGAAAGCTCTATTAGTGAGAAGAAAAGGAGGTAAAATTCATTTGGGTGGTAAGTTGCACGACCGAGCAATAAACGGTGAAAGTAGTGTAGGTCAGAAGTGTAAAAAGTGGCCTGGTCTTTCAGGGTGTTTAAGCACTGGGGGCTGAGGTAGTTAATTTGGTTTTGGCTGAGCTGGTGTGAGTTTGTCTCTGGTGTTCCTGCTCGTCTGTCTCTACAGAAGTTAAGTGTCGTGTTTGTTTGTGTTTGTTATATTCCCTGTTGTTTGTATCTGGGCCTGAGACAGAGACTTCCATTCGTCCATCTGGGGAGAAATTGGTTGTCCCTGGTCCTAACCTTTTCCAGGGCCTTATACAGATATAAAGGCCTCGGTATCCCGCATATGAATATTCCTACCTTCAAGGTCTTTTCATATTGATAGATAGTTAGGGCCCGGATTAGGGTTGTGTAGGAGGTGACCTGTTTCTTCCCTAGCTTCCAGGCCCAGTTACTGTTTCCCTTCCCTCCTGTGTTCAGTGTGAAGTTTTCCCCCAGGCTGATCGTGACACAACCACTATAACAGCATGTGAGAGTCACTCTGATGACCTAAAGGCTGCCCATGTAATGTATTGGTCTCAGAAACCTCTGAACATCAGTAGATTTTAGAGTTTACTGGAGTATTCAGGCACTCCAAATAAAAAATGTTCACACTAACACCAGACATCCTTGATGTACTTGAAAGCTTTATTCCATTAAAGGGCTTGTCCGAGTTCAGCTCAGGCAGGCCCTCTGATATAAGCATCGGAGCATTTCATGCTCTGATGCTATCCTTTGCTCTGCGCTTTATCATGCAGGGCAAGGGCTTTTTTGTTTGTTTTTACACTGCTAGGCAGGGGCTTCCACCCAGTGTATATGGTGATGTCACCAACTCTGATGGGCGGGCTTTAGCGCTGCCTAGCCATTTTACAGGCTAGAGCAGCTCTAAAGCCAGCCAATTAGTGCCGGTGATGTCACCGAATACACTGCTGGGTGGAAGCCTCCACCTAGCAGTTCCCAAGGAGAGCCCGGTACATCACAGCATCTCCTAAAAAAGCTTTTGTCCTGCACGATTCAGCACAGGGCAAAGGAGAGCATCGGTGCATGAAATGATCATGAAATGATCATGTCAGGGGGGCTGCCTGGGTAAAAATGTGGGTATGTCCTGGTTCAGCTCTGAACCCGGACAACCCTTTTCAAGTAACTTGTTTCGGGGATACAACAATGTGCACATTTATTATTGTTTCACTATTATTATTATTTTACAGCTCCTTTAGTTTGAATTGAACACTTTGCTAAGTGCTGCCTGTGGCTTTAAATTCATTTTGACACAGAGGGCATTTCACATTTAAAGATGGCACAGATGACACTTGTGGTGCATGTTGAAGATGATGCTGGGCTGCACTTAAAGAGGACCAGATCGCTATAACCAACATGTTACAATAACAAGAATGTACCAGTATAAATACCACGTAATTAAAGAGGACCTTTCACCGATTATAACATTGTGAACTAACTATACAGACATGTAGAGCGGCGCCCGGGGATCTCACTGCACTTACTATTATCCCCGGGCGCCGCTCCGTTCTCCTGCTATGCCCTCCGGTATCTCCGTTCACTAAGTTATGGTAGGCGGAGTCTGCCCTTGTTCTTCTGTAGTGCTGGCCAATCGCATTGCAGAGCTCACAGCCTGGGAGAAAATAACCTCCCAGGCTGTGAGCTCTGCGCTGCGATTGGCCAGCGCTAGAGCAGAACAAGGGCAGACTCCGCCTACCATAACTTAGTGACTGAAATCTCCGTCTACTATAACTTAGTGAGCTGAGATACCGGAGGGCATAGCAGGAGAACGGAGCGGCGCCCAGGGATAATAGTAAGTGCAGTGAGATCCCCGGGCGCCGCTCTACATGTCTGTATACTAAGTTTATAGTGTAATAATCGGTGAAAGGTCCTCTTTAATTACGTGGTATTTATACTGGTACATTCTTGTTATTGTAACATTCCATCATAACAGAAGTCTGTGGACAGCATAACGAAAACCAGGACGGATCCATTATGCTGTCCATAGACTTCTATTATGACGGAATGCAAGACTGAATGCCTCTAAAGGTTTCCCTTTTGCATTCAATCTTAAGAATTATCTTATTTTTCGATATAAACATGTTATAATGGAAAAAAATAAAGTAATACAAAAATCACCTGAACACCGCAACTGCAAAATTTGGGTTCACTCATCCCTAATGGCAACCAATACCTTGACTTGTGTACTAAGCAATAGTTAAGAAGGCTATGGTATATAGGTTTGAACTTTATATGCTATTGCATGCTTGATAAAGGCGTTTTATACTGCTGAAACATAAAATTTCTATGATGGATGTACCTTTTTAATGGATGTACCTTTTTGAATAATATGGCTTGGTGTTTTCTATTAACCCATGTGTTCGTCTGTTTAGCTGTTATCTGCCTGTTTTTGGTTTATTATTTTACTTAAAGAGGATCTTTCATGGGTCCAAAGAATATGAACTTAGTAGCAGCCTACATAGAGCGGCGCCCAGGGATCTAAGTGCACTTACTATTATTCATCGGCGCTGCTCCGTTCGCCCACTGTGGCCCCCGGTCAAAAAAAAAACCTCCCTGGCTCTGAGCTCTGCGCTGTGATTGGACAGCGCTGCTGTCCGGGAGAAGGAGAGACACTGGCGTCTCCTCCTACTTGGACCGAATACTGAGAAATTACTGGGGGCCACAGCGAGCAAATGGAGCGGCCCAGGAATAATAGTAAGTGCACTTAGATCTCTGCGAACCGCTCTATGCAGCCTGCTACTAAGTTCATATTCTTTGGACCCATGAAAGGTCCTCTTTAAAGATGACCTTTCATGGGTCCAGACATTATAAAATAAGTAGCACGTTATGTAAGGCATAAAGCAGGGATCTAATAGTGTTTACAAATTTTCCTGGGCGCTGCCCCTTTCACCCGCTGTGCCCCTGTTAAATTCTCCTGCCTGGTATGCTAATTAATAGCATATGAACAGGGAGGAGGAGACGCCAGGGTTTCTAAATGGGCGTCTCCTTCTCCCTGGTTGTAGCGTGGTCTAATCACAAAGAAGAGCGTCACAGCCAGGGAGAAAAAAAATCACCTTCTGCCTGGCTGTGACACTCTCCTTAGTGAATGGACTGCACTGCAGCCAGGGAAAAGGAGACATGCAGCGTCCCACTACCCTCGTGGGTACTGCAAAGTTGTCGTATTGCACTTTATATGCCTTTTTATAGCCTGTTGTTAAGCTGCTATGTGTCCTTATGCATCATCCCTGCTAACAGATGTATTAGCATTCAATTACACTGAGTTTACCATTAGGGGGAGATAATACCTCCCATATATATAGTTCAGCTCAGGCCTAGCCAGTTTAGTCTAGTTTCCAGATAACTTCCTGTTGAGACTAGAGTTGTAGTTGAGCACAGCCAAGCAGTATTGCAGCCTGTTATTTTGAGCCCTCAGCCATATCTCAGCCCAGAGCTGAAGTGCTTTATTCATTCAGAGAATACTACAGAAAGGAGACCACCACCAAAGGGTTATTGGACACATCTTACTAGTGCCTTAGGACCTTTGGACTCCACCGTGAAGGATTTACCAGCCTTTGGCAACTTCACCAGCCTGAACCAGGATTACCAGGACCATTCCTGAAGTCATCTATCAGTAAGGCTACAATTTCCTTATTTAACCCTTTCATGACCAAGGGTCATTGATGCCCCAGTGTCCAGGTCAAAATTTACAAATCTGACATGCGTCACTTTATGTGGTAATTGCTTTGGAACACTTTTATTTATCCAAGCCACTCTGAGATTGTTTTCTCGTGACATATTGTACTTCATGATAGACATAAATTTGAGTCAATATATTTCACCTTTATTTATGAAAAAGTACCAAATTTATTTAAAAAAAAAGAAAAATTCACAATTTTCAAAATTTCAATTTCTCTGCTTCTAAAACAGAAAGTCATACCTAATAAGATACTTACTACTTAACATTTCCCATATGTCTACTTTATGTCTACTTTATGTTGGCATCGTTCGTGTCATTTTATTTTTTTTGGACGTTAGAAGGCTTAGAAGTTTAGAAGCAATTCTTCAAATTTTTCATAAAATTTCCAAAACCCACTTTTTAAGGACCAGGTTCAGGTCTGAAGTCACTTTGTGGAGCTTACATAGTGGAAACCCCCCATAAATGACCCCATTGTAGAAACTACACCCCTCAAGTTACTCAAAACTGATTTTACAAACTTTGTTAACCCTTTAGGTGTTCCACAAGAATTCAAGGAAAATGGAGATGAAATTTCTAAATTTCACTTTCTTGGCAGATTTTCCATTTTATTAAATTTTTTTCTTTAACACATTGAGGGTTAACAGCCAAACAAAACTCAACATTTATTAACCTGATTCTGCGGTTTACAGAAACACCCCACATGTGGTAGTAAACTGATGTAAGGGCGCACAGCAGGGCGCAGAAGGAAAGGAACGTCGTATGGTCTTTGGAAGGCAGATTTTGCTAAACTGGTTTTAGATGCCATGTCATTAAAGCCCCCCTGATGCACCCATACAGTAGAAACTCCCAAAAAGTGACCCTATTTTGGAAACTAGGGGATAAGGTGCCAGTTTTATTGGTACTATTTTGGGGTACATATGATTTTTAATTGCTCTATATTAATTTTTTAGGAGGCAAGGTAACTGAAAAATGGCTGTTTTGGCACCGTTTTTTTTTTTTTTACAAGATTTATCTGACAGGGTAGATCATGTGCTATTTTTATAGAGCAGGTTGTTACGGACTCAATGATATCAAATATGTCTACTTTCTTTGTTTGTTTGTTTCAGTTTTACATAATAAAGCAATTTTGAAAAAGAAATTATGTTTCTGTGTCTCCATTTTCTGAACGCCATATGTTTTTTTATTTTTCTGCCGATCGTCTTGTGCAGGGGCTCGTTTTTTGCAGAAAGAGTTGAGGTTTTTATTGGTACCATTTTTGGGTACATAGGATTTTTTGATCATTCATTATTACACTTTATGGGGCAAAGTGACCAAAAAATTGGCTGTTTTGGAACAGTTTTTATTTATTTATTTTTACAGCGTTTATCTGAGGGGTTAGGTCATCTGACAGTTTTATAGAGCAGATCGTTACGGATGTGGCAATACCTAATATGTATACTTTTTCTTATTTATTTAAGTTTTACACAATAATAGCATTTCTGAAACCAAAAAAATGATGTTTTAGTGTCTCCATAGTCTGAGAGCCATAGATTTTTTATTTTTTGGGCGATTGTCTTAAATAGGGTATCATTTTTTGCGGTATGGGGTAACAGTTTGATTGGTACTATTTTGGGGGTCATAAGCATTTTTGATCGCTTGCTGTTGCACTTTTTGTGATGTAAGGTGACAAAAATGGCTTTTTTTACACCGTTTTTTTTATTTTTATGGTGTTTATCAGACGGGGTCTATCATGTGATATAGTTATAGAGACGGTCGTTACGGACGCGGTGATACCTAATATGTGTATTTTTTATTATTTTTTTTAATTTTTTATAGGAAAAAGCAATTTCTTTATTTAATTTTACATTTTTATTTATTTATTTATTTTTACTTTTATTATTTTCAATTTTTTTTTTTTTATCAAGTCCCTCTTGGATCTTGAAGATCCAGTGGGGCTGATGGCTGTACTATACTTTGCAATGCTCTTGCATTGCAAAGTATAATACAATCAGATGCCCTGTAGGTGGCAACAGCGGACGATTTTGCAAAGCGTCCGGTTGCCATGGCAGCGCAGCAGCCCCGATGGTGGGGAGAGGGAGCCCCCTCCCTCTATTAACCCCATGGATGCCGCTGCCGCAGCATCTATGGGGTTACAGCAGAGTGTCAGCATAGAGCTGACACTCTCTGCTGATGGCAGCGGCTCAGGAATGGAGCCGCCGCCATCACACACAGCAGGGGGACCGCACGGCATGGGGGCAGTGCTGGAAAGGGGGCAGCATTGAGGGGCCAGCTTTGAGGGGGCAGGAGGAATGTATGGGGCGGGGAGGGGGCGGACCGCAGGAGATAAGCAGCAGGATTCAGCGGCAGGCGGACACAAGGGGGGGCTTGAAGGGGCACACATGGGGGGCACACATGGGGGGCACAGATCGGGGAGGGGGGCACGAGGACACATTACCTGATTTCAGGCTCTGATCTGCAGAGCGCAGATCAGAGCCTGAAACCGGCATTTTTTCACTGCCGCGATCCGATTGGTTAGTCTGCACAGACTAACCAATCGGATCGATTGTCGGCAAGGGGCCACTCCGATTGGTCCCTTGCCGGCATTACTGAACTGTATGCTGTCCGTGACAGCAGCAGGACAGGGGCAGAAACTTTAATCCAAGCGCTTTGCAGCGCTTGGATTAAAGAGCTGGCTTGACGTCTATATACGTGGTAGCTGCACGGGGTATGTGCAGCTATCACGTATATATACAGATTGCTGTCGGGAAGGGGTTAATATCTAGAGAGGGACAGTTACACCTGTCAGCAGAGGACTTGCAGCAGTGATATCTCTGTACTAAGACTTTTTAAATGCTTTGGATGAACTGTTATCAAAAGTCATCTTCAGTAAAGTTCCATTTTGAGTTTCATCCTGCTTGCCTCAGACTCAAGTTCCTCTATTAACACTATAGTAAATGGTTATGCCTCCATACAAAAGGTACTGGCATCACGACTACAAGGGACCTTGCCACTGGCACATTAATACCATCAAGGGCACCTCAAACCTCCATCTGGCAAGTGTCCCTTACACCAGAGTGTGCCCCAGAGAATCCTTGTGCCGTTCTCCTCTTCACTTATGTGAGCCTGCCCAGGGATGACGTAACCGTGAGTAACCAGAACTGTATTTACCTCGGCCCACCTATTGCTCACACCGTGACCTCGCACATAATTCCCCTGCAAGGTCTGGCATACCGCAGACGCCCATTGAGAAACCCATCTCAAAGTGAGGCAGTATATTTAGTGTTAGGGACCCATCTGCGGAAGCCACCTTGACGCCTGGTAGATGGGCCAGACACATGTTTGAGCAAATATGTGCACTTAGAGCTTCCATTAACTCATTTATAGTCAATATTGTACCACTTTTATCTAGAATGACCCCCATTTCTAAGCTCTATCGTTTGTATGTATAATGGTGTGCAGCCATCTTGTTTTTTGTAATTATGTTTGCTTCATGGATATGCACATGTGATTCTGAAGGTTCTAGTCTAAATTCTCTTGTAGTATTTATCATGTTATGTAACACATTTTCAGGAACTTTGAGAACAAGAACTTGTATTAGTTCCGAGCTCTAGTTAATTATTAGGTAGACATCAAACACTTTATTTTACCATTGGGATGAATGATTATATTAACTTTGGCAAGTACTACTTACTATGTATTTGAGGAAATGTGTTTTGTCAGTGATTGCACATTTCAGAAAACAAACCGTAATTTATTACAAGGGTAATACACTCACTGTCAAAAAAATATATAATGTACCCAGACAGAAATTTCAGATTGCTGCAAAATTCGATATGTAATTATGTCTTAGGCAGATGTGTAAATGACTACAAGTGTGGTCTGATTAGACACTGGGTCTTGCCACAAAAAGCCATAAAAGTGCTCATACATCTGCCCTATAAAAAGGCTTTCAGCAGCTACTTTGGGGTATTGTACCTCTTGGTGAGAGATCATAGACTGCTAGACATGTCTCTACAACAATAAAACATTTTGCCAAGGTGACAGACTTTGAGCAGGGCACATCATTGGTTGTTTTAATGAATTGCCCACCATCTAGGCTGTTCTGACCTAGCTGTTAAGAGGTATTGGCTAACAGCCATGGTTATGTGAGGGCATCCACAGGACAAACAGTTTCTGGACCGCCCAGACAGACTACCAGTAGAGAGGATCATTTGATCTGTCAACAAGCACGAGCAGCTCCCACCGTTTCGTTCATTTTACACCCACCTCTCTACCTGAACTATTTCTAGACTTGTAGCTGGAAATTTGGTGTCACAGTGCCCATTATGTGTCCTCCCATTGACAGCCAACCACCATCGTTTGAAGTGGTGTCATGAACGAGAACTCTGGACTGCTACGGACTGGAATCATCTTTGGTGATGAATCCAGGTTCTGTATGGGATCCCATAACAGTCGAGTTCCAGTATAGAGGCCTTGTGATAAGGGCATTAGTCCTGCCTTTGCTGCTTTTGCTGTAGAGCGACACATTGCCCAAACTGCTGGTGTGATGATCTGGGGAGCCATGATACTAGAGACACTAACAACTTAGGCCCCTTTCACACGGGTGAGTATTCCGCGCGGATGCGATTAGTGTTGATCACGAATATTCGAATTTTATTGCGAATATAGGTACTTTGAAAATTCACTAATATTTCTAATATAGTGATATATATTCGTAATTTTTTTTTTTATTTTTTTTTTATATTCGATTTTTTTTATTTTTATCAGTACACATGATCCCTCCCTACTTCTAGCTTGTGGGCCAATAAGAAGGCTGCAATATACTTGACTTTAGGAGTAGTGTTGTTTGCGAATTTTGCTCTATATTCTTTTTTTTTCCGAATATTCGCTATATTGCTATATATTCTTGTTTTAGCAATATAGCGAATATTGGAAAAAAAAAAAAACGAATATAGAGCAATTTAGCTAAGATAGTGCTATAATCTTTTTTTTTTTATAGTTGTAATTTTTTTCCAATCTGAACTTCAGATAAGAGAAAAATTACAACTATTAGACAAAGAAGATTATCCACCTCCCGACCGCCTAACGCACGGATGCGTCCGGAAGGTGGTTGATTCATTTCTCCTGGACGCATCCGTGCGTCATCTCGCGAGACGCGAGATTTCCTGTGAACGCGCGCACACCGACAAAATGGGGTCACTTGTGGGGTAGTTATACTGCCCTGGCATTCTAGGGGCCCAAATGTGTGGTAAGGAGTTTGAAATCAAATTCTGTAAAAAATGACCAGTGAAATCCGAAAGGTGCTCTTTGGAATTTGGGCACCTTTGCGCATCTAGGCTGCAAAAAAGTGTCACACATCTGGTATCGCCGTACTCAGGAGAAGTTGGGGAATGTGTTTTGGGGTGTCATTTTACATATACCCATGCTGGGTGAGAGAAATATCTTGGCAAAAGACAACTTTTCCCATTTTTTTTATACAAAGTTGTCTTTTGCCAAGATATTTCTCTCACCCAGCATGGGTATATGTAAAATGACACCCCAAAACACATTCCCCAACTTCTCCTGAATATGGAGATACCACATGTGTGACACTTTTTTGCAGCCTAGGTGGGCAAAGGGGCCCAGATTCCAAAGAGCACCTTTCGGATTTCACCAGCCATTTTTTACAGAATTTGATTTCAAACTCCTTACCACACATTTGGGCCCCTAGAATGCCAGGGCAGTATAACTACCCCACAAGTGACCCCATTTTGGAAAGAAGACACCCCAAGGTATTCGCTGATGGGCATAGTGAGTTCATGGAAGTTTTTATTTTTTGTCACAAGTTAGTGGAATATGAGACTTTGTAAGAAAAAAAAAAAAGAAATCATCATTTTCCGCTAACTTGTGACAAAAAATAAAAAGTTCTATGAACTCACTATGCCCATCAGCGAATACCTTAGGGTGTCTACTTTCCGGAATGGGGTCATTTGTGGGGTGTTTGTACTGTCTGGCCATTGTAGAACCTCAGGAAACATGACAGGTGCTCAGAAAGTCAGAGCTGCTTCAAAAAGCTGAAATTCACATTTTTGTACCATAGTTTGTAAACGCTATAACTTTTACCCAAAACATTTTTTTTTTTACCCAAACAGTTTTTTTTATCAAAGACATGTAGAAAAATAAATTTAGAGCAAATTTATATATGAATCTCGTTTTTTTTTGCAAAATTTTACAACTGAAAGGGAAAAATGTCATTTTTTTGCAAAAAAATCGTTAAATTTCGATTAATAACAAAAAAAGTAAAAATGTCAGCAGCAATGAAATACCACCAAATGAAAGCTCTATTAGTGAGAAGAAAAGGAGGTAAAATTCATTTGGATGGTAAGTTGCATGACCGAGCAATAAACGGTGAAAGCAGTGTAGGTCAGAAGTGTAAAAGGTGGCCTGGTCTTTCAGGGTGTTTAAGCTATGGGGCTGAGGTGGTTATAGCACTATATTAGCTAAATTGCTCTATATTCGTTTTTTTCGAATATTCGCTATATTGCTATATATTCTTGTTTTGGAATATTATTAATATTCAAAAAAACGAAGTTATAGCAATATAGCGAATATTCGAAAAAAAAAAACTAATATAGAGCAATTTAGCTAATATAGGGCTATAATCTTTTTTTTTATAGTTGTAATTTTTTTCCAATCTGAACTTCAGATGAGAAAAAAATTACAACTATTAGACAAAGAAGAATATAGCACTATATTAGCTAAATTGCTTTATATTCGTTTTTTTCGAATATTTGCTATATTGCTATATATTCTTGTTTTAGAATATTACAAATATTTGAAAAAACGAAGTTATAGCAATATAGCGAATATTCGAAAAAAAAAGCGAATATAGAGCAAAATTCGCAAACAACACTACTCCTAAAGTCAAGTATATTGCAGCCTTCTTCTGTCTAAAAGTTGAAAAATTTGAAAATTCGAATACGAAAATTCGCATATTACACGATCATTACCTTGCCGATTTTTTTTGTAAAAAAAATCGTAGAATATAACGAATATTTGAATTTGCGAATATTCTATGAATATTCTACGAAATATTCTCGAAATATCGCGAATTTGAATATGACCGCTGCCGCTCATCACTACTAGTGTTGATCACGAATATTCGAATTGCGAATTTTAATCGCGAATATCGGCACTTCGAGAATTCGCGAATATTTAGAATATCCCAAAATATATTTGTAATCGCGAATATTCTATTTTTTTTAATACCAGTTCATGCGAATTTTTATGCAAAAAAATGTTTATGCGAATATTCGCCCAAATATTCACGAAATATCGCAAATTTGAATATTGTCCTTGCCGCTCATCACTGAGTGGGAAGTTGCAGAAGGTGCTTGTGATTATGTCAAAGGACGCACCAAAGTTGGTTAAGTGGCTCACTCAGCCTTCTGCTTCTGCACCCTCCTCATCCTCTGTATCTGTACCCTCCTCAATCTCTGCTGTGTGCACCCCTAAAGACACCACCACCACCACCATAGCCCCTCCACTCGAGTCAGAGGAATTATTTTCCCATCCATTCCCAGATCTTTCCGATGTGCAGCCATTCTTCGCATCGGAAGAGGAGGTAGCAATGGCCGCCACCCAGCGTGACGTGTCAATGGATGTCACGTGGGTGCCCACAACAGAGGAAGAGGAGGGGAGTTCATAGGGAGAGACGGAGCAGCAGATAAGGAGGAGAAGCAGGCAGAACTCGCAGTGCACAGAAGGCAAAATGTATCTGGAGAGAGCCATCCACCATGGACGGTCACATCTTGCGCTCCCAGGACACCTGCACATGGCTCCGCAGTATGGGCTTTTTAAACATGTCAGCTGCTGACAATAGTGTTGCCATTTGCAGCCTGTGCTGTCAACGCATAAGTCGTGGTAATCCCAACACTCACTAGGGATGACAGCCTTAAGAAGGCACCTGGCCTCCCATCACCGAGCCCAGTGGGAGAAACGCCCTCAAAACCCACAAAGCCACACTCCTGGCGCTCCACGTCCTGCCTCTTCTCCTTCTCCTCTCTCCTCCTATTTGTCCTTCACTCCACCTTCCAGCGTGCCGTTGTAGCGTTCATCTGGCACAAGGCAGACTTCCGTGGCCCAAATGTTGAAGCGTAAAAAAATGATGACGCCGGATAATCCTCTTACCCAACGGCTGACCGCTGGCTTGTCGGAAATGCTAGCCCACCAACTACTGCCATATAAATTGGTGGACTCGGAAGCCTTTAGAAAATTTGTGGCCATTGGCACACTGGAATGGAAGGTCCCCGGAAGAAAATATTTCTCCCAGAAGGGCATCCCTGAACTATATGGCCATGTTCAGCGGCAAGTTAATATATCTCTGGCACACAGTGTCGGTGCCAAGATACATCTGACCACATACACGTGGTCTAGCAAATACTGGCAGGGAAGGTACATAACTTTAACTGCCCACTGGGTGAACCTTCTAACGGCCATCAAGCATGTAACCCGTGGCACCCTTGTGGATTTGGTGTTACCACCACGGATTGCATGCAGGCTTGCCTTTTCTTCTCCTCCTCCTACTCCATCCTCCGTCTCCTCCTATGCTGACTCCTCCTTTTCCACTGCTACCGTCTCTTCCGCTGCACCCCCCAAGCTCCCCAGAACTTATTTGATGTCCCAGGTGAGACATTGCCATGCTGTGCTGCGGCTGTTGTTCCTGGAAGCCAAGAGCCACACCGGTCCAGCACTGCTTTAAGCTTTGCGGTCACAGGCCGATCAGTAACTAACCCCGCTCAATTTGACAGTTGGTAAAGTGGTGTGCGACAACGATGCCAATCTGCTGATTGCACTGAAACAGGGCAAAATGATACACGTGCCGTGCATGGCACACATCCTGAACTTAGTCATGCAGCGATTCGTTGTCAAATACCCCGGGGTCCAGGATGTCTTGCGGCCGGCCAGGAAAATCTCTTGCAATTTTAGAAGATCTTATACGGCCATGGCTTGCCTTGCTGAAGTTCAGCGGTGACACCACTTGCCCGTCAGATGTCTGATCTGTGACTGCCCGACGCACTGTAATTCCACCTTGCATATGTTTGATAGGCTGCTCCAGCAGCAACGTGCCGTTAACGACTACCTGTACGAACTCTGCGGCAGGACAGGTTCTTGGGAGCTTGGTTTTTTCTCACCGCGCCAGTGGCTTCTCATGCGCGATGCATGCAGACTTCTGCGGCCATTTGATGACATCACCAAACTGGTCAGTCGCAGCCAGGGCACCATCAGTAACATTGTACCTTATGCCTTCTTTCTGGAGTGTGCATTGCGTCTTGTTATTGATCAAGCCATCGAGGAGCAGGAGCTGGAAGATGAGGAAATCGCAATGCTGAATGAATTCCCAGGGGGGGCTACTCCATCTGAGAAAAGTCAGCAGGAGTCTGAAGAGGAGTCAGAGGAGGAGGAGGAGCAAGAAGAGCAGGCTTTAAACTTTTCGGGGATCCCTGGTGTTGTCCGTGGCTAGAGGAAGGAGACTGAGGACGACATTCTCCTGAGCGATGAGCAGGAGCCAGGGCGCTCCACCGCTTCCAATTTAGTGCAAATGGGGGCCTTCATGCTCCAGTGTTTGAAGTGGGACCTCCGTATAAAAAGCATAAAGGTCAAAGACCTGTAGTGGGTGGCAACGTACTTAGACATCCGGTACAAAAAAAAATGGTGGACATGTTACCAGCATCACATGGGGCTGTCATAATGCGGCATTTTCAGGCCTTGCTGTGAGAGATACTGCATTCTGCTGTTGCAGGTACTGGCAGAGGAATTTCCACCCACAGCAAAACAGGTGCGGGTACCAATCCTACCGCACTTGCAAAAAGAGGGCGGTTTGAACATGTGTTGGTCACTTCGGATATGAGATCATTATTGCAGCCAACCCATCGACAACCACCCTCCAGATCCAGCCTCAGGGAACGCCTAGACCGATAGGTGTCCGACTACATCGGGTTAACGGATGATGTGGACGCTCTGAGAAGCGGGAAACCCCTTGACTACTGGCACAATTTGCCATGGAACTCTTGGCTTGCCCCTCGTCGAGTGTCCTGTCCGAAAGAAAGTTCAGCACAGCAGGGGGGATCATGACTGATAAGCGCACTCGCCTACCTCACATTTTTAAAAATGAATGAGGCATGGATCTCAAAGGAATTCAACACCTGTGATGACCACGTGTAATTGAATTTCCTCATGCCAGTCCATACATATCCACCACCACCCAGAACAAAGAATGGTCCTTGCCTTAGGTATTTACAGCGGCATAAAAGGCTTTTTATGTCCGGTGAATGCCTAATTTTTGGGGCCTGTGCTGGCCGACACTTACATATTTATCCTGTGAATGCCTAATGTACCTCCAGCCACAGAATCCAAAGTTCTTTGCTGTAAAGTGAATGCCAATTGCCTAATTTTTGGGGCCTGTACTGGCCCACAGTTAAATTTTTTTTAATCTCTAACCACATAATCCCATCCCTATTTCACACCTCTGCCTCTCTTTATGGTGGCGTATGAACCGCATTCACCATAAAGACCTTATAATGTCACAGGGTCATGTGACTGTGCCCCCTTATTCCCTGCATTGTGCCCTTTTACCACACCCTGTGCAGTGCCCCTAGTCATTCCCTGTACTGCGTCCTCTTATACCCTTTTATCCGGTCACGGTTTTGCGGTGTTATCCTGTCACTGTACAGAGGTGTTATCCGGTCAATGTATCGAGGTGGTATCCAATAACTGGATGGTCATAACTGTATCCCTTTCTCTGCCAACGCCATCCTTTTTTAGACCTGGCATAAGCGGGAAAAATATGCAGTTTGCGGTGCTAAGGACCTTTGCGCCACAATCTGTGTCAGAAATACGCCTAACATAGACGTATTTCTATATAATAAATGACCACCTAATTGTATTATTATTCGGTGGTAGGGATAATATCTTTATATTATATAGATTCTAGTGTATTATACTGTGCCCTGTATTTCCCAGTAGAAAATTATCCTTGGGAAACACAGTCCTGATCCCTGACCACCAGGACCAGGTAGCGCTCTGTCAGTACATGGCGGCCTCCTCTCTCCGCCACGTTGCTCCGTTGTGCACTGGTGCTTATTTTGACACTAGGGCTGGGTTCACATCCTATTTTTGCCATCCATTTAATGCATACCAAAAATGTATACGTTAACAGATGCCTCAGACTGATGCCGTGCAGTGGCGTCCGATCACCATACAGTTCCATGGTAGAAAAAAAAAGGCTAGGCTCCAGCAGGGCACATTTTTCAGAATTTCCCTTTTAAGATGCATAAAAATGGCCCCTGATTAAAATACATATTTTTTGTGGGAATTTTTGCCAGTTATCCCCCTTTGGTATATCACTGTCCATGGTGTGGGACTACTTGTGTACTTCTAGTAAGTGTTTGCTGGCTGCAAATATGAGCTGAAGGTTTTTCAGGTTCGCCTGCCATTAAAGTGAATGGGGCCCGCTGCGAACGTACGTTTGCGACTCGTCTGGGGCGATGTTCATCCATCACTAATCAGGATGTCTTCAGTTCAGTCCCTTTACATTATTTGGCCGGAGAAAATACCGCAGCATGCTGCAGTATTTTCTCCAGCCAAAATTCCGGAACACTTGCCGGAATGAGGGATCCGGCATTAATTCCCATTGAAATGTATTAATACTGGATCCAGTACCAAGTGTTCCGGAAAACCGGATCCGGTTTCCCGGTCTGCGCATGCGCAGACCTTTAAAAATGCGAACAAAATAAATACCGGATCTGTTTTTCCGGATGACACCGGAGTGATGGATCTGGAATTTCAATGCATTTGTCAGACGGATCCGCATCCGGATCCGTCCACAATTGATACCCATTTGCATACGGATTTCCAGATCCGGCAGGCAGTTTCGGCAACGGAACTGCCTACCGGATTCTCACAATGCAAGTGTGAAAGTAACCTAAGGCAAATACAATCTAGTAATATTTTAGATAACCGGTATAAGATTCATAAATTTACTTTGGAAACTTAAGTGTCTAATGGAACATTTAACCCGTCCAGCGTCATACATGTATGGCGTAAAGCCATATAACAAAAGGGTAAAATAAATAAATAATTGTTTTTAAAGATATCAATTTTTTTTTAAAAGATATAAAAATTCAAATCACCTCCCTTTCACCAAAATAAAAAAAAATACAATAAAAAATATGCATCATTGGCATCACTGCGTGTGAAAATGCCCATACTATTAAAATATAAAAATATTTATCCCATACGGCAAATAGTGAAACAGAACAGAAAAGAAAAGTAAAAATAGCGATTTGCCATTTTTTTGGTCACTTCACCTCCCACCAAATTTTTTTTTAAACTTATACACACCCAACAATGGTATAAATGAAAAGTACAGATCACCCCTCAATAAAAAAAATATTCAGTATTAAATCGCAAAAACAAACTTTACAAATGTGGTACCCCCATAATTATATTGACCTAGGGCAGTGGTGGGCAAACTGAGGCTCTCCAGCTGTTGTAAAACTACAAATCCCATCATGCCCTGCTGTAGGCTGATAGCTGTAGGCAGACTGGGTGAACTGGGAGTTGCAGTTTTAAAACAGCTGGAGAGCCACAGTTTGACCATCCCTGACCTAGGGAATGAAAGTAACAGGTCACTTTTACCGCATAGGGAACACCATAAATACTAAACCCATAAAACTCTGGCAGAATTCAGTTTTTTTTTCCAAGCCCAACCCATTTGGAATTTCTTTTCAGCTCCCCACTACATCATATGCAATATAAAATGGAGTCATTAGAAAGTACAACTTGCTCTGCAAAAAACAAGCCATCATATGGTTAATGTAAACGTAAAAATAAAAAAGTTATAGCCCAGGAAAGGCAGGGAGTGAAAAACGAAAATCCAAAAGCGAAAATCCATCTGGGGCTGAAAGGGTTAAAGTGTGCCCAAAATTTCTAATAAAGTTTATTAAAACCTATTCTAAACACTCTAAACTGAATTTTATAATGTACATTATTTTTTTTTTGTTTTACATGAGCAATAGGCTCCTGAAGTTTATGTCCCTATTGCGCTATGCAATCCGTACACTTGTACACCGCTGACATATCAGTTGTGTATGGAAATGCAAATTCCACTGCGGGGTCCAGTGAGCAATGTACAGACAGGAGCACACATGTTCCTGCCTGTCGGCTCTGCTATAGCCCGGCATAGATGTGCTATGATGTGCATTAGTAGAGAGGACACAAGCAGGAGGAGTGATATGCTATGCAGAGCTCCTGCCTCCGCTCGCTACTGTCTGCTAGACCCTGTACCATGCAATGCTTATCGCAGAGCAGAGTGAGTGGGCAGTACCTCTTCATAGCATATAGCTCCTCCTGCCTGTGCCTGCTCCACTAAAACCTGACATAGCACATCGATGCCAGGCTATAGTAGAGCGGACAGGCAGGAGCCACGATATGTGGTCCTGCCTAAACATTGCTCACTGCGCCTCGCAGTGGAATTCATACTCCCATACACAGCTGATAGGTCAGCAGTGTACGAGTGGACGGATTGCATAGCGCAATAGGCACCTGAACTTCAGGTGACTATTTCACATGGAAAGCAAAAAAATTAAATAGAATAGAAAAATTCTTTTTTACGCATTTAGAATAGGTTTTTAATAAACTTTATTGGAAAGTTTAGGTACATTTAAAAAAAGAATACTACAACATGGAAATATCTCCAAGTACTTTTAGAAGTGCTCTGCTACAGTGGCAAGGGTGTTTCTCTGGCACCCTTCATCCTCCAATACTTTAAAGAGATTGTACACCTTCACACGGGACAACAACAGATCTTGAATATGGTACACACTCATCTGTTCAAAGCTTATACTCCACAGAGGCAAACACCTACAGTCATTAGAAAAACAAAGTACACCCTGTTTGAATTCTATGATTTTCTGTATCAGAACATAATAAAAAAACATCTGGTCCTTAGAAGGTCTTAAAATCGGGTGAATACAGCCTTAGGCCTCATGCACATGACTATTGTTCTGGTCCGCATCAGTTGCTCTGTTCCGTGGCCCCGCAAAAAAAATATAACATGTCCTATTCTTGTCCGTTTTGCAGACAAAAATAGGCATTTCTACAATGGGCCACCTGTTCTGTTCCGCAAATTGCTTCCGTGTTTTGCGGATCCGCAATTTGCGGACCGCAAAAAATGGAATGGTCGCTTGCATGAGGCCTTAGATGAACAACACACAACAGATTATAATATTTTATTATAATCTATTTAACAAAAATGAAGCCAAAATGGAAAAAGAACTAGATAATCTACTAGTTGAAGAAATAGCTAAAATGACAATGAAAGGAGAAGTTATCATTATGGGAGATTTCAATCTTCCAGATATAAACTGGAAAACCAAAATAGCAAGTTCTACCAGGAGTACAGATATTCTAAATTCCCTACTGGGGTTATCTCTACAACAAGTGGTTGAGGAGCCAACCCGGAGGGAGGCCATTTTGGATTTGGTATTCACAAATGGGGATTCGGTATATGATGTCATTGTAGGTGAAACCTTGGGATCTAGTGATCACCAGTCAGTGTGGTTTAATATAAGAACTGTGAAAGAGTCCCACCACACAAAAACAAAAGTTTTAGATTTTAGAAAAACAGACTTTTCAAAAATGAAATTAGTCATAAATGAGTCCTTATCAGACTGGAACGGATTACAAGGAGTCCAGGAGAAATGGGACTACTTAAAAGGTGCATTATTGAAGGCAACAGAAAATTGCATTAGACTTGTCAGTAAAAGCAAAAAAAGGAAGAGACCACTGTGGTACTCAGCAGAAGTGGCCCAAATCATTAAAAATAAAAAGCTAGCATTTTGTAATTATAAAAAAACCCAGAGCAATGAAGATAAGGAAATCTACAAGATTAGGCAGAAAGAGGCCAAGCAAGTTATAAGAACTTCTAAAGCGAGGGCAGAAGAAAAACTAGCTCAGTCTATGAAAAAAGGGGATAAGACATTCTTCAGATATATAAATGAAAAAAGGAAATTAAAACAAGGAATAACTAAATTAAAAACAAAGGACGGAAGGTATGTAGAAGAGAATAAAGGGCTAGCCGACTGCCTTAATGAATACTTCTGTTCAGTTTTTACAAATGAAAAAGAAGGAGAAGGACCTCCACTAGAAAGGATGACTAATAAATCGTTTGATGCATGTGTCTTTACAGAGGAAGATGTTCTAAGTTTGCTGTCTAAAGTGAAGACAAATAAGTCACAGGGGCCTGATGAGATGCACCCAAAATTATTAAAAGAGCTTAGTGGTGAGCTGCAAAACCGTTAACAGATTTATTTAACCAATCATTAGTAACAGGAGTTGTCCCGGAAGATTGGAAATTGGCAAATGTCGTGCCCATTCACAAGAAAGGTAGCAGGGAGGAATCGAGCAACTATAGACCAGTGAGTCTGACATCAATAGCAGGCAAATTAATGGAAACCCTATTAAAGGATAGGATTGTGGAACATCTAAAATCCCATGGATTGCAAGATGAAAAACAACATGGGTTTACTTCAGGGAGATCATGTCAAACAAATCTTATAGATTTTTTTGACTGGGTGACTAAAATAATAGACGGTGGAGGTGCAGTAGACATCGCATATCTAGATTTTAGTAAGGCTTTTGACACTGTCCCACATAGAAGACTTATCAATAAACTGCAGTCATTGAGCATGGACTCCCATATTGTTGAGTGGATTAGGCAGTGGCTGAGTGACAGACAGCAGAGGGTTGTAGTCAATAGAGAACATTCAAAACAAGGTCATGTTACCAGTGGGGTTCCACAGGGATCTGTACTGGGACCAATTTTGTTTAATATCTTCATAAGTGATATTGCAAAAGGCCTCGATGGTAAGGTTTGTCTTTTTGCTGATGACACAAAGATATGTAACAGGGTTGATGTTCCTGGAGGGAAACGCCAAATGGAAAAGGATTTAGGAAAACTAGAAGAATGGTCAGAACTCTGGCAACTGAAATTTAATGTGGATAAGTGCAAGATAATGCACCTGGGGAGTAAAAACCCAAGGGAAGATATAGAATATTTGACACAGTCCTGACCTCAGTATCTGAGGAAAGGGATTTAGGAGTAATTATTTCAGAAGACTTAAAGGTGGGAAGACAATGTAATAGGGCAGCACGAAATGCCAGCAGAATGCTTGGATGTATAGGGAGAGGTATAAGCAGTAGAAAGAGTGAAGTGCTTATGCCGCTGTACAGAACACTGGTGAGACCTCACTTGGAGTATTGTGCGCAGTACTGGAGGCCATATCTCCAGAAGGATATAGATACTCTAGAGAGAGTTCAGAGAAGAGCTACTAAACTAGTACATGGATTGCAGGATAAAACTTACCAGGAAAGGTTAAAGGACCTTAATATGTATAGCTTGGAAGAAAGAAGAGACAGAGGGGATATGATAGAAACTTTTAAATACATAAAGGGAATCAACTCGGTAAAGGAGGAGAGAATATTTAAAAGAAGAAAAACTACCACAAGAGGACACAGTTTTAAATTAGAGGGGCATAGGTTTAAAAGTAATATAAGGAAGTATTACTTTACTGAGAGAGTAGTGGATGCATGGAATAGCCTTCCTGCAGAAGTGGTAGCTGCAAATACAGTGAAGGAGTTTAAGCATGCATGGGATAGGCATAAGGCTATACTTCATATAAGATAGGGCCAGGGACTATTATTAGGATTCAGATATATTGGGCAGACTAGATGGGCCAAATGGTTCTTATCTGCCGACACAGTCTATGTTTCTATGTTATGCTTTATAGCGCTGGAGTCCTAGGTTCGAATCTGACCAAGGACAACATCTGCATACAGTTTGTATGTTCTCCCTGTGTTTGTGTGGATTTCCTCCAGGTACTCCAGTTTCCTCCCACACTCCAAAGACATACTGATAGGGAACTTAGATTGTGAGCCCCATTGGGGACAGCTTGATGCTGATGTCTGTAAAGCACTGCGGGAATACAGCAGCGCTATATAAATGTGCAAAACAAATTTTTAAAAAATTCAAAAGAACAAAGTACATCCCATGTATCAATAGCTTGCAGAACAACCTTCAACAGCAATAACTTAAATTGAAGTAATCGTGTCCTGCATGAATTTATCAGTCTCTCATATGTTCTGGAGGAATTCTGGCCCACTCTTCTTTAGTGTTGGTTAAGTTCATTGAGTTTTGTGGGCATTTATGCACAGCTCTCTTGAAGTCCCACCACTTTACCTCTCCCTTCAGCATTTCAATTGGGTTAAGGTCTGGACTTTGGGCCATCGCAAAAGCTTGATTCTTTTCTTTTTCAGACATTCTTTTGTACATTTGCTGCATTAACTAGTTTTGGCCAGGATTTACAGCTGTTGGACAGACGGTCTCACATTTCATTCTAGAATATTTTGGTATACAGAGGAGTTCATGGTCGACTGACTAATGACTGCAAGATGCCCTGGTCCTGTGGCTGCCAAACAAGGCTAAATGATCACTCCTCTACCACCGTTCTTGACAGTTGGTATGTGGTGTTTATGCTGATATGCTGTGTTCAATTTTCACCAAATGTGGTGCTGTACAATATTGCCAAACATCTCTCACTTTGGGGGCAATTTTCTTTTGTTAAAATATTGAGCTGTTCTGTTATAAAGGCTTTTTCTAGCTGTGTGAATCTTACTTTCTACTTTCACTTTGTTCCGTTCATCTAATTCCGTTCATCTAATAAACCTGATATCTAAATTTCTATAAGGTCATAAACACTTATTTTAGCCACATTCTTGTCAGTAAGATAAAAATTTAGCTATAATGAGAGTTTATAAGATCAGAGATCAGAGATAAGGAGCTGTCAGCTGAGCTGCCTGATGGAAGAGTGAAAATTCAGATCCTGTTGCTAGAGAAACTCAAGAAAATTTTAAATAAAGAACAATTGAAAAAATTATTTTTAGCTCAATGCAATAACGAATAAAAAAAGTCCCCCAAAGTGTTACATAGCCTTTAAGTTGTGCTGCCATGTGTTTTTTTTATTTTTTTTAAATAAAAGACTTTCTACTGGCAACCCTTTCAAGCAAGTCATACTATACTTGTTCAGTGTTTTTTCTAATTGAACCCTCAAAAAATGTATCTTGCTGAGGACGGTAGAATTTTCCATGTATCACTACGTTTTTTGTTTTTATTTTGCAATTTCTCTGAGCATTGCACGGTCTGACCTTGGGGTGAATTTGCTAGGAGACTCAAGCTATCTTGAATGTTTATCACTTGTGAATAATCTTTCTTACTGTAGAATCATGTATTTCAAATTTGGAAACTGTTCTTTTCAGATTGAAGGGCATCAACAATTGCTTCTCTAATATCATTGCTGATGTCTTTCCTCCTTGGCGTTGTGTTAACACATGCCTGAATGCCCCATACCAGCAAGCTGCTAAAACCTTTACAGAGGTGGTCACACTTACTGATGATCAGTTAATCAAGGGCCTAGTTTTTGTAAAATAATGACAGTGTAATTTGTAATGTGTTGTTCATCTAAGGTCGTATTTACCCAATTTTAAGACCTTGTAAGAACCAGATGTTTTTATTACGCTCTGATACTTAAAAATAATTCAAAGAGGGTTTACAGTGTTTTTCTCATGACTATACATGTGTGCAAGATACTAACACTGCATCAGGCAAGATATAAAATATCTGACTAAGGCCTCATGCACACGACCGTCCTGTTTTTTGCGGTCCGCAAAAAACAGAACCTGCCTGTGTGCCTTCCGCAATTTGTGGAACGGAACGGGCGGCCCATTGTAGACATGCCTATTCTTGTACGCAAAACGGACAAAAAGAGGACATGCTATATTTTTTTTGTGGGGCCACTGAAAGGAGCAACGGATGCAGACAGCACACAAAGTGCTATCCGCATCTTTTGCGGCCCCATTGAAGTGAATGGGTCCGCATCCGAGCTTCCAAAACGGCGGCTCGGATGCAGACCCAAACAACGGCCGTGTGCATGAGGACTAAGAATGCACAACTGTCCGTAAATAAAGGTGGACTTACCTGACTATGGGATCACCTCAGGGCTAGATGAATATAGATGTACCATTGTGGTTTAGTAGCATATGGGTCCTGCTAAGGAGAGCGTTTTGCACTTTGTACCTTGTTCACACTTCTTTCTGCTGCTGATTCAATTCCACATAGCAGAAAGGCTCTAGAAGTAAGATCTGCACTCTGGAAATCTGGGTGTTGGAAGGGCTGATGTTGATAAGGAATATATGAATTTACCATAAAAACAGGTCTCTAGATGTGAGACCTTCACTCTGGAAAGCTGGGTGCTGGAAAGTCTTCTTTTCTTGTCCGATTTGTCAATTTTTTCAAGAAATTAGATTTGTGGTTGAAAAGATTCTGCATGAGTCAAATGTGCTCTAATTGTCCTGAAAAATTGGAATATGACACTCTGAGGTCTCCAAGGATTCTGATTTTTTTCATATTTTGTGGTTTTGTTGAAAGGATAATTTGTGTAGGTATAATAACTGGCAGCAATAGTAGTGCCAGAAGAAGCATGGATCAAACAAGGCAGTAGATATGTGTGTGGCTGTTTTAAGGTGGTAGTAGTAGTAGTAGTAGTAGTAGTAGTAGTAGTAGTAGTGGTAGTGGTTGTGTAGAGGCAATGGTAGTGACAGTAGGGGTAATGGACATGGTAGTAAGTGGATTAGCAGCTTAGAATAGCAACTGCAGCAGTGGAAGCAGCAGCCATATGCTGTAATGCTGTGAAACATGATGCTAGGAAGGAAGGCAGGCAGACAGCAGCAGTGGTGGGATGGTGCAGACCATAAATAGCCACCGTCACCAATGTCAGATCTATTCATTGGCCTTAAATGGAAAAGTTTGAAAATCCTCAGGAATCCATAAATTGTTCATTTTGACAAAAGTGATGTTTTGTACACTAGTGGAGGACACCTTTGTCCTTTTAGGTGTGACAACATCACCTGCCTCACTAAAAACCGTTTTTGAGATGGCTTGATAAGACATTAAAGAAATGGAAAACTGGGCCAGTTAGTTGTCTGTTAGAAAGTGAACCTGCAACCCAGATCACTCTGGATCAGGTTTTCATTAAGAATATACAGTCAGGTCCATAAATATTGGGACATCGACACAATTCAAAATTTTTTTGGTCTATACACCACCACAATGGATTTGAAATTAAACAAACAAGATGTGCTTTAACTACAGACTGACAGCTTTAATTTGAGGGTATTTACATCCAAATCAGGTGAACGGTGTAGGAGTTACAACAGTTTGCATATGTGCCTCCCACTTGTTAAGGGACCAAAAGTAATGGGACAGAATAATAATCATAAATCAAACTTGCACTTTTTAATACTTGGTTGCAAATCCTTTGCAGTCAATTACAGCCTGAAGTCTGGAACGCATAGACATCACCAGATGCTTAGTTTCATCCCTGGTGATGCTCTGCCAGGCCTCTACTGCAACTGTCTTCAGTTCCTGCTTGTTCTTGGGGCATTTTCCCTTCAGTTTTGTCTTCAGCAAGTGAAATGCATGCTCAATCGGATTCAGGCCAGGTGATTGACTTGGCCATTGCATAACATTCCACTTCTTTCCCTTAAAAAAACTCTTAGGTTGCTTTTTCAGTATGCTTTGGGTCATTGTCCATCTGCACTGTGAAGTGCCGTCCAGTGAGTTCTGAAGCATTTGGCTGAATATGTGCAGATAATATTGCCCGAAACACTTCAGATTTCATCCTGTTGCTTTTGTCAGCAGTCACATCATCAATAAATACAAGAGAACCAATTCCATTGGCAGCCATACATGCCCACACCATGACACTACCACCACCATGCTTCACTGATGAGCTGGTATGCTTAGGATCATGAGCAGTTCCTTTCCTTTTCCATACTCTTCTCTTCCCATCACTCTGGTACAAGTTGATTTTGGTCTCATCTGTCCATAGGATGTTGTTCCAGAACTGTAAAGGCTTTTTTAGATGTCATTTGGCAAACTCTAATCTGGCCTTCCTGTTTTTGAGGCTCACCAATGGTTTACATCTTGTGGTGAACCCTCTGTATTCACTCTGGTGAAGTCTTGTCTTGATTGTTGACTTTGACACACATACACCTACCTCCTGGAGAGTGTTTTTGATCTGGCCAACTGTTGTAAAGGGTATTTTCTTCACCAGGGAAAGAATTCTTCGGTCATCCACCACAGTTGTTTTCCGCGGTCTTCCGGGTCTTTTGGTGTTGATGAGCTCACCGGTGCGTTCCTTCTATTTAAGAGTGTTCCAAACAGTTGTTTTGGCCACGCCAAATGGTTTTGCTATCTCTCTGATTGGTTTGTTTTGCCTTTTTAGCCTAATGATGGCTTTCTTCACTGATAGTGACAGCTCTTTGGATCTCATCTTGAGAGTTGACAGCAACAGATTCCAAATGAAAATAGCACACTTGAAATGAACTCTGGACCTTTTATCTGCTCATTGTAATTGGGATAATGAGGGGACAACACACACCTGGCCATGGAACAGCTGAGAAGCCAATTGTCCCATTACTTTTGGTCCCTTAACAAGTGGGAGGCACATATGCAAACTGTTGTAATTCCTACACCATTCACCCAATTTGGATGTAAATACCCTCAAATTAAAGCTGAAAGTCTGCAGTTAAAGCACGTGTTGTTCGTTTCATTTTAAATCCATTGTGGTGGTGTATAGAGCCAAAAATGTTACAATTGCATCGATGTCCCAATATTTATGGACCTGACTGTATCTTTATTTTGCTCCATTCAGATTTTCCTGAACTCTGACCAGTCTATCGTTCCCAGCTGCTGAAAAACATGCAGACAGCTGATGCTGCCACCACCATGCTTCACTGTAGGGATGGTATTGCTCAGGTGATGAGCAGTGCTTGGTTTTCTCCAGACATGACTCTTATAATTGAGGTAACAAAGTCCAATCTTTGTCTCATCAGACCATAGAATCTTGTTTCTCACAGTCTGACAGTAATTTAGGTGCTTTTTTTTGCAAACTGTAGGTGTGCTTTCATGTGTATTTTACTGAGGAGGGGCTTCTTTTTGGCCACTCTGCCATAAAACACAGATTGGTGCTACAGTGATGAAGGATCTCTGGTGCTCAGCCAGAGTGACTATTAAGTTCTTGGTCACCTCTCTTACCAAAGTCCTTCTCCCCTGGTTACTTAGTTTGGTGGAGAGGCTAGTTCAAGGAGTAGTCCAGGTTGTTACAACCTTCTACCATTTCAGAATTATGGAGGCCGCTGTATTCTTGGGAAGTTTCATAGTAACATAGTAATATAGTAACATAGTATGTAAGGCCGAAAAAATACATTTGTCCACCCAGTTCAGCCTGTTATCCTGCAAGTTGATCCAGAGGAAAGCAAAAACAAAAACTGAGGTAGAAGCCAATTTTCTGTACTGTAGTTCCCCTATTCCAGTTAATACTTTAGTTGCCCTCCTCTGTACCCTCTCCAGCTCTGCTATGTCTGCCTTGTTCACAGGAGCCCAGAACTGTACACAGTACTCCATGTGTGGTCTGACTAGTGATTTGTAAAGTGGTAGGACTATGTTCTCATCACGGGCATCTATGCCCCTTTTGATGCAACCCATTATCTTATTGGCCATAGCAGCAGCTGCCTAACACTGGTTTTTACAGCTACAGCTTAGTTTGCTACTCACTAAAATTCCTAGGTCATTTTCCATGTCAGTGTTACCCAGTGTTTTACCATTTAGTATGTACGGGTGACTTGTATTATTCCTTCCCATATTTCGCCAATTTTTTGCATAATATTCACAATAAATTCGTGAATTCTAGAATTCGTGATCTCCAGTCATTATTTTTGCGATTACGCAAATCGGCACGAATGATGCGTATATTTTTTTGTGCAGTACATGCAACTTCACTTTTTACCAAGTCTGAGTAGATATTACTGATAGGTGCACTGAGTATTGTGGTGACATCACAGCACTATGTCTGTAGCATGTATGTATGAACAGCAGAGAAACAGTAATTCCTATCACATTACCTAACACACTGCACTGGAACCCATCAGTTACACTATATCACTAGCTAACCTACACTGATTATCTGTATTATATATATATGAGCTAACTAACTATCTAATTTAATTGGATAAGAAATAGGATCCAGATGAAAGCACAGAGCACAGCAACTTCACTGCTATCTCTCTCAGAACTGCAAAAAAAATGCAGAAAATGGCTGCTGGGTATGGATGAGCGAACCCGAACTGTATAGTACATTTACAGTTCGTAAAAGTTCGGGTTCGGTGTTCGGCGCTTTCTTGGCGCTTTTTGAAAGGCTGCAAAGCAGCCAATCAACAAGCGTCATACTACTTGCCCCAAGAGGCCATCACAGCCTTGCCTACTATTGGCATGGCTGTGATTGGCCAGTGCAGCATGTGACCCAGCCTCTATATAAGCTTGGGTCACGTTGCGCTGCACGTCACTCTGCTGATTGAAGCATAGGGAGAGGTTGCTGCTGCGACGTTAGGGCGAGATTAGGCAGATTAACTCCTCCAAAAGACTTCATTCTGTGATCGATCTGCAGCTGTGGATCATTCAAGTGCTAATATTGACTTGCTCACTTTTTTGAGGCTGCCCAGAGCGTTTTTAGATCACTTTTTTTCTGAAGTGATCGGCGGCCATTTTGTGACTTGTGGTACGCCAGCACAAGCTATCACCAAGTGTATTTAACCATCAATAGTGTGGTTATTTTGTGCTATATCCTACATCAGCTGCAGGCTGAGCCTGTGTCACCGAAGTGCATTTAACCATCAACAGTCTGGTTATTTTTTGGCCATATACTACATCAGCTGCAGGCTGAGCCTGTGTCACCGAAGTGCATTTAACCATCAACAGTCTGGTTATTTTTTGGCCATATACTACATCTGGTGCAGGCTGAGCCTGTGTCACCCAAGTGCATTTAACCATCAACAGTGTGGTTATTTTTTGGCCATATACTACATCAGGGGCAAGTTGAGCCTGTCACCCAGCGCCTAAAAAATAGACCTGACATTTCTATTCAACCAAATCTGTACTGTTTTAGCTGGTCAAGTTATTTCTAGTGACCGTAAAAGCACATTTTTTTTTCTGGGTTGAAAAACTATTCCCAAATTTGCCATTCTCAAAATAACTAGTTTCTGGTATTTGAGGCCTACTTGAAATCTATCCCAAAAAGGATATCTTACATTGAAGGTACTGATAGTGTCATTCAGAAAAACCTAAGACACACGCTACCGTGCAGATGGAAGTCTGATTCTGTGATTAAACCTATACCTGTCACACAGCGCAGAAAAAAAGGCCTCACATTTCTATTCAACCAAATCTGTACTGTTTTAGCTGGTCAAGTTATTTCTTGTGACCGTAAAAGCACATTTTTTTTTTCTGGGTTGAAAAACTATTCCCAAGTTTGCCATTCTCAAAATAACTAGTTTCTGGTATTTGAGGCCTACTTGAAATCTATCCCAAAAAGGATATCTTACATTGAAGGTACTGATAGTGTCATTCAGAAAAACCTAAGACATACGCTACCGTGCAGATAGAAGTCTGATTCTGTGATTAAACCTATACCTGTCACACAGCGCAAAAAAAAAAAGCAGGCCTCACATTTCTATTCAACCAAATCTGTACTGTTTTAGCTGGTCAAGTTATTTCTAGTGACCGTAAAAGCACATTTTTTTTTCTGGGTTGAAAAACTATTCCCAAATTTGCCATTCTCAAAATTGTGGTGAATGGGAACAATGAGGAAAACATCTAATAAGGGACGCGGACGCGGACGTGGACATGGTCGTGGTGGTATTAGTGGACCCTCTGGTGCTGGGAGAGGACGTGGCCGTTCTGCCACAGCCACACGTCCTAGTGAACCAACTACCTCAGGTCCCAGTAGCCAGCAGAATTTACAGCGATATTTGGTGGGGCCCAATGCCGTTCTAAGGATGGTAAGGCCTGAGCAGGTACAGGCATTAGTCAATTGGGTGGCCGACAGTGGATCCAGCACGTTCACATTATCTCCCACCCAGTCTTCTGCAGAAAGCGCACAGATGGCGCATGAAAACAAAGCCCATCGGTCTGTCACATCACCCCCATGCATATCAGGGAAACTGTCTGAGCCTCAAGTTATGCAGCAGTCTCTTATGCTGTTTGAAGACTCTGCTGCCAGGGTTTCCCAAGGGCATCCACCTAGCCTTTCCCCAGGGGTGGAAGAGATAGAATGCACTAACGCACAACCACTTATTTTTCCTGATGATGAGAACATGGGAATACCACCTCAGCACGTCTCTGATGATGACGAAACTCAGGTGCCAACTGCTGCGTCTTTCTGCAGTGTGCAGACTGAACAGGAGGTCAGGGATCAAGACTGGGTGGAAGACGATGCAGGGGACGATGAGGTCCTAGACCCCACATGGAATGAAGGTCGTGCCACTGACTTTCAGAGTTCGGAGGAAGAGGCAGTGGTGAGACCGAGCCAACAGCGTAGCAAAAGAGGGAGCAGTGGGCAAAATCAGAACACCCGCCGCCAAGAGACTCCGCCTGCTACTGACCGCCGCCATCTGGGACCGAGAACCCCAAAGGCAGCTTCAAGGAGTTCCCTGGCATGGCACTTCTTCAAACAATGTGCTGACGACAAGACCCGAGTGGTTTGCACACTGTGCCATCAGAGCCTGAAGCGAGGCATTAACGTTCTGAACCTTAGCACAACCTGCATGACCAGGCACCTGCATGCAAAGCATAAACTGCAGTGGAGTAAACACCTTAAAAACAAGGAAGTCACTCAGGCTCCCCCTGCTACCTCTTCTGCTGCTGCTGCCTCGGCCTCTTCTGCTGCTGCTGCCGCCGCCTCGGCCTCTTCCTCTGCCTCTGGAGGAACGTTGGCACCTGCCGCCCAGCAAACATGGGATGTACCATCAACACCACCACCTGCGTCACCAAGCATCTCAACCATGTCACACGGCAGCGTTCAGCTCTCCATCTCACAAACATTTGAGAGAAAGCGTAAATTCCCACCTAGCCACCCTCGATCCCTGGACCTGAATGCCAGCATTTCTAAACTACTGGCCTATGAAATGCTGTCATTTAGGCTGGTGGACACACACAGCTTCAAACAGCTCATGTCACTTGCTGTCCCACAGTATGTTGTTCCCAGCCGCCACTACTTCTCCAAGAGAGCCGTGCCTTCCCTGCACAAACAAGTGTCCGATAAAATCAAGTGTGCACTGCGCAACGCCATCTGTGGCAAGGTCCACCTAACCACAGATACGTGGACCAGTAAGCAGGGCCAAGGACGCTATATCTCCCTAACTGCACACTGGGTAAATGTAGTGGCGGCTGGGCCCCAGGCGGAGAGCTGTTTGGCGCACGTCCTTCCGCCGCCAAGGATCGCAGGGCAACATTCTTTGCCTCCTGTCTCCTCCTCCTCCTACTCAGCTTCCTCCTCCTCTTCTTCCAC
This sequence comes from Bufo bufo, assembly GCF_905171765.1. Taxonomy (NCBI): domain Eukaryota; kingdom Metazoa; phylum Chordata; class Amphibia; order Anura; family Bufonidae; genus Bufo; species Bufo bufo. Next base: position 515,424,474 of record NC_053390.1, on the reverse strand, counting down.
CTGCTCATCCAGTCAGCCACACACCTTCACCACCAACTTCAGCACAGCCCGGGGTAAACGTTAGCAGGCCATTCTGAAACTCATATGTTTGGGGGACAGGCCCCACACCGCACAGGAGTTGTGGCGGTGTATAGAACAACAGACCGACGAGTGGTTGCTGCCGGTGAGCCTCAAGCCCGGCCTGGTGGTGTGCGATAATGGGCGAAATCTCGTTGCAGCTCTGGGACTAGCTGGTTTGACGCACATCCCTTGCCTGGCGCATGTGCTGAATTTGGTGGTGCAGAAGTTCATTCGCAACTACTCCGACATGTCAGAGCTGCTGCATAAAGTGCGGGCCGTCTGTTCGCGCTTCCGGCGTTCACACCCTGCCGCTGCTCGCCTGTCTGCGCTACAGCGTAACTTCGGCCTTCCCGCTCACCGCCTCATATGCGACGTACCCACCAGGTGGAACTCCACCTTGTATATGCTGGACAGACTGTGCGAGCAGCAGCAGGCCATAGTGGAGTTTCAGCTGCAGCACGCACGGGTCAGTCGCACTGTGGATCAGACACACTTCACCACCAATGACTGGGCCTCCATGCGAGACCTGTGTGCCCTGTTGCGTTGTTTCGAGTACTCCACCAACATGGCCAGTGGCGATGACGCCGTTATCAGCGTTACAATACCACTTCTATGTCTCCTTGAGAAAACACTTAGGGCGATGATGAAAGAGGAGGTGGCCCAGGAGGAAGAGGAGGAAGAGGGGTCATTTTTAGCACTTTCAGGCCAGTCTCTTCGAAGTGACTCAGAGGGAGGTTTTTTGCAACACCAGAGGCCAGGTACAAAGGACGAGGATGAGGAGGAGGTGGAGGAGGATGAGGATGAAGCATGTTCACAGCGGGGTGGCACCCAAAGCAGCTCGGGCCCATCACTGGTGCGTGGCTGGGGGAAAACACAGGACGATGTCGATACGCCTCCCACAGAGGACAGCTTGTCCTTACCTCTGGGCAGCCTGGCACACATGAGCGACTACATGCTGCAGTGCCTGCGCAACGACAGCAGAGTTGCCCACATTTTAACGTGTGCGGACTACTGGGTTGCCACCCTGCTGGATCCCCGGTACAAAGACAATGTGCCCACCTTACTTCCTACACTGGGGCGTGATAGGAAGATGCGCGAGTACAAGCGCACGTTGGTAGACGCGCTACTGAGAGCATTCCCAAATGTCACAGGGGAACCAGTGGAAACCCAAGGCGAAGGCAGAGGAGGAGCAAGAGGTCGCCAACGCAGCTGTGTCACGGCCAGCTCCTCTGAGGGCAAGGTTAGCATGGCAGAGATGTGGAAAAGTTTTGTCACCACGCCACAGCTAACTGCACCACCACCTGATACGGAACGTGTTAGCAGGAGGCAACATCTCACTAACATGGTGGAACAGTACCTGTGCACACCCCTCCACGTACTGACTGATGGTTCGGCCCCATTCAACTTCTGGGTCTCCAAATTGTCCACGTGGCCAGAGCTAGCCTTTTATGCCTTGGAGGTGCTGGCCTGTCCGGCGGCCAGCGTTTTGTCTGAACGTGTATTCAGCACGGCAGGGGGCGTCATTACAGACAAACGCAGCCGCCTGTCTACAGCCAATGTGGACAAGCTGACGTTCATAAAAATGAACCAGGCATGGATCCCACAGGACCTGTCCATCCCTTGTGCAGATTAGATATTAACTACCTCCCCTTAACAATATATTATTCTACTCCAGGGCACTTCCTCATTCAATCCTATTTTTATTTTCATTTTACCATTATATTGCGGGCAACCCAAAGTTGAATGAACCTCTCCTCTGTCTGGGTGCCGGGGCCTAAATGTGTGACAGTGGCCTGTTCCAGTGGTGGGTGACGTGAAGCCTGATTCTCTGCTATGATATGAAGACTGATTCTGCGCTGACATAAGGCCATATTCTCTGTTACGGGACCTCTATCCTCTGTCTGGGTGCCGGGGCCTAAATGTGTGACAGTGGCCTGTTCCAGTGGTGGGTGACGTGAAGCCTGATTCTCTGCTATGACATGAAGACTGATTCTGCGCTGACATAAGGCCAGATTCTCTGTTACGGGACCTCTCTCCTCTGCCTGGGTGCCTGGGCCTAAATATGTGACAGTGGCCTGTTCCAGTGGTGGGTGACGTGAAGCCTGATTCTCTGCTATGACATGAAGACTGATTCTGCGCTGACATAAGGCCAGATTCTCTGTTACGGGACCTCTCTCCTCTGCCTGGGTGCCTGGGCCTAAATATGTGACAGTGGCCTGTTCCAGTGGTGGGTGACGTGAAGCCTGATTCTCTGCTATGACATGAAGACTGATTCTGCGCTGACATAAGGCCAGATTCTCTGTTACGGGACCTCTCTCCTCTGTCTGGGTGCCGGGGCCTAAATGTGTGACAGTGGCCTGTTCCAGTGGTGGGTGACGTGAAGCCTGATTCTCTGCTATGACATGAAGACAGATTCTGTGCTGACATAAGGCCAGATTCTCTGTTACGGGACCTCTCTCCTCTGCCTGGGTGCCTGGGCCTAAATGTGTGAGAGTGGCCTGTTCTAGTGGTGGGTGACGTGAAGCCTGATTCTCTGCTATGACATGAAGACAGATTCTGTGCTGACATAAGGCCAGATTCTCTGTTACGGGACCTCTCTCCTCTGCCTGGGTGCCTGGGCCTAAATGTGTGACAGTGGCCTGTTCCAGTGGTGGGTGACGTGAAGCCTGATTCTCTGCTATGACATGAAGACAGATTCTGCGCTGACATAAGGCCAGATTCTCTGTTACGGGACCGCTCTCCTCTGTCTGGGTGCCGGGGCCTAAATGTGTGACAGTGGCCTGTTCCAGTGGTGGGTGATGGGAAGCCTGATTCTCGGCTATGACATGAAGACTGATTCTGCGCTGACATAAGGCCAGATTCTCTGTTATGGGACCTCTCTCCTCTGCCTGGGTGCCTGGGCCTAAATGTGTGACAGTGGCCTGTTCCAGTGGTGGGTGAATTGAAGCCTGATTCTCTGCTATGACATGAAGACTGAATCTGTGCTGACATGAAGCCAGATTCTTTGCTATGGCATGAAGAGACTGATTCTCTGCTGATGTGAAGCCAGATTCTCTGCTATGGGACCTCTGTCCAATTGATATTGGGTCATTTTAATATTTTAAATTTTTATTTTAATTAATTTCCCTATCCACATTTGTTTGCAGGGTATTTACCTACATGTTGCTGCCTTTTGCAGCCCTCTAGCTCTTTCCTGGGCTGTTTTACAGCCTTTTTAGTGCCCAAAAGTTCGGGTCCCCATTGACTTCAATGGGGTTCGGGTTCGGGACGAAGTTCGGTTCGGGTTCGGATCCCGAACCCGAACATTTCCGGGAAGTTCGGCCGAACTTCTCGAACCCGAACATCCAGGTGTTCACTCAACTCTACTGCTGGGTTGTTTCTTATATAGTAAAGGGGTAGGCAACTTTCCTATTGGTTGCTAGGGATGTTGCTAAGCTCTGACAAAGATATTGCAGCCTTCTAATTGGCCCACAAGCAAGAAGGGAGGTTACGGATGAAAAAAAAATCTAGAATATTCGCGATTACGAATATATAGCACAATATTCTACATCTTCGCGAATTTTCGAAGTGGTATTATTTGCACTAAAAATTTTCTCCTCATGGCTTGGTTTTTGCTGTTATATCAATTGTCAGCTATGAGACAAATCATATCTTAAAGGGACACTGACAGGCCAAATCAGCATATATAGTTAGATATATGACATTACAGGTCTTATAGAGTCTTTTAAAAGCATATAAGTATCCCCCCTGTCCACCTTATAAAGAGCAAAATATAAAGTTTTATAACCTGCTTCTCCGGTCAGCAATCTGCCCAAGGGGCGGCGTTTCATGTGAAAATGCGCCCAGCCAGCCTTCCCAACTGCCGTTCTTAAGCCCCGCCCAGCTCATCATTATTCACTTCGCTGGGCGGCGGCTAGAACTTTCCCCAGTCCCGATCCTGCGCATGGGCAATTCAATCCTCTGGGCATCGTTCATGCCCAATCTTCTGCGCCTGCGCCCCGCCGTGGTTAGATCGCGCATGCGTACACACACAGCCTGCCTGCGTCTTGGAGGCAGCTGCAGCCTCAGCCATGCACTGTTCAGAGCAGCGCTTCAGAGCGCTGCTCACTCACATCGCCCAGCGAAGTGAATAATGATGAGCTGGGCGGGGCTTAAGAACGGCAGTTGGGAAGGCTGGCTGGGCGCATTTTCACATGAAACGCTGCCCCTTGGGCAGATTGCTGACCGGACAAGCAGGTTATAAAACTTTATATTTCGCTCTTTATAAGGTGGACAGGGGGGATACTTATATGCTTTTAAAAGACTCTATAAGACCTGTAATGTCATATATCTAACTATATATGCTGATTTGGCCTGTCAGTGTCCCTTTAATGTCCCAAATTACCATAGGTGGACTTCAATCAATGTGTAAAAACACCTCAACGAAGATTAAGAGAAATGGGAGGCCCTAAAGCTAAATTTCAAGTGTCATTACAAAAGGTTTGAATACTTGTGTCCATGCAAAATGTAAGTTTTTCCTTTTCAATACATTTTTTTTATATTTCTAAAGTTCTGTTTTTACTTTTCTCATTATGGAGTATTGAGTGCAGATTTTGTTATTTTAGCACAAGGCTGTAACATAACAAAATGTGCAAAAAGTGAAAAAGTATAAAGACTTTCCAAATACATTGTAAATATGTCTTTAAAATGGTTATCCCTATATCACAAAAATACCTAAACATTTTGACTAGGGATGAGCGAACCCGAATTTTGGGGTGTCTGTGACATGGACCCGAACCCGAACATTTTCGTAAAAGTCCGGGTTCGGGTTCAGTGTTCGGCGCTTTCTTAGCGTTTTTTGAAAGGCTGCAAAGCAGCCAATCAACAAGCGTCATACTACTTGCCCCAAGAGGCCATCACAGCCTTGCCTACTATTGGCATGGCTGTGATTGGCCAGTGCAGCATGTGACCCAGCCTCTATATAAGCTTGGGTCACGTAGCGCTGCACGTCACTCTGCTGATTCAAGCATAGGGAGAGGTTGCTGCTGCGACGTTAGGGCGAGATTAGGCAGATTAACTCCTCCAAAAGACTTCATTCTGTGATCGATCTCCAGCTGTGGATCATTGAAGTGCTAATATCGACTTGCTCACTTTTTTGAGGCTGCCCAGAGCGTTTTTAGATCACTTTTTTCTGGGGTGATCGGCGGCCATTTTGTGGCTTGTGGTGCGCCAGCACAAGCTACCACCAAATGCTTTTAACCATCAATAGTGTGGTTATTTTTTGCTATATCCTACATCAGCTGCAGGCTGAGCCTGTGTCACCGAAGTGCATTTAACCATCAACAGTCTGGTTATTTTTTGGCCATATACTACATCAGGTGCAGGCTGAGCCTGTGTCACCCAAGTGCATTTAACCATCAACAGTGTGGTTATTTTTTGGCCATATACTACATCTGGTGCAGGCTGAGCCTGTGTCACCCAAGTGCATTTAACCATCAACAGTGTGGTTAATTTTTGGCCATATACTACATCAGGTGCAGGCTGAGCCTGTGTCACCCAAGTGCATTTAACCATCAATAGTGTGGTTATTTTTTGGCCAAATACTACATCAGGGGCAAGTTGAGCCCGTCACCCAGTGCCTAAAAAATAGACCTGACATTTCTATTCAACCAAATCTGTACTGTTTGAGCTGGTCAAGTTATTTGTAGTGACCGTAAAAGCACAGTTTTTGTTCTGGGGTGAAAAACTATTCCCAAATTTGACATTCTCAAAATAAGTAGTTTATGCTATATCAGGCCTACTTGAAATCTATCCCAAAAAGGATATCTTAGATTCAAGGTGCTGATAGTGTCATTCAGAAAAACTTAACACACACGCTACCGTGCAGATACAAGTCTAATTCTGTGATTAAACGTATACCTGTCACACAGCGCAAAAAAAAATAGGCCTCACATTTCGATTCAACCAAATCTGTACTGTTTGAGCTGGTCAAATTATTTGTAGTGACCGTAAAAGCACAGTTTTTGTTCTGGGTTGAAAAACTATTCCCAAATTTGCCATTTTCAAAATTGTGGTGAACGGGAACAATGAGGATAACATCTAATAAGGGACGCGGACGTGGATATGGTCGTGGTGGTGTTAGTGGACCCTCTGGTGCTGGGAGAGGACGTGGCCGTTCTGCCACAGCCACACGTCCTAGTGAACCAACTACCTCAGGTCCCAGTAGCCAGCAGAATTTACAGCGATATTTGTTGGGGCCCAATGCCGCTCTAAGGATGGTAAGGCCTGAGCAGGTACAGGCATTAGTCAATTGGGTGGCCGACAGTGCATCCAGCACGTTCACATTATCTCCCACCCAGTCTTCTGCAGAAAGCGCACAGATGGCGCATGAAAACCAAGCCCAACAGTCTGTCACATCACCCCCATGCATATCAGGGAAACTGTCTGAGCCTCAAGTTATGCAGCAGTATCTTATGCTGTTTGAAGACTCTGCTGCCAGGGTTTCCCAAGGGCATCCACCTAGCCCTTCCCCAGGGGTGGAAGAGATAGAAAGCACTAACGCACAACCACTTATGTTTCTTGATGATGAGGACATGGGAATACCACCTCAGCACGTCTCTGATGATGACGAAACACAGGTGCCAACTGCTGCGTCTTTCTGCAGTGTGCAGACTGAACAGGAGGTCAGGGATCAAGACTGGGTGGAAGACGATGCAGGGGACGATGAGGTCCTAGACCCCACATGGAATGAAGGTCGTTCCACTGACTTTCACAGTTCGGAGGAAGAGGCAGTGGTGAGACCGAGCCAACAGCGTAGCAAAAGAGGGAGCAGTGGGCAAAATCAGAACACCCGCCGCCAAGAGACTCCGCCTGCTACTGACCGCCGCCATCTGGGAACGAGCACCCCAAAGGCAGCTTCAAGGAGTTCCCTGGCATGGCACTTCTTCAAACAATGTGCTGACGACAAGACCCGAGTGGTTTGCACGCTGTGCCATTAGAGCCTGAAGCGAGCCATTAATGTTCTGAACCTTAGCACAACCTGCATGACCAGGCACCTGCATGCAAAGCATGAACTGCAGTGGAGTAAACACCTTAAAAACAAAGAAGTCACTCAGGCTCCCCCTGCTACCTCTTCTGCTGCTGCCGCCTCGGCCTCTTCTGCTGCCGCCGCCTCGGCCTCTTCCTCCGCCTCTGGAGTAACGTTGGCACCTGCCGCCCAGCAAACATGGGATGTACCACCAACACCACCACCTGCGTCACCAAGCATCTCAACCATGTCACACGGCAGCGTTCAGCTCTCCATCTCACAAACATTTGAGAGAAAGTGTAAATTCCCACCTAGCCACCCTCGATCCCTGGCCCTCAATGCCAGCATTTCTAAACTACTGGCCTATGAAATGCTGTCATTTAGGCTGGTGGACACAGACAGCTTCAAACAGCTCATGTCGCTTGCTGTCCCACAGTATGTTGTTTCCAGCCGCCACTACTTCTCCAAGAGAGCCGTGCCTTCCCTGCATAACCAAGTGTCCGCTAAAATCAAGTGTGCACTGCGCAACGCCATCTGTGGCAAGGTCCACCTAACCACAGATACGTGGACCAGTAAGCACGGCCAGGGACGCTATATCTCCCTAACTGCACACTGGGTAAATGTAGTGGCGGCTGGGCCCCAGGCGGAGAGCTGTTTGGCGCACGACCTTCCGCCGCCAAGGATCGCAGGGCAACATTCTTTGCCTCCTGTCTCCTCCTCCTCCTACTCAGCTTCCTCCTCCTCTTCTTCCACCTGCTCATCCAGTCAGCCACACACCTTCACCACCAACTTTAGCACAGCCCGGGGTAAACGTCAGCAGGCCGTTCTGAAACTCATATGTTTGGGGGACAGGCCCCACACAGCACAGGAGTTGTGGCGGGGTATAGAACAACAGACCGACGAGTGGTTGCTGCCGGTGAGCCTCAAGCCCGGCCTGGTGGTGTGCGATAATGGGCGAAATCTCGTTGCAGCTCTGGGACTAGCCGGTTTGACGCACAACCCTTGCCTGGCGCATGTGCTGAATTTGGTGGTGCAGAAGTTCATTCGCAACTACCCCGACATGTCAGAGCTGCTGCATAAAGTGCGGGCCGTCTGTTCGCGCTTCCGGCGTTCACACCCTGCTGCTGCACGCCTGTCTGCGCTACAGCGTAACTTCGGCCTTCCCGCTCACCGCCTCATATGCGATGTGCCCACCAGGTGGAACTCCACCTTGCACATGCTGGACAGACTGTGCGAGCAGCAGCAGGCCATAGTGGAGTTTCAGCTGCTGCACGCACGGGTCAGTCGCACTGCGGAACAGCACCACTTCACCACCAATGACTGGGCCTCCATGCGAGACCTGTGTGCCCTGTTGCGCTGTTTCGAGTACTCCACCAACATGGCCAGTGGCGATGACGCCGTTATCAGCGTTACAATACCACTTCTATGTCTCCTTGAGAAAACACTTAGGGCGATGATGAAAGAGGAGGTGGCCCAGGAGGAAGAGGAGGAAGAGGGGTCATTTTTAGCACTTTCAGGCCAGTCTCTTCGAAGTGACTCAGAGGGAGGTTTTTTGCAACACCAGAGGCCAGGTACAAATGTGGCCAGACAGGGCCCACTACTGGAGGACGAGGAGGACGAGGATGAGGAGGAGGTGGAGGAGGATGAGGATGAAGCATGTTCACAGCGGGATGGCACCCAAAGCAGCTCGGGCCCATCACTGGTGCGTGGCTGGGGGGAAACACAGGACGATGACGATACGCCTCCCACAGAGGACAGCTTGTCCTTACCTCTGGGCAGCCTGGCACACATGAGCGACTACATGCTGCAGTGCCTGCGCAACGACAGCAGAGTTGCCCACATTTTAACGTGTGCGGACTACTGGGTTGCCACCCTGCTGGATCCCCGGTACAAAGACAATGGGCCCACCTTACTTCCTACACTGGAGCGTGATAGGAAGATGCGCGAGTACAAGCGCACGTTGGTAGACGCGCTACTGAGAGCATTCCCAAATGTCACAGGGGAACCAGTGGAAACCCAAGGCGAAGGCAGAGGAGGAGCAAGAGGTTGCCAACTCAGCTGTGTCACGGCCAGCTCCTCTGAGGGCAAGGTTAGCATGGCAGAGATGTGGAAAAGTTTTGTCACCACGCCACAGCTAACTGCACCACCACCTGATACGGAACGTGTTAGCAGGAGGCAACATTTCACTAACATGGTGGAACAGTACCTGTGCACACCCCTCCACGTACTGACTGATGGTTCGGCCCCATTTAACTTCTGGGTCTCCAAATTGTCCACGTGGCCAGAGCTAGCCTTTTATGCCTTGGAGGTGCTGGCCTGCCCGGCGGCCAGCGTTTTGTCTGAACGTGTATTCAGCACGGCAGGGGGCGTCATTACAGACAAACGCAGCCGCCTGTCTACAGCCAATGTGGACAAGCTGACGTTCATAAAAATGAACCAGGCATGGATCCCACAGGACCTGTCCATCCCTTGTGCAGATTAGATATTAACTACCTCCCCTTAACAATATATTATTCTACTCCAGGGCACTTCCTCATTCAATCCTATTTTTATTTTCATTTTACCATTATATTGCGGGGCAACCCAAAGTTGAATGAACCTCTCCTCTGTCTGGGTGCCGGGGCCTAAATGTGTGACAGTGGCCTGTTCCAGTGGTGGGTGACGTGAAGCCTGATTCTCTGCTATGACATGAAGACTGATTCTGCGCTGACATAAGGCCAGATTCTCTGTTACGGGACCTCTCTCCTCTGCCTGGGTGCCTGGGCCTAAATATGTGACAGTGGCCTGTTCCAGTGGTGGGTGACGTGAAGCCTGATTCTCTGCTATGACATGAAGACTGATTCTGTGCTGACATAAGGCCAGATTCTCTGTTACGGGACCTCTCTCCTCTGCCTGGGTGCCTGGGCCTAAATATGTGACAGTGGCCTGTTTCAGTGGTGGGTGACGTGAAGCCTGATTCTCTGCTATGACATGAAGACTGATTCTGTGCTGACATAAGGCCAGATTCTCTGTTTCGGGACCTCTCTCCTCTGCCTGGGCCTAAATATATGACAGTGGCCTGTTCCAGTGGTGGGTGACGTGAAGCCTGATTCTCTGCTATGACATGAAGACTGATTCTGTGCTGACATAAGGCCAGATTCTCTGTTACGGGACCTCTCTCCTCTGTCTGGGTGCCGGGGCCTAAATGTGTGACAGTGGCCTGTTCCAGTGGTGGGTGACGTGAAGCCTGATTCTCTGCTATGACATGAAAACTGATTCTGTGCTAACATAAGGCCAGATTCTCTGTTACGGGACCTCTCTTCTCTGCCTGGGTGCCTGGGCCTAAATATGTGACAGTGGCCTGTTCCAGTGGTGGGTGACGTGAAGCCTGATTCTCTGCTATGACATGAAGACTGATTCTGCGCTGACATAAGGCCAGATTCTCTGTTACGGGACCTCTCTCCTCTGTCTGGGTGCCGGGGCCTAAATGTGTGACAGTGGCCTATTCCAGTGGTGGGTGACGTGAAGCCTGATTCTCTGCTATGACATGAAAACTGATTCTGTGCTGACATAAGGCCAGATTCTCTGTTACGGGACCTCTCTCCTCTGCCTGGGTGCCGGGGCCTAAATATGTGACAGTGGCCTGTTCCAGTGGTGGGTGACGTGAAGCCTGATTCTCTGCTATGACACGAAGACTGATTCTGCGCTTACATAAGGCCAGATTCTCTGTTACGGGACCTCTCTCCTCTGTCTGGGTGCCGGGGCCTAAATGTGTGACAGTGGCCTGTTCCAGTGGTGGGTGACGTGAAGCCTGATTCTCTGCTATGACATGAAGACTGATTCTGTGCTGACATAAGGCCAGATTCTCTGTTTCGGGACCTCTCTCCTCTGCCTGGGTGCCTGGGCCTAAATATGTGACAGTGGCCTGTTCCAGTGGTGGGTGACGTGAAGCCTGATTCTCTGCTATGACATGAAGACTGATTCTGTGCTGACATGAAGCCAGATTCTCTGCTATGGCATGAAGAGACTGATTCTCTGCTGACGTGAAGCCAGATTCTTTGCTATGGCATGAAGAGACTGATTCTCTGCTGACGTGAAGCCAGATTCTCTGCTATGGGACCTTTGTCCAATTGATATTGGTAAAATATTTATTTTTTTAATTTTTATTTTAATTCATTTCCCTATCCACATTTGTTTGCAGGGGATTTACCTACATGTTGCTGCCTTTTGCAGCCCTCTAGCTCTTTCCTGGGCTGTTTTACAGCCTTTTTAGTGCCCAAAAGTTCGGGTCCCCATTGACTTCAATAGGGTTCGGGTTCGGGACGAAGTTCGGGTCGGGTTCGGATCCCGAACCCGAACATTTCCGGGAAGTTCGGCCGAACTTCTCGAACCCGAACATCCAGGTGTTCGCTCAACTCTAATTTTGACCTAAAAGTCTATAAAGTCATGTGTAAAATTGCTAACATGTGTCTGATTATTGAGTCCCAACACCTCTCCGGTGTTACAGGGTTAACATCAATCTTTAGTGCATTTATGTCTTGTGCAGTGTGAGACTAAGGTGCCTATGGCCCACCAGCAGAATCCATTCAAGGGACTCAGTGTACAGCTGCATGCAAATACTATTTGACCCCCTTTCGCAAATCCCTAAAACTGCACCAAAAACATGTTTTTCAGTAGTAGCCCAATGCCTAGCCTGTGCTACAGACTGTTCTGTCCTGTATCCCTGCCAGTATCCTGTTGGCTAACTCTATTCTTTGACAAGGGCTCTTTAGTTATGTGAGCCAGGAACACATGCTCACATAGCAAAATATCGTCGAGTTGGGCAACTGGGGAAATAGGATGCTGGCTGGTCTGCATTTGAACCTAGAAGTCATCTCAGCCACCTGAAACCACCTGATGCATCTGTAATAATAGACTGGGTAGTTTATTAAATAATTTACCCCATTTTTATCTTGACGTGTAGGCATGTTAGGATACTGTACATTGCCTATCTGTATGTAATGCAGTCAGTCTATAATGCTGTGTGACACTTGTGCAGTGGAGTGGATGACCTTGGCTCACACTTGCTCAGGGGCTCCACCAGGGATTCACCTGTTCCCCAGTGGGCCACTCTGAGCTTATTCCCCTGCTTGGCAAAGTTTGTTTGGTGCAGTAGGTAAACACTGTCACACTATATGACAGACCATCAGATGCTGTTCAAGTTTAGTTTTTTACTTGTTATATTAGTTTTATCTGTTTAGATAGCTAACCCTCAGTGCCTGGCAGGTAGTTATATTTATTTCAGATAACTTATATAAATGCTAGGCATGGGTACATCTGATATTTGATTTGACATTTCACAACTGCTGGTATAATTCTATCAACTTTATTCCAGCACGCTCCCACAAAGACACACATTGCTTAATAAAAAAAAAAAAACTGCTGACTATTGTGTGGTCTGGCAAAAGTTCTGAAGCTACCAGTGACGACAGTTTAACCCATTCTAGGTAAAAAGATCTGGACCATGGATAGTAACATTTGTACATCACCAGATAATTGTATAATTGTTCTAAGAAGATCAAGTGATTACTTAATACTGCTATCAAAATATTAGTCATTGATATCTGATGATTTTCCAAGGTAAATATTAGTCAAATGAATTTGCCAATTGTATAAAAAAGCAAAGCAAAAAACGTCAAATCATGTGTTTTGTCATAGAACTGAAGCAACTTTTCTATGTAAGATTCCAATTGAAAAAAATATTTATTTAATAAGTTTTTATTTTGTTTTTCTCTTCCTCCTGGGTTGGGGAGGGATCGGTCGCTGTTTGTTGTGTTGGGTTGTAATTGTATTATTATTAATACAGGGAGTGCAGAATTATTAGGCAAGTTGTATTTTTGAGGATTAATTTTATTATTGAACAACAACCATGTTCTCAATGAACCCAAAAAACTCATTAATATCAAAGCTGAATATTTTTGGAAGTAGTTTTTAGTTTGTTTTTAGTTTTAGCTATTTTAGGGGGATATCTGTGTGTGAAGGTGACTATTACTGTGCATAATTATTAGGCAACTTAACAAAAAACAAATATATACCCATTTCAATTATTTATTTTTACCAGTGAAACCAATATAACATCTCAACATTCACAAATATACATTTCTGACATTCAAAAACAAAACAAAAACAAATCAGTGACCAATATAGCCACCTTTCTTTGCAAGGACACTCAAAAGCCTGCCATCCATGGATTCTGTCAGTGTTTTGATCTGTTCACCATCAACATTGCGTGCAGCAGCAACCACAGCCTCCCAGACACTGTTCAGAGAGGTGTACTGTTTTCCCTCCTTTTAAATCTCACATTTGATGATGGACCACAGGTTCTCAATGGGGTTCAGATCAGGTGAACAAGGAGGCCATGTGTAACAATCCTATAGGCTCACCTGAGTCAGAGGACCGCTGGCTGGAGGTAGGAGTGGAGCCCAGTGGCAAGGACCGCAGGCTGGTAGTAGGTAGGGACAAGCAGAAGAGTAGTCGGTAGGCAGGCGGTGGGTCAGGGCAGGCAGCAGTAAGCATGGTCAGACAATCCAGATGGCAACGGTGGTAGCAGTTCAGTAGGTAGGGACAAGCAGAAGAGTAGTCAGTAGGCAATTCCTGGTCAGCAGTGGACTTTCAGTAGTAGCAGGAGCAGCAGATGAGGAGAAGCTTGATCAAGGCTCAGGAGCTCAATAATCAGCAAGCTAGAGTGCAAGGGGCTGGACTTATATAGGGAAGTACCAGGTGTGGGGAATCAAGGGTGATGAGCAAGGCTTGGCAAGACTGAGGTTACATAATAGGTTTCAGGGAGTAATGTCCAGAGAGGACGGTAGCCTAGTAAGCAGGGCTACCGCCTGGGATGTGGCTGGTCACGGGTTCGAATCCCGACACCATGTCATTAGATTTTCTTCTTTTATACCCTTTCTTGCCAGCCACGCTGTGGAGTACTTGGACGCATGTGATGGAGCATTGTCCTGCATGAAAATCATGTTTTTCTTGAAGGATGCAGACTTCTTCCTGTACCACTGCTTGAAGAAGGTGTCTTCCAGAAACTGGCAGTAGGACTGGGAGTTGAGCTTGACTCCATCCTCAACACGAAAAGGCCCCACAAGCTCATCTTTGATGATACCAGCCCAAACCAGTACTCCACCTCCACCTTGCTGGCGTCTGAGTCAGACTGGAGCTCTCTGCCCTTTACCAATTCAGCCACGGGCCCATCCATCTGGCCCATCAAGACTCACTCTCATTTCATCAGTCCATAAAACCTTAGAAAAATCAGTCTTGACGTTTCAGCTTGTGTGTCTTGTTCAGTGGTGGTCGTCTTTCAGCCTTTCTTACCTTGGCCATGTCTCTGAGTATTGCACACCTTGTGCTTTTGGGCACTCCAGTGATGTTGCAGCTCTGAAATATGGCCAAACTGGTGGCAAGTGGCATCTTGGCAGCTGCACGCTTGACTTTTCTCAGTTCATGGGCAGTTATTTTGCGCCTTGGTTTTTCCAGACGCTTCTTGCGACCCTGTTGACTATTTTGAATGAAACGCTTGATTGTTCGATGATCACGCTTCAGAAGCTTTGCAATTTTAAGAGTGCTGCATCCCTCTGCAAGATATCTCACTATTTTTGACTTTTCTGAGCCTGTCAAGTCCTTCTTTTGACCCATTTTGCCAAAGGAAAGGAAGTTGCCTAATAATTATGCACAACTAATATAGGGTGTTGATGTCATTAGACCACACCCCTTCTCATTACAGAGATGCACATCACCTAATATGCTTAATTGGTAGTAGGCTTTCGGGCCTATACAGCTTGGAGTAAGACAACATGCATAAAGAGGATGATGTGGTCAAAATACTCATTTGCCTAATAATTCTGCACGCAGTGTACAATAGGTAAGTTTGCAAAATAAAATAAATTTTTCACAAAAATATTCCAAGTGTGTTGACTAGTATTGACAACAACAACAATATTGGCAATATGGACAATCACAATACATTAGTAAGTGCCTTGTATTAACTTTGTCTATCTGATAAATGCTATTTGTTGAAGTGAGACAACCCCTTTAATATTATTCAGCATTAAAAACTTGTTACTTTTTGTATAAACTCTGTTATAAAAATATTCTATTGGTGAGATATTCTCTTTATTATAATGGCCCCCCCTGGTGTTTAACCTGTATAGTAATGTGCACTTCCACCTACTGGGCTGGATGAGCATGGTCACATGTGCTCAGTTCCATCCTTCAACTACCGCCAGCCATGTCTTCTGTTAGAAACTGTGACAGTTACAGGGAAAGTAGAAAATTTGTGGCACACCAGAATCAGTTAATGCTTTTTAATTAGTAGACATATTACATCATTTCATATATATAGTATATAGTACATCCGGATTAGATAATATAGGTTAAAGTCGTATAGTTTAGGAGAGATGACTAAAAAGTTCATAGAGAGAGGATACCCCGATCATTCAGTTACACGGAAACCAAAACTCCCACGTACAAACAACTCTCAGACACAACCTCAAAGCGTATACCGAGTATACTCACATACCATCCTTTGACACCAAAAATACAATACATACTCAGACAACATTGGCATATATTAACACGAGCTTACCCAGGGATATCGGAATTCCAAACCCCACCACTAACTTGCTATAAACGCTCAAAGAACATTAGGGATGGGCTGGTCCGAGCCGATATCGGACCCCTAACGAAGTTTCCTCGACAGAGACTTTTGGGCACCCCAAAATCAGGTACTTTTCTCTGCCTCCATTGTGCGCAGTGCTCCAGTGTGATCAAAGGGAACATTGTCACTCACCCACACTCAGGAAAACGTTACACGATCAATGTTTTTTTTACTAGTGACTCCACAGATGTGGTTTATTTGATTAAATGCCCATACGGACTGTGCTATGTGGGTGAAACTACCCAACATATCAGAGACAGGATCTCAAAACACAAGTCTACCATTAGAACAGATCAACTACTCTTACCCATCCCTGCCCATTTCAAGGAACAAAATCACCAAATCTCCTCCCTGAGATCCCAGGTATTAGAACAAGTGAAAACCCCACGGAGGGGTGGTAATCGGACATTATTATTAAAACAGCGTGAATCATATTGGATACACCGTTTGGATACACTAACCCCCAGAGGACTTAACCGGGAATGCGATTTCTTTTGTAACATTTAAAGGACTAAATGTAATAATTGTTGGACTATATGTATCTATTTCTTCAATAACCTTATAAATGACTATTATTGTACATTTTTCCTCAGACATTCGCTAATATGGATTTTAGAACTAGAACCAGAACTCATGGGTGAGACAAATCTCCTTCCCCTCCTCCTTCCCCCCCTTCTTTCCCCCTCCCTACTACCCTTTTTCCCCACCTTTCCCTTTTCCACCCCCTTCCCCTCATTCCATGTGCTCAGTAATCCATTGTACTGATACAGTTCTCTTAGTAATGATTATGGGATACTGGTCTTTTCTATATACACAGGATTGGAGTATTACCTAAAGATGTTTAGACATGTTTAAATATATCCACTAGTTATATACCAACACTATAGATGTCCTCCACAAGCCTGCATACATACACACTTTCAGTGTTCCTCTTTATTAGTGCATCCACAGCTTTGATACACTATAAATATCTTTATCCCACTAAGGGCAACTCTCATGCCCTTTCCAACCTCACTATATCTTCTGCGCATGCGCGGAAGATCGTGACGTCACTCCGGACGCACGTAACCACTGGGGAGGGGATACACTTTAGCCTCTTTATAAATTACAGCGCACCAGTCTTAGCGTACACATTCGGCAGAGACTTTTACTTGCAAGTCACAGATATGTGCTCCTTCATACTAGTCTCCCTCCCCCTTTCTCCTTATCTCCTTCTCTAATGAACAGACCTTCTCTAATGAACAGACTCTAGCCAGGTGCCCTATGATACATTAAGAAATACTATATGTGTAACTTACCTGAATACATTAACATATATGAATCCCACTGCTCCAAATTATGTGTGATTACTGATATAGAATATATTATGTGGTGACATATACACTAAAAGGGATGTACTTTTTCATGCTGTATGATGAGGAATCTTACCCTACTGTGACTTCAACATTGATGATATTTGCGTAATCTCTTTTTTCCCCCCTTTTTCTTCCCCCTTTTTGACATATATACCTGACCTTCCTTTTGTTATAACGTGAATTGCACTTGTTACTTAATCATTATATAAACCTATAAGTGATTCTTACTTGCGTATTTTTCTATAGATCCCTTGAAAAAGGTCAATCACATGACCGAAACGTTGGGACTAAACTATATGACTTTAACCTATATTATCTAATCCGGATGTACTATATACTATATATATGAAATTATGTAATACGTCTACTAATTAAAAAGCATTAATTGATTCTGGTGTGCCACAAATTTTCTACTTTGATACCAGATGACGAACCGTCCTCCGTGAGCACCCAACCTTATACAGGGTGTGCAGATCTCATCATCCCTTTACAGTTACAAGGAAAGAGCTGTAGCAAAAAGGATACACCCCCTGAGAAAGGGCACACACCCCTGTGCTGCAAGCCTTAGGAAAATCTAGCAGAGTGATAGGAGCAAGGAATAGGGAGATATCAGGATCCATGTGAGGTACAGGACTTATTCTAGCTTTGTTAGAAAGAGATTGCCATATATTATATGATGTCTGATTTTCATTTTTTTTTACATCACTCACCGGATAACCCCTTGAATTATTTTCTTATACAGGCTGTTGAGAAACAAAAAATTACAAATGTCCATTGTAGTGGGTAGACACTTATACTATTCACTGTAAATCTTAAATTACTCCTGTGCTAAGAGCACTGAAAGTATAGCAAATAAATGGGGTCCTGAAAAATGTAACTCTCTAAGTGATAAACCTACCTTGAAAAGGAATTTGAAAAATGAAAAAAAAAAAAACTCTTTTAGAAAAGAATGCAAAATAATAAACATATTTATTAATGAATCAGGGTAAGCATAATTCAATGGTTATTAAGCACGTAAAAGACGCCAGAGGCCCAGGACATGGATAATTGTATGTTCAATGATAAAGTTATAATAAAGACTGGTAAGACTGCAATATACAATAAGAATATATGAGATACCACTACTACCCAATATTGGGTAAGAAAGGTAACTAGCGGAATGTCAGTAGATATCAGATCATTGATGATGACATTTTACCAAGTGGTTACTAGCATGCAATCAGTTAGAATACTGTGATTTATTCTATTAAATGATTCTGACATATTGTAAAGGTTTAAATGTCCCTCACAAATTCACTTTCACTGCAGTGACATCTCTGGCACATTTTAAAAACAGCCCCACATGACATTCAATTATCCTGAATGTACTGATATAGGAAAAATGTCTGTCTGACATCAGCGATGTTGGCAGGAACTCAAGTGTTGCTGAAATGTCTAACCTTTATGTGCTTTAAAACAATGAGCACACAATGTGAGAGATAAAAGCAATGAATGGCCTGTAGTGGCTCACTATATTTACCGATGCCTAAAATGTTGCTAAGTTTCCAACTTTGTATGGTTTGTGAAAAATAATGTGTGCAATTCAAAGAGTTTTTGGAAATTTTCGTTATAAAGTTAAAAAAAAATGATATCCATATTTACTATTAATATTCAGTATCTATATTTAATATCATGTGGTCCAATGATGAGCCTCTATGAACAATGTCGCTTTACTCTACAGCCACTAGATGATGAGGTTGTGTGATGTTAACAAAACTGTGGATATATGTGCACTTTTGGACAACATTTTACCTTCTGATATGTCAATGAAGAGTTTAGCATCATAGCTACAAGCTTTAACAGGACAGAACACTCTCCCCCTTTGTTCAAGATATTTGTAAGGGTCTTAGGGGTTCATTTATCTGTTAAGGTTGTTTTTATGTCAGTTTTAATTCTGTGTCAGTTTTTTCTGCCTGCACCAAATTTATGAACTGGTGCACCTTAATAATTTATGTGGTTTCTGGGTGTGGGTTGCAACTAGGGGCGTAGCTAGAAGTGACTGGGACCCAAAGCAAATTTTTATATGCCCACCCCAACCCGCGCTTCGCAACTCCCTCCTCCTGTGTAAACCCCACTCCTTTGGCTAGTCACGATCTAGACCAGACCAGGGTGCCACGCCATCCTTTTCCTATATAATATACTGTATATATATATATATATATATACATATACACGCACACTGTCTGTCATGTAGTGTCATTGTATAATACTGTTGTGGGGGCCCTGTCAAAGTCTTACCCCTCCTCCCATGCAACCCCCACACTTCTATGGCTAGTCAAGATCCCCCCATCCCCCCCACGCATCCCTTACAGAACCCTTACATGGGGAGGTAAAAAAATATTCAAAGGCTGAAATACTTATAACTAATACTGAAAACTCTATATTGCCAGGAACTAAATATTTGACCTTTCCAAGAGTATGTTACGCTTTTTTACAGTTACAGATTCCTAGAAAAAGATAACAAATTCTTGATATGCTTTGGACTTCCAAAGAACCTTCCCTGGCACAGCATTTCAATTCACGGAAATTCTCTCTGTTTAGATAAGTATAATGCTAAATATACATAATGTAGCTGGCCAGCTAAGACCTGTCCTAGGTTGCTAACATAGCTTATATGTTTATACAGCTAGACCTGCCAATAACCTTAAAAGCAGAGGTATTTACAGTGACTTAATGTTTGGATGTCATAAAACTTTTATATATTGTGTTCACAGAAGCAGAAAAGATAATATGCCTTTAAGATTCATCATATAATGTAAGGTAAGCTCAATGACTCAGCAGAAACAACAGAAAGCATAGAGTTAAACTAAAAAGTTTTTGCTGGGCAGGAGTCTTGACCAATCATAGCCAGCCTCATACACAGCAAGAGTTTTGACCAATCACAGCCAGCCTCACACACAGCCTGTGTGGGGAATTCCCCTAGCAGGAGCTGGAGCTGCTAGCATCATTACACCAGAGGAGAGAAGCTGAACAGACATTCACTCCACTGTGTTGTATGGAAGCAGAGAGGCCAAAATAGGTATTTAAAACAGTTATATAATGTTCCTACTGTTAATATAGTGATTAGAACTATATACTGAGCCAGTTATATGTGTGTGTTTACTTTACAGTTCCACCAATTACAAAATACAAAGTTCACAATCCAAATTCCATATTGCAATCCAAATTGCATACAACCATACCAGATCAAACACAACCAATCTGCAAATAGTTACTGCATACTGCATACTGCAAATTGAGACCAAATTCAGCAAGTGAATTATTAGTTAGACCTCAGATATACCTCTCAGAGAGATCATAAAGTGCTTAAATAACTTAAAGTGAGAGTACAGATACTCAAGAGAGAAATATATCTACCATTTTATATGTTGAATGACAAGATTGAACAGTTGAACCACCATCTTATGCATACCGCCATTTTGTGATACCTTTTTAACACGTGTTATGTACATGGTCTATCTGCTACGGAGGCGGCAGTGTTATATCATGAAAAGTTGAAATTAATAAAGAAGTTATTTCAAGCATTTGGTGTGCTCTTTAAACCTACTGTTTCCAAAGAACGGCGCTAGAGGAATTACAGAGTAATAGACAGTCTGGTTGGACTAAAAGTCAGAGATATCAAAATTCTTCTAATGCCACAGCACAAAAGGCACTTCATAGTGCTGCACCTGCCACAGTGGAACTATTACCTTCAGAGGGCGAAGTGATAGCGCTCCTCAACTTGCACAGTAAAGAGCGCATTAGAGCAGCGGAGCGCCAGCATATACCGCCGCGCAGCAACAGCTACCATAGAGGCCATAGAACGTGTGCATTAGTCAAACTGCTACGGACTCTTAAAGTGGCAGAACGGCAAAGGCAAAATAGTCAGAGAAAGAGTGCCAATCCTCCTGCGATCCCTAGAGATAGAAAGAGATGCATGGTGGGAGGCCAAAGTCTAGAGCTAGAGTGCCCGCACCGCTGTCCACGGAGAGTCCACGTACTCCAGCCAGCTAGTTTCCCGCCACTAGGCCCAAAGCCTGCAGCAGCATATCCAAGCCAGCGCATCGCAAGTCAGCACAAAGAATCACAAGTCAGCACAGAACATCACAAGCAGCGTATCCAAGCAAGTCAGCGCAAGCATCGCAACACAGCAAGAAAGGACACGTCTCCTTTAAGACTGACATTTGTTCCTGCTCTTCAGAATAAGGTCAGAGCTTTCCTTTCATTACTTATCATCGCACATAGGTTTTGGCATAAAGAGACATTTTCGTGTTCAGGTATTTAAAGTAAAACAAAGGACATTTTGTAGTATATGGACTCTTAAGTATTTAACCCCTTAAGGACACATGACGTATCGGTACGGCATGTTTCCCGAGTCCTTAAGGACACATGACGTACCGGTACGTCATGTGTTGTTCCGATCACTGCCGCCCGGCCGGCTGTGATCGGAACAAGGTGCCTGCTCAAATCATTGAGCAGGCACCTCGGCTAAATGCGCGGGGGGGTCCCGTGACCCCCCCATGTCCGCGATCGCAACAAACCGCAGGTCAATTCAGACCTGCGGTTTGTTGCGCTTTCTGCAGTTTCTGATCGCTGCGGTCCTTGACCGCGGCGATCATAAACTTTAGTGTGCCGAAAATATATTTTTATCACCCCCCCTGCACCTCTGAATGATTTTAGCTCGGTGGGAGGTGCAGGGGGGGTGTTGCGGGCGGTGGGGGCGGTGCGGGAGGCGGGCGGTGCGGCAGGCGGGATCGCGATCCCCCGCCCGCCTCCCATTGAATAATCGTTGGTGTAGAGTGGGTATACCAGGGTGCCAGCACATTGCTGACACCCTGGTATAAACGGCTGACATCGGTGATGCGATGTCAGCCGTTTAACCCTTTCCATACAGCGGTCCGTACGGACCGCTGTATGGAAAAAGTTAACAGTAAGAGGGAGCTCCCTCCCTCTCCGATCGGGGGGCTGCTGTGCCTTTGCAGCCCCCCGATGGAGAGGGAGAGAGCTCCCAGACAGCCCCCCGCCAGATCCCATCCTTCCCCTTCCCCGTCTGCGCAGTTCTGAGCAGACGGGGAAGGTTCCCATGGCAACAGGACGCCTCTCAGGCGTCCTGCTGTCCATGGTGCTGAACAGATCTGTGCTGAAAGCATAGATCTGTTCAGTGTAAGTAAAATACAGTACAGAACAATATATATTGTACTGTACTGTATTATACAGACATCAGACCCACTGGATCTTCAAGAACCAAGTGGGTCTGGGTAAAAAAAAAAGTGAAAAAAAGTGAAAAAAAAGTAAAAATCAAAAAACACATTTATCACTGATTAAAAATTAAAAAAATAACATTCCCTACACATGTTTGGTATCGCCGCGTCCGTAACGACCTGATCTATAAAACGGTCATGTTACTTTACCCGAACGGTGAACGCCATAAAAATAAAAAATAAAAAACTATGATGAAATTGAAATTTTGCTCACCTTACTTCCCAAAAAAAGGTAATAAAAGTGATCAAAAAAGTCGCATGTACGCCAAAATTGTAGCAATCAAACCGTCATCTCATCCCGCAAAAAATGAGACCCTACTTAAGATAATCACCCAAAAACTGAAAAAACTATGGCTCTTAGACTATGGAGACACTAAAACATAATTTTTTTTGTTTCAAAAATGAAATCATTGTGTAAAACTTACATAAATAAAAAAAAAGTATACATATTAGGTATTGCCGCGTCCGTATCGACCGACTCTATAAAAATATCACATGACCTAACCCCTCAGGTGACCACCGTAAAAAAAAAAAAAAAGAAAACTGTGGAAAAAAAGCAATTTTTTGTCATCTTACGTCACAAAAAGTGTAATAGCAAGCGATCAAAAAGTCATATGCACCCCAAAATAGTGCCAATCAAACCGTCATCTCCTCCCGCAAAAAATGAGACCCTACTTAAGATAATCGCCCAAAAACTGAAAAAACTATGACTCTTAGACTATGGAGACACTAAAACTTTTTTTTGTTTTAAAAATGAAATCATTGGGTAAAACTTACATAAATTAAAAAAATGTAATACATATTAGGTATCGCCACGTCCGTGACAACCTGCTCTATGAAATTACCACATGATCTAACCTGTCAGATGAATGTTGTAAATAACAAAAAAAAAAAAGGTGCCAAAAAAGCTAATTCTTGTTACCTTGCCGCACAAAAAGTGTAATATAGAGCAACCAAAAATCATATGTACCCTAAACTAGTACCAACAATACTGCCACCCTATCCCGTAGTTTCTAAAATGGGGTCACTTTTCTGGAGTTTCTACTCTAGGGGTGCATCAGGGGGGCTTCAAATGGGACATGGTGTCAAAAAAACAGTCCAGCAAAACCTGCCTTCCAAAAACCGTATAGCATTCCTTTCCTTCTGCGCCCTGCCGTGTGCCCGTACAGCGGTTTACGACCACATATGGGGTGTTTCTGTAAACTACAGAATCAGGGCCATAAATAATGAGTTTTGTTTGGCTGTTAACCCTTGCTTTGTAACTGGAAAAAAAATATTAAAATGGAAAATCTGCCAAAAATGTGAAATTTTGAAATTGTGTCTCTATTTTCCATTAAATCTTGTGCAACACCTAAAGGGTTAACAAAGTTTGTAAAATCAGTTTTGAATACCTTGAGGGGTGTAGTTTCTTAGATGGGGTCACTTTTATGGAGTTTCTACTCTAGGGGTGCATCAGGGGGGCTTCAAATGGGACATGGTGTCAAAAAAACAGTTGGCGCACCTTTCACTCTACGCCCCGCTGTGTGGCCGTACAGTAGTTTACAGCCACATATGGGGTGTTTCTGTGAACAGCAGAGTCAGGGCAATAAAGATACAGTTTTGTTTGGCTGTTAACCCTTGCTTTGTTAGTGAAAAAAATGGGTTAAAATTGAAAATTAGGCAAAAAAATGAAATTCTCAAATTTCATCTCCATTTGCCAATAACTCTTGTGCAACACCTAAAGGGTTAACGACGTATGTAAAATCAGTTTTGAATACCTTGAGGGGTGTAGTTTCTTAGATGGGGTCACTTTTAGGGAGTTTCTCCTCTAGGGGTGCATCAGGGGGCTTCAAATGGGACATGGTGTAAATAAACCAGTCCATAAAAATCAGCCTTCCAAAAACCAAACGGCGCACCTTTCACTCTACGCCCCGCTGTGAGGCCGTACAGTAGTTTACGGCCACATATTGGGTGTTTCTGTAAACAGCAGAGTCAGGGCAATAAAGATACAGTCTTGTTTGGCTGTTAACCCTTGCTTTGTTAGTGGAAAAAATGGGTTAAAATGAAAAATTAGACAAAAAAATCAAATTCTCAAATTTCCTCCCCATTTGCCAATAACTCTTGTGCAACACCTAAAGGGTTAACAATGTATGCAAAATCAGTTTTGAATACCTTGAGGGGTGTAGTTTCTTAGATGGGGTCATTTTTGGGTGGTTTCTATTATGTAAGCCTCGCAAAGTGACTTCAAACCTGAACTGGTCCCTAAAAATTGAGTTTTTGTAAATTTCGGAAAAATTTCAAGATTTGCTTCTAAACTTCTAAGCCTTATAACATCCCCAAAAAATAAAATATCATTCCCAAAACAATTCAAGCATGAAGTAGACATATGGGGAATGTAAAGTCATCACAATTTTTTGGGGTATTACTATGTATTACAGAAGTAGAGAAACTGAAACTTTGAAATTTGCAAATTTTTCCAAATTTTTGGTAAATTAGGTATTTTTTTGTGCAAAAAAAATAATTTTTTTGACTTCATTTTACCAGTGTCATGAAGTACAATATGTGACGAAAAAACAGTCTCAGAATGGCCTGGATAAGTCAAAGCGTTTTAAAGTTATTAGCACTTAAAGTGACACTGGTCAGATTTCCAAAAAATGGCCTGGTCCTTAAGGTGAAAATGAGCCCGGTCCTTAAGGGGTTAAAGTAAAAGTCATTTATTTCCTGCATTTATCGCTGTTACATTTAAAGTGAAAGTAATTTATTTCTGCATTTGTCAATATTGCATTTAAAGTGAAAGGTCCTTTAATAAAGTGAAAGGTCCTTTAATATGTCTGAGTCTAGTATTAGCATGCCACTGTTAGAGGATGCAAAGATAGATAGAGTAGAAGTTGAAGAGCAAGGGAACCTGTCTTAGGTAGAACAGTCTGATGCAGCATTAGTCTTGCCCTTAAACAAATATAGTCCAAGCAGATGAACTGACATTCATCAAGTGCCAGAAAACCAACCCCAAAGATGGAAGAGGAAAAAAGTTTGCCAGAATGAAGTGGAAATTATACATTAAAGGGAACCCGTCACCGGGATTTTGTGTATAGAGCTGAGGACTAGACATGTTCCGAACTATTCGCCGGCGAATAGTTCCGGGCGAACATCGCTTGTTCGCGTTCGCCGCGGCGAGCGAACATATGTGATGTTCGGTCCGCCCCCTATTCGTCATCATTGTGTAAACTTTGACCCTGTACCTCAGTCAGCAGACACATTCCAGCCAATCATCATCATACCCTCCCTCCCAGACCCTCCCACCTCCTGGACAGCATCTATTTTAGATTCTTTAGGAAGCTTCATTCTTAGTGAGAGGAGGGACAGTGTAGCTGCTGATGATTTAATAGGGAAATAGATAGCTAGGCTAGTGTATTCAGTGTCCACTACAGTCCTGAAAGAATCATCTGATCTCTGCTGTAAGGACAGCACCCCAAAAAGCCCGTTTTAGGGCTAGAACAAAAGTCTTCTTTTTTTTTTTCCTGTGTAATCTAGTTGCAGTTTCCTGCCAGCGTGTGTGTCAGGCTCACAGCGTATACTGTGCCCACTTGCCCAGTGCCACCACTCATATCTGGTGTCACAATAGCTTGCATTTAAAAAAAAACAAAAAAAAAAAAAAAAACTTTTTTGACTGTAATATAATAGAAGTCAGTTGCTGGCACGCGCATGTGTTTCATGCCCTGCAAGTGCATAGTGTCACCAGCGCAACTCATATCTGGTGTCACAGTAGATAACATTTAAAGAAAAACAACAATTTTGACTGTGAATAAATAGCAGTCAGTTGCACACATGTGTTTATGTGTTTAAGGCCCAGCCGCTCGGAACCTTGACTCACCATCCTCCTCCAGCTCAGCTTCGGGCACCTCTCAAGTTGCCACTTGCCCGCCTGCCACCACCACCAACACTAGCACCACAGCTGATACACTTGATCTGTCAGAGGAGTTATTTACTCATCAGTTGGAAGAAATGAGTGATGCGCAACCATTATTGCCAGAGGATGTAGATAACAGGGATATGTCTCAGTCAGGCAGCATTACACACATGGACGTACGGTGTGATGATGATGAAGTTGTACCCGCTGCTGCTTCCTTTGCGGAGTTGTCAGATACAAGTGAAGCGGTTGATGATGACGATGTGTCCGTGGATGTCACGTGGGTGCCCGCTCGAAGAGAAGAAGAACAGGGGGAAAGTTCAGATGGGGAGACAGAGAGGAGGGAGAGACGAGTTAGAAGCAGGGGGAGGTCATCGCAAGGAGCTAGTGGCACAGACAGCATGCATCGGCACCCGGGGTCAGTCAGACAGCACGCCAATCAAAGCATGCTGTTGCCACCACCAGAATGCCGTCATTGCAGAGCTCAGCAGTGTGGCATTTTTTTGTGTGTCTGCCTCTGACAACAGCGATGCCATTTGCAACCTGTGCCAAAAGAAACTGCTTTGCGAAGGCACATGATCGCACATCACAAACGCCTATGGGATCAACACATGAGTACAAGCAGCACACAAACTCAAAGCCGCCATCCTCCTCCTGGTCCAGCATCTTCAGCCACGCCAACCACTGCTGTCCTCCTTGCCCCCTCTCAACCAACCGCCACTCCGTCTCTCGCCTTGAGCAGTTCCTGCTTATCTGCCCACAGTCAGGTGTCTGTCAAGGACATGTTTGAGCGTAAGAAGCTAATGTCACAAAGTCACCCCCTTGCCCGGCGTCTGACAGCTGGCTTGTCGGAACTCTTAGCCCGCCAGCTTTTACCATACAAGCTGGTGGAGTCTGAGGCCTTCCAAAAATTTGTAGCTATTGGGACACCGCAGTGGAAGGTACCCGGCCGAAATTTCTTTGCACAAAAGGCAATCCCCAACCTGTACTCGATTGTGCAAAAGTAAGTAATGGCATGTCTGGCACACAGTGTTGGGGCAAGGGTCCATCTGACCACTGATACCTGGTCTGCAAAGCACGGTCAGGGCAGGTATATCACCTACACTGCGCATTGGGTAAACCTGCTGACGGCTGCCAAGCATGGAATGCGTGGCTCTGCAGAGGAGTTGGTGACACCGCCACGACTCCTACTCCATCCTCTTCCATAACCTCCTCGGCTGAGTCCTCTTCTGCTGCTGCGTCTTTCTCCACTTCAACAGCACCCCCCCCAGCTCCCCAGGGGCTATTCCACATCCCAGATATGACAGTGTCATGCCGTCTTGGGGTTGACTTGCCTGAAAGCAGAGAGTCACACCGGACCAGCACTCCTGTCCGCCCTGAACGCACAGGTGGATCAGTGGCTGACTCCGCACCAACTGGAGATCGGCAAAGTGGTGTGTGACAACGGAAGCAATTTGTTGGCGGCATTGAATTTGGGCAAGTTGACACATGTGCCGTGCATGGCACATGTGTGTAATCTGATCGTACAACGCTTTGTGCATAAGTACCCAGGCTTACAGGATGTCCTCAAGCAGGCCAGGAAGGTGTGTGGCCATTTCAGGTGTTCCTACACGGCCATGGCGCACTTTTCAGATATCCAGCGGCGAAACAACATGCCAGTGAGGCGCTTGATTTGCGACAGCCCGACACGTTGGAATTCAACACTCCTAATGTTCGACCGCCTGCTCCAACAAGAAAAAGCCGTCAACGAGTATTTGTATGACCGGGGTGCTAGGACAGCCTCTGCGGAGCTGGGAATTTTATTGCCACGTTACTGGACGCTCATGCGCAATGCCTGTAGGCTCATGCGTCCTTTTGAGGAGGTGACAAACCTAGTCAGTCGCACCGAAGGCACCATCAGCGGCATCATCCCATTTGTTTTCTTCCTAGCGCGTGCCCTGCGAAGAGTGCTGGATCAGGCCGTAGATGAGCGTGAAGAGGAAGAGTTGTGGTCACCATCACCACCAAAAACAGCCTTATCAGCATCGCTTGCTGGACCTGCGGCAATGCTGGAAGAGGAGTGTGAGGAAGAGGAGTCAGAGGAGAAATGTGGCTTTGAGGAGGAGGAGGAAGACCAACCACAGCAGGCATCCAGGGGTGCTCGTTATCACCTATCTGGTACCCGTGGTGTTGTACGTGGCTGGGGGGAAGAACATACCTTCAGTGAGATCACTGAGGACGAGGAACGGGACATGAGTAGCTCGGCATCCAACCTTGTGCAAATGGGGTCTTACATGCTGTCGTGCTTGTTGAGGGACCCTCGTATAAAAAGGCTGAAGGAGAACGACCTGTACTGGGTGGCCACGCTACTAGACCCCCGGTATAAGCAGAAAGTGCCTGAAATGTTACTGAATTACCGGAAGTCGGAAAGGATGCAGCAGTTCCAAAATAAATTAAAAAGTATGCTTTACACAGCGTATAAGGGTGATGTCACAGCACAATGGGAATCTAACAGGGGAAGAGGTGAAAGTAATCCTCCTCCGACCACGCCGGCAAGGACAGGACACTTTACAGACGTGTTGTTGATGGAGGACCTTTTTAAGTCCTACGCATCGCCACAGCCCTTCGGGGTCCACCCTCAGAGAACGACTCGACCGACAGGTAGCAGACTACCTCGCCTTAATTGCAGATATCGACACTCTGAAGAGCGATGAACCCCTTGACTACTGGGTGTGCAGGCTTGACCTGTGGCCTGAGCTATCCCAATTTGCGATAGAACTTCTTGCCTGCCCCACTTCAAGTGTCCTATCAGAAAGGACCTTCAGTGCAGCAGGAGGTATTGTCACTGAGAAGAGAAGTCACCTAGGTCAAAAAAGTCTAGATTACCTCACCTTTATTAAGATGAATGAGGCATGGATCCCGAAGGGACTGACAGTGGGCGATACATTCGACTAAAAAAGGCCTGAGGAGATGAGCTGCCTTGGGCTAAAAATGGTCCACACGCTGCTGTATTTTATCTCTGAATGCCGGATGACTCGCGTGACTTATCCGCCACCAACTAGGGTTCAAGCCGCAATGTTTTAGGGCACTTTCTGCCTGGGAAAATCAACTTTTCTGGCCGCTGCTACAATACAAAATTTTTCAGGCTTGTGTACATGCCAAATTTTTCTGGCCTCTGGTGCTGCACTGTGGCTGCAAAAACAAAACAACAACAAAAAAAGGCACATACATGTGTCAATTCCCCTTCGCGATCGTTACCTTGTTGTGGTGAAGGGGCTTGCGTATCACAATGAAGCGACCACCTCTATGAGTGTGTTGACAATGGCAATGTTGGCACACCCCAGATGATAAGGTCGTTGCTTCATTGTGAACAGACCAAAAGCGATCGGCTGGATAATTTTGCATAGAAAAAACATAAATTTTCTTTGTGATCATCTAAGGTGATCATTAAAGCCTACTAGGCCAACAATGGGCCTATACTGCAAAATCATTGTTTTCTGGGTCACTTAACTGTCACTGAACTACCTCAGCATGACCATAGGCTTTGAAAAACCCCCATCGCCTGCAATTTCCCAAACGTGCGCACGAGCACAGTCATCACTACACCAAGATTGACGCATAGAGGAATAAAATTTATGTCATGAGTGTGTCAACTATTGACAACTCTTTGCGGTTGTCTAAAATCTATTCCATACACTTCCCCTGAAAGGAGTGGTGTGTTAAGTAGTACTATTCCTATCTGGTGGCACAGTAGATTGCACGCGCAGTGCCCCAAATTGGAAGTAGGAGGACCGACCAAGCATCTTTTTCCATCTCACGGTTCCTAAAATCTATTCCATATACACGTCCCTGATAGGGGACGTAACAGGGATTAAACTGATAGGAGAGGTGTGTTAAGTAGTACTATTCCTATCTGGTGGCACAGTAGTTTGCACGCGCAGTGCCCCAAATTGAAAGTAGGAGGACCGACCAAGCATCTTTTTCCATCTCCCGGTTCCTAAAATCTATTCCATATACACGTCCCCTAATAGGGGACGTAACAGGGATTAAACTGATAGCAATAGTACTACTTAACACACCTAATAATAATATTATTATTATTATTATTATCATACGTAACAGGGATTAAACTGATAGGAATAGTACTACTTAACACACCTTATAATAACGCAGAGAGAGGCAACGCAGAGAGAGTGTCACGAGTTGGAGGCCCCAGGAGAGACCACCGCGTCGTCAAGCAATAAACGGAAATCAGGTACAGACACATAAGAGTTTATTGCATAAACAAAAAACAGGGAAGGCAGCACAGACAAAACAAGAGCTCTATGTACCGTCAGCACAGTGGGAGAAAACCCCACTGCGCCACTGTCTAGTAATACTCCAGAGGGGCGTGACTAAGCAACTCCTGGTATTTACTAGAGCCCTAGATGGTAGGGTTAGACTTTGCCGCAGGAAGTTGCCAGGGTCCACTCTGGAGCGTGAACTAGACAGTGACAGCAGGAACGAATGGACAACAGGTACCAGAAGGTACCGACGGCACATAGGCATACATAACAGACAGGCAAATACAAAACAGGGCAACTAATAATACAAGCAGGAGTTCACGCAAGGGAGCAGGAGTGACAATGAGCAGAGAAGGACTTGCTCCACCAGTGGTATACTGCGTGGCCTTGCGCATAGCACTCTGCAGCTAGGCGCTTGCTGAACACAGACATATGAATAAACACAAAGTAACTAAAACATAACTGGCAGAACAGATAACAGAAAGACAGGAAAGAGGACATCAAAGAGGAAGTAATGAACAAGTAGGGAAACCCACAGAGCACAGACAGACAGACACGGATCCCATGGGTCAGCAGCATGGGAGAGAGAGTACAAACCAGGAGCAGGACAAGACAACACACACCAGGAGAGCTGACACAGAACTGAGGAAACCTCAGCCTTATATACAGGTTCCATGGGTGCAGCAGAGAAGCCACACCCATGGAGCAGACAGAGGATTAACTCCAAATAGGCACACAGGGGAGTTAACCCATACAGAACCACAAATTACACACAGTAACGAAACTTCAGCGAGGAGCGCTGAACAAGCAAGGACGGAAGGTCACAGCCAGAGATAGTGGCTGTGAAACTCCCACCCCTCAAAGCCCCCCCCTCTCCCCCCAAAAAGAAAGGGGAAGAAGTGGGGCAACAAACCAAACAGAACCAGGCAAGGGGACAGAAATCAAAGGGGTGACGAGGTACAAGGGCAGGAACACATATGACGACCGCAACCAGCCCAACCCCTGAAAACCAGCCTACACGGAGGGTCCGCAGCCAGTACGCCAGGGGAAGATAGCTAGCCAACACGGCATACACAACAAGTGAACCGCACCAAGTTACCTCCCCCTCCACTCTCCCTCCGGAGAATGACATGTCTGCCAAGAACTAATTGGTCGAACATGCTGACACCCCCTTCCGGAGGAGTGGGACCAGGAACAGGAACCAGACTGGAAAACAAAGAAAAATCAGAATCAAAGGGGTACAGAGGTACACAAGCAGAACACATAAGACGACCACAGCCAGCACGCAGCCCCTAGCAACCAGCCTATACGGTAAACGCAGCCAGTACGCCAAGAGGAATGCAGCCAGCCTACACGGCCACAAAAGACATGGTGAACTGCAGTGTGCTAACACCTCCCCCTCCACTCTCCCTCCAGAGAATGGCATGTCTGCCAAGAACTGATTGGTCAGACATGCTGACACCCCCTACCGGAGGCCAGGACCAGAAGCAGACGCCTGCGCCGATAACGAAAAACACGGCCGTAGGCAGAACTGCAAGCTAAAAAGGCTACACCGGACGTCGCCCCTGGCAACCAGCATACACGGAAAACACAGCAGCCAGTACACCAAGGCAACCAAATCCGATACCTAAAGGCAGCATAAAGAGGGAAATACAGAATGCACACACACCACAGATAAGCAGAAAACAGAACAAAAAAAAACTCTGTGAAAGTTGACTTGTTCATTCTGTCACGAGTTGGAGGCCCCAGGAGAGACCACCGCGTCGTCAAGCAATAAATGGAAATCAGGTACAGACACATAAAAGTTTATTGCATAAACAAAAAACAGGGAAGGCAGCACAGACAAAACAAGAGCTCTATGTACCATCAGCACAGTGGGAGAAAACCCCACTGCGCCACTGTCTAGTAATACTCCAGAGGGGCGTGACTAAGCAACTCCTGGTATTCACTAGAGCCCTAGATGGTAGGGTTAGACTTTGCCGCAGGAAGTTGCCAGGGTCCACTCTGGAGCGTGAACTAGACAGTGACAGCAGGAACGAATGGACAACAGGTACCAGAAGGTACCGACGGCACATAGGCATACATAACAGACAGGCAAATACAAAACAGAGCAACTAATAATACAAGCAGGAGTTCACGCAAGGTAGCAGGAGTGACAATGAGCAGAGAAAGACTTGCTCCACCAGTGGTATACTGAGTGGCCTTGCGCATAGCACTCTGCAGCTAGGCGCTTGCTGAACACAGACATGAATAAACACAAAGTAACTAAAACATAACTGGCAGAACAGATAACAGAAAGACAGGAAAGAGGACATCAAAGAGGACGTAATGAACAAGTAGGGAAACCCACAGAGCACAGACAGAGAGACACGGATCCCATGGGTCAGCAGCATGGGAGAGAGAGTACAAACCAGGAGCAGGACAAGACAACACAAACCAGGAGAGCTGACACAGAACTGAGGAAACCTCAGCCTTATATACAGGGAGTGCAGAATTATTAGGCAAGTTGTATTTTTGAGGATTAATTTTATTATTGAACAACAACCATGTTCTCAATGAACCCAAAAAACTCATTAATATCAAAGCTGAATATTTTTGGAAGTAGTTTTTAGTTTGTTTTTAGTTTTAGCTATTTTAGGGGGATATCTGTGTGTGCAGGTGACTATTACTGTGCATAATTATTAGGCAACTTAACAAAAAACTAATATATACCCATTTCAATTATTTATTTTTACCAGTGAAACCAATATAACATCTCAACATTCACAAATATACATTTCTGACATTCAAAAACAAAACAAAAACAAATCAGTGACCAATATAGCCACCTTTCTTTGCAAGGACACTCAAAAGCCTGCCATCCATGGATTCTGTCAGTGTTTTGATCTGTTCACCATCAACATTGCGTGCATCAGCAACCACAGCCTCCCAGACACTGTTCAGAGAGGTGTACTGTTTTCCCTCCTTGTAAATCTCACATTTGATGATGGACCACAGGTTCTCAATGGGGTTCAGATCAGGTGAACAAGGAGGCCATGTCATTAGATTTTCTTCTTTTATACCCTTTCTTGCCAGCCACGCTGTGGAGTACTTGGACGCGTGTGATGGAGCATTGTCCTGCATGAAAATCATGTTTTTCTTGAAGGATGCAGACTTCTTCCTGTACCACTGCTTGAAGAAGGTGTCTTCCAGAAACTGGCAGTAGGACTGGGAGTTGAGCTTGACTCCATCCTCAACCCGAAAAGGCCCCACAAGCTCATCTTTGATGATACCAGCCCAAACCAGTACTCCACCTCCACCTTGCTGGCGTCTGAGTCGGACTGGAGCTCTCTGCCCTTTACCAATCCAGCCACAGGCCCATCCATCTGGCCCATCAAGACTCACTCTCATTTCATCAGTCCATAAAACCAAAGAAAAATCAGTCTTGAGATATTTCTTGGCCCAGTCTTGACGTTTCAGCTTGTGTGTCTTGTTCAGTGGTGGTCGTCTTGCAGCCTTTCTTACCTTGGCCATGTCTCTGAGTATTGCACACCTTGTGCTTTTGGGCACTCCAGTGATGTTGCAACTCTGAAATATGGCCAAACTGGTGGCAAGTGGCATCTTGGCAGCTGCATGCTTGACTTTTCTCAGTTCATGGGCAGTTATTTTGCGCCTTGGTTTTTCCACACGCTTCTTGCGACCCTGTTGACTATTTTGAATGAAACGCTTGATTGTTCGATGATCACGCTTCAGAAGCTTTGCAATTTTAAGAGTGCTGCATCCCTCTGCAAGATATCTCACTATTTTTGACTTTTCTGAGCCTTTCAAGTCCTTCTTTTGACCCATTTTGCCAAAGGAAAGGAAGTTGCCTAATAATTATGCACACCTAATATCGGGTGTTGATGTCATTAGACCACACCCCTTCTCATTACAGAGATGCACATCACCTAATATGCTTAATTGGTAGTAGGCTTTCGAGCCTATACAGCTTGGAGTAAGACAACATGCATAAAGAGGATGATGTGGTCAAAATACTCATTTGCCTAATAATTCTGCACGCAGTGTACAGGTTCCATGGGTGCAGCAGAGAAGCCACACCCATGGAGCAGACAGAGGATTAACTCCAAATAGGCACACAGGGGAGTTAACCCATAAATAACACACAGTAACAAAACTTCAGCGAGGAGCGCTGAACAAGCAAGGACGGAAGGTCACAGCCAGAGATAGTGGCTGTGAAAGAGAGGAGTCTGAAGAAGAGGAGACACAGCAGGCGTCCCAGGGGGCTTGTTGTCACCTTTCGGGGACCCTTGGTGTTGTATGTGGCTGGGTGGAGGAAGAGACCCTCAATGACATCAGTGAGGACAAGAAACGGGACATGGCTAGCTTGGTATCCAACCTTGTGCAAATGGGAAGTTTGCGGTTGTGCAAATGGACTGTTTGCGGTTGTTTGCGGTGCGTTAAACGTGGAGTTTGGTCTGTCATAGTTTGGTCTGTCACTGTGAAGCGGGCGTATCCCTTACACTACCTGATCGATACAACATCATACCTGATGTTTTAAAGCATGTTATTCCAAACAATTTAGGAATGTTAGGTGATTTATGCCCTTTATGGATTAAAACCCGACTCTGCGTCAACTATGTAATTTTCCATGGGAGTTTTGCCATGGATCCCCCTCCGGCATGCCACAGTCCAGGTGTTAGTCCCCTTGAAACAACTTTTCCATCACTATTGTGGCCAGAAAGAGTCCCTGTGAGTTTTAAAATTTGCCTGCCTATTGAAGTCTATGGCGGTTCGCCCATTTGCGAACATTTGCAAAAATTTGCGTTCTCCGTTCATGAACGTAAAATTTTATGTTCGCGACAGCTCTACTGAGGACATGGGTTGCTAGATGGCCGCTAGCACATCCTCAATACCCAGTTCCCATAGCTCTGTGTGCTTTTATTGTGCAAAAAAAAACGATTTGATACATATACAAATTAACCTGAGATGAGTCCTGTCCCTGAGATGAGTCAGTGACAGGACTTATCTCATGTTAATTTGCATATGCATCAAATCGTTTTTTTACACAATAAAAGCACACAAAGCTATGGGGACTGGGTATTGCGGATGTGCTAGCGGCCATTTAGCAACCCATCTCTATACACAAAATCTCGGTGACAGGTTCCCTTTAAAGACATTCGTAAAAAACTAAAGCGGGAAAGTATAAAAGGTAACTTGAGTGATATGGTAGAGACGGTAGAATAATCTGAATCAGAGCTGACGACACCTTCCCACAATATGTAAGGAACATGTATACACGTAATGCAGTCACTAAAGATTTATTAAAGCTCATGAGAGAACTTTCATCTGCAGCTAATTATGATGAAGTTAAAGCAAGAAGTAGAATGAATGAGATTTTTATGAGAGACTATGGGAGGTCCTTAGGGGGAACCACAATCTCAAGTGTGATTTCCTTTGCTAGCAGAAGTGCCACCCCATATATCAAAGACATCAAATACTTCAGCCAAAAGAAAGCAATTAGCTGAACAACTTGCTGTCAAGAGAGCAGAAATTGAAATGGTAGCTGCCATTGAGGCACAGCGCTGTCAAATGGAAGCACAGCGACATCAAATGGAAGCTGAATTGAAAAGTCTGGAAAGGCAAAAAGAAGTTAAGATCATAGAAGCCAGACTCAGAGTACACGAAGAGGATATGAATCAGAGTAGTCAAAGGTTCAAATCTGTACTAAGTGAAGAAGCAGACTCCTACTTTCCTACATACTCCCAGGAGAATGGAAGGAAATATCCAGCACTTAGTGAGGAAAAAAGTCATTATCCTTCCATCCCTGCTCAGAAAGACAAAGAGAGGCCTAGTTTAGTGTTAGGAAACAGGTGTGTGTTCACCCTCTATCTCTACTGGAAAAGAAGAAGAAAGGGACACACCTAATTCAGACATAAGGGAGAAAATAGAATCAGATGATTCTATTCCTAGATGCCACAGCAATGCTCAGGAGAATGTTACAACCATTGTCCCAGCAAGACCACAGAGAACAGTCCTAACTAGACTTACCGTTCCGGAACCTACTGTATTTTCGGGAGAATTACTGAAGTTCATAGAGTGGAAGGCAAGTTTTGAAATGATCATTGAGCATCATTGCTTCAGTCCAGTCGACAAGTTATTCTACCTTCAGAGATATGTTGGTGGGGAAGCAAAAAAAGTTCTTGAAGGTAACTTCTATAGAAAAGACAAGCCTACAAGTAGAGTTGAGCGAACCCGAACTATAAAGTTCGGGTTCATACCAAACTTTAGGTTTTTCGGCACCCAGACCCGAACCCGAACATTTACGTAAAAGTTCAGGTTCGGTGTTCGGCGCTTTCTTGGCGCTTTTTGAAAGGCTGCACAGCAGCCAATCAACAAGCGTCATACTACTTGCCCCAAAAGGCCATCACAGCCATGCCTACTATTGGCATGGCTGTGATTGGCCAACTGCAGCACGTGACCCAGCCTCTATTTAAGATGGAGTCACGTAGCGCCGCCCATCACTCTGCTCGGATTAGTGTAGGGAGAGGCTGCAGCTGCTGTGAGGGAGAGATCAGGGAGAAATCTTATCAAGAACTGCTCTTTTTTATTCAGCAATCTACAGCAAATGTGTTTTGTGGGTGCAGTGCACAATTTTTTTAAGCCTGCCCTGAGCCAACTACTGCTGAAAACAAACTTTTTTTACTTCAGATTGTCAATATCAATACATAATCGGCAGCCATTTTATGCAACGATAGTGCACCAGCACATGCTATATGCAAGTCCAGAAATACAGCTTTTTGCTTACTGGGATTAAAAAAAACACTTTTTTTCATATAGTGCACATCTAGGATTAGACGTGCATAAGTGAGTGTCACATTTAGGCCAGATATACATCTTTTTGCTTACTGGGGTGAAAAACCTCTCTAATATACTGCACATCTGGGATTAGACGTGCATAAGTGACTGTCACATTTAGGCCAGAAAAACGGATTTGCGCTTACTGGGGTGAAAAAACCCTCTAATATACTGCACATCCGGGATTAGACGTGCATAAGTGACTGTCACATTTAGGCCATAAATACGGCTTTGGCATACTGGGGTGGAAAAAAGTCTCTCATATACTGCACATCTGGGATTACACGTGCATAAGTGACTGTCACATTTAGGGCAGAAATACAGCTTTTTGGTTAGGGTGAAAAAACCCTCTAATATACTGCACATCTGGGATTAGACATGCATAAGTGAGTGTCACATTTAGGCCAGAAATACATCTTTTTGCTTACTGGGGTGAAAAAACTTTCTGATATACTGCAGATCTGGGATTAGACGTGCATAAGTGACTGTCACATTTAGGCCAGAAATACATCTTTTTGCTTACTGGGGTGAAAAAACCCTCTAATATACTGCACATCTGGGATTAGACGTGCATAAGTGACTGTCACATTTAGGCCAGAAATACGGCTTATTGGTTACTAGAGTGAAAAAACCCTCTGATATACTGCACATCTGGGATTAGACATGCATAAGTGACTGTGACATTTAGGACAGAAATACGGCTTTTTGGTTACTGGGGTGAAAAAAGCCTCTAATATATTGTACATTTGGGATTACATGTGCATAAGTGACTGTCACATTTTGGCCATAAATATGGCTTTGGCATACTGGGGTGAAAAAAGCCTCTCATATACTGCACATCTGGGATTATACATGCATAAGTGACTGTCACATTTAGGACATAAATACAGCTTTTTGGTTAGGGTGAAAAAACCCTCTAATATACTGCACATCTGGGATTAGACGTACATAAGTGAGTGTCACATTTAGGCCAGAAATACATCTTTTTGCTTACTGGGGTGAATAAACCCTCTGATATACTGCACATCTGGGATTAGACGTGCATAAGTGACTGTCACATTTAGGCCACAAATACGGCTTTGTGCTTACTGGGGTAAAAAAAAAACTCTGATATACTGCACATCTGGGATTAGACGTGCATAAATTACTGTGAAATTTAGGCCACAAATACTGCTGTCATATAGAGTTTAAAAATAAATAAATTGGGGGGCGTGGCCTGACCGAGCTTGATGGCGGCTGCTTAAGAGCGGAGCTCCCGCCACTAGATTCCCTATAGCCTTTATAACAGCACTACCCGAGAGCAGAAATGAAAATCCAGCCAAAGGATTCTGCTAGAACCTCCACAGATCAGAAGCGGGATCTTCCGCAGCAAAACGACATGGAAAAATACTTCCAGAAATCGGCTCCCCAGACATCAGCACGCGCAGGCAAGATGGCGCAGAAGCGGCATGGGGAGGACGACACGTCCGGAGACCTGAGCCAAGAGGGTCAGCATACTGAAATGGCAGAGGTATGTGGGGCATGCCCTGGAGATGAGTCAGCATTACTTACCAGAAATTTTCTGGAGGAAGCACTGCACAAAGCGCTAGCCCCGATTGCAGCTGACCTCGCTACCATCAAAGCGGATGTACGACATATAGGAGACAGAGTGGAGGCCTTAGAGCAGGTGCAAGAAGCTATGCTAACCTTTGATACGGCGGTGAAAGACACCCTGGGGGCACACACTAGGGCTATGAACAGCTTGCTCCTACAGATGGAGGACCAAGAGAATAGGAGCCGACGGTGCAACATAAGAATCAGAGGGTTACCTGAAGCTGAGGAGAAGGAAGATCTGATGAGTACTATGGGCCTACTTTTCACTTCACTGCTGGGGCCTGAAAGGGCTGAAGGAGTCACAGTAGAAAGAGTGCATAGAGCCCTGCGGCCAAAACCCGGCTCAGCTGAAAATCCTAGAGATATTATCTGCGGTCTGCTGAGCTACAGGGACACAGAAGATATCCTGCAAAAAGCAAGGGCCAAAGGAGAAATACACTTACAAGGGAGAAGCATTCAAATATACCAAGATCTAGCGGCCTCCACGCTCCAGAAGAGAAGGTTGCTTAAACCGCTAACAGATCTTCTCCGGTCCTCAAAATTGCCTTATAGGTGGCTGTTCCCATTTGGCATTCTGATCACGGCAGGGAACCGCCGGTTCACAGTCAGGACACCTGCGGATTTGACGCCATTTTGGAAGATGTCAGACCTGACACCGGTAGACATTACCTCAAGCTTCTTCCTGGCAGAAACCGAAGCAACAGAGAACCGGCCGCAACAGGAAGATGGCGAACAGAGATATAGACACCTGAAGCAGAAGACGTCAAGGACGTTTGCGTCCCAGTGAGCATAAGGGGACAGTGAGGATTGAAATACTTAATTAATGCAATTCTCTTCCCCCCCTCCCCCTCCTTCTCCCTTCTTCTCCCTTCTTCTCCCTTATGCTCGTATTTGCTCTATATATGCTATATATATGCTCTTCATCCTAATATGTATGCATATGCTTATGAAGATATTATTTAATACTTCAAAATTGAAAAAGTATGCTGAGCAATGTTATTGCCCACATGGCAGTATTATAATTGGGTAGATAAAACTCACCTTTATTACCTACAACTAGGCTAATAGGAGAGTCTAGGCCGATCAGGGTTTACTGATGTTACTTGTTTCCCTTCCCCCTTCTACCACTAGGAACTCATTGAGGGTTTCTTATCCTGGTTTATATTTGCAAGTTTTATGTTCAGTTAATAGTTATTTTCAGCAAATGTTTGGTGCTCCACCTTCTGGTCATAATTGTGCTCGCAGGGAATTTTACATAATTTTACTGGCATATGAATGGCACCTTTAGTTTTAAATATCGCCACATACAATGTGCACGGCTGCAATAACCCAATTAAAAGGAGTCGTGTGTTCCGAGGTATTAAAAAAGCAGCAATTGATGTTATATTGCTGCAAGAAACTCATTTTAAGGCCCGACATATTCCTAACTTGAGTAACACTTCCTTTCTTCACTGGTACCATTCTTGCTCCGATAATGCCGCTTCCAAGGGAGTGAGCATAGGGATCAGGAAAAATGTTCCATTCACTTTACATTCACAATTGGCAGACCCTGGAGGCAGATACCTACTGCTAAATTGCGAGATAGGACATGCTAAGTATACGATGTGCAATCTATATGCGCCAAACACGAAAACAGTCCACTGGCTTATTGAAACTTTAGATAAAGTAGCCGCGTTTGCCTCTGGTGGGTTAATTATTGGAGGGGATTTTAATTTGACCCTAAATCCGTTACTAGATTCCTCATCCAAAAAATCGGCTATATCATTTAGGGCACTGAAGTCTTTACAGACTCGCCTGCGTGATATCCATGTGGTGGATGTTTGGAGATCGGTGCATGGGGACAAAAAGGACTATACCTTTTATTCTAATCCACATAAATCGTACCAGAGACTGGATTATATTATGATCCAAGACACCAGTTTGTCATTGGTGCAATCGGCGGATATAGATTGCATAGCGATTTCTGATCATGCAATGGTACAATGTACCTTACAGGTCCCTAACACAAGATGGAAAGAATGGTCATGGAGATTGAACCATACATTACTTGACACCCAATCTGAGGTAAACACTATCACTAAGAAACTGCAAGAGTATTTTGATCTCAATGTAAACACTGCAACCACACCTGCTATTACGTGGGAAGCACATAAGGCGGTTATAAGAGGCGAATTTATAGCTTTAGGGGCATATCTAAAAAGGGAAAGGACAAAGCAACTGACTGAACTACTGTCCCATATCTCCCAAGTGGAGAGAACCCATAAAAGATCTTTGGCAATTAAAGACCTTGAGACACTCATAAGGCTTAGACAGGAACTTAAGGCACTGTTAAATGTTAAAGTGGCAAAAGCCTATTTAAGGGTGAAACACAAACACTATATACATGGGAACAGGGGCAGTAAAGTCTTGTCCGCCATGATCAAAAAACGAACTGAGCAGACCTTTATTAAGCAGATGGTGACTCAATCAGGGAAGACCACGGTGGACCCTGGAGAAATTTCCAATGTTTTCACTAAATATTATCATGAACTGTATAATCTGAGGAAGGGAGAGACTATTGAAGACCAGCTAGTTAGGCAAGGAAGGATAGATATCTTTTTGCAGGAATTAGGTTTGCCGTCGTTGTCTGCAGAGGAAAGTGAGAACTTAATTTCCCCAATAACGCTACAAGAAGTAGAGAAAGTCCTAAAATCAACACCAAAAGGGAAAAGCCCGGGACCTGACGGACTGACGGTAGCGTATTATAAAAAGTTTTTCCCAATATTAGGCCCTCATATTGTATCTCTCTTTAACTCATTGTTAAATGGAACCCCACTACCAAAACAGGCACTAGAAGCCCATATTACAATTTTACCAAAACCGGGGAAGGACCCTGACCTGCCTGCTAGTTACAGGCCAATTTCATTGCTTAACGCTGATGTTAAGTTATGGGCAAAGGTCTTAGCCTACAGAATATCACCTCTGCTTAAGAACTTGATCTCGCCCGAACAGTCAGGCTTTGTGGGCGGAAGGGAGTGCAGGGATAGCACCTTTCGGGTTATAATGGCACAACAATATGCTTTGTCACATGGACATAGTATCACGCTGTTAAGCACTGACGCTGAAAAAGCGTTTGACAGAGTGGACTGGCAGTTTATGGCGGCCTCTCTACACAGGTTTGGTTTTCCTCCCCAATTTGTGACTGCGGTGCTATCCCTGTACTCCTCCCCCACGGCAAAAATCCGAGTAAATGGGACCCTATCCGCCCATTTCGATATAAGGAATGGGACACGGCAGGGCTGCCCACTGTCACCAACTTTGTTCATCCTTTGTTTAGAAACCTTCCTGCAAGCGATAAGACAGGATAAGGAGATACAGGGACTTAAGGTAGGTCAACAGATGCATAAAGTTGCGGCGTTTGCCGACGATATGCTCCTGTTGCTGTCGGATCCTAAGGCCGCATTCCCTGCATTATTGAGGCAATTAGATAAATTTGGGAGTTTGTCTAACTTCAAAATAAATTTAGCTAAATGTGTAGCATTGGGGGTTAACACTCCACAGTCTACTGTGACTCATCTTAAAGCACACTACCCTTCCAGTGGAAAGTGGAGAGTTTAGATTACCTTGGAGTTCAAATAACGAGGCATCCAGATAAACTCTTCTCCCAGAATTATCCCAAATTACTAGAGAGCATTAAGTTGCAACTAAAAGAACTTAAAATTCCTTTTTTGACATGGTTAGGGAGAAAAAATGTTATTAAAACTTATATTTTGCCCAAATTACTATACTTAATGCAGACCTTACCGATAGCTCTACCCTGTCAATTTCTAGGCCAAATAAGGAGAATCTTTACCTCGTTCGTGTGGAATCAGGCTAAACCCAGGATTGCTTATAAGCAATTAATACTTCCCAAACATAAAGGTGGGTTTGGATTGCCAGATGGGAATAGTTACTATAGAGCAATTCAAATGAGGTTGCATTCTGAGATCATAAATCTAAAAGTAGATAAGATGGGCTGTCAAATAGCGAGGAAGCTGTTGGGACCCAAAGGGATAGCTATGTTGTGGGCTGTAGGCCAAAAACACCAGAGGGGTCTTAAGGTTCCTACAATACTTAAAGGGGTAGCTGACTCTTGGCATAAAATGTCTGAATTTCTGCATACCACCGGTTGTATCTCCCCCTTGATGCCCATTAAATTTCTACCTTACCTGGTTAAAGAGGACTTCAGTGATGAAATGGGAATGTGGGCTGCTTTGGGGGATGTAGCAATAGGAGATCTGTTAGTAAAGCGTGAGATCCCAGACCTGTCATCTATGAAGGACACCTTTCGGCGGGTTCCCTGGACCTTGACACAATACTCTCAA
Source organism: Bufo bufo (assembly GCF_905171765.1). Taxonomy (NCBI): domain Eukaryota; kingdom Metazoa; phylum Chordata; class Amphibia; order Anura; family Bufonidae; genus Bufo; species Bufo bufo. The sequence continues at coordinate 515,381,182 of NC_053390.1, read as the reverse complement.
TTTAACAACATTTGTCGACAATATTTATGCACTACACCCAGTAATTATGTTCCTTCGTGGTATGATGGGATATGGTCACAGACAACCAGCAGGAGGGGGGCAATTTCCCGGATTTATAATAAAATTATGGAAATAGGTTCTGGGGCTAGACCTAGATTTATCGACCAATGGGCTACTGAGATGAAAATCACGATTAGTGATGCTACTTTAAAGAACATATTAAAACACTCGCACGGCTATTCACGCTGTATAAAAATACAAGAGAATGCTTTTAAAGTTACCACTAGATGGTATAAAACACCGGATAAATTACATATCATCTCGCCCACTTATTCTGCTGACTGTTGGAGATGTGGGGAGGACAGAGGGACCATGTTCCATATTTGGTGGACATGTCCAAAAATTAAAAAATTCTGGGACATGGTGTCGGAGAAGGTGCAAAGTATATGCAAGATCAAATTCCCTATCACCTCCTTAGTAGCCTTACTAAATATACCAGACAGCAACTACAAACTGACAACACATTCTTTGGTGGCACAGCTAATAGCAGCCGCAAAATTATTAATACCAAAATATTGGCTGTCAAAGGAAGTGCCGACTTTAAGAGAATGGATGTATAAGGTTCAGGAGATTTGCCAGTTAGAAGAAATGACAAGCTGGGAATCCTTATCTCATGATAGGTTCCTGGCGAACTGGAGTAACTGGAAAGAATGGTATAATTCTACTTTGATACCTGATCCGTGAGAGAAGAAATGGTCCAAAAACCTGAATCTGATAGAAATGTATAAGATTATGGCCCAGTGGAATAAAGGCTTAATTGGGGATTTAGATATATAAAAACTGTATTAATGTATATATCGCAGTACACATTGTATTTTGAAAAGGTGGGCGTATTTTTCAAGTGCCTTTATAAAAGTGCCAATTTTCCAATTTTTCCATACAGGATTTATTTATGCACTTTATTCACTTCAAAATCTAGATGTGATGATCATTCCTTGCATGTATAACTGTATAACTGTATTATTCATGTGACCAGATTTGTTTGTTATGGAGCAATTATTGTTTCTGTGGTTTCCACTTGTACTTGTCATACGATGAAATCTCAAATAAACAAAGATTTGATAAAAAAAAAAAAAAATTGAGTGCAATACCCTACATCAGGGTTTTTATTGACGGTTAATTATTTTTAACAGACTTAACCACCCTTTACTTTGCTTTGTGAACGCTAACTATGAGGCAAACATCTAATAAGCGACGCGGTCATGGTCGTTGTGGTGGTGTTGGTGGAGCCTCTGGTGCAGGGAGAGGACGTGGCCGTTCTGCCACAGCTACACGTCCTACTGAACCTACTACCTCAGGTCCCAGTAGCCGCCAGAATCTACAGCGATATTTGGTCGCGCCCAATGTCGTTCTAAGGATGGTAAGGCCTGAGCAAGTACAGGCGCTAGTCAATTGGGTGGCCGACAGTGGATCCAGCATGTTCACATTATCTCCCACCCAGTCTTCTGCAGAAAGCGCACAGGTGGCGCCTGAAACCCATGCCCATCAGTCTGTCACATCACCCTCGTACATATCTGGGAACCTGTCTGAGCCTCAAGTCATGCAGCAGGCTGTTTGAAGACTCTGCTGGCAAGGTTTCCCAAGGGCATCCACCTAGCCCTTCCCCAGGGGTGGAAGATATAGAATGCACTGATGCACAACCACTTATGTTTCCTGATGAGCACATGGGAATACCACCTCAGCATGTCTCTGATGATGACGAAACACAGGTGCCAACTGCTGCGTCTTTCTGCAGTGTGCAGACCGAAAAGGAGGTCAGGGAGGAAGACTGGGTGGAAGACTATGCAGAGGACGATGAGGTCCTAGACCCCACATGGAATGAAGGTCGTGCCACTGACTTTGAGAGTTCGGAGGAAGAGGCAGTGGTGAGACCGAGCCAACAGCGTAGCAAAAGTGGGAGCAGGGTGCAAAAGCAGAGCAGCCGTCGCCAAAACAGTTCGCCTGCTACTGGCCACCGTCACCAGAGACCGAGCACACCAAAGGCAGCTTCAAGGAGTTCCCTGGCATGGCACTTCTTCACACAATGTGCTGATGACAAGACCCGAGTGGTTTGCACGCTGTGCCATCAGAGCCTGAAGCGAGGCATTAACGTTCTGAACCTTAGCACAACCTGCATGACCAGGCATCTTCATGCGAGACACGGGCTGCATTCAGGGCCGGATTAAGAGCATCATGGGCCTGGTGCTGAGGATTTTGCTGGGCCTTTTTATGGAACTGCACTCAGTGTCTTAATTACATATATATTTTATCAATACCATTAAAGTATTTTGTTCCTGCAACTACCCCTTCATTTGGCGTCTATCTTGGCAACATGGAGAGGGACCACGGGAGGGGGACCCTGAGGGTGGGGGCACCCTCAGGGCACTATAGTGTCAGGAAAACCGCTTTGTTTTCCTGACACTATAGTGATCATTTAACATGACTATGAAGATTACTGTTTTCTAGCTGCTGTGGACTGTGGACAACAGCAGCTACAAACAGTAATTTTCATAGAGCTGTGTTATGATTTATGGACACAGCACTCAGCATGCTTAGCCAGTCAGATAGAAGGCTGGCTAAGCTGAGAGCTGTGTCTAAATAACATAACACATTAAAGGGATTCTGTCACCAGGTTCACCCCTGTCAGCTAAAAATATGCTGATGTTCAGGGCGTCTTCACGATTCCTAATGTGGGCTTATAAATGTCATCTGTGGGCTTATTTAGCTAAAAAACAGGTTTTACTAACCTGTCAGTCAAACAAATAAGGTGTCCAAGGGGATGTTAACCACCTCAGCCCCCATAGCTTAAACACCCTGAAAGACCAGGCCACTTTTTACACTTCTGACCTACACTACTTTCACTGTTTATTGCTCGGTCATGCAACTTACCACCCAAATGAATTTTACCTCCTTTTCTTCTCACTAATAGAGCTTTCATTTGGTGGTATTTCATTGCTGCTGACATTTTTACTTTTTTTGTTATTATTCGAAATTTAACGATTTTTTTGCAAAAAAATGACATTTTTCACTTTCAGTTGTAAAATTTTGCAAAAAAGACGACATCCATATATAAATTTTGCTCTAAATTTATTGTTCTACATGTCTTTGATAAAAAAAATATGTTTGGGTAAAAAAAAAAAATGGTTTGGGTAAAAGTTATAGCGTTTACAAACTATGGTACAAAAATGTGAATTTTCGCTTTTTGAAGCAGCTCTGACTTTCTGAGCACCTGTCATGTTTCCTGAGGTTCTACAATGCCCAGACAGTACAAACACCCCACAAATGACCCCATTTCGGAAAGTAGACACCCTAAGGTATTCGCTGATGGGCATAGTGAGTTCATAGAACTTTTTATTTTTTGTCACAAGTTAGTGGAAAATGATGATTTTTTTTTTTTTTTTCTTACAAAGTCTCATATTCCACTAACTTGTGACAAAAAATAAAAACTTCCATGAACTCACTATGCCCATCAGCGAATACGTTGGGGTGTCTTCTTTCCAAAATGGGGTCACATGTGGGGTAGTTATACTGCCCTGGCATTCTAGGGGCCCAAATGTGTGGTAAGGAGTTTGAAATCAAATTCTGTAAAAAATGCCCTGTGAAATCCGAAAGGTGCTCTTTGGAATGTGGGCCCCTTTGCCCATCTAGGCTGCAAAAAGTGTCACACATCTGGTATCGCCGTACTCAGGAGAAGTTGGGGAATGTGTTTTAGGGTATCATTTTACATATACCCATGCTGGGTGAGAGAAATATCTTGGCAAAAAACAACTTTGTATAACAAAATAGGAAAAGTTGTCTTTTGCCAAGAGACTTTGTAAGAAAAAAAAAAAAAATCATCATTTTCCACTAACTTGTGACAAAAAATATAAAATTCTAGGAACTCGCCATGCCCCTCACGGAATACCTTAGGGTGTCTTCTTTCCAAAATGGGGTCACTTGTGGGGTAGTTATACTGCCCTGGCATTCTAGGGGCCCAAATGTGTGGTAAGGAGTTTGAAATCAAATTCTGTAAAAAATGACCTGTGAAATCCGAAAGGTGCTCTTTGGAATGTGGGCCCCTTTGCCCAACTAGGCTGCAAAAAAGTGTCACACATCTGATGTCTCCGTATTCAGGAGAAGTTGGGGAATGTGTTTTGGGGTGTCATTTTACATATACCCATGCTGGGTGAGAGAAATATCTTGGCAAAAGACAACTTTTTCCAATTTTTTATACAAAGTTGTCTTTTGCCAAGATATTTCTCTCACCCAGCATGGGTATATGTAAAATGACACCTCAAAACACATTCCCCACCTTCTCCTGAATACGGAGATACCACATGTGTGACACTTTTTTGCAGCCTAGGTGGGCAAAGGGGCCCACATTCCAAAGAGCACCTTTCGGATTTCACCGGCCATTTTTTACAGAATTTGATTTCAAACTCCTTACCACACATTTGGGCCCCTAGAATGCCAGGGCAGTATAACTACCCCACAAGTGACCCTATTTTGGAAAGAAGACACCCCAAGGTATTCGCTGATGGGCATAGTGAGTTCATGGAAGTTTTTATTTTTTGTCACAAGTTAGTGGAATATGAGACTTTGTAAGAAAAAAAAAAAATCATCATTTTCAACTAACTTGTGACAAAAAATTTAAAATTCTAGGAACTCGCCATGCCCCTCACGGAATACCTTGGGGTGTCTTCTTTCCAAAATGGGGTCACTTGTGGGGTAGTTATACTGCCCTTGCATTTTCCAGGGGCCCTAATGTGTGGTAAGTAGGTAAATGACCTGTGAAATCCTAAAGGTGCTCTTTGGAATGTGGGCCCCTTTGCCCACCTAGGCTGCAAAAAAGTGTCACACATGTGGTATCTCCGTATTCAGGAGAAGTTGGGGAATGTGTTTTGGGGTGTCATTTTACATATACTCATGTGCTGGGTGAGAGAAATATCTCGGCAAAAGACAACTTTTCCCATTTTTTTTATACAAAGTTGGCATTTGACCAAGATATTTCTCTCACCTAGCATGGGTATATGTAAAATGACACCCCAAAACACATTCCCCAACTTCTCCTGAGTACGGCGATACCAGATGTGTGACACTTTTTTGCAGCCTAGATGCGCAAAGGTGCCCAAATTCCTTTTAGGAGGGCATTTTTAGACATTTGGATACCAGACTTCTTCTCACGCTTTGGGGCCCCTAAAATGCCAGGGCAGTATAAATACCCCACATGTGACCCCATTTTGGAAAGAAGACACCCCAAGGTATTCAATGAGGGGCATGGCGAGTTCATAGAATTATTTTTTTTTGGCACAAGTTAGCGGAAATTGATATATATATATTTTTTTCTCACAAAGTCTCCCTTTCCGCTAACTTGGGACAAAAATTTCAATCTTTCATGGACTCAATATGCCCCTCACGGAATACCTGGGGGTGTCTTATTTCCGAAATGGGGTCACATGTGGGGTATTTATACTGCCCTGGCATTCTAGGGGCCCTAAAGCGTGAGAAGAAGTCTGGAATATAAATGTCAAAATTTTTTTACGCATTTGGATTCCGTGAGGGGTATGGTGAGTTCATGTGAGATTTTATTTTTTGACACAAGTTAGTGGAATATGAGACTTTGTAAGAAAAAAAATAATAATTTCCGCTAACTTGGGCCAAAAAAATGTCTGAATGGAGCCTTACAGGGGGGTGATCAATGACAGGGGGGTGATCAATGACAGGGGGGTGATCAATGACAGGGGGGTGATCAGGGAGTCTATATGGGGTGATCACCCCCCTGTCATTGATCACCCCCCTATAAGGCTCCATTCAGATGTCCGTATGTGTTTTGCGGATCCGATCCATGTATCAGTGGATCCGTAAAAATCATACGGACATCTGAATGCAGCCTGACAGGGGGGTGATCAATGACAGGGGGGTGATCAATGACAGGGGGGTGATCAGGGAGTCTATATGGCCACCTCCCTGTCATTGATCACCCCCCTATAAGGCTCCATTCAGATGTCCGTATGTGTTTTGCGGATCCGATCCATGTATCAGTGGATCCGTAAAAATCATACGGACATCTGAATGCAGCCTGACAGGGGGGTGATCAATGACAGGGGGGTGATCAATGACAGGGGGGTGATCAATGCGTTAGGCGGTCGGGAGGTGGTTAATGGATGCAAGGTGCCGGCCGCACCCGCCGCCGTTCGTGCCCAGCGCCGCCTTTCCAGACTTCTGCGCCGCCTCCTAATCCTCTGTGGCCTCTCGCTCTCCCTCCCTCCCCCCTCCTCCTGCGGTAAGATCTCGCGCATACAGGGGTTGAGCGAAGTGCCGGCGCATGCGCACTTCGCTGTAAGAAGCCAAATGGAGAAGTCTGCACAGGCGCATCAGGCAGAGCCCTGTGCGCAAGCGCGAGATCTTACAGCAGGAGGAGGGGGGAGGGAGGGAGAGCGAGAGGCGGCACAGAGGATTAGGAGGCGGTGCAGAAGTCCGGAAAGGCGGCGCTGGGCACGAACGGCGGTGGGTGCGGCCGGCACCTTGCATCCATTAACATCCCCTTGGGCACCTTATTTGTTTGACTGACAGGTTAGTAATAGCTGTTTTTTAGCTAAATAAGCCCACAGATGACATTTATAAGCCTACATTAGGAATCGTGAAGACGCCCTGAACATCAGCATATTTTTAGCTGACAGGGGTCAAACCTGGTGACAGAATCCCTTTAACCACCTCCGGACCGCTGTACGCAGATTCGCGTTCCGGAGGTGGCAGCCCTGCGCTCAGCGACGCATATACGCGTCATCTCGCGTGAGCCGGGATTTCCTGTGAACGCGCGCACACAGGCGCGCGCGCTCACAGGAACGGAAGGTAAGAGAGTTGATCTCCAGCCTGCCAGCGGCGATCGTTCGCTGGCAGGCTGGAGATGTGTTTTTTTAACCCCTAACAGGTATATTAGACGCTGTTTTGATAACAGCGTCTAATATACCTGCTACCTGGTCCTCTGGTGGTCCCCTTTGTTTGGATCGACCACCAGAGGACACAGGTAGCTCAGTAAAGTCCCACCAAGCACCACTACACTACACTACACCCCCCCCCGTCACTTATTAACCCCTTATTAGCCCCTGATCACCCCTGATCACCCCATATAGACTCCCTGATCACCCTCCTGTCATTGATAAACCCCCTGTAAAGCTCCATTCAGATGTCCGCATGATTTTTACGGATGCACTGATAGATGGATCGGATCCGCAAAACGCATCCGGACGTCTGAATGAAGCCTTACAGGGGCGTGATCAATGACTGTGGTGATCACCCCATATAGACTCCCTGATCACCCCCCTGTCATTGATCACCCCCCCTGTCATTGATCACCCCCCTGTAAAGCTCCATTCAGATGTCCGCATGATTTTTACGGATCCACTGATAGATGGATCGGATCCGCAAAACGCATCCGGACGTCTGAATGAAGCCTTACAGGGGCGTGATCAATGACTGTGGTTATCACCCCATATAGACTCCCTGATCACACCCCTGTCATTGATCAACCCCCTGTAAAGCTCCATTCAGATGTCCGCATGATTTTTACGGATGCACTGATAGATGGATCGGATCCGCAAAACGCATCCGGACGTCTGAATGAAGCCTTACAGGGGCATGATCAATGACTGTGGTTATCACCCCATATAGACTCCCTGATCACCCCCCTGTCATTGATCACCCCCCCTGTCATTGATTACCCCCCTGTAAAGCTCCATTCAGATGTCCGCATGATTTTTACGGATCCACTGATAGATGGATCGGATCCGCAAAACGCATCCGGACGTCTGAATGAAGCCTTACAGGGGCGTGATCAATGACTGTGGTTATCACCCCATATAGACTCCCTGATCACCCCCCTGTCATTGATCAACCCCCTGTAAAGCTCCATTCAGATGTCCGCATGATTTTTACGGATGCACTGATAGATGGATCGGATCCGCAAAACGCATCCGGACGTCTGAATGAAGCCTTACAGGGGCATGATCAATGACTGTGGTTATCACCCCATATAGACTCCCTGATCACCCCCCTGTCATTGATCACCCCCCCTGTCATTGATTACCCCCCTGTAAAGCTCCATTCAGATGTCCGCATGATTTTTACGGATCCACTGATAGATGGATCGGATCCGCAAAACGCATCCGGACGTCTGAATGAAGCCTTACAGGGGCGTGATCAATGACTGTGGTTATCACCCCATATAGACTCCCTGATCACCCCCCTGTCATTGATCAACCCCCTGTAAAGCTCCATTCAGATGTCCGCATGATTTTTACGGATGCACTGATAGATGGATCGGATCCGCAAAACGCATCCGGACGTCTGAATGAAGCCTTACAGGGGCATGATCAATGACTGTGGTTATCACCCCATATAGACTCCCTGATCACCCCCCTGTCATTGATCACCCCCCCTGTCATTGATTACCCCCCTGTAAAGCTCCATTCAGATGTCCGCATGATTTTTACGGATACACTGATAGATGGATCGGATCCGCAAAACGCATACGGACGTCTGAATGAAGCCTTACAGGGGCTTGATCAATGACTGTGGTTATCACCCCATATAGACTCCCTGATCACCCCCTTGTCATTGATTACACCCCTGTCATTGATTACCCCCCTGTAAAGCTCCATTCAGATGTCCGCATGATTTTTACGGATGCACTGATAGATGGATCGGATCCGCAAAACGCATCCGGACGTCTGAATGAAGCCTTACAGGGGCATGATCAATGACTGTGGTTATCACCCCATATAGACTCCCTGATCACCCCCCTGTCATTGATTACACCCCTGTCATTGATTACCCCCCTGTAAAGCTCCATTCAGATGTCCGCATGATTTTTACGGATGCACTGATAGATGGATCGGATCCGCAAAACGCATACGGACGTCTGAATGAAGCCTTACACGGGCATGATCAATGACTGTGGTTATCACCCCATATAAACTCCCTGATCACCCCCCTGTCATTGATCACCCCCCCTGTCATTGATCACTCCCCCTGTCATTGATCACCCCCCCTGTCATTGATCACCCCCCCCTGTCATTGATCACCCCTCTGTAAGGCTCCATTCAGACATTTTTTTGGCCCAAGTTAGCGGAATTTTTTTTTTTTTTTTCTTACAAAGTCTCATATTCCACTAACTTGTGTCAAAAAATAAAATCTCACATGAACTCACCATACCCCTCACGGAAACCAAATGCGTAAAATTTTTTAGACATTTATATTCCAGACTTCTTCTCACGCTTTAGGGCCCCTAGAATGCCAGGGCAGTATAAATACCCCACATGTGACCCCATTTCGGAAAGAAGACACCCCCAGGTATTCCGTGAGGGGCATATTGAGTCCATGAAAGATTGAAATTTTTGTCCCAAGTTAGCGGAACGGGAGACTTTGTGAAAAAAAAAAAAAGAAATATCAATTTCCGCTAACTTGTGCCCAAAAAAAAAAATTTCTATGAACTCGCCATGCCCCTCATTGAATACCTTGGGGTGTCTTCTTTCCAAAATGGGGTCACATGTGGGGTATTTATACTGCCCTGGCATTCTAGGGGCCCCAAAGCGTGAGAAGAAGTCTGGTATCCAAATGTCTAAAAATGCCCTCCTAAAATGAATTTGGGCCCTTTTGCGCATCTAGGCTGCAAAAAAGTGTCACACATGTGGTATCGCCGTACTCAGGAGAAGTTGGGGAATGTGTTTTGGGGTGTCATTTTACATATACCCATGCTGGGTGAGATAAATATCTTGGTCAAATGCCAACTTTGTATAACAAAATGGGAAAAGTTGTCTTTTGCCAAGATATTTCTCTCACCCAGCATGGGTATATGTAAAATGACACCCCAAAACACATTCCCCAACGTCTCCTGAATACGGCGATACCACATGTGTGACACTTTTTTGCAGCCTAGGTGGGCAAAGGGGCCCACATTCCAAAGAGCACCTTTAGGATTTCACAGGTCATTTACCTACTTACCACACATTAGGGCCCCTAGAAAATGCCAGGGCAGTATAACTACCCCACAAGTGACCCCATTTTGGAAAGAAGACACCCCAAGGTATTCCGTGAGGGGCATGGCGAGTTCCTAGAATTTTTTATTTTTTGTCACAAGTTAGTGGAAAATGATGATTTCTTTTTTTTTTTTTTTTTCATACAAAGTCTCATATTCCACTAACTTGTGACAAAAAATAAAAACTTCCATGAACTCACTATGCCCATCAGCGAATACCTTGGGGTCTCTTCTTTCCAAAATGGGGTCACTTGTGGGGTAGTTATACTGCCCTGGCATTCTAGGGGCCCAAATGTGTGGTAAGGAGTTTGAAATCAAATTCTGTAAAAAATGACGAGTGAAATCCGAAAGGTGCTCTTTGGAATATGGGCCCCTTTGCCCACCTAGGCTGCAAAAAAGTGTCACACATCTGGTATCTCCGTACTCAGGAGAAGGTGGGGAATGTGTTTTGGGGTGTCATTTTACATATACCCATGCTGGGTGAGAGAAATATCTTGGCAAAAGACAACTTTTCCTATTTTTTTATACAAAGTTGGCATTTGACCAAGATATTTATCTCACCCAGCATGGGTATATGTAAAATGACACCTCAAAACACATTCCCCAACTTCTCCCGAGTACGGAGATACCAGATGTGTGACACTTTTTTGCAGCCTAGGTGGGCAAAGAGGCCCATATTCCAAAGAGCACCTTTCGGATTTCACTCGTCATTTTTTACAGAATTTGATTTCAAACTCCTTACCACACATTTGGGCCCCTAGAATGCCAGGGCAGTATAACTACCCCACAAGTGACCCCATTTTGGAAAGAAGAGACCCCAAGGTATTCGCTGATGGGCATAGTGAGTTCATGGAAGTTTTTATTTTTTGTCACAAGTTAGTGGAATTTGAGACTTTGTATGAAAAAAAAAATAAAAAAATAAAATCATCATTTTCCACTAACTTGTGACAAAAAATAAAAAATTCTAGGAACTCGCCATGCCCCTCACGGAATACCTTGGGGTGTCTTCTTTCCAAAATGGGGTCACTTGTGGGGTAGTTATACTGCCCTGGCATTCTAGGGGCCCAAATGTGTGGTAAGGAGTTTGAAATCAAATTCTGTAAAAAATGACCTGTGAAATCCGAAAGGTGCTCTTTGGAATATGGGCCCCTTTGCCCACCTAGGCTGCAAAAAAGTGTCACACATCTGGTATCTCCGTACTCAGGAGAAGGTGGGGAATGTGTTTTGGGGTGTCTTTTTACATATACCCATGCTGGGTGAGATAAATATCTTGGTCAAATGCCAACTTTGTATAAAAAAATGGGAAAAGTTGTCTTTTGCCAAGATATTTCTCTCACCCAGCATGGGTATATGTATAATGATACCCCAAAACACATTCCCCACCTTCTCCTGAGTACGGCAATACCAGATGTGTGACACTTTTTTGCAGCCTAGGTGGGCAAAGAGGCCCATATTCCAAAGAGCACCTTTCGGATTTCACAGGTCATTTTTTTACAGAATTTGATTTCAAACTCCTTACCACACATTTGGGCCCCTAGAATGCCAGGGCAGTATAACTACCCCACAAGTGACCCCATTTTGGAAAGAAGAGACCCCAAGGTATTCGCTGATGGGCATAGTGAGTTCATAGAACTTTTTATTTTTTGTCACAAGTTAGTGGAATATGAGACTTTGTAAGAAAAAAAAAAAAAAAAAAATCATCATTTTCCGCTAACTTGTGACAAAAAATAAAAAGTTCGATGAACTCACTATGCCCATCAGCGAATACCTTAGGGTGTGTACTTTCCGAAATGGGGTCATTTGTGGGGTGTTTGTACTGTCTGGGCATTGTAGAACCTCAGGAAACATGACAGGTGCTCAGAAAGTCAGAGCTGCTTCAAAAAGCGGAAATTCACATTTTTGTACCATAGTTTGTAAACGCTATAACTTTTACCCAAACCATTTTTTTTTTACCCAAACATTTTTTTTTTATCAAAGACATGTAGAACAATAAATTTAGAGCAAAATTTATATATGGATGTCGTTTTTTTTGCAAAATTTTACAACTGAAAGTGAAAAATGTCATTTTTTTGCAAAAAAATCGTTAAATTTCGATTAATAACAAAAAAAGTAAAAATGTCAGCAGCAATGAAATACCACCAAATGAAAGCTCTATTAGTGAGAAGAAAAGGAGGTAAAATTCATTTGGGTGGTAAGTTGCATGACCGAGCAATAAACGGTGAAATTAGTGTAGGTCAGAAGTGTAAAAAGTGGCCTGGTCTTTCAGGGTGTTTAAGCACTGGGGGCTGAGGTGGTTAAAGAAATTACTGTTTCTAGCTGCTGTGGACTAGCAGCTAGAAACAGTAATTTCTTTAATGTGTTATGTTATTTAGACTGAGCTCTCAGCATGCTTAGCCAGTCAGTAATTTTCATAGTGCTGTTATGATTTATGGACACAGCTCTCAGCATGCTTAGCCAGCCTTCTATCTGGCTGTGCTTCTTGAGAGTCACAGTCCACAGGCTCAGAAACAGCCTGTGGACTGTGACTCTCAAGATGCAAAGCCAGATAGAAGGCTGGCTATGCATGCTGAGAGCTGTGTCCATAAATCATAACAGCACTATGATTGCCCTCCCTTCCAACTGGATGAGTTTATCTGATACCTGCCCTGCTCCAGAAGCTCCTGCTGTCTCGCGGGCTGGTGTGGCTGAGCGCTGTGGGCTGTGTGCTGGTCGAAACTGCTGAGCAGGTTGTGCAGGAGGGATAACCGCGGGCGCACTGAGGTCATATCCGGGGGGGCGGCATTACAGGAACCGCACCAGCTGCTCTGACGTCCTGCCGCCGGATATCCTGTGACGTATATCCGGCGGCAGGACGTCAGAGCAACTGGTGCTGTTCCTGTAATGCCGCGGCCCGCCGGATATGACCTCAGTAGTGATGGGAAGTTCGGATCTTTCAGATGAATCGGTTCATTTGAATCAGCTCATTCAAATGAACTGATTCATGAATCGGATCTTCGGTTCACTTGCTGAGTCACTGACTGCTGAGCTGACTCGCAAGTGAACCGAAGACTCTACAGTCGCGGCCAAAAGTTTTGAGAATTACATAAATATTGGAAATTGGAAAAGTTGCTGCTTAAGTTTTTATAATAGCAATTTGCATATACTCCAGACTGTTATGAAGAGTGATCAGATGAATTGCATAGTCCTTCTTTGCCATGAAAATTAACTTAATCCCAAAAAAAACTTTCCACTGCATTTCATTGCTGTCATTAAAGGACCTGCTGAGATCATTTCAGTAATCGTCTTGTTAACTCAGGTGAGAATGTTGACGAGCACAAGGCTGGAGATCATTATGTCAGGCTGATTGGGTTAAAATGGCAGACTTGGGGGCGGAGCTTGCGTTGGTCTGAGATGGCCGCACGTTACTGAGCTCCTGCACTACTGCCGTCTATATCACTAGCTATTAGCAGCTATAAGCCTCACCATGGTAAAAATTGGGAACCCTAAGTTCAGCGAACACCAGGCCCAACAGAAGAACTTACCAGCGAGCGGTGAAATGGACAAGTTCATAAAGAAAGCGGCATTCTCGTTCGTGGCGCGGGAACCTAAGATGGCGCCGACTCAGCCTGCACAGCCTCACAAAGCCAGCGCACAGGAGAGATCCGATGAAGATAGTGAAGCCGATGAACCGCAAGGTAAAGGGACTCTCCCAATAACCCGACACTATCTAAAGCAGACCCTGTGTAAAGCCATGGAGCCGATCCTCAGTGAGATAGCTGCCATGCGTCAGGACATGAGGCAAGTGGGGGACAGAGTTGAGGCCCTTGAGACTCACCAAGCTATGATCCTGGACCACCAGAAAGCCACATTCACTTCATTTCAGAAGTGCAGCGCTTACCTTAACGATCTGCATAATGCCCTGGAGGACCAGGAGAACAGGGGGCGCCGCAACAACCTCCGGATACGAGGGATCCCTGAAACGGTTGCCCCAGGAGATATCCCTAATGCGGTCAAACATCTTTGCATATCACTCTTGGGCCCAAATTTCACTCCAGAAATTACATTGGAGAGAGCCCATAGGGCGCTACGCCCCAAGCCTAAAACAGAAGATCCCCCTAGGGACATAATCTGTAAATTTCTTAATTTCCAGGTTAAGGCTGCGGTGCAAGAAGCGGCTAGAAATCGCCCTGATATTATATTTGAAGGGGCACAAATATCCATATATCAAGATTTAGCTCCCTCCACGCTCAGAAAGCGCTGGATCATGAAGCCCTTGACAGAATGGCTGCGTACTAACAGGATCCAATATAAATGGAACTTTCCTTTTGGGCTATCTTTTACTCAGGAAGGACACCGCTTCAATATCTCCTCACACTCAGATTTAGATGCAATGTACGAGGCACTACAAATACCTCCCTTCCAGATTGAAAACTGGGACTTATTTCAAGATATTGCTGCACTTCCAGAAGTTCCAACCGTCACACCTTTCACCGTGATGCATACTCCTAAAGCCCAGAGAACAGGGAAAAGAGGAAGACAACTAACCCCAAAGAGACTTACCCAAGACCGGTGAACTCACCTAGGTTCATTCTGTTTTTTCGTTTGTTACTACCGGAATGTTATCCCAGAATCCTTTCCAATATATTCCAGAATAGACGACAACGGACATCTCACAGTGTGGACTTGTCTCAGCGAAATCCAGAGAAGTCTTAACCATTTGAAATTTCCTATTGTTTGTCTGTATCACTAATGCTTCCTGCCCTTCCCTTACTGGTGACCTTGGTCACTTATTAGTATTTAAGTATTAGTCCTGTGACCCCATTCATCATATCCATTGGATTTGTCAACTTTATCCAATTTACAACGTTCGCCCTACCAAACCACCGCCATTAGTTAGTTGGCCTTTTTCATAATTGCTCATCTTCTCTATTTTTGCAGAAAATGTCTATCCCATGTGGGCTGCCACTTAATGTGCTAGACGGCACAAAACCTGGTCTGTAGACCTCACTCCCCCCACGATGAGTAGCTTAGGGGTGACCCTATGCTCGAAATGTTCTTTTTCTGTTTTAATGTTTTCCTTTATTTCCTTTTTTCCCCTGTTTGATCTAAGGTACATGATACTATTGTTACACCACAGTAGAGGACTCCGTATCAACTTAGGAACCTTTTCTTCTGACCTGTTGACTGGCACCCTACCGGTAAGTGCTCTCCCCTGGGGGACTGACACATTTTTATGCCTCGACCCCCTCTCATTATACAACTATGGCTGATCTACAAATTGCCACTTATAATGTGAGGGGATTTAACTCCCCTTCTAAGAGAAGCCAGATTTTTGCGATGCTACGCAAAGAGGGGTCGGATGTGTTGCTTCTCCAGGAGACACACTTCAGGTTCGACCATTACCCCAATTTGGAATTTTCGCTTTATCCTGTGTGGTTCCATTGTGGTGGTGGTTCGTCAGCATCCGGGGGTGTGAGTATCGGTTTTAAAAGAAAAATCCCATTCAAATACTCAGAACACATTCAAGATCCTGATGGGAGATACCTTTTAGTGAAAGGGAGTATTGGCCCTCAGATCTACACATTTGTTAATCTGTATGCTCCCAACACCAAACAAACATCTTGGTTTTCCAACATCTATAAAATCATTGAGTCCTTTAAAGATGGTATTGTAGTGCTGGGAGGTGATTTCAACATTGCGCTTGACCCTCTATTAGATATATCCTCCCATAAATCAACTCACTCACTGAACTCACTGAGACGGGTGAGATGTTTTCTGGAACCTACACCTAGTCGACTCTTGGCGTACTCTGCATCCCAGCGATGTAGACTACACCTTTTTTTCACACGTACATAACACATACCACCGAATCGACTACTTATTTGTGTCCAAGGAACACCTCCAGCACTGTTCAGCGGCAAAGATCGGTTCTATCCACATATCCGACCATGCACCGGTATTCCTTACAGTCTCGTCCCCTACACGTAACACCTCATGCTTCAATTGGCGTCTAAACGAATCCATTATAGGAGATCCCAAAGTCATTACAAAAATATCTTCCCTACTAGAGGAATACTTCAAATTGAATACTAACCCCTCTTTATCCCACCAAACTATTTGGGATGCACATAAACCCTTCATAAGGGGACACTTTATTAGCATTGGTTCATATGTTAAGAAACTAAGGGAACAAAATATAGCTTCACTCCTCATTAAAATTAGAAAACTCGAGACCCTACACAAGCGCTCCCTAGCAGACTCTCAACGTCAGGAGCTCACTAGTCTTAGAGCTGAACTGAAAGCCTTATTGGATGCTAAATCCGCTAAATATTATCTTAATTCGCAGCATAAATTTTATGCTCATGGCGATAGGACTACCAAGTTCCTGATGAATAGAATTAAGGCAAGAAGAGACAGCAATTATATACACCAGTTAAGCTCCTCAAATGGGGAAACTATTTTCTCCTCGAACCAAATAGCTAACCAATTTAGAGCTTTCTATGAGGAACTCTACAACATCCCTCCACCTCCTTCCTCTGAAAACCATCTATCTTCAATCTCCTCCTTTTTAGAAGCAAACCCACTCCCTACGCTCACCGATACTCAGAGAACCCTGCTAGCAGCTCCCTTCTCAAACGAAGAACTATCTGTAGCCCTCTCTCAACTGCCCCTTGGAAAAAGTCCCGGCCCTGATGGCCTCCCTTCATCATATTATAAAACCTTTAAGACTCAGCTACTCCCACACCTTCTTGAAGTATGCAATGCTGCAATTCAAGGTAATATCCTTTCTAGGGATATGACGACTGCACACATAGCATTGATCCCTAAAGAAGGGAAGGACCCCAAACTCTGTGCAAACTACAGACCTATATCCCTCCTAAATATAGATCTCAAACTTTTAGCTAAAATGTTGGCCAACCGTTTGGCAAACTTCCTCCCTTCTTTGATACATGGGGACCAGGTAGGCTTTATCCGCAATAGAGAAGGCAAAGATAACACGACGAGAGTTATCAATGCATTGTGCTATGCCAAACACACTTCATCTCCTCTACTTAGCACCGACGCAGAAAAAGCATTCGATAGAATCAATTGGACATACCTGAGACAAGTTCTGTTGGGCTTTGGTCTGCCTGGTCCCTTTGTTCAAGCGATCTTTGCTATGTATGCACAGGCCACTGCCCTGGTAATGGTTAACGGTAATTTATCACTGCCTTTTCACATACACAATGGTACCCGTCAGGGTTGTCCTTTGTCCCCCCTTCTATTCGTGCTGGCTATGGAACCTCTGTTGTCTACATTTAGGAAAGACCACAATATTAAAGGCATTAATTTGGGAGGAAGGGACCACAAAATAGCGGCGTTCGCTGATGATGTTATGATCATGACGACAAATCCCACCACTTCTCCACCTTTCATACAAAAGCACCTGCAACAGTATAGCTTCATTTCAAACTTCAAGATAAATACTAACAAATCGCTGATCCTTACCTCGGGAATATCTACCCATACCAAATCTTTACTGATGAAAAATTCCCCCTTCAACTGGTCTTCCCCAACCATCACCTATCTAGGAGTTAAAATTAGCCCTCAAATATCAGACCTCTTCGCCCTTAACTACATCCCCCTTAAAAACTCTCTTTTTAAAGCCATAGACGACTTACAGGCTAGAGCGCCTATGCTATCTTGGTTTGGGCGTAAGAATCTTCTCACTTCATTAATTTTACCACGCTTAACATATCTCCAACAGGTTTTACCAATCCCCATACCTTGCTCCTTCTACACTTCCCTGAAGCAGAAATTTAGATCCTTCATATGGAATGGCAAAAAGGCTAGACTTTCATACAAACTCTTAGCACACCCACGTCAGTTAGGCGGAATGGGTCTTCCAGATCCAGAAATGTATGGAAAAGCCATACTTTTAGCTAGAGTGGTTGATTGGCTCCGCAACTCCACTGACAAACTTTGGGTAAATTTAGAACAAAGCATACTCGACACTCCTTTTCGGACAGCCTTATTAGGTCATCACTCCCCCCCACATATACCATTGCCTAACTTCCCAATTCTCAAAGAAACTCTTGATGCCTGGAGATGGCTGAACTCCTTTCATTGTTCAGTTCCCTTCCCTTCCCCTATTTTGACGATAGCAGATATCCTAGGTACGTCCTCTCCAACACTTCTGCAATCCTCTTCTAAACGCATCAAATCCTGATCCTTGGAAATTAGAAATCTCTTAAATTCCACAGAGAAGCTCCTGGAAATAGAAGCCATACATACCCTACTCAATCCCTGCCCATGTGACCTTACTCTAATCCCTCACATTAGATCCTTTCTAATAAAAAATAACACTAAAGGTGAACTCCGTCGTCCAATAGGATGGCTTGAAGCCCTTATCATTAACCCTAAACGCTTAAGAAAATTAATCTTAACAAATTTATAGCAAATTGAGGAGCCCACCACTTATCACCAAACCATTTTTCATACACAATTGGGAAAGAGAAACTGGGACAACTATACCCTTCAATGACTTACCTGACTTATTTGATACTCCCCATAAGGCTTCTCGATGTGTGCGCATTCAGGAAAATGGTTACAAAATATTGACTCAATGGTATATCACTCCATGTAAATCTGCCCATTTTTCTGAATCTTCCTCTGACAGGTGCTGGAGGTGTTCCGAGGAGACTGGAACTTTCCTCCATATTTGGTGGAATTGTCCAGTAATTAATAAATGGTGGTCAGACATTTTTCGTTTGAGCAACCAAATTTGTCACGAATCTGTAAAGATGTCCCCTCTTGGTGCATTGTTGTCCCACTACAAGGATGCAAAACAACACACCCCTAGCTACCTCTTCAAACAACTTTTGTGTGCAGCGCGCTTACTCGTACCCAAACATTGGCTTCAGACCACATTGCCAACAATTGATCAATGGAAGCTCAAAGTAGACCAGCTCTATCGCTTTGAAGAGCTCTCTGCTTGGGAATCTCGTACACACCCAGCCTTCATGAAACGTTGGTCAATCTGGTCTAGTTTTAGGTTCTCTGGTGGCACCAATTCACTCCTCTCCCCTTAGACACCCATACCTTTTATCTCTGGGCTTTGTCATCATAACCTATACTTACTTCAGGCGTTCTAAGCTTAGACATGCCTATACTTACATATATGCCCTTGATATCAGGAATCAAATTACATCCAAACCTCTTTAGATTGGACATACTCATACACAGGTTCAGATCTCCAATCTGATGGATAGCTCTCTTCATGTACAACATGTAGTAAATATGGTCAGCTAACCTAATCAAGTATTTGTCTGTTACCTATTAGTCACTGATGTGCTGGTCTCCTCTATATATGCTTGACTTCTATGCTACTGAGGATTATGTACCTTTCCCATGTTACGTTATACCATGTAACCTTCTGTCGTGTTTTATCACTATGAAAGTAAAAAAAAAAAAAAAAAAATGGCAGACTTGACATGTTAAAAGGAGGGTGATGCTTGAAATCATTGTTCTTCCATTGTTAACCATGGTGACCTGCAAAGAAACGCGTGCAGCCATCATTGCGTTGCATAAAAATGGCTTCACAGGCAAGGATATTGTGGCTACTAAGATTGCACCTCAATCAACAATTTATAGGATCATCAAGAACTTCAAGGAAAGAGGTTCAATTCTTGTTAAGAAGGCTTCAGGGCGTCCAAGAAAGTCCAGCAAGCGCCAGGTTCGTCTCCTAAAGAGGATTCAGCTGCGGGATCGGAGTGCCACCAGTGCAGAGCTTGCTCAGGAATGGCAGCAGGCAGGTGTGAGCGCATCTGCACGCACAGTGAGGCGAAGACTTTTGGAAGATGCCCTGGTGTCAAGAAGGGCAGCAAAGAAGCCACTTCTCTCCAAAAAAAACATCAGGGACAGATTGATCTTCTGCAGAAAGTATGGTGAATGGACTGCTGAGGACTGGGGCAAAGTCATATTCTCCGACAAAGCCTCTTTCCGATTGTATGGGGCATCTGGAAAAAGGCTTGTCCGGAGAAGAAAAGGTGAGTGCTACCATCAGTCCTGCAGCCTGCAGTGAAGTAAGCACCTTCAAAACCAAGAAAGGGCTCAGGCACCTCCTGCTCCCTCTTCTGCTGCTGCCTCGCCCTGTTCCTCTGCCTCTGGAGGAACGTTGGCACCGGCCACCCAGCAAACAGAGGACGTGCCTCCAACACCACCACCTCCGTCACCAAGCATCTCCACCATGTCACACGGAAGCGTTCAGCTCTCCATCTCCCAAACCTTGGAGAGAAAGCGTATATTCCCACCTAGCCACCCTCGATCTCTGGCCTTGAATGCCAGCATTTCTAAACTACTGGACTTTGAAATGCTGTCATTCAGGCTGGTGGAGATGGACAGCTTCAAACAGCTCATGTCGCTTGCTGTCCCACAGTACGTCGTTCCCAGCCGCCACTACTTCTCCAGGAGAGCCGTGCCCTCCCTGCACAACCAAGTATCGGATAAAATCAAGTGTACACTGCACAACTCCATCTGTGGCAAGGTCCACCTAACCACAGATACGTGGACCAGTAAGCACGGCCAGGGACGCTATATCTCCCTAACTGCACACTGGGTAAATGTAGTGGCGACTGGGCCCCAGGCGGAGAGCTGTTTGGCGCACGTCCTTCCGCCGCCAAGGATCGCAGGGCATCATTCTTTGCCTCCTGTTGCCTCCTCTTCCTACTCGGCTTCCTCCTCCTCTTCTACCACCTCCTCATCCGGTCAGCGACAGACCTTCACCACCAACTTCAGCACAGCCCGGGGTAAACGTCAGCAGGCCGTTCTGAAACTGATGTGTTTGGGGGACAGGCCCCACACCGCACAGGAGTTGTAGAACAACAGACCGACGAGTGGTTGCTGCCGGTGAGCCTCAAGCCCGGCCTGGTGGTGTGCGATAATGGGCGAAATCTCGTTGCAGCTCTGGGACTAGCCAGTTTGACGCACATCCCTTGCCTGGCGCATGTGCTGAATTTGGTGGTGCAGAAATTCATTCACAACTACCCCGACATGTCAGAGCTGCTGCGTAAAGTGCGGGCAGTCTGTGCGCGCTTCCGGCGTTCTCATCCTGCCGCCGCTCGGCTGTCTGCTCTACAACGTAACTTCGGCCTTCCCGCTCACCGCCTCATATGCGACGTGCCGACCAGGTGGAACTCCACCTTGCACATGCTGGAGAGACTGTGCGAGCAGCAGGCCATAGTGGAGTTTCAGCTGCAGCACGAACGGGTGAGTGTAGTGTCCCACTAGGTAGGCGTGGGCACTACACAAGGGTCAATTGGGTGACGTGTTACTCCTGCTCACAAGGGACAGTAATATTACATTTAACTGTGCACTTTAATGTATTTTTCCATGTATCTTTACATGCAATGTTTCCCCTGTGTCATGCATAGCAGGCCTATTAGGGTGTAGTTAGGCATCCTAGACACTAGAGGGAGATAGGGAGCCCCTAGTATAAATGTTCAGGCCCAGACAGGGAGGAGTTAGTTCATAGTCAGGAGTCTGTGGAGACAGAAGTGAGAAGGCACCAGCCAGAGATATGCTGAGGGCCTCCTCCTGACATGCAGCTTGATAGTCCCGGCTGCTAGCTACTACCAGGAGGCTAGTGAAGAACTCTAGCCTGCCTGTAGATAAAGTGAGCCTCAGTTAGCTCAGAAGATTACCCCAGTAGAAGAGATGTACCTCCTGGGAGCAACCTGCAGCATCCCTCACAGTAAGGACAATACAGCAAGTTCAGATAAGTAACCTGATGGGCAGAAGTAATATAAAGTAAAGAGCAAGGGTCAATACTGGAGGAAGGATTTTATACCAAGGATTTAAGCCAGCACTTAGGAATCCGGGCCTTGGGATCCAGCCAGCTAGAATAGCTGAAGGGGATAGAGCAGCATTGCACTGCAAAGCATTAACTGTTTGCCCTCCAAGTATCTTGCATGATTAATACCTGCCATTATTGAAAGAAAACCTGCTTGTGGAGTATTGTTCAAGGGACTGCCTCATCATTATCAACTGTAAACTGTCTGTATAAAGTTGGACTGTTTTTCCACCAAGTAAAGCAACGTTTGGTTTACCAACTGCGTACTCTACTTAATCCTCCTACCAATCGGTGTGCCACCGTTACAGGCACTGGCGTCACGATCCTTAAAGGGACCTTACCTAAGGCACTCAAAACACCTACATCATCCAGGGCACCTCACATACCATCAGGCCTGGTCCCTTTCTACAGAGTGTGCCCCAGAGGAACTAGTGTCTGCCTCTCCTTTCACTGTTGCATGCCTGCCCAGGGTTCTCCTCAGAAAAGTGAGTAGCCCTCGATTTCCCATACCATGACCTCACTGTCGCTATACCCTGCAGGTCTGGAGTGCTGCATGAGTCGCACTGTGGAACAGCACCACTTCACCACCAATGACTGTGCATCCATGCGAGACCTGGGTGTCCTGTTGCGCTGTTTCGAGTACTCCACCAACATGGCCAGTGGCGATGACGCCGTTATCAGCGTTACAATACCACTTCTATGTCTCCTTGAGAAAACACTTAGGGCGATGATGGAAGAGGATGTGGCCCAGGACGAGGAGGAGGAAGAGGGGTCATCTCTAACACTTTCAGGCCAGTCTTTTAGAAGTGGCTCAGAAAGAGTATTTTTACAACAGCAGAGGCCAGGTACAAATTTGGCCAGCCAGGGCCCACTACTGGAGGACAAGGAGGATGATGAGGAGGAGGAGGATGGGGATGAAGCATGTTCACAGAGGGGTGGCATCCAACGCAGCTCGGGCCCATCACTGGTGCGTGGCTGGGGGCATACGGAGGACGCAGACGATACGCCTCCCACAGAGGACAGCTTGTCCTTACCTCTGGGCAGCCTGGCACACATGAGCAACTACATGATGCAGTGCCTGCGCAACGACTACAGAGTTGCCCACATTTTAACGTGTGCTGACTACTGGGTGGCCACCCTGCTGGATCATCGTTACAAAGACAATGTGCCGTCCTTAATTCCCTCACTGGAGCGTGATCGGAAGATGCGCGACTACAGGCGCACGCTGGTAGACGCGCTTCTGAGAGCATTCCCGACTGATGCCGGGGGACAAGTGGATAATATAATATATAGAACCGCGGCACTCGAATTGAGTAAACAGTTGTTTTTATTTATTATTCCATCCAGAAAAAATAGGCTAAGGCCAACGTTTCAGTCTCATCCCGAGACCTTGTTCACGGCCTAAAATAATACAATAATTGTAATACATATATCAGTATAAAGTTGTATCAAATCCTGGATTTGCAGAAATTATCATTACACTATATTAATATAATCAAATCACTAAAATATGTAGCAATATAACATAGCAAAAAACTATTGGAGAGAAAGAGACAATACAAGAATGCAAAAAATGCGGAGTTATGAATGAACATCATGGAAGACCAATAGAAATAGAGGTGGGTTGCAGAGTAACGCAAAGGTCAGAAGATTCCTAGTACCCTGTTGGAACCTGTACGTAGTTGAAGCCTGTAGAAAGAATTTATGTCTCTATATTACTATAGGTTAGTCTTAGGGCGATATTATCTCTATGTGTATAAGCATAGATATATTGATATTCATATGCTGATTAGCATCTACAGTAATATGAACATGTTATTGTTGTATCATTAAAGCATTGCCCAAGAGTGCCAGGAGGTATACAGATGGTCCAAATAGTACAGAACAACAGTGTCTAATAAGAAAATCAAAGAAAAGGGTCCTCAGTAAAAGGCAGGTCCATATATATTAGCATACCTGAGTGTTAGACACGTCTGGTGTGGTGGATGGCCAGTGTTGACTGGGCTGCAGCATGTGGGATAATAAAGCAGCGCTCGGCGTGGATCGCTGTCTGCCAGACGTCATCGCGGCAATGCGCGTGACGTCACAGGACGTGTCGCGTTATCGCGCATGCGCAGTAGCGCCGATGAGGCGATTAAGGGCATGGGCAAGCGGAGCTAATAGTAGAATGGAGGCAACAGCAGGAACAATGTCAGAGAATGTATAAAATGCTGTACCACTTAAAAAAAAGGCGGTAGGGGGACTATGTAATACTCAGGTACTATTAAAACGAAGATTACTATGGGCAATGTAAGGCAATATATATACTAAAGTGAATATTGATATATCTATGCCAAACTATTTAGATATGTAAGAACATATAGACACTTGAGGATTCTAAATCTATGTGGAAACACATACCACCTGAAGATGTGCTGTGGGGATCATTTAGTCTGAAAAAAGTGAAGGAGAAAAGAAAAAGTAATATTATTGAATATCACTTGGTTAAAACTACGTATAGCGTTATTAATGATGAACACGTGTTAATAAAGCACTTTAACAATAGATCCACAACACAAGGGGACAAGTGGAAGCACAAGGTGAAGGCAGGGGAGGAGGAAGAGGTCTCCAATGCAGCTGTGTCAGCGCCAGCACCACAGAAGGCGGGGTTAGCATGGCCGACATGTGGAAAAGCTTTGTCACCGCGCCGCAACAACCGGCCCCAACTGCTGATATGAAGCGTGTTAGCAGGAGGCAGCATTTGAACAACATGGTGGAACAGTACCTGTGCACACGCCTACACGTACTGACTGATGGTTCTGCCCCATTCAACTTCTGGGTCTCCAAATTGTCCACATGGCCAGGGCTTACCCTGTATGCCTTGGAGGTGCTGGCCTGCCCTGCAGCCAGTGTACTCTCTGAACGTGTATTTAGCACGACAGGAGGCGTCATTACAGACAGACGCAGCTGCCTGTCCACAGCCAACGTGGACAAGCTCACGTTCATTAACCTCTTCAGGACACAGGGCGTACAGGTACGTTCCCTTATGTCCTGGTACTTAAGAAGTATTGGAATGCATTGTAAAGGATTAGACCCCCAAAAGTTCAAGTCCCAAAGTGGTAAAAAAAAATAAGTGAAAAAAAAGTTGAATAAAAAAAGTTTTCCCCCCCAAAAATTAAAAGTTTCAAGTAAAATAAACAAAAACTTCATTTTCCCCAAATAAAGTAAAAAAAAAAAGGTAAAAAATAGGGGGGGGGGGAAAGTATACATATTAGGTATCACCGCGTCCGTATAGACCGGCTCTATAAAAATATCACATGACCTAACCCCTCAGATGAACAACGTAAAAAATAAAAAATAAAAACTGTCCGAAATAAACCATTTTTTTTGTCACCTTACATCAGAAAAAGTACAACAGCAAGCGATAAAAAAGGCGTTTGCCCACCAAAATTGTACCAATCTAGCCGTCACCGCATCCCGCAAAAAACGATTCCCTACCTGAGACAATCGCCCAAAAAATAAAAAAACTATGGCTCAGAATATGGAGAAACTAAAACATCATTTTTTTGTTTTAAAAAAGCTATTATTGTGTAAAACTTACATAAATAAAAAAAAGTATACATATTAGGTATCGCCGCGTCCGTATCGACGGGATCTATAAAAATATCACATGAACTAACCCCTCAGATAAACACCGTAAACAATAAAAAAATAAAAGCTGTGCTAAATAAACCATTTTTTGTCACCTTACATCACAAAATGTGTAATAGCAAGCGATCAAAAAGTCACACGCACCCCAAAATAGTGCCAATAAAACCGTCATCTCATCCCTCAAAAATCATACCCTACCCAAGGTAATCGCCCAAAAACTGTAAAAATTATGGCTCTCAGATTATGGAAACACTAAAACATGATTTTTTTAAGCTTAAAAAATTTAATCATTGTGTAAAACTTACATAAAAAAAAAAAAAGTATACATATTAGGTATCGCCGCGTCCGTGACAACCTGGTCTATAAAAATACCACATGATCTAACCTGTCAGATGAATGTTGTAAATAACAAAAAATAAAAACGGTGCCAAAACAGCTATTTCTTGTTATCTTTCCTCACAAAAAGTGTAATATAGAGCAACCAAAAATCATATGTACCCTAAACTAGTACCAACAAAACTTCCACCCTATCCCGTAGTTTCTAAAATGGGGTCACTTTTTTGGAGTTTCTACTCTAGGGTTGCATCAGGGGGGCTTCAAATGGGACATGGTGTAAAAAAAAACTGTCCACCAAAATCTGCCTTCCAAAAACCGTATGGCAATCCTTTTCTTCTGCGCCCTGCCGTGTGCCCATACAGCAGTTTACGACCACATATGGGGTGTTTCTGTAAACTACAGAATCAGGGCCATAAATATTAAGTTTTGTTTGGCTGTTAATCCTTGCTTTGTTACTGGAAAAAATTGATTAAAATGGAAAATTTGCCCAAAAATTGAAATTCTGAAATTTTATCACCATTTGCCAATAACTCTTGTGGAACACCTAAAGGGTTAACGACGTTTGTAAAATCTGTTTTGAATACCTTGAGGGGTGTAGTTTCTTAGATGGGGTCACTTTTAGGCCCCTTTCACACGGGCGTTGCGGATTGGGGCCGGATGCGTTCAGGGTGCGTTCAGTGAAACTCGCACCACTTTGCAAGTAAGTTCAGTCAGTTTTGTCTGCGATTATATTCAGTTGTTCAGTTTTTTCCACGCGGGTGCAATGCGTTTTGATGCGTTTTTCACGTGCGTGATAAAAAACTGAAGGTTTACAAACAACATCTCTTAGCAACCATCAGTGAAAAACGCATCGCACCCGCACTTGCTTGCGGATGCAATGCGTTTTTCACTGAAGCCCCATTCACTTCTATGGGGCCAGGGCTGCGTGAAAAACGCAGAATATAGAACATGCTGCGTTTTTCACGCAACGCAGAACTGATGCGTGAAAAAAAACGCTCATGTACACAGACTCATTGAAATGAATAGGTCAGGATTCAGTGCGGGTGCTATGCGTTCACGTCCCGCATTGCACCTGCGCGGAAATCTCGCCCGTGTGAAAGGGGCCTTATGGAGTTTCTACTCTAGGGTTGCATCAGGGGGGCTTCAAATGGGACATGGTGTCAAAAAACCCAGTCCAGCAAGACCTGCCTTCCAAAAACCGTATGGCATTACTTTCCTTCTACGCCATGCCGTGTACCCGTACAGCGGTTTACAACCACATATGGGGTGTTTCTATAAACTACAGAATCAGAGCCATAAATATTGAGTTTGGTTTGGCTGTTAACCCTTGCTTTGTAACTGAAAAAAAATTATTAAAATGGAAAATCTGCCAAAAAAGTGAAATTTTGAAATTGTATCTCTATTTTCCATTAATTCTTGTGGAACACCTAAAGGGTTAACGATGTTTGTAAAATAAGTTTTGAATACCTTGAGGGGTGTAGTTTCTATAATGGGGTCATTTTTGGGTGGTTTCTATTATGTAAGCCTCACAAAGTGACTTCAGACCTGAACAAGATTTGCTTCTAAAATTCTAAGCCTTGTAACATCCCCAAAAAATAAAATAACATTCCCAAAATGATCCAAACATGAAGTAGACATATGGGGAATGTAAAGTAATAACTATTTTTGGAGGTATTACTATGTATTATAGAAGTAGAGAATTTGAAACTTGGAAATTTGCAATTTTTTACAAATTTTTGCTAAATTTGGTATTTTTTTATAAATAAAAATGAATTTTTTTTAACTTTATTTTACCAGTGTCATGAAGTACAATATGGTGACGAAAAAACTGTCTCAGAATGGCCTGGATAAGTCAAAGCGGTTTAAAGTTATCACTACTTAAAGTGACATTGGTCAGATTTGCAAAAAATGGCCTGGTCCTTAAGGTGAAATAAGGCTGTGTCCTTAAAGGGGTTATCCCACTTTGCGTTTTTATACTTACCTGCTGCCACCGCGCGTTCACTTCCTGGATTCTGGCTGGGGGCGGGCTTCATCTTGATTGAAGTCTTCTCTCAGCCGGGCCGCGCACTGTACTGAATGCGCACGCCGCTGCGCATGCGCCATGTGACTTATTTCTGGCCAGTATAGTACAGAGCCGGCGTGCGCGTTCGCAGCTCTGTACTATTCTGGCCGGGAAGAAGTCACCGTCGCGCATGCGCGGCAGCGTGCGCGTTCAGGACAGCGAGTGGCCCGGCCGGGAGAAAAGAAGGAGTCTTCTGGGCAAGCGCGACCATCGGGATTTTGCAGAAGAGCGGTGGTCGTAACCAGGGGAGACCGAGTCACAACAATAAGGTAAGTGGGGATGAATTTTATCCTAATAGGTGGGAATTTGTTAATAAAGTATATTTACAAAAATGATCACTGTCAAATCATTAACAGATTTAACAGTGATCATTATGATGGGATAACCCCTTTAAGGAGTTAAAATGAACCAGGCTTGGATCCCTCAGGACTTGTCTGTACCTTGTGCAAAATAGACAGTTCTAACAGCCTCAACCATCCATCCTTGTATTTAAGTGCACTTATTCTTTTTTTTTTTTTATATGTCCCAATATTTTGGGGGATACCCCTATGTAAAAATTCAAAATAACACACATCTGTGTTGGCTACCTATTCCTCCTTCGCCGCCGCTTCCATCTAGACCGCCACGTGAGCCTACATGGCCACATCCACCCATTCACTGCCTCCTCCACCTCTTCCTCCTACATCATTCCTAATTTTTATTTTTTTAAGATCTTTTATGTTTTTTTAATTTATTTCCCTATCCACATTTGTTTGCAGAGCATTTGCTATGCTCTTAAGCACATTTTGCTGCCTTTTGCAACCCTCTAGCTCTTTCCATCCAGGTATCCGCTCAACTCTTCCTACAAGCAAGTTTGGGAAAAAAATTAATGCAAGATATGGTCATCCTTTCTTAGTACAGAGAGCTGAATTGAATTACTGGCCTAAAATAGGTCCAAAAGAACACTTCAGACTCCAAGAGTATGGTGACTTCCTGCAAGCATGCAGCAATGCCATCTGCACAGCCATCCACAGCAGGCTTTAGGGCGCCTGATTCCCAGCGTGTGGCTCTCCAGCACGGTACCAAACGTTTAGGTCCCAAAGCAGAGCCTGACAGAGCTCCACTGTCAGATGGAGGATAAATTCCACGCAGCTGAGACTGCTGGCTGGGTTTTTATAGCCCAGCCCAAAACCCGGCCTGGACTGTGGGGAACAGCCACCCACCCTGCTCTTTTGCTGCACCCTGCTCTTTGGCTGCTTTACAGCCATACTAAGTAAAGCAACAGTGTCAGCCAGCACTAGCTGCTTCTGACACACTAAATTACCGGTTCTTATCTCACCGAGACCAATAATCTTGGCGACACGTACCTTCCGTCAATGATGGACCCTTGCGCCCTCCTACATACCTCCCCCCATTGTTCAACCCTGAGGGGTGAACACTTGCCAGACAGTGTACCCGGGACAGGGCATCTGCATTTCCCTGTAACCTGCCTGCCCTATGTTCCACGGAGAATTTAAAGGGAGTCTTTCACCTATACTGACCGTTTTTGAACACTAACGCCATTCTCAGCATTATAGTACCCAGATGTGAATGCTACTTACTGTTTAGCTGTCCGTCGCTTATTTCCTTCAAAAAACACTTTAATCCAATATTCAAATTAGGTCTGAAAGTGCCCAGGGGCGGCGTTCAAGTGGCCGGTGCCCAGGCCCCTCTTCGCTATTCATATGAAACCCCTCCCCTTTAAACACTCAGGCCGGCCCCTAGGTTCTTCTTATTACCGCCTCCCTTCAGTGTGAAATGCCGCGCTTGCGCAGTGCATCCGTCTCACGGCGCCTGCGCACAGCATTACCCATTATGGGCATCGGCATCCGAGCGTTTATTGCGCATGTGCCGACCCCAACATCCCGATCTAGCCGGCGGCTACTTCCGCTGGCTAGATCGGGATGTGGGGGCCAGCGCATGCGCAATAACGCTCGGATGACATCTCAAGCGCATTACCTGGAGAGACCTGGCCAATCCATTGCTGGAGAGGGGGTGGCAGAGCCCTCCAAAACATATCTGCTAATAACCGGTCCAGCATAGCAGTGGGGCTCAGCACGTCAGGCTGTAGCCACTTTTGCAAAAGGTTGAGCAGGTTACAATACTGGGGTCTCACGGGCTCAGCCGGGTTGAACCCCCACTGGTGCACCCGCTGGGCCCGGACCAGCACATTCACCCCAGTCTTGCCAAAATCTCACCCTTTACCGTTGGGTAGTCGGCCGCTTGATCGCTCGGCAAGTCGAAATACACCCGCTGAGACTCTGATGCCAGGAAAGGAGCAACGACCTCGGCCCACTGGTCCTGGGGCAGCCTTCCCTGGTGGCCACTTTCTCATACATCGCCAGGTAGGTTTCAATGTCATCTGTGGGTGTCCTCATAGGATCGCTGCACGGACTGCTTTCCAGGCATCTTTGATCCTTGGGGTTGCTCCTGCTGTCTCTAAAGCCATCATGTGTTGTAGCAGCAACTGGTTGGTCTCTTGCTGCTGCTTGTTAGCCTCTCGCTGGTGCAGGTTGGTCTCTCGCTGCTGCAAATTAGCCTCCATGAGGGCCTTCACAACAGCCTCCATTTTGTCGTGTGACACAGGTTTAAATTTAGCTGGTTTGATAAATGACATACAACCGTGC
Source organism: Bufo bufo (assembly GCF_905171765.1). NCBI lineage: Eukaryota > Metazoa > Chordata > Amphibia > Anura > Bufonidae > Bufo > Bufo bufo. The sequence continues at coordinate 515,350,646 of NC_053390.1, read as the reverse complement.
TCAAAAATGCAAACCAAAATATTTCGGCATTCATGTCAGCCTCACTGCGCTTGCCCGCATCCAATTGTAGGGATTTGCTCTGGTGGCCACGGTAAGCGGACGCATTACAGAGGCAAGAACACCGTAGTAAAGTAAAAGTTCAGTGTTTCATTCACACAAAAGGAAAAAAGGAAAACAAACACTTTGCAGAGTCCTGGTGTTAATTCACACAGCACAAAGTCCACAGAACAAAAATGTCACCTGGCAGGCTGATTTATCCACGGCAGTCCACAGCCGTCCACAGCAGGCTTTAGGGCGCCTGATTCCCAGCGTGTGGCTCTCCAGCATGGTACCAAACGTTTAGGTCCCAAAGCAGAGCCTGACAGAGCTCCACTGTCAGATGGAGGATAAATTCCACACAGCTAAGACTGCTAGCTTGGTTTTTATAGCCCAGCCCAAAACCCAGCCTGGACTGTGGGGAACAGCCACCCACCCTGCTCTTTGGCTGCTTCCAATAGAACCGGTCCGGATCGGCTTTACAGCCATACTAAGTAAAACAGCAGTGTTAGCCAGCACTAGCTGCTGCTGACACACTAAATTACCGGTTCTTATCTCACCGAGACCAGGAATCTCGGCGACAAGTACTGAACGACTATCTAGAAAACCACAGGATGCTAGCCAAGCTAGTTGCTTCTAGATGGAATCGCTATGTGACATAACAGTTAGAGCTAGGCAATAACTTCCCAGCTTTAAAGAGTTCTCTGAGTCCGTCATAAGGAAGCACGAATAGCATGTAATCCAGTAACATCATCTTACGTCTTAAAATCCTTAGAAGAAAGGCCTGCAAGAGAGATAAGACGTGCAAGAGCAACTAGCTTTGCAACCAACACAGCAGCTAAAGGTCCAGATACCTACGAGAGCAAGTTCAAAGTCACTACTGGGATCAGTAGAGAGACAAAATCAACAAATCTTCAGACTACCTTCAAATGTATGTTCTGTGGAGAGAACCACTCCATACACAAGTGCCAACAATTAAAGGAGAAGTCCCCAGATGAAAAGAAAAGGTTTGAACTTGAGAACCAACTGTTTTGCGGTTTTCTATGAAAAGGCCATGCTACTAAGGAGCGTAGGCCACATGTAGCATTTGCAAAGGTCGCCATCCTACACTACTACATGAAGAACGTCCAAAGAAAGATAAATCCTCAATACCTAAAGATACTGAGGGTATTCTCTTGCAGAGTGAGGGAAGGAGAAAGCAATGGCACATCAATGGTTGTACCAGTGTGCATTTCAAATCCTAAAAGGAGGAACAAGAAGGTATACGCCTATGCACTACTGGAAGTCCAGAGTGACGTCACCTTCATGGATCAAGAAATTTGCACGAATTTATAAGTGGCTACAAAAACCAGTGAAGCTCAAACTCACCACAATGATGGGGAGAGGACACATTAGTGAACAGTCAAAGGGTCAAAAGACTGAGGATTAGAGGACTTCATTCAAACTTCACATTGGATCTACCTCCAGCTTATACAAAAGACGATATACCTCTAGATCGAGATCGCATACCTACCTGTAAAACAGCACTAAATGGGAGCACCTATCTGTCATATCACATGAAATGTCTCCTCTGAAGGAGTTTGGTGTTGGACTGTTGATAGGCTATATTGTCCCGAAGCTTTGGTACCACAAAGGTAATCACAGGAGGAAAGGGTGAACCCTACGCTGTTTCATACTGATCTAGGATGGGGTGTTGTTGGAGAAAAGAGATTGCAAACTCAAGACAGGTGACAGGATTGTGTCATCGAATATCTGTCCAAGAGTTACCCAACTGTAAGTCCAGCAAAAGTAATCAAGCATCCTTGAATCCGGACTTTGCAGACATAAGTCCTAAAGAAAAGAGCGTAATCCCAAGAAGACATAAAGTTTGTACACACTCTAGAGGAAAGTATTCAGCAGAATTAACAAGGTGATCTTGAAATGCCCTTACCTTTTAGAGAACAACCTCGTCTGCCAAATAACAGAAATCTTGCCCAGGCAAGATTGAAATGTTTGAAGAAAAGATGGGAAGAGATCCCAAACCAAGAATGATTATTTGAAATTCATGGAAGGCATCCACGAAGAAGGCAACTGCAGGAATGGTTAATAACCAACCCAAAAGAAGCGAAGTGTTGGTACATCCCGCTTCAAGGTGTCTACCACTCAAAGATAACCAGATAAGATTAGAGTTGTTTTTTTTGCTCAGCAAAGTACACAGTTGTTGCATTGAACGATCATCTACTAAAAGGACCAGATCTTTACAAACACTCTGCTGGAGTAATCTGTAGATTCAGAAAGTATCCCGTAGCGGTCATGTGTGACGTTGAAAAGATGTTCCAACAGTTTCATGTGAAAAATGGCGAGGATGGAGATACAGATACAGAGCCAGCAGAATACAGAATTAAAGTACACTTGTTTGGAGCAGCATTGTCTCCAGGTTGCACCAATCATGGTATGAAGTATATGGCCAATCAGAATTAAAAGGATTGAACCATCAGCAGCAAATTTTATGTAGATGATGGTCTCATTAGTCTAGAGTCCACGAATCTGCAATGAAACTAGTGAAAGAAAGCAAGAGTTATGCGCAAGAGGAAACCAGCGCCTTCATAATTCATCTCAAACAACAGAGAGGTACTGGAATCCATCAGTGACTCTGAACGTAGATCTCAATTATGATCATCTTCCAGGCCAGAACATACTTGGATTGGATGGAATGTAGAGAATGACAAGTTCTTCTTTGAAGTATCTATTGAAAATAAAATTGCAACTAGACGCACCATTCTTTCCGCAGTGGCTTCTATATATGATCCATTGGGATTCTTGGCCCCAGTTAATCCTTAGAGCAAGAGAAATACTACAAGAATTATGCAGACAGAGTTGGGATGGGATGAGCCCATACCTGAAAATTTGAGGCCAAGGTGGGAGAGTTGGAACTAAGAGAGAGGTTAGAACCCCAGATGTTTTGTACCTCATGATTTTGGAGGAGTACAAGAAAATAGAACTTCATCACTTTTCAGATGCCAGTAGTTATGGTTATGGTCAGTGCTCCTACTTAAAAGTGATAGGAGAAGAAAGAATACACTGTTCCCTGGTTATACTAAAGGCCAGAGTTGCTCCTACCAGTATTCAGACAGTACCAAGAATTGAATCTGACAGCAGCCCTAGTTTCAGCATCAGTAAGAAAGTTTCTGAGAGAAGAATTGAGAGAAGAGTTGAGAAAATTTGGGAATAACAAATCCGGAACATTGGCATCACATTGACACAAAGTATACCCAGCAGATCATGCTTCAAGAAGCCTGAATGTAACAGAATTGAAAAATTCTAATTGGTTCACAGGCCCAGAGTTCCCTTGGGAACAGGAATTCACGCCAGTAAAGGTTACAAAAAATTGTCTATGGGTGATCCAGAAGTAAAAGTCGTACCAACATTGAGCACTGCTGCCAAGTGTCAAGATGACATACTTGAAAGACTAGTCAGGCGTTGAAAATGGAATACGGTCATAAATGTAGTAGCTGAAATTCAACGTTTGGCAAATGGGAATCAGAAAGAAGAAATTGTTTGAATATAGAAGAAGAATGAAAGCTGAAGAAACAGCATAGACTCATTGAACAGAGATTCTGCGGTGAAGAGCTTGAAGAGACTTAGTCAAGATCCTAAAAGGCTTCCAACAACACTTATTGTACAAGCTTAATCTTGTTCTGCAGGATGGTATACCAGTGGCGCAGCGTGGTTGCCAGCACCCGGGGCATGCCATGTATTCCGCCCCCCCACTCTCAACCTGTGGACACTCCCCTTTTACAGATAATGTAGTAGTCCTATGTAACGCCACAGATAACATGGTGGTAACTCTCTAAGTACAGATGATGTAGTAGATGGGTATAAGGCCCCAGAATTCAGAACACACACACAGTGTGACCTAAAGTCTGGGGCCAGGATGCGGCAGGGTGGGCCAAATTCTCAATCCACCCCCCAACCCTACCGTGAAACAAATATGTGTTTGGACATTACATACATCACTAAAAAATATACAGGAGAATACAGCACCACATACCTCATCCATCCAGTGACATGTCCTGTGATGTAGACTTTCCTCAGCGTCTTCATTCGGAGATAAGACCGCCATGATACATTCTTTCAGCCTATCTCATCTCTGCAGAGCTGTATTATTATTAGTTATTATTATATATAATGGTCCCCCTGTATAATATATAATGTCACCTCTGTAATATTAGGATATATAATGGGCCATTATGTATCCTAATAATACGGAGGGGGCCATTATATTATTATAATAATACAGGGGGGTCATTATATATAGCTAATTATACAGATGGTCCATTTTATAATCCTAATATTACAGAGGGGTCATTATATATAATAATTATACAAAGGGGCCTTTATATATATATAATACAGAAGGGGGCCATTTTATATCCTAATATTACAGAGGGGTCACTATATATAAATATACAAGGGGGCCATTATATATTAAGTTATACAGAGGGGCCATAATAAATAATAATTATACAAAGGGGCCCATTATATATTATACAGAGGGGGCCAATATATATTATACAGAGGGGTCATTATTTATTATAGTTATACAGAGGGGCCATAATATATCAATCATTATACAAGGGGGCCATTATATATTATAGAGGGGCCATTATATATTATACAGGGGGCAATTATTATTATAGTTTTACAGAGGGGCCATAATAAATAATAATTATACAAAGGGCCATTATATATTAACAGAGGGGCCTTTATTTATAATAATTATACAAGGGGCCATTATATATTATGATTAGGGTCCATTATATATTATAATTATACAGAGAGGCTATTAATAATGGGCCCTCTGTATAATTCTAATATATAATGGCCCCCCAGTATAATTATTATAGATAATGGCCCCTCTGTATAATATAAATGGCCCCACTGTATAACTATAATAAATAATGGCCCCCCCATGTTAATATATCATGGCCCCTCTGTATAATATAATATGGTGTCCATTCTTTCTAATATCCCGGCCCTCCTTTTGTATCTCTTCTGCCCACCTCCATAGTGCCCCCAGTATGGCCGCCAGTACTTACATTAAAAAAAAATTACTCACCTCTCCATCACCTCTTGTAGTCTTTGCTTGGGCGTACGGCGCAGGCAGTCAGGAACACATCAAGGTGCTCTCCAGCGCCGCGTCATCACGTCATCTCGCGGACCCGGCACAGAGGGTCACGATGATATAATCGCCATCTCCTGTGCCATTCACCTGCCTTCTTAAAGCTTCAGGCCTGGCCTGAAGATTGAGGCAGAACGGAGGGGATGGGAGCCATAGGCATCCATCACCCTCATTATACTGCCTTCTACCGCCCCCCTACAATTAGGCACCCAGGGCAACGGCCCCCTGGCCCCACCCACACTACGCCCCTGTGGTATACTAAAGGTGGGAGGGAGACTGGAAAAGCATTGTTACTAGCAGAGTGAAGTATCCAGCAATTCTACCCAAAAACTCTACCTTCACAAGATTGATTATTGATCACTACCCACAACAAATCCTTGCCACCAAGGAAGAAGTTTTACCCAAAGCTGTTTGAGAGAACGTGGTTACTGGATTGTGAAAGGAATCAAAGTATACAAAGTATATAAGTAAATGTGTAGTCTGCAGAAAGGCACGTAGACCTACCGAAGAAAAAGAATGGCATATTTACCGTCAGATCGTGTAAAACCCATCACCACCATTTCTTTATAGCGGAATGGACTGTTTTGGCCCATTCATCACCAAACAGAACTGCAAAGAGTACAAAAGATATGGACTAATATTTACAGGCCTAAGCTCCAGAGAAATTCTGGAAATGTTAGAAGATATGTCAACTGACGCATTCATCAATGCCTTGAGATGTTTCATAGCCATTAGAGGTATTGTCAGAGAGCTTAGATCTGACCAAAGATCTAATTTTGTAGGAGCGCAGAATGAATTGAAGAAAGCTCTAAAAGAGATCGATAAAGAAAAAGTAACTGAGTATTTGTTAGAGAAACAGTGTGATTTTCATATGAATGCTCCACATGCAAGCCATACAGGAGGAGTTTGGGAAAGACAAATCAGAACTGTAAGAAATGTGTTTAGTTCAGTGTTGGAAAAAAGGACCCTATTCTATGAAGTAATGTCTATTGTTAACAGTCATCCACTTACACTTAATAACATCAACGATCCAACAAGTTTGGGCCCTTTGACTCCCAACCATCTACTTCACCCTGAGTCTGATTACATACAGCCACCACCTGCAAGTTTACCAAAGAGGATTTATATGCTACAAGGATTGGCAAAGAGTTCAATATCTATCAGAACAGTTTTGGAATAGATGTAGAAGAGAGTACTTTTGCCAATCCTATGCTAAGAAGTAAATGGCAAACAACAAGAAGAAATGTCCAAGTTGGTGACATAGTGTTTGTGAAAGAAGAAGATTTACCTAGAAGTCAACTGGAAATTGGCCAAAGTTCTAGAAGTTCAGAAACGGATGAAGACAAACTAGTAAGAAGAGTGTTTTTACAAATAGGAGACCTCAAAACTTGACAAAAAAGGAAAACGTCTCACTACTCCACTCAAGTTGGAACATCCTATACAGAAGTTATTGTTCTACATGAGAGTGATAAAATACAATTGGAAGTTGAGAACATGATGGAAAATTCCTCACATTCATGTTTAAGGTCCTACTACTGAGAACATAAGAATTATAGGTAATTTTGGTGGGAGTGTAGCTGGCCAGCTAAGACCTGTCTAGGTTGCTAACATAGCGTATATGTTATACAGCTAGACCTGCCAATAACCTTAATACAGTTCCTATGTTTGTGTGGTTAAAGACAAAAGCAGAGGTATTTACAGTGACTTCATGTTGGATGTCATAAAACTTTTATATACTGTGTTCACAGAAGCAGAAAAGATATATGCCTTTAGATTCATTATATAATGTAAGGTAAGCTCAATGACACAGCAGAAACAACAGAAAGCATAGAGTTGAACTGTTGTTCCTGGTCCGGAGGCTTGACCAATCACAGCCAGCCTCACACACAGCCTGTGTGGAAAATTCCCCTAGAAGGAGCTGCCTAGAATCATTACACCAGAGGAGAGAAGCTGAACAGACTTTCACTCCACTAAGAGCTGTGTTTTATGGAAGCAGAGAGGCCAAAATAGGTATTTAAAACAATTATATTATGTTTCTACTGTTAATATAGTGATTAGACTGTATACTGAGCCAGTTATATGTGTGTTTTTTACTTACAGTTCCCAACAACTGCAAACTACAAAGTTCACAATCCAAATTCAAATTCCATATTGCAATCCAAATTGCATACAACCATACGAGATCATACTCAACCAATTTGCAAATAGTTACTGCTAAACTGCATACTGCAAATTGCGACCAATTCAGCAAGTGAACTACTAGTTAGACCTCAGATATACCTCTCAGAGAGATCATAAAGTGCTTAAATACCTTAAAGTGAGAGTACAGAAACTCGAGAGAAAAATAGCCACCATTTTATATGCTGAATGACAAGATTGAACAGTTAACCCACCATCTTATGCATACCGCCATTTTGTGATTATTGATGAGCGGAAGGGGTCATATTCGAATTCGGGATATTACGTGTATATTTTGTAGAATATTCGCGAATTCGAATATTCGTTATATTCTACATTCTTTTTTTTTTACGCGATCAATACCAGGCTTGCGTCAAAACGAATATACAGTTATAAACACTATAGAATATTCTGGATCTTTTCTCACAACTTTGCATTGTTTTATTCCTCTGTTATTCCTAAGTTCATTGGCAGCTGTATTTATGAGATGGGGATGTGTTTCTATACAGTCTGATGCAGTCTCAGATTGTAGGGACGTACCCAATTGACAATGAACTTAGAAACTTAGAATAACAGGGAAATTGCACAAGGCAGAGTTAAGAGAAATAATGATCAACAAGTGTTATATTGTTGGGAATCCATTTATTGACTAAACTGATATAGTGTCAGAAGAGGTGACATGCTCTTCAAATTATTAGTATATTAAAAATAGTGCATAACAAAAAAAAGGCATAATAGTTATTAAAAAACTTACCTGAAACATGGAACATCAGAAGTTTCTTGTCTCCATCTCTTCTAGCTTGATTGTTCCCACTTGAAAGACATAACTTCAATAGTATTGATTGAACATGCTCGGCAAACACCAGTTCGGCTCGAGCAATCTTGATGCTCGGCACATGGCGGTATTTGGCCGAATACCGCATGTGCTCGAGCGCAATGCTCGAGTCTCCTCCCTGCTTGTTTCTTGGCTGCTATGCTGCTAATAAACATGCAGGTAAGTACTGCCCTCACTGTAATGCGTAGCAATGTTAGTTACTGGCATTACAGTGATTGGCTCGCCGGAACATGTTAACTGTCCGCAGGGGACACCATCTACAGAAAAAGTGTAGCACCCGATGACGCTTGTTCGGCTCAGTCTTAGTCAGGGAGAGCTGTGCTGAGGAAGGGACAGACAGTGTAGGAAGTGGTATAGGAATATATCTGTGACATCCATTGTACTTTTTCTGTAGACGGTGTCTGCTGCGGACAGTGACATTACCAGTGCCACATCTGCAGTGTAACGTGTGCGCTTAAAAAATTTATCTGTGACATCCAGTGTACTTTTTCCGTAGATGCTGCGGACAGTAACATTACTGGTGGTACCTCTCCTGTATAACGTTTCCTCATCCCACATACCTGTGACATTCCCTGTAATTTTTTATTAGCCGGTGGTGACAGCATTGACATTATCTGCGGGATATCTCCTGTGTGACGTTTCCACATCCCAAATGCCTTTTTACATTTATTTGTGCATACACTTCCAAATCCTACGCTACTGTACGTGTGACATACTTTCAAGCATATATAACATTTAATATGAAAAAGGCGAGCAGTAAGGGACGGGGGAGTGGCTGTGATACTGATGGTGCATGTAGAGGCGTTGAAACTGTGCCTGCTGCTAGAGCACAGAAAAACAATCATCCATGATACCTAGCTTTATGTCCCAGTTTGCAGGGCAGTGCACGACACCACTCTTGAAGTCAGGACCACTGGTTGGTAGGATTGCAGCAGATAATGCTTCCAGTCAGTTTAAGCACCACCCTGTCTTCCACCAAGTCAAGTTTCAGTAGCCAAGAGTCTGCTCAACACAATCCTCACCCTGATCCTCCTCCTCCCCACCATGGAGAGTCTGGGCAAATAAGAGATCCCACACTCGGATATTCCGAGGAGCTCTTTTCAGCGCCATTCCTTGATTAGGCCCTCTCGCCAAGCACACTTGAAGAGGGACAGATATTGTGCCCTGATTCCCAAACTCTTGAGCATCCACAGTCACCATGAAGATGATGGCGGGGAACGGCAATTATGTTTAATGAGGTGGATGATGATGGGACACAGTTGACAATAAGTCAACGGCAATTACTGTCTCAAGAGGTTGAGTAAGAGGATGAGACACAGTTGTCAATCACTGAGGTTGTGATTAGGTCAACAAGTCAGGAGGATGAGCAGAGTGAGGAAGAGAAGGAGGAAGAGGTGGTGGATGATGAGGTCACTGACCCAACCTGGTTACGTGGGAAAGCTGAGCGAGGACAGCAGTACAGACTGGGAGGGATCTTCAGCACCACAAGAGGCTGAAGAGACAGTGGGTGACAAAATGGAGAAGGTGGGCCACACCAAACAGGCCTGCAACTGTTCCACAGAGTACCCCCTTGCAGAAATCTTCCTTGCCAAGGGGTTGGTGTGTAGTGTACGGGAACTGTAATACCCGTCACTACCAAAGTGTCACTTGGTGTGCTGTCGTCCCTCCTAATTATGGGGAAGTTGTTATATGTCAGTTTTATAAAATGTCATGTAATGCAATGCTATGTGTTTCCCTGTTACTATGACACTTGCATGTACAGGCCTGCTAGGGGTGTCATTCCAGCTTCTAGTCATTAGAGGGAGCTAGGGAGCCCTAGTTTATATAAGGCCCAGACAGGGAAGGGAAAGGCAGACGGAGTCTAGTGTCTGTAGTCTGCAGTAGGAGATTAGACAATGTCAGAAACCAGTCCAGGCCTGAAGCCTGCTGTCCAGGAGAAGATTCCCTCCTGAATTCCCATATGCAGAAACAGGAATATCTTAGCTCAAGAGCCTGAGGAAGCCGAGAGAGACAGAGGCAAAGTGCAGAGAAGCAAGAGGTACTAAGAATAACAGAGGAGGTACTTTTGTAAAGCTACAACCAAGGATATAAAGCCAGATTTAGGTTATTGGGCCTTGGAGAAGAATTGCTATATTCCAGGATCAGACAGAAATAGAGTGCTAGCTCCTGTGCTGCAAGTCCTGTGTTCAACACTCTGTAATCACCTTGCTAAAGCTGTAATTGCCTGCATCAACCGTATTGCAAAATCGACTGTATGCCAAGGAACTGCGATTCCAATATTGTCTCCGCATGAAAACTACTAAAGTTGGAGTTCTGTTTTAATACCACGTGTTCCTCAATTTATTCCTGCTATCCGCAAACGGCGTGCCACCGTTTACTTGGCACTGGCGTCACGAACTATTTCTACCTTCACCTGCCTATGCAGAGAGTCAGCCGTACCAGGTTAGTGTCTATTGCACTACATCACCCAGAAACACCTATTGCACACAACTTGAGTACGCTGCACCTCTCTTTTGGCGTCACGAACAGGATACGCACGCTTTCTAGTGCAAGAAGCGTGAACTTTGTGCCTTATACAGTTGCCCTGTGACCAACGTGACAATTTGCCTGTTTTATTCAAGTGGACTTTGTGGACTGAAAATCATACCCAAAGTGTACCAAAAACCTCTAAAAAGCGCTGTGCAGTGTTGCGCTACACAGAGGAAGAAAATCGCCGCATTGGAGTGTGGTTTTGTGGACTTTTTACAATCCTGCTTGCTGTCAGTGAACAGACAGCGTTTCTTGCTAAAAATGGCCGCTGAGCTTGCTGAATTTACTGCTGCGTCACCTTCATCCCGAAAAGGCGGGAAAAATTGGCGCCTTTCTGAGAAAAGAGCGGGAAGGAGTTCAAGGTCAGGCGCCACTGCTTATCTGGACATTTGCATGTATTCCAGCATGGACACCGCCTTCCATATACTGGAATACCTGGGGGGCGGCCTCCCGGTGCAATGGGAGGAGCTGGCTGCTTTAATTGACGCGACCCTTTCGCTCTCCTCAGAAGGATCGAGCATGTTGGAAAGTGAGCAGAGTGTTGCTGCAGCGTCCGCACCTGAAATTGCAAAGATGACTGACATCGGTGTAGAGCCAGAAGAGGCTCCACCGGCCTACGCTCCGGGACCGGAGCAACCCGCCTGCCGCCCAAGGGAGAAAGAACCCGAGCCCTACTATGGCTCGTGGAGAGACTTTTTCCAACCATCTTTCAAATGGTCCTCCCTGATGGCGGAGATCCGAGAGGCCGCTATAAAGCGGAATACAAAGACCAAAATCCTCTATGAGGAACTAACTAAGACAATACATGAGAAGCATACGTACACCCAACCCCGCCTGGAAAGGAGAAAGGGAGTGGTGCTGTCATTTGACAAATCCCGTGGCTACGGGTTCATCCAAGACTATCTTACTGGCAGAGACCTCTATGTGAATCGAAGGTCTGTTAAAAGAGACTACCTCCCTTCTTACCAGCATAGCCTCCGCGAGGGAGAGGAAGTGGAATACACCCCTGCCGAGAGCCTGCGAGGCCCTTATGCCACTGCCGTGACCCGTCCCAAACGAGCGCCTGAGGACTGGGAGGCAGAAGAAGGAGAAGACTACTCTGGCTGCGAGCGGGAACCGGAACGCTCTCCAGAGCCGGCCCATCACGCCTTTCAGGAGCGGAGCTCCTTCATTGGGCCTAATGTCTTCTGGCAGCCAACCGTGTTGGAGAAATGGGTGAGCCCCTATCCTTCCCCCGAGCTGCCTCGTCGGGAGAAGACCATATCAGAGCTGGAACAGTTAAAAGGACTTCAAAATACCTTTAAGAACATCCGGATGGGTCGGAGACCAGACGCATCGCCAGAATCTGCAGAGGCGAGTCCGCACCATCGGTGACTGTACCTGCGCCGGCGGCGCCAGCAGATGACAGCGACTCCGACACAGAGAGCATCGGTGAGCAGATCGTCCGGCTGGAGGAGAAGTTGCGGGAGTTGCGCAAGATACACACCGCCAGGATCCGGACACCGCCAAGGAAGGATGAGGTAAGGGTGCCTGTCACCACCCGTAGACCGCCTTCTGTTGCCACCGCTCCGTCAGTGCCCCAGGACCGGACCCGCGATTGCCGTAAACTGCTGCACCCAGAGCACCGGACCGCTTGCTGCGGCGGTGCCAAGCACGTTACAACCCTGCAGTGATCATGCCAGGACCGGCACGGTCCACCAGAGGGTTCACCCCTAGGCCTATGGGGCCAATACCTATTAGGGGCCCCTTTACTCTACAGCTGCCCCCTGACACTGTTATGTGGGCACACCCTCCTGTAGAAGAATACTACAGACGATACCTGCCAGCGGAGCCAAGTGGTTATGATATGCCACTGTAATCAGCCTGCTAGGCCTTTGATTTATTTCCTCGATGAATGAGGGTATTAACCCTTCCAGGACAGCAGTCCTACGTTTCTGGTCCTTTGTTGCGGCTGCCAGTTTGTCCACGGCTCAGTGGTAGGTGTTGACCACTGAAATCACAAAGTCAGCAAGGCCACGTTTGTTTCCAGGATCTCCTGCCTGCTTTTGCTATCCCACGCCAAGTTGTGCCTGTTCCTTTGTTGCACCTTTTACCCTTCACCCCCTTTTCAGGTTGATCAGGGGTATTACAGCACTTGTCTTTGCTGTCCTTTTATTGTGCAATTTGATACTAAGGAACCGTGCCGGAGACAGACTCAAAAGTACCTGAGCCTCTGAGATTCTTACTCTTTTAAAAGTATTGTGCCCAGGGATGGACTCCACTGCATGAGAGCCTCTGTGATTTAATAAGAAATTAGCCTGGGTACGGACTCATGTTTGTTCTTTGAGCCTCCAAGAACTTTTATACTGTTTTATCCATTTTGCTGTTCTATCATGGACTTATTCATTGTCATGGACTATCCTGGTTATAATGTTACACTGTGCCAGGTCAGCGCCCCCGTTCCATTCACTATCCTGAGAGAAGAGAACGACGCCCCTTGTCACTACCCTTCACCTTTGCCAAGTGGACCTGATATGAATGTAAATGCAGATGAATTACATGTATGTATGCCTGCATGTCTCTATTTTCTATTTCAGGTAGAGATCCCAGTTGGGCGACCCATGATGGAGTACGAGGTCGTACTCAGCTTAAAGCAGTGGGGTATGTAGTGTACGGGAACTGTAATACCCGTCACTACCAAAGTGTCACTTGGTGTGCTGTCGTCCCTCCTAATTATGGGGAAGTTGTTATATGTCAGTTTTATAAAATGCCATGTAATGCAATGCTATGTGTTTCCCTGTTACTATGACACTTGCATGTACAGGCCTGCTAGGGGTGTCATTCCAGCTTCTAGTCATTAGAGGGAGCTAGGGAGCCCTAGTTTATATAAGGCCCAGACAGGGAAGGGAAAGGCAGACGGAGTCTAGTGTCTGTAGTCTGCAGTAGGAGATTAGACAATGTCAGAAACCAGACCAGGCCTGAAGCCTGCTGTCCAGGAGAAGATTCCCTCCTGAATTCCCATATGCAGAAACAGGAATATCTTAGCTCAAGAGCCTGAGGAAGCCGAGAGAGACAGAGGCAAAGTGCAGAGAAGCAAGAGGTACTAAGAATAACAGAGGAGGTACTTTTGTAAAGCTACAACCAAGGATATAAAGCCAGATTTAGGTTATTGGGCCTTGGAGAAGAATTGCTATATTCCAGGATCAGACAGAAATAGAGTGCTAGCTCCTGTGCTGCAAGTCCTGTGTTCAACACTCTGTAATCACCTTGCTAAAGCTGTAATTGCCTGCATCAACCGTATTGCAAAATCGACTGTGTGCCAAGGAACTGCGATTCCAATATTGTCTCCGCATGAAAACTACTAAAGTTGGAGTTCTGTTTTAATACCACGTGTTCCTCAATTTATTCCTGCTATCCGCAAACGGCGTGCCACCGTTTACTTGGCACTGGCGTCACGAACTATTTCTACCTTCACCTGCCTATGCAGAGAGTCAGCCGTACCAGGTTAGTGTCTATTGCACTACATCACCCAGAAACACCTATTGCACACAACTTGAGTACGCTGCAGGTGTTCCGCAGTATGGCGCTTTTTTGAGGAAAGTGCGGACGACAAAAGAATAGTAGTTTGTAACCTGTGCTATACCAAATGAGCCGGGCGTGAAAACTAGCAACCTCACCACCACCAGCATGATCCGCCAAATGGCATCCAAGCACTGTAATAAGTGGGACAAACGTTTGGATCCACTGTCGTTCACACCACTGCCTCCTCTTCCCCTGTATTACGTGCAGACTAGTGTTGAGCGAGCATGCTCGGCAGAATACCAGTTTGGCTCGAGCATCGCTATGCTTAGAACAAGGCGGTCCTCGACCGAGTACCGCATGTGCTCGAGCGCAATGTTCGAGTCTCCTTCCCGCATGTTTCGTGGCTGATAAGCAGCCAATAAATGTGCAGATAAGTACTGCCCTCACTGCAATGCCAGTAGCAATGTTGGTTACTGGCATTACAGTGATTGGCTGGCCGGAATGCGTCATAGGGTTCTATATAGCACCCAATGATGTGTGTTCGGCTCATTCTAAGTCAGGGAGAGCTGAGCATAGGAAGGGACAGAGAGTGTAGGGAGTGTAATTGAATTTAATTAGTTTCATAGACCCAAAAGTCGTTGTAAGGACTATTGTGTGTGACAGCAGCAATATATGGTTGTAGCACAACCTGCGCTAAATTGCTCAGTGTTAGGGAGAGCTGAGTATAGGAAGGGACAGACAGTGTAGGGAGTGTAATAGGAAGATTTTCATACAAAAATCTTTTCAGAGACCCAAAAGGCTTTTTAAGCACTATTGTGTGTGACAGAAGCAATATATATTTTTAGCGCATCCTGCTCAAAATACAGTGAGTCTAATCAACACAATTAGGAGTCTAATCAACACAATCCTCACCCTCATCCGCCTTCCTCCCACCATTTACAGTCTGGCCAAACAACTGATCCTACACTTGGATATTCTGAGGACCTCTTTTCATCGCAATTACTTGATTTGGCCCTCTCACCAAGCAGGCTTGAAGAGGGACATGAGATCTTGTGCCCTGATTCCCACCTCTTGAACATCCACAGTCACAAGAACCTGACGGTGGGGAACGGCAGTTAGTGTTTAATTAGGTGGATGATGATGAGATACAGTTGCCAATGAGTCAACGGCAATTACTGTCACAAGAGGTTGATGAAGAGGATGAGACACAGTTGTCAATCACTGAGGTTGTGATTAGGTCAACAAATCAGGAGGATGATCAGAGTAAGGAAGTGGAATAGGAGGTGGTCGACGATAAGGTCACTGACCCAACCTGGGAAGGTGGAAAGCTGAGCGAGGACAGCAGTACAGAGGGGGAGGGATCTGCAGCACCGCAACAGGCTGGAAGAGGCAGTGGGGGTGGCAAAAGGGAGAAGGCAGGCCACACCACACAGGCCCGCAACTGTTCCACGGAGCACCCCTTTGCAGAAATCTCCCTTGCCAAGCGGTAGATGCTAGACAGTATGACGCTTTTTGAGGAAAGTGCTGCCACGACCCGTGGTTAGGTCGTGACTCTGTGTCTTCACATGCGGTTGCCTTTGGCAACGTGGTTTGCATGTGAGGCACTTTTCCTTGGATGTGGTGTTTCCCCATTTTGGTATGCATGTCTGTGTGAGTCACCCTTATTTATTATGTTTCCTTTGCTGTGTCTGTTGTCCCCTCCGGTGTGTTTCTGTCATTCCTCCCCCCACCTGGTGTATGTAGTTATGGTATGGGTTTTGCTTGGAGGTTTGATTGTGGTGTGTGACAGCTCCGGAAGGGGCGTGCTTTCCCGGAGGGGTTAAGCAAAGTCAAGACTGTGGGTTTCCCAGCCTGGAGCCTCCGTCCATCTTGGCTGCGGCAGGTAAGTGTAGATAGCACTGTTATGTTGCTTTGTGACTTACCTGCCGTACTGCTTCACCCATAGCCTTTCATCCTGTCAGCTACTGGGCCTCTGGAGACGCCTGTTATCTGTGTCGTGGATGCACAGGTATTCTCTGCCCTGTCATCAGGCCTAGGGTGTAGCAGGGATAGCAGGGTCCTAAGTTGGTGAGCATGAGCCCTCTTACCTTCTGAGGCGGCTCATGCGCTAGGAGTCTAGGGAGAGCTCAGGGTTACATTAGGAGGTGACCTGCTCCCTGTTCTTTGCTATCTGGGGTTGCAGCCTCAGCTATTGCACGGTGGGGGGTTTTCCCCACTCCCCGCCGTGACAAGTGCGGACAACAAAAGAATAGTAGTTTGCAACCTGTGCCATACGAAAATGAGCCTGGGCGTGAACACTAGCAACCTCACCAGCATGATCCGCCACATGGCATCCAAGCACTGTAATAAGTAGGACGAACGCCACAATCTGTGTCTGCGGATCACACCACTGTCTCCTCTTCCCCTGTGTTACGTGCTGGCCAATCCAATGTCGAAGGCGCAGGCCCGGATGCCTCCCGCTCTGCACCTGGACCTTTGCAAGCACCATCAGCAACCACATCCACTTCCGTGTCCCAGTGCAGCGTACCTTACCTCAGGCATTTGAACGTAAGCGCAAATACCCAGCCACCCACCCACCCACAGGCCATAGCACTAAATGTGCAACTTTCCAAATTACTGGCCCTGAAAATGTTGCCATTTAGGCTTGTGGATACTAAGGCTTTCCGCAGTCTGATGTCGGTGGCCGTCCCTCGTTCCGCAGTCCCCAGCCACCACTATTTTTCACGGTGTTCCGTGTCCGCCTTACACCAATATGTGTCCCGTAACATCTCACATGCCCTGACCAACGCAGTGTCATGCTCCGCTCTGGCGATGTGCGGAGGTCGGCCAGGATAGCAGCACGAGTTTAGTGTTTGTTTTGGAGCTGTGCTGGATCCGTCTCTCATCAGGTGCACTGGGTGGAGTCATTAGTTTAAATAGCACACCATCCAAGTGCTCTGAGCGGATTATAGGAATCATTGTGGTCTTGGAATCTAGGAAGGAAGGTTGCCTGTTCCAGCTCAGAAAGATAAGTGTGATTTCAGTTTGGTTGTTTTGTGTCATCTCTCCCATCCAGGTTCTGTGCGAGCAGGCTGCTCCTATTTCCCCTCTTAACCATCTTAGGGAATTTAGGGTATTTCAGCCCAGGCACGAGGACACATCATACCTACCATTAAGGTCTGTATGTGGGCTGAGCAGTGCAGTCAAAGAGGTCAGGGATTAGCTAGGAGGGGACCCTTCCCCTGTCTCTCGCCCAGAGCCTGGTTGGTGGGTTATCTGTGAGTCTGAGTGCACGCCCGCCGTGACACGCAGTTACTGGGAAGGGTCCATTTAACCACAGACACATGGACAAGTGCATTCGGCCAGGGACGCTACATTTCCATGACGGCACACTGGGTGAACGTTGTGGAGGCCGGGAGCGAGTCGTACCCTGGGATGGCACAGGTGCTACCGATGCCAAGGATTGCAGGGCCTATGTTGATCAGGGTTTCCCCCAGCACCTACATTAGTGTCTCCAAACCCCACTTCTCCTCCTACTCCACTTCCACCTCTGAATTATCCACATGCAGCACCAGTCATCAGTCGGTAGCTGGAAGCAGTGTAGCACTGCAGTGGGGAAGCGGCAACAGGCTGAGCTGAAGCTGAAGCTGAAGCACACCGCCGCAAAGCTGTGGCAGGGGATAAGAGACCAGACTGAGCTGTGGCTCTCGCCACTCAACCTAAAACCAGGCATGGTTGTGTCTGATAATGGCTGTAACTTGGTGGCGGCTTTGGAGCTTGGTAAGCTCACACACATACCATGACTAGTCAACGTGTTCAACCTTGTGGTTCAGCGGTTTGTCAAAACCTACCCAATTTGCCTGAGCTACTGGTGAAGGTGCGCAGCGAGTGTGCACATTTCCACAAGTCACCGACACCTTTAACCGGTCTGTCAATGCTGTTGTGCGACGTGAGCACGCGCTGGAACTCGATGTTCCACATGTTGGCCAGGCTTTGTGATCAGCAGAGAGCAGTAGTGGAATACTAGCTGCAACATGGTTGTTAACTTTCCAGTCAGATTCCGCTATTCACAAGCGAGGAATGGGCATGGATGTTTGACCTTTGTGAGGTTTTAAGAAACTATGAGGAATCAACACAGATGATGAGCAGCAATAACGCTATTTTCAGCGTAACCATCCCACTTCTGTGTCTACTCAAACGCTCGCTGCTCACAATTAAGGACTAGTGTTGGGCGCGAATATTCGCGATGCGAATATTCGCGATGCGAATATTTCGCGCGAATATCGCATATTCGCGATTTCGCGAATATTTAGAATATCGTTCTATATATTCGCGAAATCGAATATTTGTTTTTTTTATTTTTTTTTTTATTATATTTTTTTCTTTCCCACTTCCCTAAAGTTGTTCTTACCTGTCCTTTGGATTCCTGGCTTCCTGGCTGCTCCAGTCAGTGGCGTTTTCAACTTACTGCTATATTCCATATTAGCTAAATTACAATCTAATCTATATGTGTATTTTACGAAATTTCGCAATAGTCGCAATTGCGATGCGAGTAATATAACACGAAATATTCGCATGAAGATTTCAACTTAGCAAATATAGCACTGCTATATTCCATATTAGGCTAGAATATGGAGTATAGCAGTGCTAAGTTGAAATCTTCATGCGAATATTTCGTGTTATATAAGTCGCATCGCAATTTCGACTTTTTCAAATGTTCTTAATATTGCTCTAACTTCGTCTTTTAGAAATTTCGTAATATTGCTCTAACTTCGTCTCTTAGAATATTACGAATATTCTAAAAGACGAAGTTAGAGCAATATTACGAAATTTCGTAAAATACACATATAGATTGTAATTTAGCTAATATAGTGCTATAGTAATAATTTTGTAAAATATGTACACTATTAAAAATTATTACTATAGCAGTATATTAGCTTAAATACAATCTATGTGTATTTTACGAAATTTCGTAATATTGCTCTAACTTCGTCTTTTAGAATATTACGAATATTCTAAAAGACGAAGTTAGAGCAATATTAAGAACATTTGCAAAAGTCGAAATTGCGATGCGAGTAATATAACACGAAATAGTCGCATGAAGATTTCAACTTAGCACAGCTATATTCCATATTAGGCTAGAATATGGAATATAGCAGTGCTAAGTTTAAATCTTCATGCGACTATTTCGTGTTATATTACTCGCATCGCAATTTCGACTTTTGCAAATGTTCTTAATATTGCTCTAACTTCGTCTTTTAGAATATTCGTAATATTCTAAGAGACGAAGTTAGAGCAATATTACGAAATTTCGTAAAATACACATATTAGGCTAGCCATAGTCAAGTCATTAGCATAGGAACGTTGCCTTATACTATCAAGATAAATTTTCGCAATATGCGAAAAAATAATTTCGCGATAATTGGAATAATTGCGAATATTCGATTTCGACGAATATAACACGAATATTCATGCGAATATTCGCGAAATATCGCAAAATCGAATATGGCACCTCCCGCTCATCACTATTAAGGACAACGCTTTGCATGTGGAAGAGGTGGAAATGGGGGAAGACATTAAACAGGGTGATAGCCAGACCACCCTCAGTTCATCTTCTCAGCTTGAATTGGACTATGAAGAGGAGGAGGAGCAGGAGACGGTTGCCTCCTCTACAGAGGGTAGTACCCATGGAAGTTTAATTCCATCTGTTCAGCGTGGGTGGGCAGAAGAGGAGGAAGAGGATGAGACGATTGAGAGTGATCCTCCTGATGACAACAGCGAAGTCTTCCCTGTTGGTACTCTGGCACACATGGCTGACTTCATGTTAGGCTACCTTTCCAGCAACCCGAGCATTATACGCATTTTAGACAACACGGATTACTGGTCGTTCACCCTTCTTGACCCCCGCTACAAAGAGAACTTCTCATCTCTTATTCCTTCGGGGGAGAGGATGAGCAAAACGGTGCAATACCAGAAGATCCTTGTTGAAAAATTGATCCAAAAATTTCCATCTGACAACGCTGGCAGCAGAGTCCGTAATTCATTGGCCAACTGAGGAGGGGAGACAAGGGGAACACACAGCAGTTCCAACAGAGGCAGGGCAACACTCTCCAAGGCCTGGGACAGTTTCATGACACCCCGCCAGCACCCTCACCCACGGCCTAGTGTCACAAGGAGGGAAACATTTTGGAAGATGGTGGAGTACATAGCAGACCGTGTCAGCGTCCTCAATAATCCCTCAGTGCCTTACAACTACTGGGTATTCAAGCTGGACACGTGGCACGAACTGGCGCTCTACGCCTTGGAGGTGCTGGCCTGCCCTGCTGCCAGCATTTTGTCTGAGCGGGTATTTAGTGCTGCTGGTGGTATTATAACAGATAAGCGTATCCGCCTGTCAACTGAAAATGCTGACAGGTTGACTCTTATAAAAATGAACAAGGCCTGGATTGACCCTGACTTCTCGACTCCACCAGAGGAAAGCGGCTGAACATAAAGGCACTTTAAATGTGTTGTTTATAATGTACTGAATACACTATATTCCCATGCACCCCTTCCACCACAAACAAGGGTATATGGTTGAATCTTCCTTTTCTCATCCTCCTCTTCTATCATATCAACATGCTTATTCAAGCTCGGACTGGCCCACAGGGGAGCCGGGGAAATCCTCGATGGGCCCTTGCCTATTGAAGCCCCACCCCTCTCCAGAAAAGCCCTGCCCCTCACGGATCTCTCTCTCTCACCAGGAGCAGCTCCAGAGACTGGAGTAGACACTACTTTGTGGTTACAGGACCTGTGGTGATGTCACAGTCATGTGATCAGCCGTGTGTGGGAGGAGTTAGGGGAACACAGGCTCCCTGTAGGACTGTGCTGGTAGAGAATGCAGAGGTACTTTATGTATGGAAGGTGTGTATAAAGCAGGGCTATGTCAGTGTAACCAATCTATTGTACAGTTTTCTGTGTGTAATGTGCACAAATTAGTTTTATCTGTGTAATCGACATGTAGCAGAGCTGTGTGTGCAATGTGTATATAGTAAACTATCTGTGTAATAGGCATTTGGTAGAGCTATGTATGTAATATGTATATAGTAGAGTCAGGGGGGCGCTGTGTATGACAGCGTCAGGTGGGCGCAGTGTATGGCAGCGTCAGGCGGGAGCTGTGTATGGCAGCTTCAGGCAGGCGCTGTGTATGGCAGCGTCAGGTGATCCCTGTGAATGGCAGCTTCAGGTGATCCCTGTGTATGGCAGCGTCAGGTGATCCCTGTGAATGGCAGCTTCAGGTGATCCCTGTGAATGACAGCTTCAGGCGGGCAATGTGCATGGCAGCGTCAGGTGGGCGCTGTGCATGGCAGCGTCAGGCGGGCACTGTGCATGGCAGCGTCAGGCGGGCGCTGTGCATGGCAGCGTCATGTGGGCGCTGTGTATAGCAGCGTCAGGCGGGCGCTGTGCATGGCAGCGTCATGCGGGCGCTGTGTATGGCATGTTGGATAAATGTAAAATTGTCTACATTTATTTCTGCATGGGAGACTAGCAATGCTTTCCCTGCAAAAATATCAGCCTTAGGCTTCATGCACACGACAGTATTTTTTCACGGTCCGCAAAACGGGGTTCCGTTGTTCCGTGATCCGTTTCCGTTTTTGTTTCCGTGTGTCTTCCTCGATTTTTGGAGGATCACCAGACATGAAAAGTGAAAAAAAAATCTAAGTCAAGTTTGCCTTGAAAATGATAGGAAAAAAAACGGACACGGATCACGGACGCGGATGACAATCTTGTGTGCCTCCGTGTTTTTTCACGGACCCATTGACTTAATTGGGTCTGCGAACCGTTGTCCATGAAAAAAATAGGACAGGTCATATTTTTTTGACGGACTGGAAAAACGGATCACGGACGCGGATGACAAACGGTGCATTTTCCGAGTTTTCAACGGACCCATTGAAAGTCAATGGGTCCGCAGAAAATCACGGAAAACGGTACAATGGACACGGAACACAACAACGGTCGTGTGCATGAGGCCTTATAACGTTATGCATTATATATGTGAATTACCGCAAAATTTGTACTACTCCTCAGCCAAAAATACTCCTCAAAATTGTTAAGATGAGTATTTTTAATCTTCTGGAAAAAATGTAGTGCGACCTCTGGTCTACATATTAATCAGCAGTGGCAGGCAGCCCCAGCTTTCTTCTGGCAAGCGCCGCTGCCTGCCGCTTTAATAGGAAGAGCAGAGCTACACAGACATACAGAAGGTGGCGAGATGATATTGATCGCCACTTAACTTGCCCTGCAGTGATGCTGGCATCTGGCGCTGCCATCTTTCAGTGGGCGTCAGGACCCGCCTCTTGATACATGTGGTGCGGTGCCTGCGCTTCCTTCGCACTCCCTGCGCTTCACGCATGCTACGTCCTCACAGAGCCCTGTCGCCCGCCCATATTCTAGAGTCTGCAGAGCGCGGCGGCGGGCTTTTACTGTGCTCCTGAATGTGCAGACGTGCTGGTGGTGCTGCTGTGTCCCCCATAAAACAGAAGCTGCCTGTGACTCAGTGGTGGACATCACAGGCTGCCGCTAGTCCCCCAAGGCAATATGAAATATAGGTAAATCTATAGTTTAATAAAAATATAATTTCACATTTTACTGTATTCCCCTCTGGAAATTACAGCTCCTAGCATGCCCTGTGAAATGCAAACCTTCAGGACTCGCTGGGAGTTGTAGTTTTCCTGCAACATGCTGTAGTTTTATATCACAATTATGATTGCATGCTACAAAAATTTTAATAAACATTGCTAAAAAAGTCATATACACTCCAACATACGGTATCAATATAGTACAGATCGGCCCCTCAAAAAATGAGTCCTCACACACCTATAAGACAATCATATCTTAGCAATATGCCCCCATTGTCTGGGATGAGAAAATCTATTTAACCCCTTAAGGACCAGGCCATTCTTTGCAAATCTGACATGTGTCACTTTATGTGGTGATAACTTTAAAACGCTTTAACTTATCCAAGCAATTCTGAGATTGTTTTCTCCACACATATTGTACTTCATGACAGTCGTAAAATGTAGTCAAATGTTTTTTTTTTTTATGGAAAAAATTCCAAATTTACCAAAAATTTTGAAAACTTTGCAAATTTCCAAATTTCTATTTCTTTATAGTTATTACTTTACATTCCCCATACGTCTACCTTATGTTTGGATCATTTTGTGAATGCCATTTTATATTTTGGGGACATTAGAAGGCTTAGAAGTTTAGAAGCAAATCTTGAAATTTTTCAGAAAATTTCTAAAACCCACTTTTTCAGGACCAGTTCAGGTCTGAAGTCACTTTGTGAGGCTTACATAATAGAAACCACCCAAAATGATTTTGTAAATGATTTTACAAACTTTGTTAACCCTTTAGGTGTTCAACAAGAATTAATGGAAAATAGAGATAACATTTCAAAATGTCACTTTTTTGGCAGATTTTCCATTTAAATTAATTTTTTTCCAGTTACAAAGCAAGGGTTAACAGCCAAACAAAACTCAATATTTATGGCCCTGATTCTGTAGTTTACAGAAACAGCCCATATGTGGTCGTAAACTGCTGTTCGGGCACACGGCAGAGCGCAGAAGAAAAGGAATGCCATACGGTTTTTGGAAGGCAAATTTTGCTGGACTGGTTTTTTAACACCATGTCACATTTGAAGCCCCCCTGATGCACCCTTAGAGTAGAAACTCCAAAAAAGTGACCCCATTTTGGAAATTACGGGATAGGGTGGCAGTTTTGTTGGTACTATTTTAGGGTACATATGATTTTTGGTTGCTCTATATTACACTTTTTGTGAGGCAAGGTAACAAGAAATTGCACCGTTGCAATTGTTTTGGCACCGTTTTTATTTTTTATTATTTACAACATTCATCTGACAGGTTAGATTATGTTGTATTTTAATAGAGCAGGTTGTCACAGACGCGACAATACCAAACATGACAACTTTGTTTGGTTGTTTGTTTCAGTTTTACATAAAGCATTTTTTGAAAAATCAAATTTTTTTAGTGTCTCCACATTCTGAAAGCCGTAGTTTTATTTATTTTTTGGGCGACTGTCTTGTGTAGGGGCAAATTTTTTTCAGGATGAGATGACTGTTTGATTGGTACGATGTTGTGGTGCGTATGACTTTTTGATCGCTTGCTATTACACTTTTTGTGAAGGTGACAAAAACTTGCTTTTTTTACACAGTTTTTATTTAATTTCTTTTACAGTATTCACCTGAGGGGTTAGGTCATGTGATATTTTTATAGAGCAGGTCATTACGAACGCGGTGGTACCTAATATATCTACTTTTTTTTATTTATGTAAGTTTTACACAATGATTTCATTTTTGAAACAAAAAAAATCATGTTTTAGTGTCTCCATAGTCTGAGAGCCATAGTTTTTTAAGTTTTTGGGCGATTGACTTAAGTAGGGTATGATTTTTGCGGGTTGAGATGACTGTTTGATTGGTACTATGTTGTGGTGCGTATGACTTTTTGGTCGCTTGCTATTACACTTTTTGTGATGTAAGGTGACAAAAAATAGCTTTTTTTACACCGTTTCTTTTAATTTTTTTTACGGTATTCACCTGAGGGGTTAGGTGATGTGATATTTTTATAGAGCAGAATCTTACGGATGCGGCGATACCTATTATGTATATATTTTTTTATTTACTTAAGTTTTACACAATACCAGCATTTTTTAAACAAAAAAAATGATGTTTTAGTGTCTCCATATTCTAAGCCATATTTTTTATTTTTTTTTGGCGATTGTTTTATGTAGGGACTCATTTTTTGTGGGATGAGGTGACAGTTAGATTGGTACTATTTTGGGGGGCATACGCCTTTTTGATCACTTGGTGTTGCACTTTTTTATGTGTAGGTTTTTTGTTTGTTTTTTCAGTTTTTTGTTATAAAATAAAGGGAAAGGGGCGTTTTTTTTTTCTTTTTTTACTTTATTAATTTTATTACTTTTTATTACTTTATTAATTTTATTCAAAACACTTTTTTTTTTTGCTTTTTTTTTCTTTACTTTATTTCTGATGTTCACTTTTGGGGGTTTGATCCCCTCTGCAATGCATTACAATACATCTGTATTGTAATGCATTGCCTGTAAGTGTATGACACTGAGTCATACACTAAGGCCCCTTTCACACGGGCGAGTTTTCCGCGCGGGTGCAATGCGTGAGATGAACGCATTGCACCCGCACTGAATCCTGACCCATTCATTTCTATGGGGCTGTGCACACGAGCGGTGATTTTTGACACATCACTTGTGCGTTGCGTGAAAATCCCAGCAAGCTCTAATTTGTGTGTTTTCCACGCAACGCAGGCCCCATAGAAGTGAATGGGGCTGTGTGAAAGTCGCAAGCATC